>NC_092041.1:3371129-4045355 GCF_003086295.3 Arachis hypogaea | reverse complement strand
CCTATTCATGTTATATTTCTTCTTGTTCCACAAGCTACTAGTGAAATCAAATGATCACAAAATAAAAATTGAAATGAAAAAAGGGACGTTGTTAGAAATCTAATGGCATTTCTGCTATTAATATGAAATATTCCCCAGCGAGCTCAATCCCATGGCAGGACTTTTCGTGTATATATTTGATTTATTATTATTATTATTGTTAGCGTATAGACAAATTTGAAAGGATAAGCAATGCATTACACATCAACCACAACTTATCCCCCTTCTCTCCTCGATCACCATACATCGATTGAATTGAAACACACACAAAAGAACTAACATCTAATCTGATTCTTGTGCCAGTGAAAATCATTGTAATGAAGCACCGCTTATGATAAAGAAACAAATTGTACATAACAACAATGGCAAGGAAGGAAGGAAAAGGAACCAACCGCATCAGAAGAAAATTGTCTCGCATTACATTCCTCCTCTTTACACTCCATTCTTGTTATTATATTCATCAATTGATTGATTTAATCGCATGAGTTATTATCCCCTAAACTATAAGTACATTCCATTCAACAAAAATACCCCGAAATGAAAATGAAATGAAATTCAAATTGAAATGACAGAACTCACTCGCTCGCTCACTCACTTGTCCTTGATTTCAACGCCAGTCTTGCCGGCAATTATGACGGAGGTGGCCATGTTCAAGAACAGCCCGTGCTCCACCACTCCTTCCAGCGCCGATATCTCAGCTCCGGCGGCAAGAGCGTCCCTGATCGGAGTCTTGAAGTATAAATCAACGATGTAATTCGAATTATCGGTGACGTAGGGTTTGCCACCCTCATCCAATCTCAGCTTAGCGTCGCAACCTTCTTCCTTGAACAACTCCTGAAGCCGAACCAGATTGTACTTCCAGCAGAACTGCACCACCTCCACCGGCATCGCAAGACCGCTACCGCCGAGTCCTGACACGAGCTTCGTGTCGTCGACCACCACAACGAACTTGTCGGAGGCGGCCTCCACCATCTTCTCGCGGAGAAGAGCGCCGCCGCGACCTTTTACAAGGTTGAGGTCGGGGTCCACCTCATCGGCGCCGTCGATGGCGAGATCCAGGCGGGGATTGTCGTCGAGGACAGAGAGAGGGATTCCGAGAGAGCGTGCCTGCTCCTCAGTGCGCTTGGAGGTAGGGACGCCGACGATGTTGGACAGTTGACCGGTGGAGAGGAGTTGACCGAGCTTGGCGACGACGAAGGCGGCGGTGGAGCCGGTGCCGAGGCCGAGGACCATGCCGGACTTGACGTACTCGACGGCTTTGTCGGCGGCGAGCTTCTTGAGGTCGTCTTGGGTGAGGGCAGGGGCGGAGAGGGCCCTGACGGTGAGAGAGAGGGGTCTGTGTGTGTTGTTGTTGGGGGTGCGTAGGTTAATGTGGGTGCGCAGGATGTGGTGGCGCGCGGAGGAGAGAGATGAGAGGGAAGTTGGTGATGGCAGGGTTAAGGATGATGATGCCATTGACATTGACATTGTCACTCTGAGTGAAGTGGAGGAAATGATGGAGGAAGTAAGAGAGGGAGAATGGGCCTCACTTTTCTTTTATTGATTCTGTGATTCATTTCATTTCACTCTCCTCTCTGCTATCTCATTTTCTTATTTGGTTGGTAGGTGAGAGGCTGAGGCTCAGTACCACATCTTGGTTGGTTGGCCTTTCTTTCTAGTATTTAACTATTTATTATTATTATCATTATTTCTTATGGAATAATTTAATATTAAAAATAAAAAAAATACACACACAGAATAAAACTTACAAAAAGGGTCTTTTTGTTGGTTGCTGCCTGTGACGGTGAAAAGAGAGATGTAGTTGGTCATAGAGTTTGTGAAAGGGTTGATGCCACGGTGAACAGCGTTGACGAAGCGGATTTGGGAGCAGCGCGAAAGTCATCTGTAAGTGGTGAAGGTGATAATGTTCACGCTGAGCTTGATGGCGTGGAGGGCAGGGAGGAGCATGAAGCCCTTGATGCACCCGACGAGCAGAATTAAGCCAGAAAGGAGATTGTCAGAGGTGCGGAGAATTCTCCGAACAACACGGCTAAGGGAAACATTCCATCAAATACAGTAAATGAGATCCACGCTAACTTGGACGGAAGTGGTAAGCAGCATGTTAGCATATGTCTGATGAGGGGTGATGCAAGACATGATTCAGATTTAGAGGATGAGAATACAGTGATGGAGGAAATTGGGTTGGAGGATAAAAGAACTATAAAGAATTTGGAAGATTCGAGAGACTCAGCAGGATGCAGACGGTGAAACTAATCAAGATAAGCACGGAGGAAGTTGGGATAAAGATATGGCTAAAAGCAGGGCTGTTTAGAATCTGGCCATCGAATCAGGAGCTGTTTTATATGACGAGTATGAGAACATTATGGCTATTTTTCAAGCTTAGAATGAAGTATTGGATCAAAAAAGATGGCAAGCAAAATAGAAAGAGAAAGAAAGAAGGAGCTGCCCCAACAACCAAAATAAAATGTGTAATAAAATTTTTAAATAATTTTAGTTTATGGAATGTGAGGGGTTTAGGGGTGTTAGAAAGTGGAAATTGGTAAAAAATTTAAGAGTAAAAATAATATGAATATATTAGGATTAATAGAGACAAAGAAGGAGGTGATTATTAAGTTTGATGTAGTGCAATTTTGGGGTAATGATGCGGTGGGTCGGAAATTTGTGGGATCGGAAGGTACTTCTGGAAGTTTATTATAATGTGGGATGATATGATGTTTAGGTTGAGTAATTGTTACAAAAGAGAGAAATGAGTGTGTATAGAAGAAAAATTGACAAACAATAATTTTCATTGTGCGGTTTGCCTAGTGTATGGTGCGCATACAAGGGAGGAAAAGTTTGTTGTGTGGGAAGAGTTGAGTTTTTTTTTTATCAAGAATATATCAAGTTCCTCTTTGCTACATGGTTGACTTCAATGAGGTCGTGCAGTTGAAAGAAAGGAAAGGCGCTAGTGTGTTAACAGCAACAGTGAAAGACTTTAAAATATGGATACAAGATATAGAACTGGTGGATATAGAACTGAATGACCGTAAGTTTACGTAGTTTAGGAGGTCAATCGTGCAGTCCAATTGATAGAATGTTGGTGAGTTTGGTTTTATTGTTATCATTTGGAGCACTGAATTGAAAAGGAATGACAGAATCTTTAAGAATTAAGAAACAGGTATTGCAGACATAGTCAACAAGTCGATTAAAAGTTATAAAGAGTAGAATAATATTTAATTTTTTGGATTGTTGATGACTTTGTTAAAAATGATTAAAAATTAGTTTATTTTATTTATCTAGTATTTTTTCTTTAATACTCTACTTTATTGTATTGAACTTTTTATTTCCAAAAAAAAGTGTCTCTTAACCCCTCATTGTTTTTCTGCTTTGCAATACAATACTCGGATATTCCTTTTTCCTACCCTCTTTTTCTTCAGCTGCTAGTCTGCTACTTAGTTTTCTCTTATACAAGAATACTTGTGTGCCTTTCAAAAGGGAGTAACAAATATTGTTAGTGAAAATAAATTGATTAATGAGTAAAGTGACAATTAATCTTTTGAAGATGATGATTTTGTACTAATTAGTTTTTAAAGAAAAAAAGTATTAATTAGGTTTTTTAAGATAGTAAACGGTGGACATGTATATCCTATTAATGAATAGTGCAAAACGAAACGAAATTGTTTATGTATTTTGTTATTTACAGTGGTACATGTTTTGTTATTGTCACATGAGTAGAAAAACGATATAGTTTTGGATATTTATTATTTTTTTGAACAAAAATCGTATCAAAACAAGTGAATTTTTGCTTCAAAAGTCATTATCTACATGATTATCTTTCATAAATAGACGTATCAGAGTAATTAATAGTGCATATAATATCATCGTTAAGTTTTAGTTGATGAATTGATAAAAGAACCTCATGTGTCCACCGTTTGCTATCCTGGAAGACCAAATTAATACTTTTTTTTCTTTAGGGACTAATTAGTCCGAAGCAGTGACGGATCCAGAAAATTTTGTGAGTGGGGACAAAATATACATAATATGATAATAATTTTTATAATTATACTTTGTTATTATAAAATATAATTAGTCTTTAAATTATCTAATCAATAAATTAAAATATTAAAATAATAATTTAAATAATAATATATAATTTAAAATTTTATTTTTTTAGGTTTTATATTTTAAAAAGATTAAATAATCTTTTCATTGTCAATACAATCAAATGTCTTTCTTTTTATATATGTCGTTAAATAATCATTTAAAAATTTATCTCTCATACGATTACAAAATCGATTCTTTATAATATTCATATTTAAAAAAAAATTTTCAACTGATGTTATCCAGAAAAAATTAAAGTTAACTTAAAAAAAATATTAATGAATAAACAGTATTATTTTGATTTCTTATATATTATTATTATTATTATTATTATTATTATTATTATTATTATTATTATTATTATTATTTAACCATTTTTATTTAATAGTTAATATAAGATTAATATTTTTATTAGTCATTTTTAATTTAATATTAAAATTAGTTTAATAAGATAATTTATTTAATTTAAAATAAATTTAACAGAATAATTTTATATATTTATAATCAAATATAATAAAATATTAGACTGAATTCTATTGACTATCAAATATTTAGATTAAATGGATATATCATTTGTTAAATATTAAAAGATTTTTTTGTCACTTTTAATAAATATAATATTTATTAGTTATTTTTATCACAATTTTCAAATTATTTAACGATTATTTTGTCTGCATCTAAATCTTTTAGATATCAAATTAGTAGTTACCTCTATTTTAAAAAATAATCAAATATATATAATATATATACACAGCATAACAGTACTATTTACTAAGTATACAAACATATTTTTCAAATTTTAAATTTATTTATTAGTCACAATTATAAAATAACAAATCTATAATTATTTTATTCTTTTTTCTTTAAATGTTATTGTAACAAATTCATTTGAATTTTGAATTGTTATTTATTTTTTTATCATTGATGTTAATGAGTGAAATTCACTTATAGTGGGATCAAATTTAATTATATAACGAGGGCAAATAATTTTTTTACTATATATTAATTAACAAATTTTTAAATTCCACTGGGGGCACTTGCCCCCACTCCCTTCAACATAAATCCGTCCCTGGTCCGAAGTTAAAATCTTTAGACACCTAATTGTCAATTTACTCTTGAATAATTAGTTAGTATTAATTTAAATATAATGTGACAATAAAAAATATTAATTTTCTAATATTTTTAATATTTAATATATCAATTTTTTTCTCTTTGTTAGCCATTTTAATATGAGTATTTCACTATTTCTATTGTGCATCCAAAAATTACTCTTTAAAAGTTTAAAAGTAAAATTATTTTATTATAAAAGTAAGAAATTCTAAATTTTTATTAATATTGGATACATAAAAATTTGTAATCAATTACTGATTTTGAATATTTTTTAAATAATGATTGTTAGAGTATGATCCATATCCAAATATCTCAGACACACAACGTTATACTTTAGAGCTAATTATTTAAACTCGGAACAGCCAACTCAAAATGAAAAGGCTATTTTGCACCTCTATATTAGCTACGCGAATATCAAACCACGGAGAGATACGACAGTTAACACAAATTGACAATAAATATGAACCCAAGCAAGATATAGAGGGCAATCAGATATACCAAGAAAAAGAGCATTCCAATTTTAAGTTTGAGTATCCCGAGATTAAACAGTGACTTGAGCGTTGGAATCTTTTTTACAGGTTTTTCCATACTGATTGGATTGACGAGGAATCAATAGCACAACACACAGAAGGAAGGCATCATTAGAGCTCCATTCAGTGTGAACGAGCTATACCTTGGAGTCCAGTTCCAAGATAGAACATTTGGCACCTACCGTGGGGCCAAGGACTTTTGAGTAAGCCCATAACAATTTCTTGCTACTATTTTGTAGGATCATGGTCAATGATGCCGTGGCTCCACCTCCTCCTCCCACTCATGACGAATTGGTGACCATGAACATTGCCCTTCAGGTAGAAGTAAAGAAAATTATCGATCTTTTGGCTGATAGAGCCAATGGGAGCAAAACTGATGGAGATAGGTAGGATGCCGATAGGAAAACAATGATGACACGGGATAGTCAGAGACAAACACGACGATGGAAGAAAAAGCCCTAAAAACGGCGAGAAAGAAAACGAACCCTTTCTTAAAGGAGATAATGGACTTTCAAATTCCGAAAAGTTTCACACCCCCAACAACCCTGAAGCCATTTGAGGGGATTGGTGACCCTAAAATACATGTCACAAAATTCAAGTCTATGATGTTTTTAAATCGTACCTCTGACCCAATTTTATATCGTTCTTTTCCTACAATTTTGGATAGAGCTGCTTTACTTTGGTTTTCCAGTTTGCTTGCAGGTTCAATCATCAGTTTTGACGAGTTTGTCGAACTATTCATCAATCATTTCGCAGCATAAAAAATCTATGCCCATGACTCTGACTACTTCAGCACTATCAAACAAGGCCAGTGTGAGAGTCTAAAAGGATACATGACAAGATTTGCCAATATAGCAATGAAGATTCCCGACCTCAGTCCTGATGTACATTTGCATGCCCTGAAGAATGGTCTCCGACCTGAAAAGTTCCAAGAGATGATTGCTGTCACAAATACCAAAACATTGACCCAGTTCAGACATAAAATAGCCGGACAAATAGAAATTGAAGAGCTCCGGGAGGCTAGGAGGGCCAGGAGACAAACACCCAAAAGGGACAAGGACAAGCACGGGAGGGCGAATCACATGCGAGATCAAAAGAGACCATTCAAATTAACACCCAAATTTGACTCATATATACAATTCAACACAAAAAGAGAAGACATCATCAAATAAATTCTTCATGCAAAAATCATAAAACTACTCAGTAAAGTAGGAACTTACCAAGATTAGAAGTATGTGGACAAAAGCAAGCACTACGCATTTCACCAAAAATTCATACACACAACTGACGAATGCATGATCACCAAGGACTTATTAGAACGACTATCACAACAAGGATTACTAGACAAATATATTAATGGCCGAATGCAAAGAGACGTAATAAGCTCAGCAACTAACAAAGAGCAATGACCTGCCTCTAGTTAACCTCCTCCAACGAGGAAGGTTATCAATTACATATCAGGAGGGGTTCGCATGCGGAGGTGAGACTAGCTCAGCCAGAAAGAGGAGTTATAGAACCATGCTAGCTCTACAAGGGGATCAACATCACAATAAGCAACCTATTCCATTCCAGCCATCACCTTCACCAACTCGAATTTCCAATCCCAAATCCCCAACCTCGATGATCCCATGGTAATCTCTATAACTACTGGAGAATTAACAATTCAAAAAGGTCCTCATGGACCCAGGGAGTAGCACCGACATATTTTTCTATCTACCATCAAGAAGATGTAGTTAAGTAAGAAAGTGATACAAACCTCATCTGGAGAGCTGGTCGGTTTCTTTGGGGAGAGGGTCCCAGTAACAAGTTATGTATGTATGAGAACAACCCTAGGAGAGTATCCTCACTCAAAAACTTTAGACATCCAATATTTAGTAGTTGATTGTGTTAGTCCATATAACATCATATTAGGAAGACCCTCCTTAAATTCCTTTGGAATTATTATTTCTACAATTCATTTGTGTGTTAAGTTCTATATGCAGGATGCCATAGTTACAATTGTTCATTCTGATAGCAAAGAGGCAACACAATACTGGACTGAAAATTAAACAACCACCCGCCAAACCAACTCTGCAAATCAACTTGGTTTATAACACCGACGACATGCCAAGGTTAATCGAGCAAGATGAGGGACCTACCCAACTGACGACCTCCAAAAGGTAAGTTTAATACTAACATCTATGCTTTGAATGCAGGCCAGACACAAAAACTCGTAGCTTTGCTCTGAGCAAATGCCAACCTATTAGCTTGGACTCCAGTCGACATGCCTGGAATCAACCCAGACGTGATATGTCATAAGCTTGCCTTAGATCTAAGAGCTTGCTTAATAAAACAAAAGAAGAGTCACTTGGGCTAAGAGAAGACAAAGGCTGCCGTCGAAGAAACATAGAAACTATTAAGTGTGGGGTTCATCTGAGAAATCTGATTCACATCTTGGTTAGCCAACGTTGTGATGGTAAAAAAGAATTCTGACAAATGGTGAATGTGTGTCGACTTCACGGATCTAAACAAAGCTTGCCTAAAAGATTCCTACCCCTGCCGTGCATTGACAAGCTAGTTGACAACACTTCAGGATTTAAAGTTTTAAGCTTCATGGATGCCTATTTATGTTATAACCAGATACTAATGCTTCCCGCAGATAAGGATAAAACTGCATTTATAACCGAGTATGTGAATTTTTATTACAAGATAATACCTTTTGGTCTTAAAAATACAGGTACAACCTATCAACAGTTGATGGACAAAGTTTTTCAGTACCAGATCGGACGAAACATGGAAGCGTATGTCGACGACATGGTATTTAAGTGAGAAACTGAAGAAACCCATCAAGCTGACCTCATGGAAGTTTTCGAACAACTATGAAAGCATAACATGCGCCTAAATTTTGAGAAGTGTGCGTTCGGGGTGCAAGGAGGTAAATTCCTATGTTTTATGCTGACTCACTGAAGAATCGAGGCAAATCCCGACAAATTTCAAGCAGTAATACAAATGAAGTCGCCAACAACAATCAAGGTGGTCCAACAACTAATGGTTAGATTGGCAGCCCTAGCCTGATTTCTACCAGCATTGGCCACGAAGCCGTATCATTTTTTAACAGTTTGAGAAAGTCCAACAAATTCATATGGTCGGATGCATGTGAAAAAGCGTTTACCGAGGTCAAGAAAATCCTGGCCTTTCTGCCTATACTATACAAGCCTTTGCACGGTAAATTCCTAAATTTATACCTTTCAGTATCTGCTTATGCAATTTCTTCTGTGCTTGTGACAAAAACAGGTCGGGAGCAACACCCAATCTATTTTGTCAGCAAAATACTATAGAACATAGAAACGCAATACCTGACCATTAAAAATTGGCTTAGGCTCTGTTAATCATAGTAAGGCATCTCCAACATTACTTATAAAGTCACGAGATCATAGTTCGGACTAATCAACCATTGATGCAGATACTTGCAAGACCTGATCTGGTAGGAAGATTAATCAAATGGTCAATCGAGTTGTCAGATTATGACATACTGTACCAAATTCAAGGGTTCCTTAAATCCCAGGTACTCGCCAATTTTTATTGCAGAATTCACCACGAAAGACGAACTTTACTCCAAATGGGAACTATATATAGATGGTGCTTCCAATGAGGACGGTAGCTGGGCCGGCATCGTCCTCAGAGATAGGTCGGGAGTTTCCATTGAGAAATCAATAAAATAACCAATCCGAGTACAAAGCTTTGTTGGCTGGCCTACGCCTAGCTAAGGAAAGCAGCATTCAGCACCTAAAGGTTCATTGCGATTCCATACTAGTCGTTCAACAAGTAAATGAAAACTTCCAAGTACGAGACCCTTTATTAGAATAATATTCCAATCAAGCAAAACATTTAATACAACAGTTTCAAAATTTTCATATTATACATGTACCAAGAGAAGAAAACCATAAAGCAGATATTCTATCTAAGCTAACCACCTCAAGGACATGAAACATAGCACCAAAATTATGACAACTAACCTTAGAAAAATCGAATCTATATCATATCCATGTTTTGAGTTTGTCACAGGACGAAGACTAGAGAACACCATATGTTAATTATTTGAAAATGGGATTGTACCAGCATCAGAAGGCAATCCAAAAATTTTTCGAAAGAAGGCAAGCTTTTTCATTCTCATTGGTGACGACCTATTCTTCTGACCACTTCTAAAATGCTTGGGAACCAAAGACTTTAGTTTAGCGATGTCGGAAGTGTATGAGGACATTTGTGGCACACATATAGGAGGTCAAAACCTAGACGCAAAACTCCTAAGAGCAGGGTATTACTGGCTTTCTCTCAAGAGAGATTGCATGGCAAAAGTCCATCATTATGATAGCTATAAGAAGTGTGAACTAACAATACATAACGTAGCCGAGCTATATTACACACCTCGGAAATTAGGTGGCCTTTTCACAGATTAGGACTTGATATCCTTGGACCTTTTCCTATATCCAAGGGCAAGTAAAATTCTTACTTGTTGCAGTTGATTATTTCACAAAATAGATAGAGGCACAACCGTTGGCCAAAATAACCTCGAACAAGGTACAATCTTTTAGCTGGAAGTCTGTTATATTTTGATATGGGTTACCCATGGATATCATTACTGATAATGGTAGGCAATTCACTGATAGAAGCTTCTTTTTTGCAAAATTTAAACATAAAAGATCATTTTTTTTCTCGATTGAGCACCCACAAATTAACGGGCTCGCCGAAACTGCTAACAAAGTCATTTTGCAAGCATTAAGGAAAAAGCTGACGGTGGCCAAAGGCCAGTGGGCCGAGCTAGTACCCAAAATACTTTGGGGATATAATACAACACCACACTCCATAACTAAGGAAACACATTTCAGATTGGTCTATAGAGCAGAATCCATGATCCCAGACGAAGTATCTTAAAGGTCGCTACGAACCGACCACTTCAACAGTGACGCAAACGTAGAGACTCAAAACACTGAGCTTGACATAATGGAAGAAGAACGAGAAGCTACAAGAATACAACAAGAAGTAGTGCAGCTCAACATGCAGCAAAAGTACAACAAAAAGGTTAGACCACGGATGCTACAACAATGAGACCTCGTGCTGCGTCGACTAGAGGATGTTAGGAAATCCCCAGGGCAAGGAAAACTCACTGTAAACTGGGAAGGCCCTTTCCGAGTATCAAAAGTATATGTCTGAGGTGCATATTCCCTACAAAAACCCTAGAGGGGGATGAGTTACCAAACACATGGAATATCTCGTCATTACGTATATACTACAGTTAGTCATTTGTAACAAGTCGAAGAACGGAAGGTACTCTTTTTCTTACCACCGAGGTTTTATCCCATCCTGGGTTTTACTCGCGGAGGTTTTAACAAGGCCGACCACTTCGAACTTCAAGAATTTCCAATATAAATTCACACATTTCCTAACTAATTTCTACCAATACTCAATATACATACGTTCAAGGCTGCATGTAAAGCAGTCTATCATTTCCCAAATTCTGAAAAAATGACATATATTGTTGAAGTGTCATTAAAAGCCAAAAGCTTTACAAATCCAACAAAAGTTTACCAAACAAAAAACAACAAAATTTATACTAACAATTACACAAAATATGAAATTCTAAGTCAATTTTCCTTATTAGTTACACCCAAATTTTCATTCTAGACTTCCCCACCATGCTTATCATCAACAAGCTTGCCGTTCACCATTATTTTAGTCATATCAAGTTGCCCAAACTCAAAGTCAGGTGCAAACACAGAGACTTGACTCACAACATGATCAAATCCTGGTGCAAACATCTCCAATCCTTCATCTTCAAGTTCATGAATTCGAGAAGTCATCCTCCCCTTTTCAATATCAGCCTCTTTTATCTAACCTTGTAAAATTTCGAATTTCTTCTTGCAAATTCAACACATCTTCCTCTATATTTTTCATATTTTTTTTAGATCGACAATTACCCCATCCCTCTCAGTTACCGATTTCTCCAACTTTATAGCTTTCTCCATTTCATTCCTTCCCGAACATCCTAGTAGCTCTGTGCTACGACCAACACATAACATCCTCATACCAATAACCTGTAAGCACAAACATAAAATTAAACAAAAAGAAGCCAAATACGAAACATTATAACACCATTAGTTACCTGAAGAAATTGTCCAATCACTTATTTCCCAGTGTCTTCAAAAGCTGAACATCACTTGGATGCTGGGCAACTTTATCCGCCAAAACAGCAAACGGAAACCGATCACCCCAGATAATTCCGCACTGGCACACGTATGTTTTCTCATTTCATTCTTAATGCCAGAACTGACGACAAGATTCGCAGCAGAGAGGATCTCCAACAAGTTTTTAGACTAAGGTTTTTTCCTTTTTTTCACCATGTGATTGCGCAGCATCCGCAGCAACATTTTTGTTTGTCTTGGCAGCCGAGACTTCCTTACCCTCCTTCTTTTTCTGATTGAAAAAGGTTCTCATCTGAGCCTAGGATAAGCTCAGCCCTCTTCCACATACAAAGAGCATCACACAGTACATCAACGAATGAAGTAACATAGATACAAATAATAATACTCAAACAATTTCTTACCAATGTAATCATTTAATCCCTCTCTATCATTTCAAATTTTAAAACTTCCACAATGAACAATAATTTTTTAGCAAAAAAACACTCAATCAGAAAATCCAAAATCAAATTATCTTCCTTAGACCTTACCACCGCATTCAAAATTTGCATTGGTTTAAGGCACCAATAAAAAGAGAACTGCTCCCCTAGCTATAGAAATAATTTTATAAAATTTGGAAATGACTTGAAAAGATGTTAAGAATACTATAAAAATTTAAAAAAATAATTTTATACACTACAGAGGTACGAGTACATTTCAAATTTTTATAATACTCATAACATCTTTTTAAGTCATTTTTAAATTTTATAAAATTATTTACTATAATTACAAAAAATGCATATAATAAAAAATTTAAAACTTTATAAAAATATTTAATTTAAAGTTGTTAGTAAAATTTTAGTGGTACTCGTTACAAAGTAAATAATTACAATGATATGAGTATTTTATATAAAAACTAATGCCAAAAAAATTCAAATTCAATACAATATTATTTCGTCCATTTTTTATAGCTCATAAATATTTGTGATAAAATCTCATGAATTTTTGGATAATATTTTTTTCAACCCTTATTTATATAGGTTGGAGTCATTTCGATTTACTACTATCAACTCTAAATCGATTTAAGTCAATTCGATTTACATAAAAATAAATCTGAAAACATTGACATAACACAATTTTATTTAAGAGATATACGTAATTTTAATTCATGTTTAGTTTATTTAAATATTTTACCCTTAAAAGTATTTGTTATTTTGTTTTTTCATTTTTGTTAAAAGGTAAAAGTAGAATAAATAAAACTTTAAAGATTTTAACACATTAATACACTAATATATATCACTCTTGATTAATACAATATGTATATTGTAATGTGTAAATATGATAATTGTACGGAATATTTACAGGAATTAAACAATCAAAGAATAATTAAAATAATAAACACATAATACTCTCTCATTAACAAAAATATCAAGCCAATTAATATTAACATATTTTAAATATGATATAACCATTATACATCGGTTACAAGGTTATAACTCGGCCATTATGATCATAAACTCGTCCACAAACGTTACCCCTTTTTTATTGAATGCCGACCAATAACGACAGGTACGACGTTACTCTTTAATCCGAATATAATTGCTCGAAATTGTAACTCCCAATCCGAACCTCTTAATAAAAGGGGAATGGTAAGAAATTCAGACCCAGATTACATTCTGAAAAGAACTTATTATACAATATACTTACTTGAGCGTCGGAGTGTCTTTTACAGGTATCGACCTCTTCGTTTCCTCAGGCAGCCGACGTGTTTCCCTTTTTGCTGGAAAGGCTCTCTTATACTCGGCAGAAGATAAGCTATACCTCGGCCAAAGGTCAAGCAAGAACAATTGGCGCCCACTGTGGGGCCAAAAATATAAAACTCTTCTCATCTTTCTTCTCGGCCTCAGAAAACCCCTTTTTTCTTTAATCCATGGCTGATTATGCTCCACCCACACCTTCCGAGCTCCTGCGGATGGTAACCGAGCTGCAACAGGCAAATGAAAGAATGGCGGAGGAAAATCGGAGGATGGCAAACCAAATAGCCGAGTTGACCAATGCTCGGATTGAAAATGATGGCGACCGCAATGAACAGGCGGAAGATGAAGAGCATGAATCTGGGCCGATGCACATCTCTGAAACTCCTCGGCAAGAAGGGGCTCAGCCTGAAAATGAAAATCTAGAGACCGATAATGCTGTGGGACCCTTCACTGCTGATATTATGAATTTTCAAATGCCCCGAAGATTTGCTTTACCTGCAAGTTTAACTCCTTATGATGGGTTGGGAGATCCAAAGAGGCACGTCAAGAAATTCCGATCAATAATGATAGTAAATGGTGCTTCTGACCCTGTTTTATGTCGTTGTTTTGCTACTTATTTAGACGGTCCTGCACTTGATTGGTTTTGTTCTTTGCCTGCAGATTCTATCTCGCGTTTCCAGGAACTCGCCAAACAATTTGAAGAACACTTTGCTGCTTCCTCAATCTACCTTCACGATTTCGACTATTTGAACACCATCAAACAAGGACAGAATGAAAGTCTGAAAGACTACATTACTCGTTTCACTAAGGTGGCGATGACCATTCCCGATCTTCACCCGGAAGTGCACTTACATGCCATCTAAAGTGGTCTACGCCCCAGAAAGTTCCAGGAGACGATCACAGTAGCTAAGCCAAAAACTTTAGCCAAATTTCGAGAAAAAGCTAAAGGCCAAATGGAAATCGAAGAATTAAGACAAGCTAGGAAGTCAGAAAAAAGCTCGGCAAGCAAAGAAGATGACAGGGGACGTGATAACAAGCGACCTCAACGATTAACACCACGATATGACTCATATACGCAGTTCAACACCAAGCGGGAGAACATCATCAAAGAAATATTAAACTCGAAATTAATCAAACCTCCCAGGAAGGCCGGAACCTACCCGGAATCAAAGAATGTAGACAAGACTAAGTACTGCGCTTTCCATCAAAAACACGGACATACAACAGATGAATGTGTTATTGCTAAGGATCTGCTAGAGCTCCTAGCTCGGCAGGGACATCTTGACAAATATATCGGGGGGCATATCCAGAAACAAGGCACACAGAATTCTGATTTAGCAGGTTCTTCATCTCAAGGCAAAGACAAAGCCCTATTAGCTCCACCAACTCAACCTCGGGGGTGATCAACTATATATATGGAGGATTCGCTGGAGGAGGAGAAACAAGTTCTGCTCAAAAACGAACTTACAGAGCTATGTTGGCAGTGGAAAATATGACCAATACTCGTCAACCAATATTGAATGTACCAAACATGACTTTTCATCCATCTGACCTTATCTCAACCGACCTTAATTTAGACGACCCTGTCGTCATTACATTACAGTTAGGAGATCTACTAGTACGGAAGGTCCTATTAGATCCCGGGAGCAGTGCCGACGTTCTGTTTTATTCAATATTCAAAAAGATGAAATTAAGTGACAACTTGCTCCAGTCATCAACCGGCGACCTTGTAGGGTTCTCAGGTGAACGAGTTCCTATCCTTGGTACAGTGTGGTTACAAACCACACTCGGTGAGCATCCTCTATCTAAAACCCAAGATATTCAATATCTTGTGGTCGACTGCTTTAGTCCATATAATCTCATTCTTGGCAGACCTTTTTTAAATAAATTTGGTGCAATTGTATCTACCGTTCACCTTTGTGTGAAGTTCCATGTGCAGGATAACATTGTTGCCACCGTCCATAGTGATCACCGTGAGGCGCGCCACTATTACAATACTAGTTTAAAACTCCCAAATAGACAGAACAGGGCACAAGTTAATGCTATCCTTAAGCAACCAGACTCACCTCCTTTGGCCGAGCTTGACCCCCGTGCCGAGCTCCAGGACCGACCTATGCCAAATGAGGACCTAATAAAAGTAAGCTTAACTGATGATGAAACAAAATTTACTTTTGTAGGTTTAACAGTTCAAGGTGCCGACAAAGAAAAGCTCATCCAATTCCTCCGACAAAATGCCGATCTCTTTGCTTGGACACCAGAAGATATGCCAGGGATTGACCCAATAGTCATATCTCATAAACTGGCTATAAACCTGGCTGTCCGACCTGTTGCTCAAAAAAAGCGAAACATTAGCGCTGAAAAAAGACGAGCATCAATGGAGGAAACCCAAAAGCTCATCAAAGCTAGCTTCATCCAAGAAATCCGATTTACAACATGCTTAGCTAATGTTGTCATGGTAAAAAAGCATAACGGTAAATGGCGCATGTGCGTCGACTTTACTGATTTAAATAAAGCATGCCCTAAAGACGCATACCCTTTACCTTCTATTGATGCTTTAGTTGATAACTCTTCTGGCTTTGGCATATTAAGTTTTATGGATGCATACTCTGGTTATAACCAGATTCTTATGCATCCATCAGACCAAGAAAAAACAGCCTTCATAATAGAATTTGGAAATTATTGCTACAAAGTAATGCCTTTTGGCCTTAAGAATGCAGGGGCTACGTACCAAAGACTGATGGACAAGATCTTTGCAAAACAAATCGGCAGAAATGTTGAAGTGTATGTTGATGACATGGTCATTAAAACAACAACAGGAAAGTCCCATGTAGATGACCTGACCGAAATTTTTAACCAGATCCGGAAGTATAATATGCGACTAAACCCTGACAAATGCGCCTTTGGTGTCCAAGGAGGGAAGTTCCTCGGGTTTCTGCTGACTAGCCGAGGAATTGAGGCAAACCCCGAGAAATGCCGAGCTATTTTAGACATGTAAACACCACAAACAGTCAAAGAAGTTCAAAGACTCACAGGAAGGCTCGCAGCTTTATCCAGATTTTTACCTTGTTTAGCTTCTAAATCTATTTACTTCTTTCGATTGCTTAAAAGACAAAACAAATTCAGCTGGGACGACGATTGTGAAAAAGCTTTTTCAGAGTTGAAAAATACACTTTCAAAACCACCTATTTTACAAAAACCTGATTTGGGAGAACAACTTTTTCTTTATTTATCTGTAACTAACTGGGCTGTAAGTTCCGTTCTTGTCATAGAAAGAAACAGGATTCAACAACCTGTGTACTTTACTAGCAAATCTTTGTAGGATGCCGAGCTTCGCTACCCAACCATCGAAAAGCTCGCACTCGCACTCGTATTCTCGGCTAGACGCCTCCGACCTTATTTCCAAAGCCACACTATCACTGTCCGAACCGATCAACCACTGAGACAAGTGCTTACCAAGCCAGAGCTCGCAGGTCGGCTAATTAAGTGGTCCATCGAACTTTCCGAATTCGACATCAAGTATCAGTCGAGAGGACCAATTAAGTCACAGTACCTGGCAGACTTTATAGCAGAATTTACTGGCCCTCAGCCTGTTGAAAACCAAACAGAATGGACTCTGTATGTTGATGGCTCTTCTAACACTCAAGGGTCTGGGGCCAGTATCTTATTGGAAGACCAGAATGGTATCGTCCTAGAGCATTCTTTACGCTTCTCCTTCAAGGCCAGTAACAATCAGGCCGAGTACGAGGCACTTATCACAGGACTAAGGTTATGCATTGAACTAAATATCACAGTAGTCAAGGTACATTGCGACTCTCAACTTGTAGTCCAACAAGTCAATGAAACTTTTCAGCTAAAAGATCCTCTTCTGTCAAAATACCTATGTATTGTCAAAGAATTAGTAGCTCATTTTTCAAAGTTTGAAATACATCACATTTCGAGAGAACAAAACCACCGAGCAGACATCTTGTCCAAGCTCGCCAGCACACAGTCACACAACACCACCTTACTTCAGTCAACTTTATCTACACCAAGCATCAATACTATTTGCTTAAATCTTGATAAGGATGATTGGCGGTAGCCTTACATTCATTATCTGAAAACCGGAAATATTCCCCTGGAGATCACCAATCCGAGGAAATTCCGGAGGCAATTATCCTTCTTTACTTTACTAAACAATAATCTATATAGGCGAGGGTACACTTGACCTCTTTTGAAATGTCTTAGCACACAGGAAGCCGACCTTGCTCTGGCCGAGGTTTACGAGGGAATTTGTGGAACACACATTGGAGCAAGAAGCTTGTCTACCAAAATCCTCCGAGCTGGATTCTTTTGGCCGGCTTTAAATACGGACTGCCAACAGAAAGTAAAGACCTGCAAGAATTGCCAGCAGCACGCTCCGATCATACATACACCAGCCGAACTATTACATAGTTCAGAGGTATGCTGGCCATTTTATCAATGGGGGGTCGATATCCTGGGACCTTTCCCAATGGCACCCGGGCAGGTAAAATTCTTAGTCGTAGCAATTGACTACTTTTCAAAATGGATTGAGGCACAACCATTAGCAAAAATCACTTCAAAACACATGATTACATTTATATGGAAGCACATCATATGCCGATTTGGAATTCCTGCACATATTATTACTGACAATGGTCGCCAGTTTGTTGACCAAAATTTTAGAATGTTTTTGCAGAACCTCAAAATTAAACAACACTTTTCCTCGGTAGAACATCCACAGACGAACGAACTAGCCGAGACTGCCAATAAAGTCATTCTACATGCCTTAAGGAAAAAGCTGGATGACGCCAAAGGACTCTGGGCCGAGCTAATACCAGAGATACTATGGGGATACAATACTACCATCCATTCTACAACAAAGGAAACTCCTTTCCGCCTAATTTATGGTTCCGAAGCCATGATTCCGTTGGAGGTGTCTCAAAGCTCACTCAGAACACAGGCAACCCAACCAGATGCAATGCGGCGAGTAGAGCTTGACCTAATTGAAGAAATCAGGGATATTAAATCTATCCAGCAACGGGCAATGCAACAGAAAATTGCTCGGCAGTATAACCAGAAAGTTCACCCACGCTCCTTACAGATCGGGGACCTAGTGCTCAGAAAAACCGAACAAGCAAGATGACCTCCATCACACGGAAAGCTTGCAGCCAAGTGGGAAGGACCATTCAAAATTGCAAAAGTCATCGGCCAGGGGGCTTATAAGCTCGAAACTATAAATGGTACTACATTACCCAACTCTTGGAATATTACATCCTTAAAGCGTTATTACAGATAAAAGACAGGGACAGGCTTGTACTCTTTTTCCTACTCACAAGATTTTTCCCATTTTGGGTTTTGATTGGAGAGGTTTTAACGAGGCTAGCCTACCTGCACCTTTATAAATGAAAGGTTGACTCAGTCATATTTTTACCGATTTTTTTTTTACATTCATTAATTTATTATTATTATTGGAATCTTTTCTAATTATGGGCATAACATAGTACTGAAAAACCCGACTATATCGATCATCTTCCACAATTAACTATAAGTCGTATTATCATCAAATACGCAACAAAACTAATAATCAAAACGCCTACAATGGTGACCTGCCGAGTTAAACTCGACACTACTGACCCCAAGACTCGACAATGGGGACTTATTGCAAGCAAGTAGATACAATTGCCCACCACAAACCTTAAAAATCAAATAAGGCAAATACACCTCGTTATGCATTTCAAGTGCAAAATACCTTCGTCCGAAATACAAATCGGCGAACCATCTTTATACAAAAACTACAAACCAGTTTTTTTTATCAAAAAAGGCATAGAAATAAAGTAAGACTATGCGACAATATTGTCTATTACACAAATTAAAACTTTCAAGCTACCATCATTTCAGATTATCACCCTCCTCTTCCGCGACTTCATCGTCATCCACTAATGCCCCATCTCGAACCACCTTACCAGGCTCCATTGGCGAAAAATCAACCCCTGGAGCAATAAACTTGGCTTGTGTCACAGCCCGCTCGAAACCTTCAGCAAAGGCGTCAAGGATCTCATTTTCTTTGTTGTTTTCCAGCTCCTTGATTTTGACAGTCACCTCTATAACTTGTTTTTTCACCAACGAAATTTCCTCATCCTTCTTCTGAAGAGACTCCAACACTTTACTGTGCTCATCCTTTTCCGTTTTCAAAATCTTTTCCTTAGCAGCCAAATTAGTTTTCAAATTCTCTATTGCAATTTCCTTTAAGTTAACCTACTCTTTCGTTTTAGCAACTCCTCACTTTGATTCAATGCCATTTTGTGAGAAATTTCCCAGCTACGCCCTATGCTAGCAAGCTGTAAGCCCAGAACCCACATCCCCAACCTCATCCACAAGAGCTCGATCAGAAGCAGACTGAAGCACCTCATCGGCCACTACAATAAATGGAAACTTCTTATCCCAAAGAGAAGAACTGTTATCATCCATAAGAAATCCATGCAATTTTTCTAGATTCTTCACAAAATTCGAGAGTTCATCCAGAGGAATTACCTCATTCTTTTCCACAACATCACTATCAAGATTAACAACATCAGTTTTTCTTTTCTTGAAAACATAATTCTTCTTCACTGGCACAGGTTGATCAACTACTCCATCACCGTCAACCTTTGTTGGATTTGAAGACGATCCCTCTTTATCTAAATTTTTTGTTTTCAGTCGAGCCCTTAGGTTTGAGGCCGAAACTCCAGGATATTTACCGCCTGCAAACAAACAACACACATCAATAAAAAAAGTAACAATTAGCTGATAACATAGTAAAACAAACCCTCACCAAGATAATTAATCACAGATGTCCTATCCTGCTCCCATGGAAGCAATTTGTATACAGATATCAATTCTCCTCTGTTAACCAATTCAACCAGAAACGCAATTATACACTCATCCCGAGGAGATATGTATTCGGGACCTAAAATTTGTTGTGGCTGACAACACCAATACAGGGGAAATTTCTCACCAAAATTCTCATCAATATAGAAGGGAAAATCTTCCTCAAAAGCCTTTACCTTGAGAAACAACTCTTTAAAATCCTTAAAGGAAGATTTATAAAGTTTAAAAATACCAAATCCAGGAGAACTATTTAGATTTACCCACACTCCCTTCCAAACTGCCTTCGCTTGAAACAGAGAAAAGAACAACTCCAATGTTGGTTCAATCTCCAAATACTCCATTAATATTTCAAAACTCCTTAAGAATGCCCACCCATTCGGATGAAGTTGAGAAGGGGCACAGTTAAGCTGTTTCAGAACATTACATTCAAAGCCTGTAAAAGGCAACTTCACATGCAACTCTTCAAGGAGACAGCTATATACAAAAAAATACTCAAAATCTTTTTTTCTGTGAAACACCCGTTCAGACTTCGTGCATGGCAGCAACTCCACACGACAACCAACCCTCACTATATTAGATAAACTAATCTCACCAACACTGGCCTGGTCAATGAACAAGGAGCCACGAAGCTTGACATCCTCATTAACCCATTCATATGAATCATCATCTGGGACCTTTGAAATACCCTTTCCTTTCTTGTCTCCCATTGTTACAAAGAGACGATACAAAACCGAAACAGAAAGTTACACAGAGATAAAATGAAGACTAACCTCTTTTATTCATCCCTGTCTCTTCGGTTCTACAACTCCAATTGGCCACCAGAAGTTTAATTCAAGACTCCCAAATTTCTAAAATATTTAATAGTTCTATTATTTTATAATTTCAAACCAATGCTTCTGGATCGTTACCTTAAGATATTAATCCACGGTCACTAACTCACCTAGGAAATAACACCTGACCGTAGCATTAATAAAGTGCCACTTCATTTATTTCATTTATTTCATTCTTTAAAAAATAATATCACATTTATTTCCTTTTCAATTTTATTTTTTGATAAAACAAGTTGACTTGGGGCTCCTGCTCTTCGACAAAAGGCCGAGTTATAACTCAGTAAAAAAAAACTTAACCTGTTTCATCAAAAAGTCACCAGGTCAAATTTGGGGCTGCGATATAACCGTTATTCATTGGTTACAAGGTTATAACTCGGCCATTATGATCATAAACTCGTCCACAAACGTTACCTCTTTTTTATTGAATGCCGACCAATAACGACAGGTACGACGTTACTCTTTAATCCGAATATAATTGCTCGGAATTGTAACTCCCGATCCGAACCTCTTAATAAAAGGGGAATGGTAAGAAATTCAGACCCAGATTACATTCTGAAAAGAACTTATTATACAATATATTTACTTGAGCGTCGGAGTGCCTTTTGCAGGTATCGACCTCTTCATTTTCTCGGGCAGCCGACGTGTTTCCCTTTTTGCTGGAAAGGCTCTCTTATACTCGGCGGAAGATAAGTTATACCTCGGCCAAAAGTCAAGCAAGTATTAATACTAACTTTAAATTTTTATAAATAATTTTATAAAATTTAAAAATAATTTAAAAAGATGTTATGAGTACTATAAAAATTTGAAATGTACTCGTACCTTTGTAGTGAATAAAATTATTTTTTCAAATTTTTATAGTACTCCTAACATCTTTTCAAGTCATTTTTAAATTTTATAAAATTATTTATAATAATTATAAAAAATTTTACTATCAATTCTAAATGTTCCAAGTCAATTTGATTTATATAAAAGTAAGTTTTGAGACATACACGTAACATAATTTTATTTATGGATACACTAATTTTAATTCATGTCTGGTTTATTAAAGTGTTTTACCCTTTATACCGTTTTAGGTGACGCTTTGTAATGTGTGTATTCTCTTTTACTGTGTCTATCCTTTTTATTGAATCGTGATGCTATATTTCTTGAAACTTTGAAATATTAAAATCCTTTTAAAGTGTTAAAAGAAAAAATTAGTATTACAATTAATTTATATTTATTATTTTAATTATTCTTTGATTGTTTATTTCAGATAAATAAGTCGTACAATTATCGGCTAAAATTTTTAGATATGGATAATTTTATTTTAAAATACGACAATATTTGTTTATTTTGGTATTTTACATTGTTATGATAGTAGTACAAAACGTCACTGATGTTTTATAAAAAATATTATTTTAGTTTTAAAATGATAATATGTCATTGATGTTTTGAAAAAAATATTATTTTTAGGTGAATGCTACCCAACCCCCTCTAAAATAACATGTAAGTTACCCTTCATTATGTGTCACATTGTAATTGGTCCTTATCTTAACCATAGTTGGGTTATTTTATACTACCGTTAATTGAAACACATTCCACTCATCCATTCTTTGTTTATCACTTCATCACCTAGATTTGGTCCTTCCAAGCACCGTCGCGTTCGTGACAAGAAGCGCTAACGTCGTCGCCATGTCCTTCCACACAGCCTCTCTTCCCAGTATAGTATAACCAGTGTCTCTTTTTGGCGTGAATCACTGCTTACCCACATAATTAATGGTTAATTTGGTTATTAAATTTTTTTATTAAAAATGCATATATTTATTTAATTACGTGATGGAACATATATTTATATGTAAAATATAATATAATAAAATAAATCTATTCAAAGTATTTAAAAATATAATTAAAATAATGAACATACAAATATAATAATAAAATTTGTACTCCAAAAAAATAAACATATTTTTTATCATACATATATTATTTAAAAATAAATATATTATTAAAATTAATAACAGAAATTTAAAATGATAAAATTCAACTTTTTTACCGTATTTTTTATAGTATTTTTATTTTTTAATTTTTAATTTATTAATACTTTATTATTTAATTAATAATTAAACAAATTATTTTTATGAAAAATTATTTTTTATATTATATTAGAGAAGAGACTAATATAACAGTTTAAAAAATAAATTGTATAAATATTTAAGAGATAAATATGAAATACATACCTAAGGTTTAGTTTTGTTATTAAATTTTTTTATTAAAGTAAATCTTAATTTAATTACACGATAGAACATATATTCATATGTAAAATATAATATAATAACTCTATTTAGAGTACTTAAAAGTATAATTAAAATCAGAAAAAATATATTTTTTATTGTACATAAATTATTTTAAAAAATAATAAATTGTTAAAATTAATAACACAAGTTTAAAATGATAAAATCTAACTTTCTTACAAGTATTTTTTATAGTATTTTTATTCTTTTAATTTTTAATTTATTCGTACTTTATTATTTAATTAATGATTAAATAAATTATCTTCATGATAAATTATTTTTTGTATTATTTTAAAGAAGAGACCAATATAACAGTCTAAAAAATAATGTAAAAATGATTTTTAAATAAAAAATAGATAATATTAAAATTTTTAAATACAAAAGTAAATTATATAGATAGATATTTAAGAGATAAATATGAAATACATGCCTAAAATAAATAAAACAGACAAAAATAATTCTCCATTTCTCAATAGTACTCCCATTTTGTCTGTTTTATTTATTTTAGATATGTATTTCATATTTATCTCTTAGATATTTATACAATTTATTTTTTAAACTGTTATATTGGTCTCTTCTCTAATATAATACAAAAAATAATTTTTCATAAAAATAATTTGTTTAATTTTTAATTAAATAATAAAGTACTAATAAATTAAAAATTAAAAAAATAAAAATACTATAAAAAATACGGTAAGAAAGTTAAATTTTATTATTTTAAATTTCTGTTATTAATTTTAATAATATATTTATTTTTTAAATAATATATGTATGATAAAAAAATATGTTTATTTGTTTGGAGTACAAATTTTATTATTATATTTGTATATTCATAATTTTAATTATACTTTTAAATACTTTAAATAGATTTATTTTATTATATTATATTTTACATATAAATATATGTTCCGTAATTAAACAAAGATATATTTTTTTAATAAAAAAATTTAATAACTAAAATTAACCATTAATTATATGGATAAGTAGTGATACATGGCAAAAAGAAGCGCTGGCTATACTAGGAAGGACAAGTTATGGGCGACGGAATTCAATGACGTGACTAAGGGATGATGCACTAAAGAAATAGAGGTTGTGTGGAAAGGCAGTAGATGGCGATGACGTTGGTGCTTCTTGTCACGAAAGCAACGGTGCTTGGAAGGACCAAATCTAGGTGATGAAGTGATGAACAAAAAATGGAGGAGTGGAATGTGCTTCAATTAACGGGAGTGGAACTTTGATATTTTAAGAATAATAAATTATAAAATAACCCAATTATGGTTAAGATAAGGATCAATTACAATATGACACATAATGAAGGGTAACTTACATATTATTTTAGAGGGATTGGATAGCATTCACCTTATTTTTTATTATATAAAGAGAAAACGTCACTGACCTTTTGTAAACACCCATGACAATGTTTAACACCTAGTTTAGATCGTCTTTAAAGACCTCACCACTCATAATCTAATATACAAAAATAAAAGTTCACAATTATCATATTTATACATTGCAATATACACATTGTATTAATCAAGAGTGATATATATTAGTATATTAATGCGTTAAAATCTTTAAAGTTTTACTTATTCTATTTTTTTTAACAAAAATAAAAAAACAAAATAACAAATACTTCTAAGGTAAAATATTTTAATAAACTAAACATTAATTAAAATTGCGTGTATCTCCCAAATAAAATTGTGTTATGTACATGTTTTCAGATTTACTTATATGTAAATCGAGTTGAGTTAAATTGATTTATGGTTGACAGTAGTAAATCGATTTACTATTACTCTAACCTATATAAATAAGGGTCAAAAAAAATATTATCCAAAAATTTATGAGATTTTTTTAAAAATATTTATGAACTATAAAAAATGGACGAAATAATATTGTATGAAATTTGAATTTTTGTGCATTAATTTTTATATAAAATACTCATCATTATAATTATTTACTTTGTAACGAGTACGACTAAAATTTTACTAGAAATATTAAATTAAATATTTTATAAAGTTCCAAATTTTTTATTTTAAGTTTTTTTTGTAATTATCGTAAATAATGTTATAAAATTTAAAAATAATTTAAAAAGATGTTATGAGTACTATAAAAATTTGAAATGTATTCGTACCACTTTAGTGAATAAAATTATTTCTTCAAATTTTTATAATACTCCTAACATCTTTTTAAGTTATTTTTAAATTTTATAAAACTATTTATAATAATTATAAAAAATTCTACTATCAACTCTAAATCATTTCAAGTCAATTCGATTTATATAAAAGTAAGCTTTGGACATACACGTAACATAATTTCATTTATGGATACACTAATTTTAATTCATGTCTGATTTATTAAAGTGTTTTATTCTTTACACCGTTCTAGGTGACACTTTGTAATGTGTGTATTCTCTTTTGCTGTATCTATCTTTTTTATTCAACGTGATGCCATACTTCTTGAAACTATGAAATATTAAAACTTCTTTTAAAGTGTTAAAAGAAAAAATTAGTATTAGGATTATTTTATATTTATTATTTTAATTATTCTTTGATTGTTTATTTTGGTAAATAAGCCGTACAATTATCATATTTACAAATTGCAATATACATTATACGGCCGTTACAAATCCGATGTCATAATTCGACATTATGCACCATAACTCGGCATTTTACGTTATAACTCGGCGTTATACGTTACAATCAGACATTATCACTTGTTAAAACCTATTAATTGCTCTTCAATTCAGATGATCAATAGAAACGTAACCGACCTATTTTATCTCACCTATAAAGGTATGATATTTTATCTTCAAAAGGGACATTGAATTCTCAATACTGACTTAATCTTCGGAGTGTCTTTGCATGTACACTCCCCCCTTGTTCCTTGCTCACGCTCTGCGCAATTGGACATCTCCTTGGAGAAAAGTTCGGACTTCCACAAAAGCTCAAAGGTCGGCACCGAAGATAACAACTCGGCGTTGACTCCCAGGGACCGAGCTCTCCCTTCAGGTATCCATACAAGAACAATTGGCGCCCACCGTGGGGCCTCGAAATAAACACCCTTCTTTCTATAGGCCCCATTTCCTTCCAATGGCTTCAAACTTACCTGCACCTTTGTAAACAAAGGTCATATAGTAAATCATTAAGGCCCGAAAAAGGCCGATCTATATCTGTTTTTTTCGATCATTATCTGTCATCTCTCTATTTTTCAATTCATCTCTGGTTTATCTATTTGTCGATCTATATCTGTTTTGTCGATCTATATCTGTTTTTCTGATCTATATCTGCTTTTTCGATCATTATTTGTCATCTCTGTATTTTTCAAATCATCTGATATATTTATTTGCCGATCTATATTTGCTTTTCCGATCAATATCTGTCATCTTTTATTTTTCAATTCATCTATGGTATATCTATTTGCCGATCTATATCTGTTTTTTCGGTCTATATCTGTTTTTTCGATCATTATCTGTCATCTCTCTATTTTTCAATTCATCTCTGGTTTATCTATTTACCGATCTATATTTGTTTTGTTGATCTATATCTGTTTTGCCGATCTATATCTGCTTTTTCGATCATTATCTATCATTTCTGTATTTTTCAAATCATCTGATATATTTATTTGCCGATTTATATCTGCTTTTTCGATCAATATCTGTCATCCTTATTTTTTGATTCATCTATGGTATATCTATTTGCCGATCTTTATCTGTTTTTACGATCTATATCTATTTTTCCGATTATTATCTATCATCTCTCTATTTTTTAATTCATCTCTGGTTTATCTATTTGCCGATCTATATCTGTTTTGCCGATCTATATCTGTTTTTTCGATCATTATCTGTCATCTCTCTATTTTTTGATTCATCTATGATTTATCTATTTGCCGATCTATATCTGTTTTGCCGATTTATGTCTATTTTTCCAATCTATATATACTTTTTCGATCATTATCTATCATCTATGTATTTTTCAAATCATCTGATATATTTATTTGCCGATCTATATCTGCTTTTCCGATCAATATCTGTCATCTTTATTTTTCAATTCATCTATGGTATATCTATTTGCCGATCTATATCTATTTTTTCGATCTATATCTAATTTTCTGATCATTATCTGTCATCTCTCTATTTTTCAATTCATCTCTGGTATATCTGTTTTACCGATCTATATCTGTTTTGCCGATTTATATCTATTTTTCCGATCTATATCTGCTTTTTCGATCATTATTTGTCATTTCTGTATTTTTCAAATCATCTGGTATATTTATTTACCAATATGTATCTCCTTTTTCGATCAATATCTGTCATCTTTATTTTTCAATTCATCTATGGTATATCTTTTTGCCGATCTATATCTGCTTTTCCGATCTATATTTATTTTGTCGATTTATATCTGTTTTGTCGATCTTTATCTGTTTTTTCGATCTATATCTGTTTTCTGATCTATATCTGTCATCTCTATTTTCTAATTTATATCAGTCATCTCTATTTGCCGATTTATATTAGTCATCTCTATTTTTCAATTTATATATCAGTCATCTCCATTTGTCGATCTATATCTATTGTCTGATTTATATCAATCATCTTTATTTGCCTATTTATATCAAAAATCTCTATTTGCGATCTATAACAATCACTCTATTTTCTGATTTATATCAATCATCTCTATATTCCGATTTATATCTGTTATCCCTATTGGCCAACTTATATATGTTATATCTATTGTCCGATTTATATCAATCATCTCTAATTCCTGATTTATATCAAAAATCTCTATTTGCGATCTATAACAGTCACTCTATTTTCTGATTTATATCAATCATCTATATATTCCAATTTATATCTGTTATCCCTATTTGTCAACTTATGTTATATCTATTGTCCGATTTATATCAATCATCTCTAATTGCCGATTTATATCAAAAATCTCTATTTGCCGATCTATAACAGTCACTCTGTTATTCGATTTATATTAGTCATCTGTATTTTCCGATTTATATCAATCATCTCTATTTTTCGATTTATATCTGTTATCCCTATTTGCCCATTTATATCTGTTATATCTATTGGTCGATCTATATCTGTTTTTCTAATATATATCTGTCATCTCTATTTTTTAACTTATATCTGTTATCTCTATTTTTTATCTGTCGTCGCTATTTTTCAATTTGTATCTGATATATCTGTTTGCCGATCTATATCTGTTATCTCTATTTTTCTGATCTACATGTCATCTCTATTTTTCGATTTAAATCCGTTATCCCTATTTGCCGATCTATATCTATTATCTGGTTTGCTGATCTATATGTCATCTCTACTTTTCAATTTATATCTATTATCTGTATTTGCCAATCTTTATTAGCTATCTCTAGTTGCCCATTTATATCCGATCTCTCTATTTGCCGATCTATATCTGATTTTCTGATCTACATCTCTTATATCTATTTGCCAATTTATATCTGATCTCTCTATCTATATCTGATTTTCCGATCTACATCTGTTATATCTATTTGCCAATCTATTTATGTCATCTCTACTTTTTGATTTATATCTGTTATCTCTATTTGCCGATCTTTAACAGTTATCTCTAATTGTCAATTTATATCTGATATTTCTATTTGCCAAATTATATCTGATATCTCTATTTACCGATCTAAATCTGATTTTTTGATCTATATCTGTTATATCTGTTTACCGATCTATATCTGTCATCTCTATTTGCCAATCTATATCTGTTATATCTATTTTTCGATCCATATCTATCATCTCTATTTGCAGATCTATATCTATTATCTCTATTTGCCGATCTATATTTGTCATCTCTATTTGCCGACCTATATCTGTTATCCCTACTTGCTGAACTATATCTATTTTTCTATTTTCAAATCTATATCTATTATCTTTGTTTTCAGATTTATATCAATAATTATCCGAGCTGTATCAATCATTATTGTCTCTATATCAATCATTATCACTCTTTGTCAAATCTATATCAACTATCATCAGATCTATATCAACTATCTTCCGAACTATGACTATCAACGATCTTCAATCAATTATCCATTCGCGATAAATCTTCAATTCAAAGTCGCATCGTTTACACATGCGCAATCAAACACAATCTTCGATCAATTATCCATTCGTGATAATTCTTCAATTCAAAGTCGCATCGTTTACACATGCGCAATCAAACACAATCTTCGATCAATTATCCATTCGTGATAATTCTTCAATTCAAAGTCGCATCGTTTACACATGCGCAATCAAACACAATCTTCGATCAATTATCTATTCGTGATAATTCTTCAATTCAAAGTCGCATCGTTTACACATGCGCAATCAAACTCAGTCTTCAATTCCGAACTATGACTATAAACAGTCAACAAACTCAATCACATATCATACAAGTAAAAATACTTATCCATTGGCGACAACTCTTCAATTCAAAGTCGCATCGTTTACACATGCGCAATCAAACTCAATCAAATCACCCAACAACAGTGAGCTAACTCAATATTCTCGCCCAACCAATTCACTTTTATCAACATCTTCTCAGCAATTATTCAAATTAACTACTAGGTTCCATGAAAAAACCTAACAGTTGCATCTATTAAAATCAACGTTTCAAAATTTTATTGGAAAAATCAAAGGCACAATCAATGACAAGACTACTACACTTTCCAATGCACCTTAACTTCAAATTACGTCTGAAAATTCAAATTATTCATTATTTTAATAAAGTAAGTTGACCTGGGGGCTCCATACCTATAACTCAAATCGCCGAGTTATAACTAAAAAAAGCTCAACCTGCTTTATCAAAAATAGCCAGGCTAAGCTTGGGGGCTATGATACGGCCGTTACAAATCCGATGTCATCAGTGACGGATCCAGAAAATTTTGTGAGTGGGGACAAAATATACATAATATGATAATAATTTTTATAATTATACTTTGTTATTATAAAATATAATTAGTCTTTAAATTATCTAATCAATAAATTAAAATATTAAAATAATAATTTAAATAATAATATATAATTTAAAATTTTATTTTTTTAGGTTTTATATTTTAAAAAGATTAAATAATCTTTTCATTGTCAATACAATCAAATGTCTTTCTTTTTATATATGTCGTTAAATAATCATTTAAAAATTTATCTCTCATACGATTACAAAATCGATTCTTTATAATATTCATATTTAAAAAAAATTTTTCAACTGATGTTATCCAGAAAAAATTAAAGTTAACTTAAAAAAAATATTAATGAATAAACAGTATTATTTTGATTTCTTATATATTATTATTATTATTATTATTATTATTATTATTATTATTATTATTATTATTATTATTATTATTTAACCATTTTTATTTAATAGTTAATATAAGATTAATATTTTTATTAGTCATTTTTAATTTAATATTAAAATTAGTTTAATAAGATAATTTATTTAATTTAAAATAAATTTAACAGAATAATTTTATATATTTATAATCAAATATAATAAAATATTAGACTGAATTCTATTGACTATCAAATATTTAGATTAAATGGATATATCATTTGTTAAATATTAAAAGATTTTTTTGTCACTTTTAATAAATATAATATTTATTAGTTATTTTTATCACAATTTTCAAATTATTTAACGATTATTTTGTCTGCATCTAAATCTTTTAGATATCAAATTAGTAGTTACCTCTATTTTAAAAAATAATCAAATATATATAATATATATACACAGCATAACAGTACTATTTACTAAGTATACAAACATATTTTTCAAATTTTAAATTTATTTATTAGTCACAATTATAAAATAACAAATCTATAATTATTTTATTCTTTTTTCTTTAAATGTTATTGTAACAAATTCATTTGAATTTTGAATTGTTATTTATTTTTTTATCATTGATGTTAATGAGTGAAATTCACTTATAGTGGGATCAAATTTAATTATATAACGAGGGCAAATAATTTTTTTACTATATATTAATTAACAAATTTTTAAATTCCACTGGGGGCACTTGCCCCCACTCCCTTCAACATAAATCCGTCCCTGGCATGTCATAATTCGACATTATGCACCATAACTCGGCATTTTACGTTATAACTCGGCGTTATACGTTACAATCAGACATTATCACTTGTTAAAACCTATTAATTGCTCTTCAATTCAGATGATCAATAGAAACGTAACCGACCTATTTTATCTCACCTATAAAGGTATGATATTTTATCTTCAAAAGGGACATTGAATTCTCAATATTGACTTAATCTTCGGAGTGTCTTTGCAGGTACACTCCCCCCTTGTTCCTTGCTCACGCTCTGCGCAATTGGACATCTCCTTGGAGAAAAGCTCGGACTTCCACAAAAGCTCAAAGGTCGGCACCGAAGATAACAACTCGGCATTGACTCCTAGGGACCGAGCTCTCCCTTCAGGTATCCATACAAGAACAATACACATTGTATTAATTAAGAGAGATATATATTAGTGTATTAATGCGTTAAAATCTTCAAAGTTTTACTTATTCTACTTTTTTTTTTCTTAACAAAAACGAAAAAATAAAATAACAAATATTTTTAAGGGTAAAATATTTTAATAAACTAACCATGAATTAAAATTACGTGTATCTCCCAAATAAAATTATGTTATGTCTATGTTTTCAGATTTACTTTTATGTAAATTGAGTTGAGTTAAATTGATTTATGATTGATAGTAGTAAATTGATTTACTATGACTCTAACCTATATAAATAAGGGCCGAAAAAAATATTATCCAAAAATTTATGAGATTTTTTCAAAAATATTTATGAGTTATCAAAAATGGACGAAATAATATTGTACAAAATTTGAATTTTTGTTCATTAATTTTTATATAAAATACTCATCATCATAATTATTTACTTTGTAACGAGTACGACTAAAATTTTACTAAAAACTTTAAATTAAATGTTTTTTTAAAGTTCCAAATTTTTTTATAAGGTTTTTTTGTAATTATAGTAAATAATTTTATAAAATTTAAAAATAATTTAAAAAGATGTTATGAATACTATAAAAATTTGAAATGTACTCGGACCTTTGTAGTGAATAAAATTATTTCTTCAAATTTTTATAGTACTCCTAACATCTTTTCAAGTCATTTTTTAATTTTATAAAATTATTTATAATAATTATAAAAAATTTTACTATCAATTCTAAATCGTTCCACGTCAATTCGATTTATATAAAAGTAAGCTTTGGGATATACACGTAACATAATTTCATTTATGGATACACTGATTTTAATTCATGTCTGATTTATTAAAGTGTTTTACCCTTTACACCGTTTTAGATGACACTTTGTAATGTGTATATTTTCTTTTGCTGTATCTATCCTTTTTATTGAACGTGATGCATACTTCTTGAAACTTTGAAATATTAAAAATTCTTTTAAAGTGTTAGAAGAAAAAATTAGTATTACGATTAATTTATATTTATTATTTTAATTATTCTTTGATTGTTTATTTCCGATAAATAAGTGGTACAATTATCTGCTAAAATTTTTAGATATGGATAATTTTAATATGAAATACGACAATATTTGTTCATTTTGGTATTTTACACTGTTATGATAGTAGTACAAAACATCACTGACGTTATGTAAAAAAAAATATTTTTTTAAATATAAAAAAGACAAAATGTGACTAACGTTTTGTAAAAAAATATATTTTTTAATTATAAAAAGACAAAATTTCATTGACGTTTTATAAAAAAATATTATTTTAGTTATAAAATGAGAAAAGTCATTGATGTTTTGTAAAAAAATATTATTTTTATTATATAAAGAGAAAATGTCACTGACGTTTTATAAACACTCACAACAATGCTTAACACTTAGTTTATATCATTTTTAAAGACTTCACCACTCATAATCTAATATACAAAAATAAAAGTTCACAATTATCATATTTACACGTTGCAATATACACATTGTATTAATCAAGAGTGATATATATTAGTGTATTAATGCGTTAAAATCTTTAAAGTTTTAGTTATTCTATTTTTTTAACAAAAATGAAAAAACAAAATAACAAATACTTTCGAGGGTAAAATATTTTAATAAACTAAGCATAAATTAAAATTACGTGTATTTCCCAAATAAAATTGTGGTATGTTCATATTTTCCGATTTACTTTTATGTAAATCGAGTTGAGTTAAATTGATTTATAGTTGTTAGTAGTAAATTAATTTAATATGACTCTAACCTATATAAATAAGGGTGGAAAAAAATATTATCCAAAATTTTATGAGATTTTTTTAAAAATATTTATGAGCTATTAAGAATGGACGAAATAATATTGTATAAAATTTGAATTTTTGTGCATTAATTTTTATATAAAATATTCATATCACTATAATTATTTACTTTGTAACGAGTACGACTAAAATTTTACTAACAATTTTAAATTAAATATTTTTATAAAGTTCCAAATTTTGTGTTATAAGTTTTTTTGTAATTATAGTAAATAATTTTATAAAATTTAAAAATAATTTAAAAAAGATGTTATGAGTATTATAAAAATTTGAAATGTACTCATACCTTTGTAGTGAATAAAATTATTTTTTCAAATTTTTATAGTACTCCTAACATCTTTTCAAGTCATTTTTAAATTTTATAAAATTATTTATAATAATTATAAAAAAAATCTACTATCAACTCTAAATCGTTCCAAGTCAATTCGATTTATATAAAAGTAATCTTTGGACATACATGTAACATAATTTCATTAATGGATACACTAATTTTAATTCATGTCTGGTTTATTAAAGTGTTTTATCCTTTACACTGTTTTAGGTGACACTTTGTAATGTGTATATTCTCTTTTGCTGTATCTATCTTTTTTATTGAACGTGATGCCATACTTCTTGAAACTATGAAATATTAAAACTCCTTTTAAAGTGTTAAAAAAAATTAGTATTACGATTATTTTATATTTATTATTTTAATTATTCTTTGATTGTTTATTTCTGGTAAATAAGCCATACAATTATCACATTTATAAATTTAAATATACACATTGTATTAATCAAGAGTGATATATATTAGTGTATTAATGCGTTAAAATTTTCAAAGTTTTACTTATTCTACTTTTTTTTTTTCTTAACAAAAATGAAAAAATAAAATAACAAATACTTTTAAAGGTAAAATATTTTAATAAACTAATTATGAATTAAAATTACGTGTATCTCCCAAATAAAATTGTGTTATGTCCATGTTTTCAGATTTACTTTTATGTAAATCGAGTTGAGTTAAATTGATTTATGATTAATAGTAGTAAATTAATTTACTATGACTCTAACCTATGTAAATAAGGGTTGAAAAAATATTATCTAAAATTTTATGAGATTCTTTTAAAAATATTTATGAGCTATCAAGAATGGACGAAATAATATTGTATGAAATTTGAATTTTTGTGCATTAATTTTTATATAAAATATTCATATAATTATAATTATTTACTTTGTAACGAGTACGACTAAAATTTTACTAACAACTTTAAATTAAATATTTGTATAAAGTTCCAAATTTTGTATTATAAGTTTTTTTGTAATTATAGTAAATAATTTTATAAAATTTAAAAATAATTTAAAAAAATGTTATGAGTACTATAAAAATTTGAAATGTACTCGTACCTCTGTAGTGAATAAAATTATTTTTTTAAATTTTTATACTACTCCTAACATCATTTCAAGTCATTTTTAAATTTTATAAAATTATTTATAATAATTATAAAAAAATTTTACTATCAACTCTAAATCGTTCCAAGTTAATTCGATTTATATAAAAGTAAGCTTTGGACATACACGTAACATAATTTTAGTTATGGATACACTAATTTTAATTCATGTCTAGTTTATTAAAGTGTTTTACTCTTTACACCGTTCTAGGTGACACTTTGTAATGTGTGTATTCTCTTTTGCTGTATCTATCTTTTTTATTGAACATGATGCCATACTTCTTGAAACTATAAAATATTAAAACTTCTTTTAAAGTGTTAAACGAAAAAATTAGTATTAGGATTATTTTATATTTATTATTTTAATTATTCTTTGATTGTTTATTTTTGGTAAATAAGCCGTACAATTATCATATTTACAAATTCTAATATACACATTGTATTAATCAAGAGTGATATATATTAGTGTATTAATGCGTTAAAATCTTCAAAGTTTTACTTATTCTACTTTTTTTTTTTTCTTAACAAAAATGAAAAAACAAAATAACAAATACTTTGAAGGGTAAAATATTTTAATAAACTAACCATGAATTAAAATTACGTGTATCTCTCAAATAAAATTGTGTTATGTCCATGTTTTCAGATTTACTTTTATGTAAATCGAATTGACTTAAATCAATTTATGGTTGATAATAGTAAATCGAAATAATATTGTATGAAAAATTGATTTACTATGACTCTAACCTATATAAATAAGGGTTGAAAAAGATATTATCCAAAAATTTATGAGATATTTTCAAAAATATTTATGAGCTATAAAAAATGGACGAAATAATATTGTATGAAATTTGAATTTTTTTCATCAATTTTTATATAAAATACTCGTATCATTGTAATTATTTACTTTGTAACGAGTATCATTAAAGTTTTACTAACAATTTTAAATTAAATATTTTTAAATATTTCCAAATTTTTTATTATAAGCATTTTTTGTAATTATAATAAATAATTTTATAAAATTTAAAATTGACTTAAAAAGATGTTATGAGTACTATAAAAATTTGAAATATATTCATACATCTATAATGAATAAAATTATTTCTTCAAATTTTTATAATATTTCTAACATCTTTTCAGGTCATTTCTAAATTTTATAAAATTATTTATAATAATTACAAAAAATTCTACTATCAATTCTAAATTGATCCAAGTCAATTCGATTTATACAAAAGAAAATTTTGGGACATAAATGTAACATAATTTCATTTGGGGATACACTAATTTTAATTCGGATTTGGATCCTCTAAAGTTTGAATTTCAATTTAGAGAGTAAAGTGTGATATTCTACATTTAAATAGTCTTTCTTTCATATTTTTTCTTGATTCCACCTATGAAATTAATGGTGAGAGCTCACATTTTATTTTCTAAAATGAAATTTAAATTTTAGAGGATCCAAATCCTTTTAATATATGTCTGGTTTATTAAAGTGTTTTATCCTTTACACCGTTCTAGTTGACTCTTTGTAATGCGTGTATTCTCTTCTGCTGTATCTTTTTTATGGAACTGATGCTATACTTCTTGAAACTTTGAAATATTAAAACTCCTTTCAAAGTGTTGAAAGAAAAAGTTAGTATTTATGATTATTTTATATTTATTATTTTAATTATTCTTTGATTGTTTATTTCTGGTAAATAAACCCTACAATTATCATATTTACACATTCTATTAATCAAGAGTGATATATTTTAGTGTATTAATGCGTTAAAATCTTTAAAGTTTTACTTATTCTACTTTTATTTTTTAACAAAAATGAAAAAACAAAATAACAAATACTTTTAAGGATAAAATATTTTAATAAACTAAACATGAATTAAAATTACGTGTATTTTTTTACTGTATCTTTCTTATGGGACGTGATGCCATACTTCTTGAAATTTTGGAATATTAAAATTTCTTTTAAAGAATTAGAAAAAAAAGTTAGTATTTATGATTATTTTATATTTTTTATTTAAAATTTATTTGGATTGAATTAATATTTTACTTTTTTATTAATATTTATTATATTAGATTATTTTAACATTTAAAAAAACTATTATATCATTACATTTGAAACAAAAATAAAAAGTTTAAAAAATTAAAAAATCAAAACGTATTTTTAATATTAATTGTAAAAGACTAAAAAAATACCCTTTTAGATTAAAATTATTTAATTTTAATTTAAAATTTACTTAATTAAAAAGATAAAAATATTCTTTTAGTATTAATATTATTTAAATATATTAAAACAAAAAGACCAAAATACTATTTATTTTGTGTAAACATATTGAAAGAGAAAAAAAAACTCTATGCCATTAATTACTTAAAATATTTATAAATTAACTTTAATTTTAAAAATCTAAATTTATATGTATATTATATAAGTAAAATGAATATGTAGTATGATGATACAATAAGTATTGGGATAGCCCAATTAGAAAATTATATTATAAATAGGAGTATAATATAATAATGTGGAATTTGGCATGGTGTTCAATAAAATTACCATTTGATACGGATTTGTATCAAGAATTAGAGAGAATTAAGGATAATCAGACAGAATAGAAGAGAAATCCCTACAATAAGGGTCAAAGAGAGAAAGTAGAGTTTCCAATCCATATTATTATATTATACTCCTATTTATAGTATAGTTTTCTAATTGGGCTAGCTCAATACTAATTGTATCATATAAGAGAATGTATTTAATTATTGTTTCTTCTTTCTAATTTTAAAAATTAATTATCTTAAGTATTTTATATCTTAATTTTAATTATTTATATTTAGTTCATTCCATTACACTTAAAATTCATTTTTATTATACTATGCATACTAAAACACATTTATGTTGTGATTTTTTTCTATGTTTTATATCTTTTTATTTAAACATCAATTCATAAAAATAAACATAAATATATAATAAAAAATTTATTTATTTAAATATTATAAAGAGAATATTATTCACAAAAATAAAAACTATTCTTAAAATTATTATTAAAATTTAAAGAAAAATAAATATGATTTAAGTAATTAATATGCATAATTTAATTAAATACGAGGACTAGATGCAAGATTGAGTTAACATTTTTTTTTAAATCTAGGATTCACCACTAATTTTATTGAAAAAATAAAAAAAATTAAATTTCACAAAATATTTTTTTTTGTTAGAGTTTAGAACCCGACCTGACCTAATAACCTTAAAAACAAAAATATATAATTTATATAATTTTTATCTAACCTTAGTTAAATTTCAACCATCATTCACATTTTTTTATTCTTATTTTTCTTTGTTGTAATTTTTTTAAATTTAATTCTAATTCGGTATTCAAATCAATACAATCTAATATGATCGGTCTAGGTTTAGTCACAAAAATATATTTACCCGATCCATTTTAAAGTGATCAAATTTAATCAATTCAAATTTAATTAATTCAGTTCTCATTTTTTCCAAACCCAACCCAAGCCAATCCAATTACACTCAACTTCATAAATTAAACATTAGAAGTTTAGAAGCAACAACTCTAATTACGAATCTGACCATAATGTAACACTATTCTTCTCCTTGATTTGTAACTACTTATTTAAAATTATTTTTAATTTTAGTTTTCACTATAAAAATCTAAAATTACATTCGATTAATAACCTAAAATAAACATCTTCAATGAAATCTTAAAAAAAAATTATACAATACCTCAATGCATCTAAATTTATTTTTAATATCTTTTTTTTTTTGAAGTATCTTTTGACAAATTAATTTAAAATAATACTTTAAAAAAATATTAATTATGTTCCTAATATATATTTATATATATCCTAATTAAATGGTATGTTATAATATAGTTAATTTTTTAAATCATGATGCTATAAATGAACAAAAAAAAGTTGTATATAAGACAAGGTTTATGAGGTAAATTATAATATCAAATAAATAATTAAAATAAATAAAATTTAAAATTATTAATTAATTAAAATTTATAAATAAATTTAATAATTTTAATAACTTATATACCAATAGAACATGGTAAATTTTCAATAGTAAATTATAAAAAAAAATCTCAACAGTAATTATAATTGCCATTTTATTAAGAATATATTTTAAAGGTTATAATTAATGTGTTTGTAGTTTTACAAGAAGATTACATTAATTGCTTAACCATGTTACCAATATACATTTATGATTAAACTAAGTAACATATGCAGTTTTCTTTCTAAAGTTTGATGGAGTTTCAAAACTCCAAATAATATAAGAGTAGCCACCCTTTTCATTTCATCAGCTGCCATTCCATAACCTTCGCTCTGCTGCTTCTTCTTCATCATCTTCTTTTCTGACATGGAACATCCACAGACCCCTTATCATACCAAAACCCTTCCTGCTGAATTCTTCAAAGTTTACTTGCCCCAAACGAGTTCTACTCTCTTGGTATGTCTATATATTCTACATTCTAGTATCTCATTCTGATCTTTTTCAAGAATGTTTCTTTCCCATTTCCACCCAACAAATGGATTTCATTCTCATTGTTCTCTTAAAAAAATTAAAAAAAATCCCCTAGTGATATTCAAAAACAAAAAAGTATATCTTTTAATGCAGTTGCATCGTTAAGGGCATGATCTTTGTCTATACTAGCACTTAAAGATCATGTCTTTCAACGTAATAAGAGCAACACTACTAGGTATCACTTTATTCTTGGGAGCTACCATGTTTTTTCAGTGTATACCAGCGACTACCATGGATGCAAGTTGATCATATTATAATTTAAAGTGACATTCAGTGTATATATATCGCTGGAACTTATTCTTTTTCCTTTTTTTTAGCGCATACCAAAGGCTTTCAGTGCCAAGTTCAGCAATGGAAATATAGGAAGAAAGACTGCTCTTGTGGATCATGAAGGAAACTCTTGGGATGTTGAGTTAAAGAAGATGGATGATGGATTATTGGTCCTCAAGAATGGATGGAAAAAGTTTGTTAGAGACAAGTGTTTGGAACAAGCTGATTTCTTGGTCTTTGAGTATGATGGCAACTCCAAGTTTCATGTGAAGATATTTTCCAAAAGTGGATGCAGAAAAGAAGCTGCAATTAGTGGGAAATTTAACCCCGTTATGATCTCGGATGATGAAGATTCTGATCTGCAGAATAGTAAAAGAAAGCATGAGCGTGGCGTTAAAAGGAAACTTTCACCAATCACGCCACTCAAATTAAACCAGAAATCTCACTCAAAAAAGGGTAACTACAAGAACTAATACTTGTCTTTTAAAGTTATCAACTTGTCAAATGTATGTGCTAATTAAATGTTTGCTTTTGTTGTTGCCATATGAAGGAACTACTGTACGGAAATCCAAAAGAGTTAAGAATGGGGCAAATGGTAGCAACTGTGAGAGCAAGGCATCTGGCCTTGTGAAGTTCGTTCCCCTGAAGAACCCTCATTTTGTGACACCTATGTCACACTGGAGAATGAGGAAAATGGTTAGTTTTTTTTTTCTACAAAGTTAATAATAGATGCAAAATAAATATAATTTTTGTTTCTTATTTAGTTGTTTCTGTAGTTAGCACCACATCTGGGATTGTGGGAGAAAACAATTCAACGTTGTAAACTTTGTTATGTATGGAGGACGTGCAGTGCTTATTATATGAAACAAAACCAGCTAATACTTCTATTTTTGAAGATACAATTAGTATTATTTTTTTCTCTAAGTAAAGGCATGGTTCTCTCTTCCGTTTTCAAATGCATGCAATAATACTTTGGGATTAGATTGGATGATATACATAACAAAAATGGTGTTGGTTGTTGCCTTGTTGGTGGGATGCAGGAAATTCCTAGAAGAGTAACAAAGGAATTGAACATCAGCCTAAAATCAGGGATTATGCTGAGAGACGAGGATGACAAGCTATGGCCGGTGAAGATCCTCACCGGGGATCGCGGACGCTGCTATTTTGCAAAAGGGTGGTCTAGTTTCTGGAAGGCTAAAAGTGTTGAAGAGGGCAACCTTTGTGATTTCAAGTTTGTTGTTGGCAAAGAGAATAGAGCTGAGGAACTGCTTGTGCGAGTACACTCGCATTAAATGATAAAAAACAACTACCAAAATATGGTGTCTTCTTTAGATGAATAAGTATTGGTCTCGTTTCATAGTTTCAGACAGTATCATCATAGTGTTGTGTCTCTAAACAGTAGGTTATTTCAAAAGGTTGTAGCTCAACGTTTTATAATTTATTGATAGCGTCTAACATGAATTTTGCAAAGTGCAAAATTGAGAGACGGAATTCATGAGCACCAACCATAAACCAAAAACTTGATAGAACAAAGTCTTATTATTCTCAAGACATATCTTGAATAGGTCCTTTTATTTTTTTTGTGAAACATATTCATTTAAAAGTACTTATCGATTATCACATATTAGCATATAACTTACAAAGTCAGGCAATGAACTTGACTTTACAATGAAGAGAGTGAAACTTGATTTCACATATTGACATTGTGAAAATAATACAGACAACTACGATGTATCAATTCAATTGAGAATTTTACCCACATTTTACATTGATTTTGCATAGAGGTCAATGCTACCAAGTTGTAGCCTGGAATTAGAATGAACATCTCTGACTGCCAAAAATCTAAACCTGTGAATCCATAACTTTTAAGTGAGTTGGGAAGATCAAGAACATAACACATTCGTAAGGTTCCGCGGCAAATTACCTGAACAAATTGGCTGGAAAACTTCCTGAGTTGATCAAGAATGTCCTCCGCTGGAAACGCTCTTCAAAGAACTGAGAGGTTTGGTTATCCAAAACTCGCCAGCTTATTCCCTTGTCGTTGCTCCCTTCAAGAACCCTGAGTGCGTAACATAGGCCGCAAAGAAAAACATGGATATCAAAACATGGCTCGTTAATTGAAGCATATACATGGTAAGAGAAATTCAGAACAGAGAGTAACAGCAGGAAATATTCCAAATCCCGTACCAGTCCATTGGATCTCTTTCTGGTGCATCATTGGCTGACATAAACTCATATGCCGCAAGCTCAAACATCTTGTTACCAGATGTTTTATACATAATCCAACCACCTAAAAATTTACGTATTTTAATATCAAATAAAGAGAGCAATGGCTGCACCTTCTCCAACCTTGGGTTTCTTTATTAACTCTTTCCATTTCATAATTATATGTTATTTTTCATTACTCTTTATATGTCTTCAAGCTTGAGATTGCAAAGAAAGCAGAAATCCTAAGGTCAAGTAATTTAACATGAAATCATCAAGGGAGGGAAAGCTGCTAGGCATAGTCAATTAACAAAGAAACTGGTGAATATTAGTATGTCAAAAGTATAAATTTTAAGTGAGTGGTTTACAAACTATTCATAAAATTTCATAGTTGTTAAAGAATATACATGAGAAGATTGAAGGACAGGAGCAAATTAAATTGCAGAGAAAACTACCAAGTCAAGTAGTCCAATTAGGGATGTGGTTTGCTGTATAAGCAGAATTATATAATCTATTATGAAGTCACAACAAAAAGCAAATTACAACTATAATGAAATTTCATCAATATATAGAATTTATTGTTAATGATAAGTTATTAAGATACCTCTTGCACCGTTTGGCTCTTCCCATTTTGATATCCAAGTTCCATCAAATGCTGACGTTGCCTGAAATTTTATAAAACCAAAAAATTATGGATACCATAAGGTATAAGTAATAGGAAAACATATAAAATGAACAAGTCATAACAGACTCACAATCCCAAAGGGCAACTCTTCTGCACTTGCAATGACTGAACCAGAGTGTATTCTGTTTAACTTAAGAAGGGGCAAGGTAATTGAATCTTTCCCATAGCTATCACACTTGTTAAGATTGTAAATCATGTCATCCAGTGCATTTAGCACAACGGGCAGTGCTAAAGAAGTTAAGACAGGGTTACCTGCCAAGCAGATTTCAACCCTCCCATCTGTATTCTGTTTCTTCAGTGAAAGAGCTTCAAGTAGGTCATCAAAAGATGGCAAACATTTCTGCCACTTTGGGTCTTTTAGAACTGAATCAATGGAGGTCCTTCTTGTTTTAAAAGGTGAATTACAAATATCCAAGATAATTCCTTTAATAATCCCAAGTACTTTGACAGCTTCAGACTTTGTTAGTTCTTCCTCAACAAACTGATGAAGGACAGGGCGAAATCCATTATAAATTCTTGTCACATGCTCATCTATGCACAAACGCACTGGGCAAGCAGACGTACTCAATATACCATCCTTATCAGAACCCATTTCTAATCTGGATTTACGCCATTCTTCATCCCCACTTCTCCTTCCAGGTAATGAGAGTGACTCATCATCTTCAGTATGAACACTCCTCTCAATTTCTTGGTTTTCCTCCTTATCGCGGGCTTCAATCATTGAAAGTTGCTGAGGTGCAAAGCCTCTTCGGCACTCTTTTGTTATAACAGTGAGTATTGATGACAAAGAAGACTCTGTAAGCATGATACGTCGAGATAGGACCTTTAAAAAAGACACAAAAAATCCTTATCAATTCCCGAAATCAGTATATGCATGTAGAACAAGAATTGCAAGAAAACAAATTGTAACACCCACCTCATGCCACTTCCTGGTGTAACGTTTGGTGACATCATAAGTTCCATCTTTCGCTACAGCAATAACATAATTTAATTTCTTATTCCACCTATGCCACATATTACAAAAATGTCAAAAAAACAAGGAAGCATGACAATAACTTCTAATGACAAGGACAATTACTTTCCCAGTCAATTAAATGGATGAAAGCAATAAATACCGAAACGTGAAACATACTGTAAAAGTGAATTATATATATATACCCTTTTTCATATAACAATGGCTTGTCATAGATTCCTTCACATGGGTCAAGATGCATCCATCTGTAAGGTCATAAGCTCATAAACAAATATTGTCCAACCGGTAATAATTTTACAGCATATTGTTAAAATGCAGCAGCTTTTTGGTCAATTTTACCTTCCCAAAAAGTGAGAGAAGCACTCTGTCCAAGCATGATCCGTAAGGTCCACAATCTGGAGATAAACTAAAATTAGTGACAGAAATCTTCAAAAAGTTCCATGTCAGACAGATATTAGAAAATTTACTAAATAACAAGACAACATCGTAATTGCGATGCTTCATACATAAGCACTTCATTTGTATTTTGTAATATCAGAATTCAGAACTATATTGTGCAAATCAAGTGCTTCAAAGATTCAATCTACAGTTCTACACCATACTTCCTAGCAGTAGAGACCTAGAGAACACCAATGCATTATCTACTCAATTGCAGCATAATAAACTAAGAAGATCATCATAAAAAGAAAAAGAATTTGAAATGTTGACAAACCAAGCGTGACTCATAACCAAAAGATCGACAATAGTGCGTAAAGCAATTTGCCCATTCCCCACAGCGACCTTTTCTTGTTTCCACAAGCTGCAGATCAAGAGAGAATAAGAGAATTTATAAATCTGCTAGGTTTGGCAGTTGGCTAACTATAACAATTTGACACAAGTTAAATACCTTAATTGGATCATTGTACCGAGGAAATCGGGTCAGTTGGGAACAATGAGTGCAGCTGTGTTGTGGAAAGATAAAATGAGCAGGTGATCAATAGAAGCAAAAAATTGGTTGGCAGGAACAGAAACCTACTAAAGTGCTTTATAAGCAAAACCCATTATGTAAACAATAATCAAATTAGCCTGTCATTAACATATCTCTTGAATGCAAATAGAAATGTAATGGAGAAATATTTCAGTACTCAAGAAAATTAAGATTTATGTCAACTATGATAATTAGCAAAACCACAGTCTTGATGTCAATACAAGGAAAACAGGTTATCAGAGATTGAAGAAGGGCCCATATTCCATGGCCATACCGGTAAAGTTCAACCCGGGAAGCTCCAAAACAAGTTTCGGAAGGATCTGGAGCAGTCATACCCTGGCCCACAGTTGTGTTGCCACAATCCTGACAAGCTGGTGCATTCACCCAGCTATTAGAAGAGACAAAAGAGAAAGGAGAAAAATAATCAGACACGTTTAGCATAAGAGAACAGACACAAATGTTATTCAATTTCATGGGAAACAAAGCAAGATCCAAGCAACTCAGCCAGCAATGCTGCATAAATCCTATTTGTGTTGGCAATTTTATGAAAAGTTCAGACCAGTGAAAATATTCTATTTTATCTTTATTGAGTTATTGGTCATAGATGCATTTGATTCATTTTGGTGCAGTAAAGCAGAACAGATAGATCAAATGATTTACACCTGAAGGATTTCTTGAACCAGAAAAGCAGCTGCAGCAGGAAAGCATGATCTCGTTCTATTTTTGAAGGATTAAAATTACCCTCCTGGAAAATGTTTAATCTGTCAGGCTTATTAATTACAGAGCAATCTTAGCAGAATACAACAACGGATGCTATGACATAGAAACATCATCACAAGCTCAAAATCAACATGTAACCAACACCAAGAAAGGAAGAGATGTATCCACACAAAGATGCTGATAAAATGGAAGACAGACAATTCCAGGGGCCTCCGCAACAATATATTATATATTTGACTCATGATTACTAAAAGAACTAATATGTTATCTTGAAAGAGAAAAATACAGCATCTTACCTTGGCCAAAGAGACCAAGGCTTTCTCCTCAAGCTCTTCCATCGGAACAGTCTTCCGAGCAGCCTCCTGGCGCACTGCATCCTCATACTGCAACACACCAGAACTCCAGAACAATCAGCACAGAGAATCAACTATGCAATAATATTCATATGGACCATACTGATACATATCTCTCTTTAGAATCGATTAAAACCGATAAGAGTTGGTTAACTTTACCCAAAACCAAACTTTGTTTTCAAATACAATGCAATGTAGCTTCAATTCATGAACCTAAAACTCTTGTAATCTCATACAATACAATAAAGTCAATAAATTGAAAAATACCATAAGAACTTGTTTAACGTAAGGGCGTATTCGGTGCTCAAATTCTTGAGGATCTCCATGAGCCATGAACTGCTGCAACATGAGAGCTTCCTCCTCCTCCTTCTCAACACACAAGCATCAAATTAGATTATAGGAAATGCAGAAAATGATCAAAAAGCGTTGAGAACGCAGCAGAACCTGCAAGAGCTTAGCGAGTTTCTCATCGGATAAAGACTGCAATGATTGATCAGTGTTCGATTGGGGCTGAGGTTCGTCTTCGATGGAGATTAGTCGGAGTTTGTCGGAAATGGCAAGGAGATCGGAGTCAGTGGCGACTAGGGTATCATCTTCATCAACATAAATCTATGCATTTCAGGAGAATTAATTCAAACACATAATTTCATTTATGTCATATATGAATATGAATGAATAGAATTAAATTGAAATTATAGGTGGAAAATTGAACCTTCTGTTGGTCGGGAGGAACAAAAGTGAGAGAGAAGAGTTGGAATTGAAAAACCTGCAATCATGACTTTCGTGATCGTCAGAGAGAAAGAAAGAATGAGGGAATTTAGGGATTGTTTTGGGAGAAAGAATTACTTCGAAGCCATCATCCGTGTCGTACTCAAGATCATAGTTGGAATCATTGTGGAGCACCTGGAATTTGCGGGCGACCATTGATGCTCCTCTTCTTCTTCTTCACTGCGAAACTGATACTGCTACTATTTTTTTGGTATAAAATAATGATATTTTTGGCATAGACTCAATGTTGATCTTTCCTGAGGGGTTTATTTTTTTTTTGTTGGTGACTGCCTGAGTTTAAGATTCTTTGTCGTTGACCTTCACCTCTACAAGTCTCCCCTCCTCTCTATTTTTCTCTGTTTTTCTCCCGTCAAATTCTGAATTTTTTTTAAATAAATAAAACAAATATTATATTTATAAATATAAATACAATTTTTTTATTTTTTACATATTTTATCCTCAAAAAAGATAAGTTTGTTATGTACTATTTAATTCCTAGAGAGGATAACATAAACAAGAATGCACTAATACAAATGGAATAAGACATGAATCCTGTATTATACGTATCTCGTCTGTATTAAAAATGAAATACATACATTCATAACAATGTAAAAATTGTTGTTTATCGGTAAGTTGAGCTTGTGTTTTATGATCCTTTTCGAATCCATAACTATTATAATTTCTTGTAAATAGTTTGAACAATAGTCATAATTGATAATTTTTAAATTTCATTCAATACAGCGTTGATATACTCAGATAAATTGGTGATCATATGACATATATAAGATTTTCATTGTTGTGTTGCAGCCAAATATCTTTTCTAAAACAATTTATCCACTCAACTATCTCCTGAGACATCCTGCTAAAAGCGCTCGTGCTCGTGTACCATTTTCAACCAGCCTGATTTGATGAGTACGTCGCATTTATGAGATACGAATTTGCGTCTGTGAACTCAGAACTTGGAACTGGTAATGAAATTGGATGCCATGTGATGGAGGTAATATGCATAGTAAGCACTCGGCAGGCACCATCCATTTTCTTCGGTATCAAGGACGGCACAAATAGCTTGTGACCAATCAAAGATTATAAGTATGCCTTGTTATGGGGTGATATATCGCCTTAGATTCCTCAAAATAAATTCCCATAACTTAGTTGACTGGGATTCTACAATCAAATGTAATAGAAAAAATGTTTGAGTTGTCATCTTGTGTGACACTCGTGAACAAAACACTCCATATTTCCCATGGATGAGTCTCATTACAGAAATATGTAGCTTACAATACTTGGAGTGTGTAAATACGCTTCCACTAATGAAACTTATTCCACGCACCCACACTTTGAGGTTTTATCAAATCTCATCCCAGTTTCAGTGGGTTTGAACTTGGTGCAGCTTGTTTAAGAGGCAATATAATTGTCACTTGGTCTAGGCCTCCACTGCGATAACCCTTCATTCAAATGAATTATGTGTGATGTTTTTTTGTTGAGCCAGTCACAAAGTAGCTCATTTTTTGGACTTGGGCCTCATAGCTGTGTTCTTTCATTTGTGGGGTAGTGAATAGTGATACATTTTTGTTTTCCTTTTATATTGTGACCAAAATATAAAAAACTAAAGAAAACTAAATCTGTAGAACCAGTCTTTTCCGGCTCATGCACATGATTATTTTAGTTAAATGTTTTTATTCTCATATATTAAAATTGATTTAATATTTAAATTATTTTATTTTTATGCATTTTCCATTGGAAGATAAATATAATATTAAATTCTTATGCGTATTTATTTCACTAACAAAATTTTATTATACACATATAATATTGCAAATTTTCATAGGGCCAAATCTAATATTTGTAGAAATAATAACGATGTATTTAAATGTGATTTTTATAATTCTAATTTATTCAACTTTATTCTAATTTATAAAAAGGAAATAAATTAATTCTTCAGGTCTCAGGAACAACGGAAATTTTAGTAATGGATTTGTTTAAGCTGACATGCTCACTTCTTCCTCCACCAAAAAAAAAAAGGAAATTCTTTCCTTGGAAAAAAATATTTTTTTATATCACTATCTTGTTCATGGAAAGACTGTTGATGTTTTGTTTAATTCATATGTTTTTTTAATTCATATTATGTTACTGTAGTCTGTAGATAATTTTTTTAAGGTCAAATATGACTTTATGTGACATAAAACAGTGAAAATTAGAATAAGACATACATTAGATTTGTCAAGGGAATACATAGGATAACTTCATAAAACATTAAAAGCAAACTTTATTAAATAATAGGTGAATTATACTATAAATGTGAATAGAACAAATCTATTTAGTTACGATAACAGTATTTTTAAAAACAACCGTATATATTAGAAATAAATTAATAAATCATTCATTATTATGGTGTCAAATTAATTATAAATACGTTTAAAGTCTTCATAATTTTTTAAAATATTAAATCAAATGTAATATATGAATAAAAACTTGCAACTAAAATAATAATGAGCATGAGTAGGGTGAAAATTTGAGTTCTATGAATTTAGTTTCCTAGGTTTTTTTTTTTTTTACCCTAATAAGAGAAGGAAAAAGAAAAGATAAGCCACTTTGAGATTGGTCCAACGGAAAAAATTTAACAGATCATTAACACCTCACTAGTTTCAATTAAAAGAGACAAATATGTCTTAATCCAAAAAAGACAAATCTAGTGACACTATCTGATAATAGCAGCCAAAATACAACTAGGTCAGTTGATCCAAATATGAATCTAATACTGCAGCCATACAACATCCATACACTTTATGGATGTTTATATCAATCCATATCAGACTTCGCGGTTTAAAAGATGTGCTGGCAGTGTGGCACTCTCCTTTCCCTCAAGCTGCCTTTTTTTAATTATTATTGAAAAGTAACAACAGAATAAATAAAAAAGAGAAATAAAGAATAAAAATTTTTTAAGAAATAAAACAGTTTTATTGAATATTACTTTTAAATTTTTTTCAAAGTAACAGAAGTTTTCTTGGGTGAGTATGAATTTTTATCGTCGTCTTTATCATGATATTTGTCATTTTGTTTATATTTTTAAAGATTAACTGTAGATCAATACGCTATTTTTAAGATATGATGTCTCAAATTTTTAGCATTAAAAGATCAACAAAATCAGAGTTATCTTAAAAATTATTGACAAAAATAAAGATATTCGTACAATCTGTTCACATATAACATCTCTTTGCCTCAAGTTTTATATTAAAAGATATTATCTTCAAATAGCAAACAACTCTCATTGCAAAATATTACGACTCTCAATCGTTTTCAAATAGTTTCGTTACCAACTTCTATTCTAATATTTACTAACACAGACAAAACCAATACGATCACCAGGATACCTTGCATCACAATTAATATTAAAAATACTCACTGAGAGAGGAATCCATGAGCCACTAAAGGTAGAGGGAATAGAAACTTGTTGCAACTCAAACATTCTGAAGCACATTTTTCAATGACAAAGCCATACTAGTCACCTTATCCAGGGGTCAAGACTCGTGTGGGTGAAAGATCTCATTATTCCTGAAACGTCAAATCTATCATAGACCAAAAAAAATCTAAAAGGACGCTCTTTGATATGAAGCAAGAACCAATTCATCAAATCCAGAGGTTGATTAGAAATATCAAAAGTCTGCCAAACTAGCTAAGTTTTTGGATAATCTCAAATACAATGAACAATCGATTCTTGACCAGAAAAACATTGTGGACAGTTGTTCGTCGATGAGATGCCCTTCCTGAAACGAAAAGCAACAGTGGACAGAGTCTTCCTAAGACAAAGTCAGACCCAAAATTTATATTTTTTTGAAACAAGCTGACGCCAAAACTAAAGCTAATTCCAACCAAATTTCTTTCTGAGCCACAAGTAACAACTACAAGAGTCGTAAATCTTTGACGTTGCATTAGACCAAAACTATCCTACCACAGAACCTGCTTGCACATTTGGATTATAGGAAATAATATTGCCTTGCAAAAACTGATTTAGAAGAGAATAGATATTCTAAAAGTGTCACTGTCCAGATAACCAAAAATGTAAAATTTCCGAATAAAAAATGTGAACATAATCCATCTCATGACAAAGTTGTCCCTCTTTTTTTCAATTAAAAAATCTAAAGTGTTGGTTTAGATATTCAATACACCAAATAAAGTCATCCTTCAAGAGATCTCAAATTCTACATATACTCTTCCAAACATAAGAACTTATGTCTCGAGATCAATTGAAATAGTCTCCGGAAGATGAACGGTATTTTTCCGCCAATAATTAAATCCATAATTTATTTGGATGATGAAAAATTGCCAAATTAACTTCCCAAAAAGAATAACATTAGTACAAAACGAATTTCGAATCTCCAACCACCAAATTTTTTAGGAGTGACCAACACCTTCTAACTAACTAAATTTATGCCTCTACCATTAATTTGATCTTTTCATAAAAAATTTCGTATTATAGATTTTATTTTATTAAATATTTTTTGAACTGCATTTGTTTATAGATGTACAAAAATATAAAATTATATTTTTTATATGAAATATGAATGATATTATTATTATAGATATTAAATTAGTATATTACAAAAATATTAATAAAAATATTTTTTATTTTTTATTTTTTATTAAACTTTTATAATAAATTTTGTATTATTATATTTTTTCATTTTTTCTAAAAATATATTAAAATTTAATAATTTATTTTTTATGTTTAGTTTATTATTAAATAAAATATTAAATATTAATTTTTGTATTTCGAATTTTTTTATCTTATGTTAAGTATCTTATTTTGTTATGATCTAAGCCATCTAAGTACTAAAATGACTTTACCTTCTTCATGTATATTAGATATATATATGGTCTGAGGGATTGTTTAATTATGGGATAAGTATTGTTTTGGTCTTTAATATTAAGGGGCAGAATCGAAACTGTTCCTAATGTAATTTTTGATTTAGAATCATCTTTAACGTTTTTTTTCGTATTAAAATCGTCCTTTTAATTTTTTTCGGACAAAAATACTCTCCAAACACTACCAGCACTTTTACCTCCACTACCACCAGTACCAGCATCTCCACCATCAAGAATAACAACATCAATGAAATCAATTAGGGGTGTACATGGGTCGGATGAAACTGGATTTATTGTGATCCAGGCCCGATCCGAAATATATAACGGGCATATTTGTTAGACGCGAACCCGACCATAGACCCGATGAAACCTATACACTTTCGGACCACAATTATACTAGGTAAAAACTGGGCCGTTGATATTACATTACCTTCATACCTTCTTGTAAGCTAGTATGTAAAAATATCCAAATTTTCAAGACTCCAACCATTATTTGACATGGTAAAATTCACTTAGAAAAATATAACAAGAACCAACTATTCTCTATAATTAAAGCATAACCATAATCAATACTAATATTATCTAATAGCATCAAATATTTAAATCAATACAAATAACACAATATTATGCATTAGTCTAAAATTTTATGCATTTTAAATATAAAACATTAACTTATAGTCTTATAATGACTAATAACACAAAATATTAAATTTTACAATATTTAAATTCCACATAAGAATAACCATTATCCATCACTAATAACACAAAATATTAATTGTGTATGATGACCGGACCACCGGGTCGAGTTCGGGTGACCCGAAATATGACCCATACCCGACCCGAAATAATGATCGGGTCTATTTTTGAGACCCTTACCCAACCCTAGACCCGGTGAAATCACACCAAATTAGTCCCTAAAGTGTTCGGGACGGGGCCGGGCGATGCACACCCCTACAATCAACACAAATTCAACAACCAAATCAACATATAACAACAATAAAATCAGAAAATAACAAATCAAAATCAGAAATAAAAGTAGAAGTAGAAGCAATCACAAAAGCAGAAAAAGCAGAAGCAGAAGCTAAAGCAGAAATAGAAAGCAGAGGCCAAAGCAAGGAGCAGAAGTCAAAGCACGAAGAAAAAGTAGATGCAAAAGAAGAAGCAGATGCAGAAGCCGAAGCAGAAGAAGAAGCAGAAGAAAAATCAAATTAAGAAGAAGAAGCAGATGCAGAAGTCAAAGCAGAACCACTAGCGCTTCCCCGATGACAGCTCGTGGGCAAATCGGCGGCGACGGCTCATCGGCGTGGTCTCCCGATGAGAATGCGACGACGGCGGTGATCCCTAGCAGCGCCGGCACATCTCCTTTCCCTCTTCTCTTCTCCCCCGTTGCAGCCCCTCTCTCTTTTCTTCTTTCTTTCGGCACGACGACAGCAGCTTCAAGTTTCGCCGGCGCTGTCCCCCTCACCCCTTTTCCTTCCCCTTCCCTTTTCCCTTTTTCTCCCCTCCCTCTTTCGTGTACCTTTTTCCTTTCTCTCCCTCAACGTGTTATTTTTTTTTTTTTAATTTTATAATTTTTTTATTAAAGTAAGAATAATTTAAGAATAAAATTTAGAATTTTATTAAAAAAGATGATTTTAATAAAAATCCGTTAAAAATGATTCTTAATTAAAAATTACATTGAAAACAATTTTAATTCTAACCCTTAACATTCTAAATCAAAAAATACTTATTCCTCTGATTTAGTATATTAAATAAAAAATTTGTGAAATCTTACTTTGGATTGGTCTATTAAATCAACTAGTTGGATCAACCAGGGCCACCCGGCCCACCCCATGTGCAATGTGAAGTAGAGAGGTGCAAATTTGGCCCGCTAACAGAATGCTTCTTTCAACAACAACAACAACAATAATAATAATAATAAACAGCTTGATCTGGCCTGAATTAATTTGATATGTGTTGGTTCAACGTCAATAAGATGTGTATCCTTTGGAATTGACGACCTTGATTTAAAGTTTTAACCAAAATCAATAAATTATTGTCGATAATATATAACAGCTGGCTGGTGTACTGTGGTTATATTATATTTAAGAAAAAATATAAAAAATAATTTTAGTTAATTAATTTAAAATTTAAGATAAATAAAATAATTTTTAAAAATTAATTACTTAATATTACTTTATACTAAATAAGGATCACTACTGCATAATACATAGCATAGTTTTAAGGACATCGGAAAAAAAATTACAAAATAAGTTATATTATGCCATTTTATTTAAAGGTAAAAATTTACTTATATTTATTTTCATATGATCTAAAATTAAAAATTGAGAGTAGTTAAATAATAATTAAGTCAAATATGATAAAATATCTAACCATTTTTAACTAATAATTTCATTTGAAGACAATTGAATCCTATTTCAAAACATTGTTTTGGCAATTATCCTAACACATACGTAAATCTAAAGGAGCATTGATGAAATCAAGTATGAGGTTGTTGAAGACCGAAAAGATGATTTCGTACAAGAAGTTGGCAGACATTTATTTACATGTGCAAGGAATAGGGATAATAATCAAAATGTCAATAACTGAAATTTTACGAGATAGGGATGGAGGAACACCTATGATTTGCCAACATGCATCGATTGGTGAATAGACGAATAGTGCAAAGTGCAAACATTATGTTGTGTCATCGTGATTTTTTTGGTTATGTTTGCCTTGATACACATGAACCGATAACGTTTTTTATTATTATTTTTTGTCTTTCTGCTAACATATGGTTACTTATATTATAATTATTTTTTGAAAAAGTCTAGGAGCCAGCAATTTTATCAAATTTTGGCCAACATATAACCATCAAAGAAGAGTGAGTCATTGAATGAAATCTCACATTAATCTCACACCATTAAAAACTTCATTGATGGCTATTTGATGACTATAAATTCCAAAAGTTACTGGCCTCCTAACATTCCTCTTATTTTTTTAGTATTAGCTAATACTAATGTATCAATATATAGTAAAGTGAAGCGTGTGAAATGTGAATGACATCCTAAACCATTAATTAAAGTGAAGCATGGTGTTCCTGAATAAATATGAACTACCAACCTCCACCGAATCTCTTTAATAATCTCAACTGTCCTCGCAAAACCCAACTTGTACTCTTTCTTTTATTAGAAGTCTTTAATATGTGTATGTGTTCCCACTTCTCTATATAGACACACACCAATCCGTTTATTGTGATCAATATACACACTAATACATGTAAGCATAAGTGTTTCAATTTCTTAATATATGGCGAGCATTACTACTTCTCATTCTCCATCCTTGAGTGTGACCTTGCACTCCAAGCTCACAGCAGTATCAAGTGAACCAACCGGGTCGGGTAAGACCCATCATGAGCTTTCTGCATTGGACCGTGCCATGGCTCAACACACGCTGCATATGGTTTTCTATTATAGGGACCAGGATGAGTTGTTTGGGTTATATGACTTGGATTCGTGGAGGGAATCATTGTCTACGGTTCTTACCATGTACCCCACAATGACGGGTAGGTTGTTGTTGGAGCAGGGGCATGATGGTAATTGGCAAGTTAGGTGGAACGATGCGGGTGTTAGGGTGGTTAAGGGCAGCGTGGATGGCACCCTCAGTGACTGGCTTAATTCTGCAACTGCTTCCCAAGAGAAGCTTCTGGCGTCTTGGAACCATATGCCTGTTGATCCTACCACCTGGTCTCCCTTTCGAATTCAGGTATCAACTTGTGACTTTTTTTTTTTTTTTACATCTAAAAAAATTCGAATTCGTGACCTCTTAATTAACTATGAAGAAATTATGCCATTTGAATTATAAGTTATAACTTATTGGTAACTTGGTACTTGTTTTAAAGCAAACTCTCTTTACATTACTTTTTTTTTTTTGTTTAAAACTCGTGTGCTGTGTTGATAGGTAAGACTCGTTATCAATTGTCAATTTTATATAAACACACTTGAGTTTTCACTTTTGTTTTTTTACCATATATTTCTTTTAGAAAAATATTAGGGAGTTAGTGCTTTAGTGTTAGTTTAAATACATGACAATAAGAAATATTTTTTTATGAGATAAAAAAACAAACCTTTGACTTTTTTTTAAGACAAATAGAAGGTATAAATAATTAAATATACAGAAAATAATACATATAACATCCATTTTTTAATATTTTTGTTATCACTTATATTAACTAGATATATTTTTTTTTAGAATTTAATTTTTAAACACTCTCATTATAAGAAAGTTTTACCTAAATAACCAATTGTGTATTACGTATTAATAAAAATAATTAATTTTTAAATTTATTACGTAAAAATTTATCAAACGTATGAATCTGATTGAATGATCTTTTAATTTACAATTAATTTAAGAGATAATATCACTCTTAATTTTGATGATGTCATTCTTTGCATAATTTTTTTACATGATATTTTATACAAATTTATAAAAAAAATAATATTATCAAAATAGAAATGATATTATCATTTGTACACACTTGTTATATTTAAAGGTGGAGAGAACATTCTAATGAAAGTTAATAAGTAAACTATGTCGATAATCTAACAGTCATAATATATATACAGATAAAAGACACATACTTTGTTAGAGGACAATATTATAGGATTAGTATAATTTATTGTTTTTGATTTGCAATGAATCAATAATATTTAAAAGTATTAGTTAAAACTATAGTACCAGATTATTAGATTAAAAGTGTTAGACTAGTGGCTAAAGGTGTTGACCAATATAAATTATAGTTAGTGGTTCTTAAGGGTTTTTTTTAAATATATTGTTACAAAAGGAAATGTATTTTTTCTATGCATGCTAACTTGTACAATTAGATTGCATTTGATTTTGAGAACAAAATAAAATAAGATATGAAAAATACTGAAAACAGAACACAAATGATAAAAACATAAAAATTAATATTTTTGTTATTTGTTTAACGGTGAATTGAATATAAGATATAACAAATAATAAAAGTCTAATTTATTTTTTTTACACAAAATTAAAAAAATAATAAAAAATATAATTATAAAATTTTGATAGTAATAATAAATAAAAAATAAATTGTATTTTTATTTAGTATTTTTATGTCTTTTTTGTAAAAATAACACAAAATATATTAATTCAATATCTTGAATATAATATATTTATTTATATTTTTTTCTGTTAAATATAATTTTATATTTCTGACTCATGTTTCATTACTTGTCCTTATAAAAATGATTTAATTACTCTATTGGTTTATATGGTTTTACAAAATTTTTAATTAGGTTTTTATAATTTTTTTCTTTTAATTGAGTCTTTGCACTAAATTTTATTTTTAATTAGGTTCTTATATTTTTTTCTTTTATTTGGATCTCTGTACCAATTTTTTTTTAATTAGGTCCCTATATAATTAAACCAATTACTGTTAAAAAGGACTTAATTAAAAAAATTGGTACAAGAACCCAATTAAAAAAAATATATGGACCCAACTAAAAATTTCGCTATAGGAACTAATATAATAATTAAACCTAAAAAAAATAGCGTTAATGATAGTCTTTGAGCAATTTAATTACATATGTTCCCTTATGTTAGCGTAATGGCGTAATGCTATGCAATTTGTTTATGATGAAAACGAAAGCTAAGAATAATTCACGAAAGACTAATCAATATATTGTTATGAAAAACGTAGTTATCTCTATGAGAGAGACAGATGAGATGACCAAACTCTTTTAGCAATTAATTAAGTACTATCTTAAAAGGCATTTATTAAAGAGTTAACAGGTAGAATTGAATTATTCAAAGTTCTTAATTATGATTACGTTGCAGGTAAGCAATTTCAAAGAAGGAGGTGTTGCAATAGGAATAAGTTGTAGTCACATGCTTGCTGATCTAACTTGCTTAGCTTCATTCATCAAATCATGGACACTAGTTCACCGAAACTTACCCATTACCAACCCTCCTTCCTTCACTCCACTCCCTTTTTCGCCTCCGTCGCCGCCGCCACTTTCAAACGGCCATGCTAAGCTGCCACCGCCGCAGCAAGCAAAAGACATGGCCAAAGCCACTTTCAAGTTTTCCAGTTCAACAATGCAACAGTGCCTCTCCAATGTCCATCACATTTGCCCCAATGCCACCCAATTTGATTTTCTTTGTGCATTGTTTTGGACTAGAATCTCTCACTTGAAGCCATTGAAAAACAATGATCAAACTCACTCTCTATCCATTTGCATAGATTTGAGAAAGAAGCTTCTTAAAGAACCAATCCCTTTTGGTTACTTTGGAAATGCTCTGCATTTCACAATGCTTTCTCTTGAAGGTGAAGATTTTGGAAGTGTAGTTAGTGCAGTGAATAGGCACTTGGCAGGGATTGAAGAAGAAGAGATACGGTGTGCCATAGAACGGTTAGGATCATCGAATCGTTGCATGTATGGGGAAGAATTAACCTGTGTTTGCATGGAATCTCTGCCATATGAAGCAAAGTTTAGTGATAATGAGAAGCCGGTTCATGTTTCATGCCATGTAGGGAATGTGGCTGGGAAAGGTTTGATCATGGTGATGCCTTCTTGTGAAGAAGGGCTTGCAAGAACTGTGACAGTTATGCTGCCACATGAAGAGCTTGCTGAATTAATCAAAGATGAAGCTATATTGCAGTTGGATCCAACTACTTTGCTTTCTGATATATAATATAATAAAGATTTGGTTTAGAAACCATAAAATATTTAAGGGCAGACAATTTTAACCATGAAAGATCAAATGTTTTTTTACATCTTTTATAGTTAGAATTGTTGGTGCTCAAATCTTTTATGGTAAAAAATGGTCATTTATTCTTTGGTTTATGTATAAATTGCAAGAGTGGAGATTTTTCCATTATTCTTTTGATTCAGGTTTGATCATATTGTAATCTTTCTGGTGTTCAGATAGTTTCATTAATTTATGAACTCAATAAGTGACGACATGTCAAGCCGATGCAAAACTTTTGATCCCTCAAATTCTGGTTGAAACTGACTTTATTTATGTAATAGCAATACATTCATGACATGACATTCACAATAGTTATAGGTAACAAGAGTTGTTATAAATCCTTAAAGGACCAATAACAATTAATGTTATTTAGATGCATGCAAACATATCTAGCTAGGTTTGCTTTGGTGGGGTATCAGCAAACTTCCATGAGCATCTAACAAGGGCATCAGTGGTTCGTTCCCCTGTTACCTCAGAAACTAGTTCTGCAATCTCATTCAGATCATCTCTGCTGAGCTTCACTTCAAGGGAACCCAAATTGATGTCAAGATTCTTTGTCTTTGTTGTTCCTACAGCAACAATAACACATGACAAAAAGTTCAGTTCATTCAAGTAATTTATTTATTTATGATAGAATTCATGATTATAACTCAAGAGTAAACTGGATATTAAGATGTTCTTTGTGTTGTGTGATAGCTGTATAGTACAAGATACCACATATTTATAGGTGATGAACAAATAAGAAAATGGGAAATCACTCACCAGGGATTGGCACGACGTCATCGCCCTGATGATTAATCCATGCAAGAGCAAGCTGTGAAGCTTTGCATCCATGTTTCTCTGCCAAATTCTCTATCTTGGAATATACCATCTTGTTCTTGTCAAAGTTTTCTCCTTGTAGCCTTGGCTGAATTGCCTGATGAGAAATTCAAATAGAGACTATATTGGTGAGTGAATGAGGAAGAAGGCCAAATTTCATCACAAACAAAACATAACACACTTAGAATATACATTAATATGTACCAGAAAACTGTGTGCAGGTATGCTTTCTATGACACCCTTGCCACCAAAGAATCCATGCCCAAGGGGACTATATGGTACTATCCCAATTCCTAACTCCCTACAAGTCTCAGAACAATTAAATATTTACTGTGAACACTTACATGCAGTTGTTTTCACATGAAGTTGATAGTTGAGAATTTTTAGATGACGATATAGTCAAAACTTGTCGGATCATCTAATGATTCTCAGCTATCAACTTCACATGAATACACCTGCATCTGAGTCTTCGCCATATTTTACTATTTTAACTGTTTTCTGCTATAATTGTAACTATTTTATCTGTATAATAGAGATTCTGATGTAATTCATACTTGAATTCAATTGGCTTTTCTTTCATTTACCTGCAAAGTGGAACGATATCTTGTTCAATCTCGCGAGTCCAAAGGGACCACTCCAATTGAAGAGCAGTGATGGGATGAACAGCATGTGCCCTTCTAATTGTGTTAGCACTTGCTTCTGATAAACCAATGTACCTTATTTTTCCCTCTTCCACCAGCTTCTTCAGCTCTCCCATCTCATGCATGCAAAACAAATCAAGAAATAAAACATAAATAAATTGAAAAATGTATGCATAAAAGTTTGTTAGTCTAATCAGTGGCACTTACAGTGTCCTCAATGGGTACTGTGGTGTCAATACGGTGCTGATAATAGAGATCAATGTAATCTACACCAAGTCTCTGAAGGCTACCCTCGCAGCATGATCTAACATATTCAGGTCTACCATTTACTATGACATTGTTAGATTCCATTTTCACAATTCCAAATTTGGTGGCTATCTGAATTTTATCACGAGGTATCTCCTTAATCGCCTGATAAATATACATACATAGTCAAATAAAATTTTATATTAAACTTGTGTGTGTCATTTTATTTACATGAAGACGATACAACAACAATAACAAAGCCTTGTCCCACTAGGTGGGATCGGCTATATATATGAATCAAACGATGTCATTGAGCTTTGTCATGTATCATGTCTACAAAGAGACCGTGTAGATCTCGTTTAACCACCTCATTGATGGTCTTCTTAGGTCTTCCTCTGTCTTTCACTCCTAATCCATCTTCCATCTCATCCACCCTCCTCCTGACTGAGTGTTCTGTAGGTCTTCTTCTTACATGTCCAAACCATCTGAGACGCTCTACCGTCTTTTCCACAATGGGTGCTACTCCAACTCTCTCCCTTATATTTTCGTTCCTTATTTTATCCAATTGCGTATGATCACTCATCCATCTCAACATCTTCATTTCTGTCACACTTAGCTTATGTTCGTACTCCCCTTTGATAGCCCAACACTCCGTATCAATAAAGCATAGCCGGTCTTATAGCAATGCGATAGAATTTACCTTTAAGTTTTAAAGACATTTTTTTGTTGATAAAACCAGATACACTTCGCCATTTACATGAAGATGTTAGTTTAGAATTATTAGATAATTTAACTTATTTGACTAAATTACTTAACATAATATGTCGCCACATCTTTGCTTTTTATTTTCACGTAGGATCACACATCAAATACATTTGGAGATGGGTGCATACGACATGTTTGGTACCAAAATATGTTAGATTTGTAGCAGACACATCATAAAAACACTACCAATATAGAAAAAAGTAGGTAAAGAGGAAAACCTTTCCGACAAGAAGTTCGTTGGTATGGGGTCCATAAGAATTAGAAGTGTCAAAGAGGGTGATGCCTTTGTTGAATGCATACTTGATTATTGAGATGCCAACCTCTTCAGGAACAGGATCATTATATACTCCGGTTAGCCCCATACACCCAAATCCCAATTTAGACACCTATCATCATCGATCATTCATCAATCAAATTAAATTAATAAAGTCACTAATCACTATATCAATCAAACATAGATACATAGATATACATACATACCTCAAGGCCATGGCTTCCAAGCTTCACTCTAGGAACTTGTCCCATCTTTGTGTCTCTCTTCAAAATGCCAACTATCCTGCTTCTTCTTCAGTATCTCTTGTTATATAATTGATATAAAATAGTTAAAGTAGCTTTTAATGTTAATCATAAACAATGAAATTATGATTTAATTGATTAATCTAAAGCATCTATTGGGTTGCGGTCATTGAAGGCAACTAGTTTTATCATATCATTTGACTCAGTCTGAGCTACTCCACTCATCATGGTCTCTATGATGTGTTGACTACCATGAATTCTTCCAATCAATCATTTTCTTACTAATAATGAGGACTATGGTATTTGGCTATTTCTATATGGACTTTAGGCATAACTTAACTAATTTATGATCGAATTTTACTAATGCGTGCTTTGAAGTGAAGGTTCCAAAGTGAATTGAGAAGGGGCTTTGAATCAAGAAATCATTTTTAATGGTTAATAAATAGATTGTGTAATACACTGAATTTAGAAGATTATTTTAGATTTTATCTCGGTCTGCAGTGACAGAACAAAGAACAAATAGAAGTTGCAGAGGATAGGAAAGGAGAAGAGTGACACCACCATATATCCTGGTTCAGTCACAAAGTGAAATATGATCTACATTTAGTCTTAATCACAATAATGGTGGAATTTCACTATAATTAATAAGGATTACAAATTTACAATTAATAATTTCAAGAGACTCAAACTCTTGTAACTCACCTAAGTTATCCCAAGCTTAATAATTCCTAAGTACTAACCCAACTTAGTTAAGGGGAACCAAGTGTACTCCAACCTAGCACACTTTCAAAATCAATCACTCAAACAAAATAGAAATTTGTTTCTGTATACACTACTCTCTTTGCTTTCTGTATCTCTCAAAGTAAGCTTAATTATAGGCAAAAAGAATAACTAAATAAGAACTCACTCAAATAACAAGGAATAAAAGCAATATGTTTATTATCAGATTATGCTTGACTGGTTGCCTTTTTCCTTGGATGAGATCTTCTTTTGTAGAGCTTGAAATCTCTTCTTCAATGTTGGAATAATTTCCTTTTCATCATGCTAGCCGTTGCACCATTTATTGGTTGTAGCCGTTGGCATTGAAGAGGAATTCTTTCCTTCTTTAACTTGATAACAAGTGCAGCAGCTTTCCTTTTGTATGTGATATGATTTGCTTAATTGTAATCTTTAATTGCCAATTCATTGAAACCTACAATGCTCATGAGGAAATAAGTATAATAGAAAATGATCAATTATATTTGTCTATCACAAGGTTATCAATCAATACTTGACTCTGTGAAAGAAAGACAAAAATTGAAGATTTTGATATATTTCCCTTAATCTATTAGAAACATTTATTTAAAAATCTTTAAAGAAGATCCTGAAAAATACTTTAGTTATATTCATTATTAGTATGATGAAATAATCAATAATATACAAGGATCATTTCCTTTATATTACATTCTTTTATCATAATCAGTATTTGGAAGGAGATGATCAAGGAGGAGTCAAACCAAAATGCTGTGATGTTATTTTATTTTATCAGAGCTCTGAAGTCTGAACTAAATCCAATGAGTAGTCCAATGTCTCAGCATAATTGAAAACATTAATTGAACCATGTCTCTGTCTATGTCTCCTCACTTAATAAAACACACAAAATTTTGCAAGGTAACAAGAACTAGTCTTCATGAGGTGTGATCAAATTTGAGAAAAATGGAAGATAGGAGTTCTGAGATTGTGCATTAACCGGTACATATCTATCTAGCTCCGTTTTGGTGGAGTATCAGCAAACTTCCATGAGCATTTAACGAAAGCTGCAGTGGTCCGATCGCCTGCCACCTCGGATATTGGTACAGCATCTGTAATCTCCTTCAAATCGTCTTCCTTGAGCTTCACTTCTAGCGAACTGATGTTAATGTCAAGATTTGTTGTCTTAGTTGTTCCTACAATACATCACAAGTTCAATAAATATGTTCTTTGCAGGCCAAAACTGTTTTAAAGTGAAAGTACTTTCTATAAATATTTTTTGAATGAGTACTATTCATAACAGATTGATGCTAACACATTCAAAATTATGTTTGCAAATAGAAAATCACTCACCAGGGATAGGTACAATGTCGTCCCCTTGATTAAGGATCCATGCAAGAGCAAGTTGTGAAGGCTTACATCCATGTTTCTTTGCCAGTTTTTCCAACTTAGAATACAAGATCTTGTTCTTGTCTAAGTTTTCCCCTCGAATCCTTGGCTGGTATGCCTGATGAAAATCGAAAAAAAAAAGTCAGAGAGCAAGGAACAAGGCCAATTATCATCAAATGATCAAAAACAAATGTGTCTACTTTCCATACCAGAAAACTGTTTGCTGGTATACTTTCTGTGACACCCTTACCACCGAAAAATCCACGGCCAAGCGGGCTGTATGGCACTATCGCAATTCCTAATTCCCTGCAAATGTTATCACCATAGTCATACATTCAATGAAGATTCATGTAGGATGTGGAAAAGCACTTAACACTAGAAAGAAATCATCAAAACAAAACTCTAGATTTCATACCAACTCAACTTAGTTTATGCATATCATATAATTAGGTAAGCCAGGAAAATGGAATCAGCTACTAGCCTAGGAATTAGAATAACATATTCTCCCAAAAATCGCATAACACTTAACATGCAAAAATCCTTAGCATTTTTACCTGCAAAGTGGAACAATATCTTGTTCAATTTCGCGAGTCCAAAGCGACCACTCCAATTGCACGGCTGTAATAGGATGAACAGAATGCGCCCTCCTAATAGTATCAGGACTTGCTTCAGATAACCCTATATGCTTTACTTTGCCCTCTTCCACCAGCTTCTTAAGCTCCCCCATCTATCTCATTCAGGAACAGAAAAATCAGAAATACAAACAGCTACTAAACTATCCCAAATCAAGAAAAAAAAAGTAGAGTTCAATGGAAATTACAGTGTCCTCAATGGGGACCGTGGTGTCGACACGGTGCTGATAATAGAGATCAATGTAATCAACACCAAGGCGCTGAAGACTACCCTCACAACAAGATCTAACATATTCAGGGGTACCATTGACTACAACAGTGTTAGAAGCCATATCCATTTTGACAATACCAAATTTGGTGGCAATCTGAACCTTATCACGAGGTAACTCCTTAAGAGCCTGAAGAGATAGGGCAAATTATCATATAACTACTGCCATTTTCATTGTTTTATTCACAGGATGAAAAAACCACTAACAAAAACAATGAATTAAAGTTGAAATGTGAACCTTTCCGACAAGAACTTCATTGGCATGGGCACCATAGAAATCAGCAGTGTCAAAAAAAGTGATTCCTTTGCTGAATGCATACTTGATGATTGAGATGCCAACTTCTTCAGGAACAGGATCATTGTACACACCAGTTAACCCCATACATCCGAATCCTATCTTAGAAACCTATCATTATCAAAAGTAAGCATAAATGTGAAGCAGGTTCAGAGTACTACTACTGAAAGTGAATGAATGAAACAACATAGATACCTCAAGACCTTGGGGTCCAAGCTTGACTCTAGGAACTTCTGCCATTTTTGTGTTTGTGTTCCAAGTTTCCTCCTCTATTCAAAATATGAACCTACTACCTACCTACCACAATTGCGTTTTGAAAAGTTGGTGAATGGTTGTAAGTAGAACTCATGCCACGTGTTATGTGGTTGGTGAACCTAAGATATTAAGGTGTTACCACTGCTTTCAATTCTTTCATAATTTGAGTACTTTGTGTAATTATATTGTTCAAAAATATTTGAGAATGCGCATCCGGGGAATCGAACCCCGGTCAGTACCGTGGGAGGGTACTATGATACCACTACACCAGATGCGCTTCTTGCACTTGTGTGGCCAATTTAAAATATATATATATATGCTCTGACAGCTAAAACTTATGTCTCTAAAGTGTTTTTAAACTTTTAACAATTTAATTAGTTTATAAACGTTATATATTTCACCATACAATAGCAATAGATATCACACCTTGAAACATTTTTAGGAAACTAACTAAAGAATGTCTTAGTGGACTAGGTAAAAAAACATAGAAAGGTTTTGTTTTTAATACTTTATCAATATATTTAATTAATATAAGATTTATATTTTTTAATAAAGTACTCTATTTAGACGACGTCTTAGAAAAAACTCTTATTTTCAAGAGGAGAAAGTTTAGGCCAGTACTTTTATTAAAATTTGGTCAGCACTTAACTAGCAAAGAAAAGTGAGTAATCTTACACCATTAGATATAATTTCACACCATTAAAATTTAAAAACACTAATGATAACTACAAATTACAAAACCTGACCCTAACACTCCCCTTTCAAGAGAGGGAAAAAAAAGAGAGAAAAACACTTCCTGATGAAAAAAGCGAAGAAACAGAATGATGCCATTCAAAAATATAGTGACGTAATTAAGATAGATTGGTCTAATGGTTGGCTTACTAGTCCGTTTAAGTAAGTGTCGAAAATTTAAATCCCGCCTTGTGCATGCAATAATTCATTGGCCAACGACAAACCCTTAAATGGAATTCAGTACTGCAGCAGATTAGCCTTTGACTTGCCGGGCTAAAAAATACAGTGAAAAACCTAAAAAAAAAAGAAATACAGAGCCGTGGAGGAAAGAAAAACCAAAAGAAAGAAAAAATGGTAGTAGACATAGACACAGATGTGATAGAGTAATAATCAAGGAAGTATTTCAAAGCCTGATTCTTTTAGATTTATCAAAGTTAATACTTTGGTATCCACATATATTGGATACTACTTTGTGTTTTGAAATCTTGACCAATAGATCTGGACCTTAATCGTCACTGATAATGTCACCAAGCATTCAAAAGTCAAAACCCGGTAAATAAGAATGACGGATTGTGTGTGGTGTCGCTTTATTGTTTCTGCCTTATCATGATTTATAATTCCTTAAATTAGAATAATTAAAATCCTACTCTAATAATTTCATTAATACTTTAGCAGGTACATGGATGGATAATAAAGGAAAGCCCTATTATTATACATAAGTTTTGTTACAACACAAACCTATATTACACATAAAACTGAGACATCATGTAGTATCTACCCAGCCAATCAACTAGAATAGACTTGGACTAATATCTTTCTATATTTTCAAGGAACTCACATTCAAACATTTTCCAGTAAAACAAGGTATTATACATCTGGATCATACATTGGTAGGTGCAGAATTACCATTTATTCATAATTTTGTGTTCCCTATTATTATAGGTGCTTCAAGTTGAGACACTTGAATCATTTGGAGGTGTGTTAGCAGACTTCCAAGAAAATTTAGCATGCCCTTCATCGTAGTGCCTAACTCCTGCTACATCATCAATCGGAACTGCTTCCGAAATTTCCCTTAGGTCGTTCTCACTAAGTTTTACCAACAAGGCACCTATGTTTTGATCCAGGTTCTTGATTTTAGTAGTTCCTGTAAAACCCTATCTCCATCAACATAATTGTTGCAAACTTGCAACCAAGCTAAGCAGCACTATTATCACCAGAACAAGTATGTATCCAAATTTAAAAATTGATCATACCAGGAATAGGCACAACATCATTGCCTTGTTGGAGTACCCATGCTAATGCCAACTGAGGAGTAGTGCACTGATGCTTCTGTGCAAGGCTTTCTATTTTCTCATATATCCTTTTGTTCTTCTCTATGTTCTCTGCTTGGTACCGGGGATGACCACTCTAAAATGGAAAAAAAACAAGCAATCAGATCAGAATTCATCTTTGTCATGTTTCTTGTTGCAAAATCAAGTCTAATGATCTTCTTACTCTTGATGGCTACCTTGGACTTAAAGAAAGAACATGGATGACAATCTAATTTAAACTCACAAATTAGTTCAATAATCCTTCCAGGATTAAGAATTATTCCTTGCTGTTTATTAGTCCTAATAACAATTTGATGCAATGTAACTAAATCAAGCATAGTGATCAAATATAGTACCAAGGTGCTAACAGAAGGCACAGTTTCCACGACTCCCTTGCCGCCAAAAAAGCCACGACCAAGAGGGCTATAAGGCACAATTCCAATGCCAAGTTCCCTGTATTAAAACAAGCATAAAGATAAAAGGTAAAAAAAAGTGTAGTCACAGAGAGACATAGTTTCAAGTAGCTGATGTCTAATCACTATGTTCTTTAAGTAGAAACTCTAGAAAAACAGCCATAACTAACCTGCAAAGAGGGATTACTTCGTCCTCGATGTCTCGAGTCCAAAGAGACCACTCTAATTGAACTGCTGTAATAGGATGAACAGCATGCGCTCTCCTTATAGTATCAGGGCTGGCTTCAGATAACCCTATATACTTCACTTTCCCTTCCTCAACCAGTTTCTTAAGTTCACCCATCTATTACATACACCAAATTTATTCAGATATCAGAATGTATCAAACGAGATAAGGCAGATAAATAGATCAAGTAATTTCTTTCATTAGTCTGTATCATCACTTACTGTTTGCTCTATAGGCACCGATGTGTCGACTCTATGTTGATAATAGAGATCAATGTATTGAACATCAAGACGTTTCAAGCTAGCTTCACAACATGACCGCACATAGTCTGGTGTACCCTTGATCTGCCTATCAGAGAAGGTTGTTTTTGAAATGCCAAATTTTGTTGCTAGCTGTATCTTGTCTCTGGGCAATTGCTTCAAAGCCTGGTCAAGAAGGAAATTCATAAATGTCTTTTATTAATTTGCAGCAGTAGCAGCAGAACCATACTTACAAGAATTCACCAATTTGTAAAAGTAATGATGACGATTAGTGAACAGTTAATACCTTGGCGAGCAAGAGTTCGTTAGCATGATTAGAACCATAGACATCAGCAGTATCGAAAAAAGTGATGCCTTGAGTGAAAGCATGCTTAATAACTGATATGGCTTCTTCTTCTGGGAGAGGATCGTTGTAAGCTCCAGTGAGGCCCATACACCCAAACCCCAACTTTGAAACCTACGTATAAAAAGAGGAATTTCAAGGAATTGGGGGTGAAAATAATTACATGCATTAAGTGAATGAAAGAAGCTAAACTTGAAGGCCTTGGGAACCAAGGTTCACGCGAGGAATGGAAACGCTCTCACTCCCTGCTTCTGCCATTATTATGCTGCTTCACTCCTCGGTCCTGATTTGTAGGTGTGTAGTGTATGTAATGATGGAGAACTATATAGACAAACTAGAAGGTGGACCCGCGGGCTATGAAAAATTTTATGGCTTAAAATTGTATTATAAGTGTTTTTATTTTTATATGAATAATGATGTTGTCTTACATATTCAAATTTTTTTTGTGAATTAAATTTAATTAAATTAAATAATAAAATTTATAATAATATTAATTATAATTAATTTTTATTATGTTTAATTAATTTAATTGAATAATTAATAAAAAAATTAGATGTATAATATTATATTTTTTATATAATTTTTAAAAATTTTTATTCATTATGTGTTAGGTATTTAATAGTAGATTCAAATAATAATTAAAGATTGATTGTAATTTAAAAAAGAATACCTAACAAGTATTATTGTTAGGTATTTAATATGTAATTCAAATAATAATTATGATGGAAAAGTTCGAAAGAATTTTGAAATGTGAGTTATGCTATAAAGATAGAAAAGCAGATAAATTTTTTTTCCAATGGATATGAACTTCGTCAATAAAAAAGATTTGGAGGAGTTATTCAGAGGGTTAGGATATTTGGAGTATAAAGTCATATTCTAACATGATTCAACTGCACTGGTGTTTGAGAATGGGTTGCACGTAATACTTGCTGGTGACAAAATAATAAATAAAATGTGTGATTTTATACTTAAACACAACCTGAAAGAATTCTTCTTGTACTTTGAGCATCTAATGGATCAGCCTAGTAATCCTAGAGACAATGTGAGGGTGGAATATGTTTCTAAAGAAGAGTTTATAGAGGAGATAGATTCTTTTGATGATAATTCTTTGGATTTTAGAAGAGACACAATCATCATCTTCATATGATTTTTATGAGAGTGTTGAGAATGAAGCTTATAAGCCTCTACCTCCCACGTATGAGAGTGACAATAGTAAGGAATCTCCAAGATCTGAAAATAGGATGAAGAAACAGAAACCTAAGTCACCATTCAACATAAAACAAAGGCCCAATAACATAACTAGCATCATTAAGACAAGATTACCATCATCTAACCAAATTTTCAGCATACATCACCATCCAAGCACGATCAACTTTGGCGTAAAAACTGTCGGGAGTTTGGAGGCAACACAACCACGCATCCCCTCCTTTACCATACCACATACTTTCAGCACCAGCAAAGAAAAAACCCTTTCAGTACCGTAGCAATGGCCGTAAAAATATAACGACGTGGAGGGAAGAAAAAAACCGAAAGAAAGAAAAAATTGTAGTAGACATAGACATAGATGTGATAGAGTAATAATTAAGGAAGTACTTGGAGGCCTAATTTTTTTAGATGTATCAAAGTTAATACTTTGGTACCCACATATATTGGATATTATTTTGGAGAAAAGCTCTGCATACAAGTCATTAGGGTTTGTACGCTTTACAAGTTAATTAACGAATAAACCCCAAAAATGCGATGCAAGGTCTACGTTCTTCTTCTTCTTCCTCTTCCTCTTCTTCTTCTTCTTTTCTTTCGTTTCTTGCCTTCTCTTTCTTCTTCTTCTTCTTCTTGCTGCACGTTCTTCTTCCTCTTCCTCTTCTTCTTCTCTTTTCTTTCGTTTCTTGCTTTCTCTTTCTCGTTCTTCTTCTTCTTGCACATTCTTCTTCCTCTTCCTCTTCTTCTTCTTTTCTTTTGTTTCTTGCCTTCTCTTTCTCCTTCTTCTTCTTCTTGCTGCACGTTCTTCTTCCTCTTTCTGTTCTTCTTCTTCATTTACGTGCTTTTCTCTCTGTTTTCTTTCTTCGTTATTATCGATTTCCATTTTTTTTACATCAACCTCTGAAATCATTTTTGAAGAAGAAGAAGCAGCAGAAGATGAGGAGGAGAAAGAGAAAGAGTTCTGAAATATGCATAAGGTGTACTTCAACGAATTTTGGGTGTATTTCTTAAATCTTTTGGGTGTATTTTTGTAATCCTTTGAGTGTATTTCTGTAATCCTTTGGGTGTATTTCTATAATCGTTTGGGTGAATTTCTGTAACCGTTTGGGTGTATTTCTGTAATCCTTTGGGTGTATTTCTGTAATCGTTGGGGTGTATTTCTGTAATCATTTGGATGTATTTCTGAAGTTCCATTATCTTCAAATTTGGCAAGAAAATTGTTTTCATGGAGGAAGAAGAAGAAGAGTCATTCATAATGCATGGTGAGTAGCGCACTTTGGAAACAGAAAGTTATTGAATAACGTGCGTTTTATTTACTCTTGAATATGGAAGTGTGTAATGCGTTAATTAAGTGTAATGCGTGTGTTTTATTGAACTTGTAAGACTTGTAAGCCAAAAAGACTTGTATGTGTAGCAGGCCTCATTATTTTGTGTGTACGTTGATGATTTAAATATCATTGGAATTCCTAAAAAGATTCTAACAATTATAAAAGATCTAAAAAAAGAGTTTGAGATGAAAGATCTTGAAAAGACTAAATTTTGTCTCAGCCTACAGATCAAGCATACAAAAAATGGGATCTTTATTTATCAAACAACATACACAAAAAAGATCTTAAAGAGATTTTATATAGATAAGTCATATCCATTAAGTACTCAATTATCGTAAGGTATTTGGATGTGGAAAAAGATAAATTCCACCCTAAAGAAAAAAATGAAGAAATCCTTGGTTCTAAAGTACTATATCTCAGTGTCATTGGGCCACTAATGTATCTAAGGGTGGAAATAGGCCAAGCAGCCTGCAATCTGGCCTGATAAAAAATAGGTCCAAGCTCAGGCTATTAAAAAAGCCTATATTCTTTAAAATATCAGATAGCCTATTGGGTCTATTAGAAAAATTTGAATTTTGGTCTTCTAACATATGAAAATATCTTTATCCACTAAACTATTTGTCTCTTTAATTATATATGTGTATTTTTATTTTCTTAATATCTTTAATCTTTGATGTTGGAATATCAAAAGTCAATCAAATAAAATAATTCTAAAAACTTTTCCTCCACATTAATAAAGAAATAAACATACACACGGTCATTTTTTCTTCTCTTCTCCACCTTATACGCTCTTCTACCAGACTACCATCATCTTCATCTTCTCTTCCTTTAACTGTACGTATTTCTTCTTTTTTCTCATGTCATTATTTTTTATTTTATTATTTTTTATATTTATTGTTATTCTTTCATCAATTAGGATTTTATTCTGTCAAAGATCTTCTTTTAAGTTCGATTTTTTTTTTGTTTGTGTTGTGATATTATTTCTATTTTTTCGAATATAAAATTTTATCCTTTTTTTTTTCTTCATGAAAAGGTTCTTACTTTATGCTATTGATACGATGAAAGTAAAAAAAAAAATCATGAGATAATGTTGTCTATTAATTTTTGTTTAGGCATTACAATAGACTTTAGAAATGGCTGAATCTGTAACTCCAAATAATCCATTGGCTAATTCTATTTCTTTAAATGGAGAAGAAATTAATCATTCAGTACCAACAATGCCAACAATAGATACTGGCCAATTCTATTATTTTATATTTTATAATTTTAAAAATTAAATTATATCTTAAATTTAATTATTATTAAAAAAAATGCCTATTGACAGGTTTTAGGCCAGGCCAGATTTAACAACAGGCCAGACTCAATACTCATTAAAAAGTCTATACCAGGCTACAGGCCAGGTTAAGGCCAATATACTATATTACATGTCTGACCTGTTAAGAGTAAAGTCTGGCTTGTCCTGCCTATTTCCACCTCTAAATGTATCTTGCTAATAATACACGACCCGATATATCATTTGCTGTGAATTTACTAGTAAGGTATAGTTCATCTCCAACCAGAAGACGTTGGAATGAAATCAAACAAATCTTTCGATATCTTCACAGAACTGTTGATATGAGACTGTTTTATCCATATGAATCAAAGTCACAATTAGTTGGCTATGCAGATGCATGATACTTGTTTGATCCACACAAAGGAAGATCTCAGATAGGATACCTATTCACCTATGGTAATACAGCTGTATCATGGAGGTCTACGAAACAGGTGATAACAGCAACCTTCTCTAATCATGCTGAAATACTAGCGATACATGAAGCAAGTCGTGAGTGTTTTTGACTCAAGAGTTTAATCCAATGTATTTTATCGTCATGTGGACTGATTGATCATAAAATAGTCCAACTATTATATTTGAAGATAATAAATAATGTATTTCTTAACTTAAGGGTGGATACATCAAAGGTGATAGAACAAAGCGATAATCAAGGAACAATTAATATTCAACAGATCCACTCAAGCGATAATCTGGCAAATTTATTTACAAAGTCACTTCCATAATTCTCCTTTGAAAGATTGGTACAGCAGATTGGAATCCGCCGATTCCAAGATATTAAATACTGTCGATAAGAGAGGGAGGTTATACTCTTTTTTCTTTGGTCAGGTTTTTGTCCCTAATGGATTTTTCTTGACAAAATTTTTAATGAGACAGTCTCACCACAAAGAATATTGTACTCTTTTTCCTTCACTACTTTTTTTTCCATTAAGTTTTTCTTTAGTAAAATTTTAACGAGGTATAATTTTAAATGAACATCTAAGAGGGAGTATTGTGATAAAAACAAATATAGATGCCCATTTATGACTTGGGTTAACATTGAATGAATCACTTTTTGAAGGTGAATTCAAGTTAATGAGGGTTGAAAATGAGGGCATCTTACATGTATAAATAGAAGGCATCGTTAGAAATAATAGATACAGCAATAATAATTTTCTCTCTCTATATTACCAATGAGTTATGCTAGATAACCAATGACTTTATTGAACAACATGAACAACTACAAATCAAATAAAAACACACTACATCTCCAAATTACCCACCTAAATCTTAATATTAAAATAACCATCCGTACACCTAGTGAAATGAACATCCGATATTCTATTGTTCACATTATTTAGTATTTTTATTGTCTATCTATACTTTTCCATTACGAATATATAAAACAATATTCTTTCTCTCCTTTTATATATGTAACAAATAAACTCATATCTTTTTATTTATATAAATTATCTCTATTATATTAAAATAATAATATTATAGTAAATTCTTTTATTTATATTTTTTATTTTATATTTATTTTTTTTCTTTAGTTGAAGGGGAGCCTCGGAGCAGCGGATGAGTTGTCTCCACGTGACCTCAAGGTCACGGGTTCAAGCCGTGGAAACAGCCACTGATATAATTATTTCACATCAGACAAAACACTTATTGATGAATAAACAGAGTGATGCCATTTAGAAATATAGCGACGTGGAGGGAGAGAAAAACCAAAGAAAGAAAAAATTGTAGACATAGACATAAATGTGATAGAATAATAATTAAGGAAGTACTTCAAGGCTTGATTTCTTTAGATGTATCAAAGTTAATACTTTGGTACCCACATATATTGGATATTACTTTGTGTTTTGATTTGAAATCTTGACCAAAAGATCTGGATCTTAATCGTCACTGATAATGTCAGCAAGTATTCAAAAGTCAAAAACCCGGTAAATAAGAATGACGGATTGTGGTGTTGTGTCGCTTTATTGTTTCTGCCTTATCATGATTTATAATTCGATAAATAAGAATAATTAAAATGCTACTCTAATAACTTCATGAATAGCAGGTACATGGATGGATAATAAAGGAAACCCTATTATTATACATAAGTTTTGTTACAACACAAACCTGGATTACACATAAAACTGAGACATCATGTAGTATCTACCCAACCAACCAACTAGAATACACTTGGACTAATATCTTTCTGTATTTTCAAGGAACTCACATTCAAACATTTTCCAGTAAAACAAGGTATTATACATCTGGATCATACATTGGTTGGTGTAGAATTACCCTTTACTCATCGTTTTGTGTTCCCTATTATTATAGGTGCTTCAAGTTGAGACACTTGAATCATTTGGAGGTGTGTTAGCAAACTTCCAAGTAAATTTAGCAGTCCCTTCACTGTAGTGCCTATCTCCTGCTACATCATCAATCGGAACTGCTTCCGAAATTTCCTTTAGGTCGTTCTCACTAAGTTTAACCAACAAGGCACCTATGTTTTGATCCAGGTTCTTCATTTTAGTAGTTCCTATAAAACTCTAGCTCCATCAACATCATTGTTACAACCAAGCTAAGCAACACATTTGATCATACCAGGAACAAGTTTCTATTAAGAAAAAACAAAAGTTCATACCAGGAATAGGCACAACATCATTGCCTTGTTGGAGTACCCATGCTAATGCCAACTGAGGAGTGGTACACTCATACTTCTTTGCAAGGCTTTCTATTCTTTCATATATCTTCTTGTTCTTCTCTATGTTCTCTGCCTGGAAACGGGGATGACCGCTCTAAAATGGGAAATAAACAAGCAATCAGACAATCAGATCAGAATTCATCTTTGCCACGTTTATCGTAGCAAAACCAAGTCTAATCATCTTACCTTTGATGACTAACTTTAACTTAGAGAAAGAACATGGATGACAGTCTAATTTAAACTCACAAACTAGTTCAATAATCCTTCTAGGATTAAGAATTATTCCTTGCTGTTTATTAATTAGCCACATCCCAATAACAAATTTGATGCTATGTAACTAAATCAACCATAGTGATCGAATATGGTACCAAGGTGCTAACAGAAGGCACAGTTTCCACAACTCCCTTGCCGCCAAAAAAGCCACGACCAAGAGGGCTATAAGGCACAATTCCAATACCAAGTTCCCTGTATTAAAACAAGCACAAAGATAAAAGGTAAAATAAAAGTGTAGTCACATAGAGAGACATAGTTTCAAGTAGCTGACATCTAATCACTACGTTCTTTAAGTAGAAACTCTAGAAAAACAGCCATAACTAACCCGCAAAGAGGGATTACTTCGTCCTCGATGTCTCGAGTCCAAAGGGACCACTCTAATTGAACTGCTGTAATAGGATGAACAGCATGAGCTCTCCTTATAGTATCAGGGCTGGCTTCAGATAACCCTATGTACTTCACTTTTCCCTCCTCAACCAGTTTCTTAAGTTCACCCATCTATTGCATACACCAAAGTTATTCAGATATCAGAATGCATCAAGTGAGATAAGGCGGATATAGATAAAATGATTTCATTGGTCTATAAAAGAGGAAGAAACTAAAAGCATGAGTTACTGTTTGTTCTATAGGCACTGATGTGTCGACTCTATGCTGATAATAGAGATCAATGTAATCAACGTCAAGGCGTTTCAAGCTGGCTTCACAACATGACCGCACATAGTCTGGTGTACCCTTGATCTGCACATCAGGGTTTGGTTTTGAAACGCCAAATTTTGTTGCTAGCTGTATCTTGTTCCTAGGCAATTGCTTCAAAGCCTGGTTTGTGGCCAAGAAGGAAATTCAAAATTGTGTTTCATTAATTTGCAGCAGAACCATACTTACAAGAATTCACCAATTTGTAAAAGTAATGTCGATGATTAGTGAGTAGTTAGTACCTTGGCGAGCAAGAGTTCATTAGCATGATTAGAACCATAGATATCAGCAGTATCGAAAAATGTGATGCCTTGAGTGAAAGCATGCTTAATAACTGATATGGCTTCTTGTTCGGGGAGAGGATCGTTGTAAGCTCCAGTGAGGCCCATACACCCAAACCCCAACTTTGAAACCTACGTATAAAAAGAGGAATTTCAAGGAATTGGGGGTGAAAATAATTACATGGATTAAGTGAATGAAAGAAGCTAACTTGAAGGCCTTGGGAACCAAGGTTCACGCGAGGAATGGAAACGCTCTCACTCCCTGCTTCTGCCATTATTACTCACTCCTCACTCCTCACTCCTCACTCCTGATTTGCAACTGTATAGTGTACGTAACGATCGAGGATGGATGTATATGACTATTGACTATATGTGACTATGACTCCCAGGGAAATGTTCATGTTTTTTTATTTCACTTTTTAGGCCATTTATTTCATCTCCTCCGTTTTAACTATGAAATGGGACCCAGTTGAATTTTTGGTATTGGACACATCTATAGGTTAACCATATTGTCCATGGTCCATTGTATTTGTACAGACTACGGAGGCATGATTCATTACCAACGACCCATAAAGGATAATAAAAGAATGAGTAGTGCTACGAGCTAATGGTTTAAGTGTATAATGTATTATCCAAAATAATTATCTGAGTACTAAGGGATAATAAGCATCTCAAGTTATGAAATCACTCATTCCCAAAAAGATAAACTAATTTTGGGATTCCGCAATGATCGAACTCTTGATTTTTCGGATCTCGAGTTTTAATATCATGTCATGATACCACTAATCCCAAAAACTTTAATTGGAAAAACATAACATTAATAGTTATATCTCTAATACTCTCTAAACCTCCATTATATATATTATACAAATATTCTATTGGTTCCTCTACTTTCTGTAAAAGAATATGATTCATTACCCTTTGTGGCCTAACCCATTTAGGCTGTGTTTGTTTTCGAAAACAGGACAGGACAAGATACTGAGAATAGGACAGGACAAGACACTGATGGACAGAAACACAAAATTTTGTGTTTTTGTATTCTATTTGGTGATAAACTAGAACAAATTATAAAAATCCAATTTATTTTTATTTGTTTTCATTCAAAAAATTTGAGATGAAAAATATAATAATAAAAAATTTAATTATGAAAAATTAAAAAAAATAATAAAAAAATAAAAAATAAGTTGTATCCTTTGTTAGTGTCTCTGTATCTTTTTTGTCAGAATGGATACAAAATATATTAATTTAATATCTCTGAACACATTATCTCTATTTATATCTTCTCTACCAAATACAATTTTGTATCTTAATATCCATATCTCAGTGTCATGTCTGCCTTAAAGATAATAAGGAGTCCCAAAAAGGTTTTGTTATTGTTGGTTTTGCATCTTTAATTATTTTCCACTTTATTTGTGTGAATAGTGAATCCTATGTGGCACAAGATGTGATTTGATCGGACCTTTGCAAAAGTCCAATTTGCAAAATCGTCCCCTACCTCCGTACTATACTATTCGCTATTAATATAAGGAAAATTATCAGGTGTACCGGAAAACATCGGTGTTCCAGTTGTTTTAACCGTTGATTTTAATTAATATATATTATATATATTTTTTATAATTAAGATCAACGGTTAAAACAACTGGAACACCGGTGTTCCCAATACACCTGATAACCTTTCTATATAATATATGAAATATTTCAAGCGCAACAAGAGAATCGGTGTACCAATTATTTTAACCGTTGATTTAAATTATAAAAAATATATATATAATATATATTAATTAAAATAAATGGTTAAAATAATTGGTACATTGATACTTTTCGATACACTTAAAATATTTCATATAATATATACTCATTGCTCAAACACACTTGGGTTAATATCATCTCATATATTGGGCAATTCTTTAGTGTCGTATTAAATTTGTCTTATTTTTTTAAAATAAATTTGTACAATAATATCATATTCATACACTTGTACATGAAAATTTGCTAATCAGTATACATTATTTGATTTGAGACTTCAATTATAGCTGTTTTGTTTCAAATGAATCTATATTTATAGACATAGTTAAAGTGTTCAGAAAAATTTTACTTAATTTTCAACTTGATTAATGTTAGTAAAATACACATGATATTTTGGAAGAATATTGAAACTGATCAAAGTTGGTGGTTGAACAATGATGAAAATTCTATTATTGCTAGCAATTATAAGTAATGGGCTTAAATTCCACATGTTGAATCTAATGAATGATTTTATTATTGTCGTTTTGTTATTATAATGATAAATAAACAAATTAAATCAATATGCATTCTGCTTAAGTTATAGATATATATGATAAAATTATGAAAAAACAGAAAAAAATAGATGAAGAAATTTTATTGATTGTTAATTTGATTGAATTGAACTGAACTTATGTATTTTGTTGGGCTGAATTTGTGAGACACAAGACTTTTTTATTGTTGTCATGGACTAAGGTAGAATAGTAGTTTAATACGCCCCCTCAAGCTGGTGGATGGAAGATGTCAATAATCCACAACTTGGATAAGCTCTGATGAAATTGTTAAGGAAGACGCGCCTGACGTGGTGACGCAAAGGGAGATGCGTGCGGCGGAGCTAGCTGCCACGGCAAAAAAATATAAAAGGAGATGCTGTGCTTATGCAGCGAGCGATCTTCAAAAAATGCGTGCAGCAAAACTTGAGCTGTCGGTGGCAAAAATATAAAAAGAGATAGCAGCGATCTTCAAAAAATGCGTGCGAAGCTTGAGCTGCCAACGGCAAAAATATAAAAGAAGATGCTGTGCTTGAGCAGTGATTTAAAAAAAAGGAAAAATAAGCGTGTGGAGCGCAATAAGATTAATCTTTAGAGGGCGCGTAGAGCGCAATAATAGTCCAGATGGAACTGCTAAAATAAAATGCAGATTGATCTGCTGAAACATGATGCAGACGGAACTGCCGGAAGGAGACGCAGATGAAACTGCCGGAAGAAGGCGCAGATAGGCCATAGTGACTATTCTATGAATAATAGTTGTTTTCTGTTATAACAGAGATAACAAAGACTGATGTTGGATTTTTACTAGGATGGTGTAATAGAGATTGGTTGAATTCTGAGTTAAATTAGAAGATTGATTATTTATTGTGGGAGGAGGTTGAAAAAGAAGTACGGTGATTTTTCACCGGAAAGATGATAGCTTATGTATCCTCTTCAAGGAGGATACCAAGGCTTTGATACCATGATAAAATTGTGAAAGAATAGGAAAAGAATATATGAAAAAATTTTATTGATTGTTGATTTGATTGAATTGAACTGAACTTATGTATTCTGTTGAGATGAATTTATGGGTTACAGAACTTCTTTATTGTTGTCATGGATTAAAGTAGAAAAGTAGTTTAATAATATATTTCTACTTCATAGAAAGATAGCACAGCATAATCTATAATGCATCACCAATGTCACAACTCAAAATTTTGGCAAAAGAAACATATTTATTTTGGCAATAATGTTTCAGCACCTTATAATTTCACTCAATGAAGAGGAAAAACAAAACTCCATCACTTTGATCGTAGAAAAAGAGAAAAAACAAAACTCCGTCATTTTCTTTGATGCAGAATTAATTTTATATATTTCTCACACTTGCAATATTAATAAATAAATACAACCCTTCTACGATCAACAAAGAATATCAAACAGTTAACTTGTTGAAAGAAATTCAAGTTACTAGTTTTGGTATATTCGAATTCCTTTTAAACTTTATTTCTGGATCTACACATTAAAATGTGGCAGTTGGTTTCGAAGCTGATGAACAACAAAAGGATGTTATCCAACACAGAGGACAATAATGAATTTGTAAAAGTTGATGATGCATTGCAATTCTTCGCATTCAATATAGAAAACATCGATGACTTGCAGAACAAGTTACTGAGATTGGGGTCAAGCATTCAAGATCTTAAAGAAGGAATTGAGTCATTGTTTAGGCAGGCGCTTAATCAAAATCAGAGTTGTCCTTCTCAACATTCTTAATCACTAGTTGTTGATCCAACTTAACGGCTTCTGAATTTTGTAATATATTAATTAGCAGCTTGTATACTTTTCTTTTTTCTATATATATGCCATGTGATATTTTCATTTGAGGTTTCATCCTCTGGACTAAGACCTATATAATACGTGAAAATTAACATTATAATTTGTTGAGTTAAGAAATTAACTAAGTTTAATTTGATAATGACAAATATTATTGGGTTAATCACCCAATTAATTTTGATTATGTTTAGTTAAATGTTGCAGGCTAAAGAATCAGCAGCCCAGTTGGAAGAAAACAAAAACAAGATTTTTAGTAGATCTCTAACCAATAAAGCCCAATGAATCTAAGCAAAGAAATCAAATGGACTGAATAGAAAGAAGCCAACTCAAGCCCGAGTTGCTTACCCAAGTTGATCCCTCCAAGATGGTACTCTCCAAAGCTAACGTTCACTTTTTTCTTCGGTCAGACTCAGGGAAAGGAGAAAGATAGCTTCGTTTCTTGCTCGTTTCACCATAGAAGAAAGAAAGAGAAAGTTTAATCCAAAAGGCAAATGTCTAATCACCCAAATCAAACCATTTCATGCTAAGTCAAAAATTAAATGTGATCTATTTCTATTTGCATGTAATTTACTTTTTTCACTCCTTCTCCAACTCTCTGTCACTCTATTTTGGGACAAATGGAGAAAGTGATTTCTGATAATCACTACTATGAATCAATGGCCAAAATTATTTCTTGGAGATAAAGTTATAGTTCAATGGTTCAGATCTGAGTTTATCATTGAACAACTTTTTCATTGTTTTTCTGGTTCCTAATTCAAAGATTAATTGAAAATAGTGAAATGATAAGTCAGTAGCACACAGGTCGAGGAGTTGACTTGGAAGAAAGTAACTCAGTAACATGGAATGAGATACAAAAACAAAATGTTTCTTCCTTCTGAAGACAAGGAGAAAGAACCAGAGTTAGAGTTTTATTGAGAACTTCCTGAAAAGGTTTAACGTTTTGGACAGTGTTATCTAAAGAAAGAAACATTCCGCCAAAATGAAGAACTTGATTAGTGTTTACTCAACCAGGTTCAACTCATAGCAAAAGAGGCTGTTGAACCATCAATCTTCTTCAAGTTTTACAGATTATAATTTCTATTTAATGTATATCTTTCTGTAATTTCTAGAGTGGTAAAAGGCTGAATGACAAAATTCAAGAAAAATCCAAAGAGTGACAAAAATCTAAGTGATACACTTAAGAGAAAAGTCTAGAGTAATTTCAGATTTCTTTAGGTTGGTTCAAATGTCTTGTGTCTTGTACCAATGAGGTACCCCTTTCTAAGTTGGGTTAGCACTTAGATTGAAGATTTAGGTATTAGCATAACCAAGTCAAGTTAGGTTAGAACTTGAGAGGGAAAGGATTGTGTCAATCCTTTGGAATTGGTGTATGTAATACTTTAACTATAATAGAAATTCCACCACTGTTGTGGTGGAGACTTGATGTAGGTTGCATTGCACAAGGCAACTGAACCATAATACATGATGGCGTTAGCTTCTCTCTTTCCTTTTCTGTTATGTTTTCTAACATTCATAAGACAAAACGAAATTATCTCATAAATTTTCCGCTATTAAGTTCAAACAGATTCGGATTGAAAGTTTGTAATTAAAGGATTATTTCATTAAAGTAAAAAAAGTCATAAATTCAACCCTGCTTCTACAACTTCCATAATTGTATAATATTTTTTGGACAAATAAATAATAGTAGAAGAGTTTTTGGTTTTATAATTAATAAAAGATAATTGTAATGATAAATGAATAAATTTTTAAAAAAGAAACATTGAATTAACAAAAAATCCTTAAAATTTTGTTTGACAATGACAATTTTATTTTGGCGAATTCTACTGTGTAGATGGAAAATTCTGTCTACATGTATAGATGACACGTGTATGCTTATAATGAATGTAACGTGTTTTGTATTATAATGGAGGGAGACAAGTTTTTTGCAGTAATGAGCTCCGCTGAAAGGTAGGTTTATGGGGATCTTTTTTAAATAAATTATTTAATTATTTAATTATCAAAATATATCATTTATAGCATATTTATCAATTTACATCGCATTGATTTATTTCGTTTATATTGTAAATGAGATATGTGTACTTATAAATATGTGATTTATTTCGTTTATCAATTTACATCGCATTGATTTAAATTGAACTAAATTTAAAAAATTGAACGTTTTAAATGATATAGAAGATGGATAATTTTAAATAATAGAAAAAAATAGACAATTTTAAATAATAAGAAAGATGAACGAAGAGAATTTTAAAATAATAGGAAGAAAGAGATAATTTTAATTAACTAATTAATGGACAATTGGACGTATCACGTAATTTAAAACTGCCCATTTAAAATTAATATATTATTTTCTTAGAAACCAACCTATTTAAACTAATAATAAAAAATTTTAGTATTAATTTACTTCCTTTTTAAGTATGTTTTATTAAAAAAATATACGTTAAAATTTAACTCTTAAATTAATTACGAATAATTTGTAAATATTTTACATATAATAATTAAATTATCATAATAGAATTTAAAAAATTATAATAAATAAATAATCTAAATTGCTTGCAATAATATAATAATTTTTTAAGCAATTTAGATTACTTATTTATTACAATAATATTTAATGTTTTATAAAAAAATATTATATTATTGTAAGTAATTTAAATTATCTATTTATTATAAACTTTTTTATTATGACAATTTAATTATTATATATATAAATATATAAAAATATTCTGTAATTAATTTAGGAGTTAAATTTTAACGTATATTGTTTTAATAAAAATACATAAAAAAAATAAATTAACACTAAAATTTTTATTATTAGTTTAAATGGATTAGTTTCTAAGAAAATAATATATTGATTTTAAATGAACAATTTTAAATTACGTGATACGTCTAGTCGCCCATTAGTTAGATAGTTAAAATTGTCGTTTCTCTCCTCCTATTATTTTAAAATATCCATTTTCTCTCTGTCCATCTTTCCTATTATTTAGAATTGTCCATTTTTTCTATTATTTAAAACCATCCATTTTTTGTATTATTTTTTTGTCTCCTTCCATTATGATGCAAAACACCTTATATTCATTATAAGCATACATGTGTCATCTATACATATAAATGAAATTCTCCATTTACACAATAGAATTCGTTTTTTATTTTTTATCAATCTTTATAAATAATGAGATAAAATAATCTTTTAAAATTTGAAAATGACAAATTTATTTGTCACTTTTTTATTAAATAAGTTTGTCTATTCAACATTTAAAAAAATGTTATTCTTATTTAAAGTCTATAAGTAAAATTTTTTAAATAATTTAATATATTTAACTAAATTATTATCTTAGAAAAATAGGTATTGTCTTCTATTATATAGAAAAAAATTTAGATCAAAGAGAGATAAATTTATTCCTTTTCTTTGCATGAATTACATTTAATTTTATCCTTATTAGTTAAACAATTTCATTATTATCATAAAAATAAGTTTTGCATTATCTGCAATTAAAAAAAATCGAGGCAGCCAACTACATCGTAAGTCATCTCAAACCAAATACATTGAAAACTGAAAAGACGACAAATATGAACAATGGGTCGGAGCTAGAAAGCCCAAACAGAACTAGTCCAATCCTTTCGGAAGAGAAGTGCAACGACGTCGTTTAGATGTTTAGGTTAACCCCTCGATAGAAAACCCTAGGGTTTCACATTCACTTTCTTGCCACTTGACTTGAACAGACCTGAACTTCCGCCTCCGCACCGAAACTCCCTTCTCGTTCCTCCTTCCTCCCTCGCAACCCATCACATGGTGCGAATTTCCTCTTCGTGCATCTCCTAAATTTGATTTCTTTTCCGATTCACTCTACATCACTCTAAATGGTTCATTGTGTTGTTGATTGCAGGCTCCAAAGAAGGATAAGGCTCCTCCACCATCTTCCAAGCCCGCCAAATCTGGTGGTGGCAAGCAAAAGAAGAAGGTCCCCTCTTATTTTTTTGATTTTTTAAAATAAATGTTTCTTTTCTTTTCGGCCCTAAATGAATTATTAGTTGTGCTATTAGGTAATTTTGGGATTGATGCTGTTAATGTATGCTTGATTTTAAAGTTTAGATTTTTTTTTGTTATTGTGAATGTGAATAACAGAAGTGGAGCAAGGGAAAGCAAAAGGAAAAGGTGAACAACCAGGTGCTGTTTGATCAGGGTACTTATGACAAGCTCCTCTCTGAAGCTCCCAAATTCAAGCTCATCACTCCTTCCATTCTCTCTGATCGTTTGAGGGTACTCTTCTTTCTCTTACTCTACAAGCATTACTGTTTTCTCTTGATGTGTGTTTATAGTAGGATCTGAGATTTAGGCTGTGATTAGGATTGGAGTCACTGCTTTTTGAAGTGTCTTTGAATTTGTTTTTTACTCTATTGACATTCCAAGTTTGTAAGCTTAGGACAAATTCAAACTCTTCATCTTGTTTGCCTATATGTTCCTGCAGTCCTGCTCTGTTGCTGCATTATTTGGGGCTAATTCTAAAAGGATTTGCATGCACTATTTTGTGTTTATAGTTTTGTTCACATAGTTTTTCTGTTATATTGTTTTTGTGGCTTGTGTTACTTGTTATGATCTTGCTTGCAATTTATATATTATATCCATTATCTACACTGTTGATTTTGTCTTCTATTTGTGGTTGTCAATACTCCACTTTGTGTCTCCAACTTCAGCCTTCATTTGTGGATTTTACAACTATTTTCTTCTCTGTTGATTGTTAATAAGGTTATCCCGTCATGTAGATATGATTTGCCGAACCACTAGTTTGTAAAGGCCTCAGCACTTATTTGTTTTGAAAAACCAGAAAAACCATATTGGTTTTTGGTTACATATCCCTCACCTCTAAGCTTAAAGTTCGCAATAATGTGTACAATTGAAGGCCCTTCTTTCTTGATGATCTCTTTCTGACAGTTACAATCATGACTTCATTATCGTTTTCTATCCGAGGCATTCTAATTGTGGCTTTTGCAGCACACTTCCTGCTTGCACTTAGCACAATAGGATATATGATTCTCAATTCATGAAGCACTGTATGACTATGAGTAATGTTTTATCCTTCCCAAAAGAGTAATTATTTCCTTTCGTTGTTACAGATTAATGGATCGCTTGCAAGGAGGGCTATAAGAGAGTTGATGGCTAGAGGTTCGATTAGACTGGTCTCTGCCCACGCAAGTCAGCAGATTTACACAAGAGCAACAAACACCTAGATATAGTTTTTGCAAGATTAATGAAATGTTTTTTTCCCCAGTTTTTTATGTACTTCTGGCTAGATTGCTTCAGTACTAGACTATTGTTGAATCCATGTGCTGAGATTATTTTGTGTACTTTATAATGTATTTGGCTTCTATGTTTCATCATTTTTGATATTTTTGACGATCTTATTATGACTCATTTAGTTGTATTTCTAATGTGATTATATATTTATCATCAAGTTGTTAGAAAAACATTTTTTTATAAAATCTTTTTTATTTTTTAGTATGTTTGTCAAAACTTTAGTAGCAAAGTAAAAAGCATTAGAAAAATAAAAAAATATTTTTTTGAAAATTATAATTTATTTTTTTATAAGATTTTTTTATTAAAAAATATTTTTAACATAATAAATAAACAAAAAATATTTTTATATTGTTATATTTCAACATATTTGTTAAGAATTTGGATTTTCTAAATTTTAAATTTGTACTTTAGAGGGTAAAGTGTGATCTTCTATCATTGAATGGTTTTTCTCTCATTTATTCTTGGTTTTATTTATAAGATAAGTGGTGAGAGATCATACTTTATTCTGTAAAGTGAAATTCAAAATTTATTGGTTTCATTGTTTTGCATCATGACAAATTTCTCGGGTACTGTAGTCCATCTGTGCCAACTTGCGTTAGTAATACAAAGATATATTTATTTGAGATATTCAAACATTAAATAATTTTTACTTTTCTAAAAGATTTTTTTAAAGATTACTTGAAAAAGATCTTTTTGTAAATGTTCACCAAAATAAGCCCTCAATTTTTATTAGTTCAAACAGATTTTGACTCTCATCGACATTCATTCGATATGCTCATCTATTGTATCCAACTGTATCTTAATTAAAAATAAAAAATTCAACATGTTTGGACATATTTGAATATCATTACGTGTTTAAAATGTATTGTTGAAATAAATTTATAAATATTATATATTATTATTTATTAAAATAAAATATTTTAAATATTTTATATAATTAAAAAAATATTAAAAATAATTAAAAAATTAATTTATATTTTAATATTAATGAAATATGAAAATATCATTACAATTTATTCCATATATATATATATATATATATATATATATGGTTAAGTATTTTTTTCGTCCTTAAGGTTTGGGTCAAACTCAAAATTGTTTCCGACTTTTTTTTCATATTAAAATTACAATCAACGTTACAAAACATTATAACTTTGTCCTTTTATCCATAAACAACATTTTTCAGACAATTTTACCTTTAAAAAAAACCTCCCCCTCCCCTCCCTAGCTTCATCAATTATCATCATTACCGAGCCTCTTTCTTTCTTTCTTTTTTCCAGACTTATATTCTCCCTCACCAAATTACTTTTAACTAAAAAAAATTATAAAATAAAAATAAAAAACAAAAGAGGCAAAGAGAATTTAAAGCGGTGAGAGGGGAGGTAGAATTGGAGTGAGAATCATTGAGATCGGAGGAGGGGTGTTCGATGGAGAGACCTTCGAATTCATCCTCGTCGAAATCGAAGGTGGTGAGCGGCACTTTCGAGAGATTGGAAGGTGCGGGTTTGGGATCGGGTTGCGGATCGATGGGGGTAGGAGGAGTGAGGTCAGTTGTGAGAGGTTGGGAAGGTAGAAAGCGGAGAGTGGTGGGATCGATAGAAACGTCTTCGAATTCTTCGTCTTCAGCTTCAAATCCCCTGACATGGTGGCACTGTGACGTGTTCTAGGAAGGGTGAGGCGACGCTTGTAGTGGCTGTTGGCTTTCGACGAATGGCGACGGTGGGTGGTAGTTGGAAGGAAGAGGAAGAAGAAAAGAATGGAAGGAAGAAGGAGGGTAGAACCGGCGCACTGAGGGTGCGGCGGCTAGAGGTTGATGGCAGTAAGTTCCCACACCGTCACTTGCTTCCTCCTCTTTTTGTTCTTCTTTTTTTTTTTGTTTTTTAAGTTTTGAAGAACATATACATCATTTCTTTTTTTTTTTAATTTCTGTTGTTGCTGATTTTGGATCTGAAGTTGCGGTTGATTATTGCTAAATTGTTGTTAAATCTGAAATTTTTGTTGATTTATTTTGTGGATGTTGCTGTTGATTCATTTTGTTGTTGTTGTTGCTGCTAAAAGTGTGTTGTTGTTGCTGAATTTGTTAAAATTGTTGAATTTGTTACTGAATTTGTTGTTGCTGAATTTGGTTGTTGCTGTTGCTGAATTTAGTTTGTGGGTGGGTGATAGTTATTTAGGATGATGAATAGGTAATAGAAAGAAAGAAAGTGTGATGGTTATGATGGTAGTGGTGATGGTAATGAGGAAAGGGAGAGGGAGAGAGAGAGATGTGCATAGCGATGATGATGATTATGTAGAAGTTAGTGGTGAGGATAAGGAGGGTTTTTTATTTTTGTTTAAGGGCAAAATAGTCCGAAAAATATTATTTATGGACAAAAGACAATTTTATAAGGTTTTGTAACGTTGAGGATGATTTTAATACGGAAAAAAGGTCGGGAACAATTTTGATTTTAATCTCAGACTTTAGGGATGAAAAAAGTACTTAATCCTATATATATATGTCCCCATGTTTATAAGATTTTAAAATTGTGTGTCTCCGTGTCCCATACCATAGTGTCCCGTATCCATGTCAGTGTCCGTGCATCATAGATTGATATTATATTAAAAAATACATGTATTTATATATGAATATATTATGGTTAATTTTGTGTATATGTAGTATTTTTTTAAAATAATATTTTGGCCATGATGACAATGATGTCTGTTCATACTTTAACCCTAAAACATTAAGCCAGGATCAAAAACAAGAAAAGCCCACCTAAAAGAATGATTCCTTCTACTCTTACGCAACCTCATAGAGGTCGGGCACGATGACAATGTTCTACCTATTTGAATAAGTAACTGACTCTTGAAATATGTCTTACTTTCTCTCCACTTTATCTAGACTAGAAAGGAGTTCTAAACTAATTCCCAAGATAAAGGGAACGGTCATCCACTATCAAAGGTGGAATTACTCTAAAGGTGGTTATCCTTCAACTATAAATACACTCACAAAACCTAAGGTATATTCAAGACCAATCTACTAAAAACTTACTTAAAACCCTTGCTAACTTAAGCATCGAAGTCCCTTGTAGGTACCACCCCCAGCTCCTCACAAGGAACTTAGACAGCGACACCTCGACAACAAAGAAGTCGGACGCTATTCCTAAAGGAGCTTGGAGGCCCAAAAGTAACCCAGTTTAAGGTAATCCTCGGAACATTGGCGCCATTGCCGGGGACGTAGAGGTCTACATCCAACCATGGCGGACGAACAATTAGAAGATGGACGTGCTGCATCTGAGTTCAAGCCAGAACATCACAATGATGGCCGAGCACTTGCACTACCCCCACCACGGGAAAGAACAAGCGCCCCCCTATGGGAAAGGAACATCAGGAAACTCCCATCCACATCGAATCCACTCAGAAGTCCACTCAGCCGAGACAGAGGAACCTCCTCATCTGACGGAGATATTAGAACTAGTACATGGACACCACATTGGAACAGCTTGAGCAGGAGGCTACACGACATCGAGAAACAAAAAGAGAATTACGAAAGGAAGTACGCCGGAGAGAGGTGAAGGAAAAACTCTCGAAGTTAGAAGTCGAGCTTCGAAATCGGAGTCATCGGACGGATCGGGAGGAAAGTCCTCTCGGAGGGGAGGATCCGTTCATTGAAGAGATCATGCGAGTCAGGGTTCCTAGAAACTTTAAAACACCCGACATGGATTTCTATCACGGAACAACCGACCTGAGACATCACCTTAGAAATTTTAAAAGTCGGATGTATCTAGCTTATGCGTCCAATGCGACTCGTTGTAAGGCCTTCGCAATGAAGTCGCTTGATAACTACCACCCAGGTCAATAACCTGCTTAGGAAAAGGTTACTATAAGGTGTCCGACTTGAAAGGGAATGAGCTCCCTATGTCGTGGCATGCATGTATCTTGAAGAGGTATTACCGTTAGAAAAGCATACCTTGCTCCCTGGTGTATTCTTTATACCGACTTCATGATTTTTTCTCAAAAAGAATTTCGCTGAAGGGGGTTTTAATGAGGCATCATAGCAAGGGTTAAGGATTACAAGAAAAATCCTTAGTAGCAAACAAATTTATGTAAACCCTTTCTCCCTTATTAATAATAAAGTATTTTTTCAACCAGATTTTTCATTTCAAACGCATTAATTTAAATTCAAAAAATTGCGAAAATCATTGCCCGACCTACATGGTCAGCGAGATGAAGTGACCAGGTACAAATTAGTATAAAAAGTTATGTAAGCAGTTCGTGAACCGACCTCAAAACAAGTTGGACCGAAAATGAAATACAAAAGTAACTTGGTAAAAATCCAATTACTTGAAGTTGGAACGCTAACACTTAAAGGAAAATAATATTTACGAAAGGTCCAAAAAGGATCGATCTACTTCGTCGACGTCTTTTCTATCTTAGCAAAAAGCAGCATCGAAAGTTGTCGAAATAATAAAAATTTGTGTTCAACTAGACAACTGTATCGACTAAAGAAATATGTTTTAAATGATATAATCATTTATGCCAAATATCCACTATTAAAATAGCCAAGGAGCTCGGAATAAACTCCCTAGCTAAAGCTGCATAAATGTAAGCTGTTCGGACTCTACCTCAGGTAAGGAGATGAAGGTGGCTTTTAATGGCAACATTATCCATACTGATAAAGCTATGTGGAATGATGTGCTTTTCACTCCAAGTAAGGACATCAAAATCCTGCTCATATATACTTTCTGATTCCGAAGTCTTGCATTTTTTGGGATTGGGTTCGATAGTAGAAGGTGGAGGATGGGCTGTTGGCTTGGCCGAGTTAGAAGGAGGAGGAGTCGGTTGAGGAGTCGGGTCGGGAATAACCTTTAGAGAGGTTGAGGCACCCGAGTCCGACTTCGATGGCAAGGAGAGGTCGGCGGTTTCACCCACTTCTTTCAATTATATGCTCCGAGCGACAACATTCTCTCTGACGGTCTGAAGTATTTTCATTGCAGTTGATTTGGGAGTCATCGTATCTGCATCAAGATCGAAACATGTTACCCATGAAAAAAAAACAAAACTAACAAAATTACACTTAAAAAATGGAAAGAGAGCTACTTAGTTCGGATTGAAGTTGGCTAGGATTCTCTAAAACTTCTTCGTATCCAAAAAGGGAGCTCGACCCTAACACTTCTGGAACAGACCGACTACACTCTCATCAAGCTCATCTAAGTCGTTCACGTTATACTTAATTATTATAGGTTTTTTCTCCCAATATAAAGGAAAAACAGGCTCATCCCCCTCACTAAGGAAGAAAGGTTGGACCCCCTCAACAGAACGGATCTTGAAAAAATAATTCTTAAAATTATAGAAAGATTCGTCAAAGATAGCAAAGACTTTTCTCCCCTGGACAGCTTGGAAGGAGACCCAACCGTATTTTTTGGAACAAAAAGGCTTGGTAAGGACAAAAATATAGAAGAACACCTTAACCGAAGGTCGGACATCAAGTTTCCGACAAAGAAGTGATATATCTTCAAAAAACTCCAAGAATTGGGATGCAATTGAGTGGGGGCAATATTACAGGTCCTGAGGACCTCAATCTCGAAGTCCGTAAAAGAAAGGCTAACCTCTAACTTAGTAAAAAAAATCATACATATAGATGAAATGCCGCTCTGACCTATGCAGTCTGAAAAAACAGATCCTCTCCTTAGGATCAGCGACAACAATCTCATAATTCCTCTCATCCTCCTAAAACACATCGAGTGTCCAACTCACCCCAAAAAGGCGGTTTACCCGACGTGAAGGAAGATCCATCAATGCTTGAACCCGATCTCATACAAGCTCGAACTCAAGTAGGGGCACTGTTCATACCCTAACCCAAAAACATTAAGCTAGACCCAAAAAAAAGAAAAGCCCACCCAAAAGGATGGCTCCTTTTGCTCTTACCTATGAGGTTGGGCATGACGACGGTAGTTCTACCTATCTGAATAAGTAACCGACTCCTGAAATATCTCCTACTATCTCTCCACTTTATCTAAAAGGGAGATCTCAACTAATTCCCAAAATAAAGGGAACGGTCATTCACCATCAAAAGTGAAACTATTCTAAAGGTGGTTATCTTTTTACTATAAATACACTGACAAAACCTCAAGTATATTCAAGACACAATTTACTAAAAACCTGCTTAAAACCCTTGTTATCTTAAGCATCGGAATCCCTTGTAAGTACTACCTCCCACCTTCTCACGAAAAATTTGGACGGCGACACCTCGATAAGAAAGAAGTCAGACGCTGCCCTTAAAGGAGCTTGGACCTCACGTTCAGAATCAAAAGCAACCCAGTTTTAGATAACTTTCGGAACAATGTCTATGCTACACAAATTTAAACATTTAAATATCGTTTCTGCTCCCTATATATATACTATTTCATGGAAAAAAAGTTTCATTTCATTTTTTAAAAAATAAAATTTTAAGACAATTTTAATTGTCAGTGTCGTTACTAACTGTTTTCATGGCATTTTTATACTAAATCTTTTAGCCAGTGATTCCTTTAAATATATTTCCTGTGAGCTGAAATAGAATTTGTGCGCCACAAACCTTGTGTAATATAAGTCTGAATAATAATTCTAGGGGACTATGTACATTGTGTACTACCTACACCTACACACGCTTTACACTCCATTGTGGTTGTTGTCCTCTTCATCATCTGCTGAATCTCCTCATAATCTGCCAAACCAGATGGATCTAAACACGAGTCACAATACTGTAGTATGCTAATATAATATTATGTTTTCTAACACGCATGCATAAAATCAATAAATATTTTATTCCACTTTAAATGAGTTAATAATAGACACTATTATAAACTATCCACTTGATGATGGTTAGTATCATCACCTACATGCATTTTAGATAAACATAAAAAATTTATTAATTGATGAGGGATGAATTGTGAAGTGTGAGGGAGAGAGAAAGAAAAGGAAGGCTAAGAAAAGGAAGGCTAAGAGTTATTATAGGAAAGTTTTGTTTCTATCCATTGAAATTATAGCATATAACCACTATATAAACGTTTGTAGAATTTCAATTCAATCATCATCAACAATAACAACTATATATACTCACATCTTCTTTTCATATTATTATTATTATTTTATTTTATTTCCTTTTCTTATATAGCGAGTGCATTATTGTGAGTAGTGTTCAATTTCATATTACTTTGTAGCTATTAGAAGTCAAAATTCCGCTGCAGACTCAACAATTGGTATCAGAGCCAACATTATATTATTCATTATTTGAGTGGTAAAATTCAATTTTGAATATAATGGCTTCTACTAGTAGTAATGTCAAAGTAGGCAAATATGAAATCGAGAAGTTCAATGGAAAAAATGATTTTTCCTATTGGAGGATGCAGATGAAAAATCTGCTTATATCACAAAAGTTACACAAGGCACTAGCAGGAAAAGAGAAAAAGCCGGAAGGAATGGAAGATGAGGATTGGGAAGAATTAGATCTTGAGGCACGGGCTGCAATAATCTTATGCCTTGAGAGGGATGTTGCTTTCTTGGTGAACGAAGAAGCAACTGCAGCAGGCGTCTGGTTAAAGTTAGAGAGTAACTTCATGACGAAGACTCTAACTAACAGGATCTACTTAAAATCCAAATTGTATACATGCAAGATGGAGGAAGGCACCTCAATCCGAGAATATATCAATAAGTTCGACAGGATCATATCAAACTTAAAGGATATAGATGTGAAGGTTGATGATGAAGACCAGGCACTCATATTGTTACTTTCATTACCGAAGTCCTATGAAAATCTGGTGCAGACATTGATGCTGGTGGGTGACACTCTGACCATGGATGAGACGAGGGCATCACTTTTAGCAGATGATCTACGTAAGGTTGCTACAAGTGTAATGTCATCTTCAAATGGAAGAGAGTATAATGATCAAGCACAAGGATTGTTCGCGGCCAGAGGAAGGACTAATGAAAGAGGAAAAGGTAATAAGCGTGGAAAGTCTAGGACAAAATCTAGACCTCACGCGGAGAGAACATGTTTTAAATGTGGTGAGGCTGGACATTTTAAAGCAAATTGTCCAAATAAGAAGATAACTTTCAAGAAACAGAACAACGACAACCCAAAAGAAAAGCAAGAAGCAAGCTACGTCTCAAATGATGAGGAAGATTGTTACTCTGTGACAGAACAATCTTATGAAATCTTCGATAAGTGGATTCTTGATTCAGGAGCCTCTCACCATATGTGTCCAAATAGGAAGTGGTTTACTACCTATGAAAGCATAAATGGTGGCACAGTTTTAATGGGCAATGATCATGCTTGTAAAACTGTGGGATTGGGTACTGTAAGAATCAAGATGCATGATGGTGTCGTAAGAACCTTAAAGGATGTGAGACATATTCCAGACTTGCGGAAAAATCTGATCTCCATAGGTTTGTTGGAGAAAAATGGTTGCAAAATAGTTGCGGAAAATGGGGTACTGAAAGTTGTTCGTGGTTCTTTGGTAGTGATGAAAGGAGTTCGTCACGGTAATCTTTATTCCCTTTTGGGGACAACAGTTATAGGTGAGTTAGCAGTTGGAATCGGTCGAAGTAGAGATCAAACAGATTGCACGAGAATATGGCACATGCGGCTTGGACATATGTCAGAGAAAGGTCTATCATTGCTTTGTGGACAAGGTTTGCTGAAGAATATGAAGAAACCACAAATGGAATTTTGTGAGCATTGTGTGTATGGAAAGGCACATAGGGTGAAGTTTTCTACAAGCAAGCATAAAAGCAGAGGGTTGTTAGACTACGTGCATACTGATGTTTGGGGCCCGGCTAAAGTTACTTCCAAGGGTGGTTCCAGGTATTTTGTTACTTTTGTTGATGATTATTCCAGGTATGTTTGGATTTACTTCCTCAAACATAAGAATGAGGTATTCGATACTTTTAAGCGATGGAGAGCAATGGTTGAAAACCAAACAGGTAGGAAGCTGAAAACTCTACGATCTGATAATGGCACAGAGTACACGGATGGGGCTTTCAAGGAGTTTTGTGACCGAGAAGGCATTACAAGACACTGGACAGTTAGAGAAACACCACAACAGAATGGAGTCGCCGAACGACTGAATCGTACGCTACTTGAAAAGGCAAGGTGTATGCGCTCTAATTCTGGGTTAGGCAGAGAATGGTGGGCAGAATCGATTGCTACAGCTTGCTACATAGTGAATCGATCCCCACATTCTTCTCTAGATGGAGACACACCTTATAAGGTATGGTCAGGGGAACATGCAGATTACGAGAAACTCAGAGTCTTTGGATGCACAGCCTACTATCATGTTAAAGATAATAAGCTTGATGATAGAGCTAAGAAGGCAATCTTTTTGGGGTATCCAAGAGGGGTTCAAGGCTATCGCCTCTGGAGTGTAAATGATTCTAAGTTTGTAATTAGCAGGGATGTTACCTTTGATGAACGATCTATGGTAGCTTTGTCTAAAGATGTGGTGCCAGATGATGGTGATGTTGGAAAAACTTCAAATACTCAAGTGGTGGAGATAGAGTCTAAATACCAACAAATAGACTCTAATAATGTTCAGGTGGAGCATCCTAATGCTACTCGAGATGACGCAGAAGATGAACTTGATCATGAGGAAATTCAGCGAGAAAATGCACATGCATTACAACAGCAGCAGCAGGATTCTTTGGCATCTACTAGGCCAAAGAGGAATTATAAATTTGTTCAGAAGTTCGGGTCAGACAAGCCTTTGAGACATTATGGGCAGCTAAACCTGGTAGATTATGCACTCTCAGTGGAGGATGATGAGCCGGTCACCTTCAAACAGGCTATCAAAGACAAAGATAGAGAGAGTTGGTTTGTCGCTATGGAGGAAGAGATGCAATCTCTTCATAAGAACAAGACATGGGATGTGGTCCCATTGCCCGTGGGAAAAACTGCAATTGGTTGTAAGTGGGTGTATAAAAGAAAAGAAGATCCTACTAAGTCAGATGGTACAAGATTCAAAGCTAGGTTAGTAGCAAAGGGATTTGCACAGAAAGAAGGTGTTGATTACAATGAGATATTTTCTCCTGTGGTGAAACACACTTCCATACGGGTGCTTTTAAGTCTTGTCGCTCATGGTGATTTTGAGTTGGAACAACTAGACGTGAAGACTGCATTCTTGCACGGTGACTTAGAAGAAGAAATCTACATGTATCAACCTGAGGGTTTCAAGGTTGAGGGTAAAGAAAGTCAGGTATGTCGCTTGAGGAAATCGCTATATGGATTGAAACAATCTCCTCGGCAATGGTATAAGCGATTTGACTCCTTTATGTTAAAACAAGGTTTTTCCAGAAGTAATTATGATTGTTGTGTATACATTTGTAAGCTTCCTGGAGGTGATTATATCTATCTTCTATTATATGTGGATGACATGCTTATTGCCTCTAAGAGCAAGGTAGAGATAGATATGTTAAAGGTTCAACTTGGTAAAGAATTTGAAACAAAAGACTTGGGTGCTGCACGAAAAATATTAGGCATGGAAATTAAAAGGGAGAGATCAAGCCAAAAATTGTTCTTGAGCCAAAGAGGATACATTGAGCGCGTCATTGAAAGATTTGAAATGAAAAATGCTAAATCAGTGGTAACGCCGTTGGCTCCACATTTTAGGCTCTCTGGTAAACAATCTCCCATAACAGCAGAGGATAAGGCTTACATGGAAAATGTACCTTATGCTAGTGCAGTCGGTAGCCTAATGTATGCTATGGTATGTACACGCCCAGATATTTCACAGGCAGTCAGTGTCGTTAGCAGGTTCATGGCAAACCCGGGTAAGGCACACTGGGAAGCAGTCAAGTGGATATTAAGATACTTGAAGGGCACCATTGACACAGGTTTATGCTTTAATGGAAAATCATGTCAAATCAGCGACTTTGTTGATTCTGATTATGCTGGTGATTTAGATAGAAGACGTTCTACGACTGGTTATGTATATAAAATACAAGGTGCTCCAGTTAGTTGGCGATCGATGTTACAAGCTACAGTGGCACTATCTACTACAGAAGCTGAGTACATGGCAGTAGCAGAAGGGGTGAAAGAAGCATTGTGGCTAAGAGGTCTTCTAGATGATTTGGGGTTGAAGCAAGATTGCGTGGATCTGAATTGTGATAGTCAAAGTGCAATTCATTTGGCTAACAATCAGGTTCATCATGCTCGTACCAAGCATATTGATGTTAGATATCACTTCGTGCGTGATGTTATGGAGAAAGGTGACATTTCTCTTGTAAAAGTACACACGGATGAAAATCCCGCTGACATGTTGACTAAAGTGGTGTCAGGAAGCAAGTTCCAACACTGTTTGAAATTACTCAATATTGTTCCATGTTAGGCAGTCATTGTCAAATGATGCAACCGAATACGAATACAATTCTTTGATCGTCCAAAATTTGCATAGATTTCAAATTGTGAACGAGGTGGAGAATTGTGAGGGAGAGAGAAAGAAAAGGAAGGCTAAGAAAAGGAAGGCTAAGAGTTATTATAGGAAAGTTTTGTTTCTATCCATTGAAATTATAGCATATAACCACTATATAAACGTTTGTAGAATTTCAATTCAATCATCATCAACAATAACAACTATATATACTCACATCTTCTTTTCATATTATTATTATTATTTTATTTTATTTCCTTTTCTTATATAGCGAGTGCATTATTGTGAGTAGTGTTCAATTTCATATTACTTTGTAGCTATTAGAAGTCAAAATTCCGCTGCAGACTCAACATGAAGCTTGGCTTGTAGGAAGCATTTACCAAACAATGCTGTGGTAGCTTCAAGATTATAAGATCAAAGTTTGCGATATTTTAAAAGAAAAATATTATTCTTGTCTCCTCAACAATTTTGCTATATATAGATATAAGATATTCTCTGTTTAGAACAACAACTCGTGCTATTGATCACATGAAATAAAAAATGGCAATTTTTGAAAACAAACACAGATTTCTCTTCCTTTTCGCAGCAACATCCTGTCATCGTCATCATCTTCGATAAACAAGAATCTCAGTGTCTTGCAAGATCTGCATCAGTGCATTCACAACAAGCTTTGGCAGGAGAATGCATCCATGAACTATTAGATGGAATCAAGGGAAAGCGTGTGTGAGCTCGAGTCAGTTTTTTGCAGGCGAAGTAAAGCCAAAGATAGAATCTCAATTGAGGTTGGAAAATACATTGCATCAAGGAAACAGATCAAGAAGGCAATAATTCAGAAAGCCTTTGAAAGGATTCAAGAAGGATATTATGGTTGCTTCTTCCTCAAGCAAAGACAATGCGGTCTTAAAAGAAGCAGAATTAGTCACATTGAACTCATTGGAATCTTTGTTGTTCATCAATGTGGTCCAAAGGAACAACAAAGTGTGGAAAGTGATGCAAAAATTGTTGAAGTCTAATAGTGTAAGTATAATACCCACAACTAATTGGCCCTAGGATCATTCACTCATATAAATGACACTATCATATTTTTCATCTCTCAAACTCACTAACACTCATAAAACAAGGAAGAGAATTTTCACATTTCAAAACATACACATTTCATTATGGAACACACACATACATTTCACAAGGCATATGTGCCTTTATATAGGCAATGCTTCTCTACTAAAATAATAATTTATGAATTACAACTTAATTTTGTAATGACTACTATTTTATGAGTTGGCTTCATGAATCTTCTTTCAACTTGTATTCATGTAGTTTCCATAATCTTCTAATTTGCTTAACTTCCAATTTCAATTCAATTTGATTTTGAATTTCTTCAATGTTGTAGAATGTTGTAGGTATACTACTCTCTTGAATGCTCTTCAAAAATCTTCAAGCTTCCAACATTAGCTTCTAGCAATATCTAGCCAATTGATGATTATTGTATTCAACTAAAATTTTGCTTCTTCTTTGACCATTTTGACTTCAAAAACTCTTCATGAAAATTCTAGTGATGCAAGTTGATTTAAAATTTTAATCAACATTGCCTCCCTTAAATCAAACTTGCAGAATTAAGCATCTTCTTCAATTTGTAAAATAACTCGATCTTCAATGGCTTTATAAATATATTAGCAACTTGTTCCTCAGTTGGACAATACTCGATCACTGGTTTTTGTTTGTATCCTTTTGCAACTAATCTTGCTTTGAAACGATCAACTTTGCCATTGGGTTTGTACTTAGTCTTGTAAACCCACTTTACTCCAATCGGCTTCTTATCTGTTGGTAAATCTGTCAGCTCCCATGTGTCATTCTTCTCAATGGCATGAATCTCCTCATCCATTGCTTTTTTCCAATTGTTGTCTTTAAAGGCTTCTTCAAAGTTCAACGGCTCATAATCTGAAAATAGAGCAAAATTTATGATTTCTTCATCAGACGGATCGTTGTCATTGCCAACTTCATAATCTGCTAATCTAGCAGGTAGTCTCCTCTCTCTTTGAGGTCTTCTAGATGATTCTGTTTGTTCGGTTGTGTCTGGTTGTCTTTCTTCATTATCATCACATGTATTTGAAATTACAATCGACTGTTTTTCTGTCTTTGTGTTCCAGTCCCACATGGCTTTCTCGTCAAACGTCACGTCTCTGCTGATGATCACTTTCTTTGTTTCTGGATTGTACAACTTGTATGCTTTTGAGTCTGTGCTATAGCCAATAAAGATACACTTCTCGCCTTTGTCATCTAACTTCTTCCTTAATTGATCTGGTACGTGGGCATAAGCAATACACCCAAAGACTCTGAAATGATGAATGGAAGGCCGCTTTCCACTCCAAGCTTCCTCTGGAGTTTTATCACGAACACTTTTTGTTGGACACCTGTTTAAAATATGAACTGCTGTTGCGACTGCTTCTGCCCAAAACTCTTTAGGCATTTGTTTTGACTTGAGCATGCATCTGACCATATCCATGATGGTTCTATTCTTTCTTTCAGCAACTCTATTTTGTTGAGGAGTGTATCTAGTTGTTAGTTGGTGTTGAATTCCGTGTTGCTTAAAGTATTATGAACATGCAAGATATTCTGTTCCTCTGTCTGTTCTGAGAATTTTGATTTTACAGCCACTTTGTTTTTCGACAAACGCCTTGAATGTCTTAAAGACATCACATGCTTCTGATTTCTGCTTCAGAAAGTATACCCATGTATATCTACTAAAATCATCAATAAAAGTGATAAAGTACCTGCTACCACCATTACTTGGAACTTCTACAGAACAAAGATCTGAATGCACAATTTCAAGTAATCTTCTAGCTCTCCAAGACTTTCCTGTAGGGAATGGATCTCTGTGCTTCTTTCCCAGTTGACAAATCTCACAAATACAATTGGGAATATGAATCCGTGGTAGACCAGAAACAAGTCCTTTTCTTGACAGGTAGTTTAGGCCAGAAAAATGAAAGTGCCCAAACCGCATATGCCACAACCAGTTATCATCAAGTATCACAGAACTCATGCAAGAGGGATTAACATGTTGAATTTTTAACGGAAACATTCTGTTTGAGGTCATCTTTGCTTTATCTATGAACCTTCCGTTGTTGTCAAATACAGTACAATATCCATGATAAGTTATCATCTTATATCCCTTCTCAGATAATTGCCCCATACTTAGTAAATTGTAATCAAGTTCAGGAGCATAGAAAACATCAGAAATATAACTCAGAGAACCATCTTTCAATCTAATTGGTATGTGCCCTTTTCCTTCAATAGGGATCTTTGTACTATTACCAAACTTCAATAATAGTTTAACTGAATCATCTATTGAAGAAAATAACTCCTTTCTACCAGACATATGATTACTGCAAGCATTATCCAAGTACCATATATTTTCATCTTCAGCACATGAATTACTTGTAAAAAATAAAGTCTGAGTACCCGGATTATCATCAGTGTTTTGATGCTGATTTTCTGCAACGTGTGCTTGATTGTTATTCACCATTTTGAATCTGCAATCTGCTGCTTTGTGTCCATACTTTCCACAATGAAAGCAGTTGAAATTGGTTCTTTCTTGATGAAAATTTCCTCGACCTCTTCCTCGGTTGACAGGCCTGAAATTCGTTCCACCTCTTCCTTGATTAGGTGGTGTAAAATTGTTGTAACTTCCTTGGTTGTAATTGCCACGACCTCTACCTCTAAAACTTCCTCTGCCTCTATTGTGAAAATTAAAAACACGACCTCTTCCTTTCTTGTGTACGGCTTGATTCTGCAACGTTGTTGAAATTCACTCGACTTTTCAGGGCTTCCTCGGTTGATTTTTCAGACTTCTCTAGTATTCTACTGATGTGGCTTTCCATGGTTCCTTGCAACTCTGCAATCGTCATAGTATCCATATCGTGGGACTCTAGTATCGTAGTCACCACATGGTCATACTTCATCGGCATAGTGCGAAGAATTTTCTCCACCACTTTGCTATTGGACATATCTTCTTCATAGACTCTCATTTATTGACAAGATCTGTAACACGAGTAAAATATTACTCAACGGTTTCTGAGCTAGACATCTCGTACCTTTCATATTCTCTTCTTAAAGACTGTAGCTTTGCTTTCTGAGCTTTATCTACGCCTTTGTATGACAGCTTCAACGTGTTCCATGCTTCCTTTGCACTTTTGGCATTTGCTATTTTGCCAAACACCGTATAATCTACTCCTTGATGAATTTGAGATAGCGCCAATTGATCTCTCCTTTGTTGGGCAGCATCTGCTCCTTCTTGCAAACCTGGTTCAATGAAATTCCACAGGTTCTGGGCCTTCAAATGGGTGGACATCAAAGTCTCCCAATAACTATAATCAAGTTTCCCATCTAACTTGGGACCGGACCACACAATATTAAAAGTGTTTGCCATACTGACTCTATGAATAAACAACTATGTGAGAACTCTCTCACACCTCACAAACTCTCAAACACCAGGCGCTGGACTAACCAGCTCTGATACCAATTGTAAGTATAATACCCACAACTAATTGGCCCTAGGATCACTCACTCATATAAATGACACTATCATATTTTTCATCTCTCAAACTCACTAACACTCATAAAACAAGGAAGAGAATTTTCACATTTCAAAACATACACATTTCATTATGGAACACACACATACATTTCACAAGGCATATGTGCCTTTATATAGGCAATGCTTCTCTACTAAAATAATAATTTATGAATTACAACTTAATTTTGTAATGACTACTATTTTATGAGTTGGCTTCATGAATCTTCTTTCAACTTGTATTCATGTAGTTTCCATAATCTTCTAATTTGCTTAACTTCCAATTTCACTTCAATTTGATTTTGAATTTCTTCAATGTTGTAGAATGTTGTAGGTATACTACTCTCTTGAATGCTCTTTAAAAATCTTCAAGCTTCCAACATTAACTTCTAGCAATATCTAGCCAATTGATGATTATTGTATTCAACTAAAATTTTGCTTCTTCTTTGACCATTTTGACTTCAAAAACTCTTCATGAAAATTCTAGTGATGCAAGTTGATTTAAAATTTTAATCAACAAATAGAGTTGAATCATGTGACACAAATGAATTTGAAAAGGTTGATGCAGCTTTGAGTTTTATTGTTATGTTGACAAAAAAGACAAATATATTTTGAAAAGAAATTAAAAATTATGCGTGTATGTAACGTGTAGGATTCAATATTCATGAATTAGGATATTGACTTGCACTTCTTTTATCTTTTTTTCTTAAAGAAAAATAAACTAACTCATTAAAATTATGCCCACAAAATAACATCTTTGAAAAATATCTTCTTCAAATGTACCTTTAAATCATAACTTATCTGTCTTGCTGCTAGTAGCCAACAAATCAATTCCCTCAAATTGAAGCCGGATAGACCACATCCATAAATTCTCTCTTCTTACTCTACATTTTTTGTTTATTTATTTATCAGCCCTACTACACAGCCCCTGGCTGAAATCGCCGCAAGAGATCTTGTTTGAACCTCCTCCACGAGAAGAAAGGCGTATTCTCCTCCCACCATTCCAACCACGTTAATGCTTCTCCATGGAAAGCCAACATGACGTAGTCGAGCTTCTCTCTGGAAGTGATATGGGTCAGCCGGAAATAGCGTTCTATCTGCACCAGCCACCCACACACATCGTCCCCATCAAACATTGGTAACTCCACCCGTCGGTTCTCCTCTTTCCTCCGCACCCTCTCCGTGCTCTTGCTCTTCTCTATCACGATGCAATCGGTTTCTATTTTCCTCCACATTCAACCCCTTACTCAACTCCTCGAGTCTCTTCGTAATCATCTCAGTGCTGCGTGCATGTTCGCCTCTAAATTCCTCCATCTGTCTTTCCAATCAGTCCGCCCTAGCCTCTATAGTTGCAGCTCGCGTGGATGACATGTACAAAATCTCCAGGAATCGTGTTCTAATACCAGTTGTAACAACTGGTACCTGCACAACTAAAAATATGCACATCAACAACACAGCAACACACAGAACAGAATAGAAGAGTGATATAGATGTAGAAAATAGTAAGGAAGATACAAGAACAATAAAGAAAAATGATAAGGGCTGTGTGTAAGAGCCAGCCTCAACTCTCCTAATCTATGTCTTAACTTTTTTCAAAACGTCCCTCCTGCCACCCCAATTCTGTTACTGGTATACTCAATTCGGTTAGGATTCTCCAGCTGATCCTTTTTCACGTTTTTTCCACTAACAGTGCCAGCTGGCATATTAATTACATGAATATCCCCTTCTTTCTTTTTTCCAATTCTCCCTTCCACTCTCCTCTTTCTACTATAGTACAAAGGCAGAGGAGGAATTTTTCTTTCTTTAGGAATAGAAACTTCTATTCTCACTATTGTGTCTGGGTATATAACACGAAAAAAAAAAATTAATTATCAATTAGAAATTATATATAAAAAAAAAACTTAATTGATATGACATTTTAACTAAGTGTTCTCTCTTATTATATAGAAAAGAATTTAGAACAAGGAGGGATAAATTTATTCTTTTGCTTTGCATGATTTGCATTTAATTTCAAATTCAATCATAAGTTTACTCAATTTTTTTTATTTATTTTGGCTGAACACAATTAACTATATATAATTTGTAATTCCATCCTTATCAGTTAAACAATTTCATCGTTATCATAAAAATAAGGGTTAATACATTATCTGCAATAATTGTATACAAGCTGCTAATTAATTAATATATTACAAAATTCAAAAGCCGTTAAGTTGGATCAACAACTAGTGATTAAGAATGTTGAGAAGGGCAACTCTGATTTTGATTAAGCGCCTAAACAATGACTCAAGTCCTTCTTCAAGATCTTGAATGCATGACCCCAATCTTAGTAACTTGTTCTGCAAGTCATCGATGTTTCCCATATTGAATGCAAAGAACTGCAATGCATCATCCACTTTTGCAAATTCATTATTGTCCTCTGTGTTGGATAACATCCTTTTCTTGTTCATCAGCTTCGAAACCAACAGCCAACCGCCACGTTTCGATTGTGTAGATCCAGAAATAAAGTTCAAAAGGGACTCGAATATGGCAAAACTAGTAACTTGAATTTCTTTCAACAAGTTAACTGTTTGATATTCTTTGTTGATCATAGAAGGGTTGCATTTATTTGCATTATGACCCTTTAAATTTTCCAAGGCTTTGAAGATTGATTTTCTCACCACTTTCCTTGATGTCAAGAATTTTTTAACCTCTATTGTTAGCTCAACTTGGCCTTGCCTTCTTCGCCGGATTATCGATTGAAGCTCGCGGCTGCACTCTTTGGTGTGAAGTAGAGCATCTTTTGTTGTTGTGCAAGCATCTAGAAGCATCAAGGAACCTTCCAAGAGTTCATCCACCCATTTTTCGCGGCGTTGGTGGACTAATGCTTCTTGTGTTAGAGGTAGTTGAACCAAATTTTGGACACAATTGTGCAAATCAAGAAGGATACTTAGTTTTTGGGTGAGCAATGAAGCAGAGGAGGTAGTGGTGGAATCAGAAGAAGCACCACCTCCCCCTAATATAGCTAAGTATTCATCGCATTGTAGAATAATAGGGTGTGGCTTAGAAGGCAAACTATTAGAACGAGCATGGTTATGAATTTTGATGTTCAATGAGGAGGCTTCCATGTTTTTCTTCTAAACAAAAGAGGAAAGATTAAAGGGTGTTTATATTAAGATTCAATATGTGGAATTGAATTTCCAATTTGCTTTCCTTTATTGGCTATGATCAATATATATATGTGTGATAAACTCTATCATATCAAATTATATGATAATAAATAAATATTATGTGCATAAAAAAAAAAATCACGCACTAAATCAGTTATTATATTAAAAAATATATTTTAGATGAATAGTTAATTTAATAATCGATATTTATATATATTAGCATGATTGATATATAATTGATTACTAAATGATCTAATACTGATCAAGACAAAAATCAAAGATATGTTATATCTAATGTCTCCTTAGCATATCTCTACAACTCATACTTCATTTTTTTTTTTAAATTGTGAAATCATATTTGGCCAATATTTGTTTATGGTTCATTGTATCTTTATTATACAATGCACGAGGGACATTGACATTGCAATTTAGTTGCTATTGCATAATTATAAATATCTTGTCCTTTTGTGAAGTATTAATTTCTTAGAACATGTAGATGCAAACTACTTTAATGCATGAAAATCAAAAGCTCCATGCTATGCGTTTGTTTGTAGTATATAATAATGGATCTCGCTAGGGAGACAATGGTTTATTTGTACAATGTGTATAATGAACTATATGAGTTATAAAATGAACATCTTTTATACTATCTAGAGCTTTAATACCATGTCATGATACCACTCATCCCAAAAGCTTTCACTGATAGAAAAATGTAACACTAATGGTTATATCTCTAATACTCTTTAAATCTTCATTGTATACATTATACAAATATTTCATTGGCTCCTTATACTTTTCCTATAATTATTTACATGACTATATACCAATAATTACTTATAATTCTATCACTTTCTTCCAACTCTTTAATGGCAATTGACTTGAGTTTTTTTTTAACGAGATGATCAAACAATATTTACATGTAAACGATTTTTTAATAAATATAATACATGATATAATTTAATAATATTGTTTAATTCATATAGCCGATCTCACCTAATAAAACAAGACTTTATTGCTCATGTTGCTTTGTTCAATCATCTCCTTTTAGCTCCATATTAGTAATTTCAGGTAAAAGAAATCTACTAGTAAATGATAAACAAATATATGAAAGAATAAAAAAGTGCCTTTCTTTCTGTTGCAATATAATGACTACTTTCTACATTAGTTTGAAATATATATGAACTTTAGTCAAATCAATATTATTTTACTATTCTTTTCTCTCCCTCTTTTCCTACAATGAAAGTGATGGTTTTGTTTTTCCTCTTGATTGAGTGAAATTATAAGGTGCTGAAACATTATTGTCAAATATAAATATATATTTAACATATGTTTCTTTTGCCAAAATTTTGAGTCGTGACGGTGGTGATGCATTATAGATTATGCTGTGCTATATCTTCCTATGATGTATGTATGTATATATATCTAGAACTTAAGGAGAATGCATATTGATTTAATTTAATTTGTTTATTTATCATTATAATAACAAGAAGACAATAATCAAATCATTCATTAGATTCAACATGTGGAATTTAAGCCCATTACTTATAATTGATAGCAATAATAGAATTTTCATCATTGTTCAACCACCAACTTGATCAGCTTCAATATTCATTCAAAACAACATGTGTATTTAATACATGTACTAATACTAATCAAGTTGTAAATTAAGTAAAATTATTCTGAACATTTTAACTGTGTCCATATATATAGATTCATTTGAAACATAACAGCTATAATTGAAGTCTCAAATCAAATAATGTATACTGATTAACAAAATTTTCATTTACAAGTGTATGAATATGATATTATTATCTACATAATTTCTTAATAATTATATATGTTGAGAAGTGAAACTCTGGTTCTAATAAGTTGCCTTTCAAGTTGCTCAATTCCTGAGTCCAAAATCTTAATGCATAATTTCTGAATGATAAATTAAAATAAATTATAAAAATTTAATTTATTTTTATTTTTTTATTTAAAAAAATATAATATAAAAAATATAATTATAAAAATAATAAAAAATAAAAAATAAATTAAATTTTTTGTTAATATTTTTGTATTTTTTATCAAAATAAATATAAAATATATTAGTTTAAATATTTAATATTTTTTATTTATATTTCATCTATCAAACACAATTTTATATTTTTATATTCATATGTCTCAATATTTTGTACCTATAAATAAATACAGCCTAACCTAAGTGTGTATAAAATCAGAAATCAAAATGGTTATTATTCTAATAATTAACGCTGAGGCCATTATAATTTTGTTGGCTACTAGCGGCAAGATAGATAACTTATGCTTTAAAGGTGTTTTTTTTTGGGGGGAAAAAAGGTACATTTGAAGAAGATATTTTTAAAGATGTTATTTTGTGGGCATAATTTTGATGAGTTAATTTATTTTTTTTAAATAAAAAGGAAAAAAAAAGTGCAAGTCAATATCCTAATTCATATATATATCTATATATATGATGAATCATACACGTTACATACACGCATAATTTTTAATTTCTTTTCAAAATATATTTATCTTTTTTTGTCAACATAACACGATGTGTGTTCAATTATAACTTTATAAGGAATCCGGAACCATATCCATATAATAAAACTCAAATCTATCACAGTAAACCAAAGAATAATATAAAACACTAATGCCATCTCATTTTGTATTCGACTGTTTTTTATGCCTTTAACCTAAAGCATTGATTCTAGTTCGTAGTTAACACTACTCATCCAAATCAGATGCATCGCACAAATAATACAATAATAATAATATAAGGAATGAAAAATATAAGATATCAATATATTATCTGTTAATTTATTGTTAAAAATAATTAATTATTATATTTTAAAATATGTATAAAGAGACACATTTAGAAAATATATTTATAAAGACACTTCTATTAAACACAATCATAAAAAAAATATTTTTATTAGATACATTCATAAAAATACTTCTATAAAACATTATTATAAATAAGATTTGACAAAAATTAACAGAAATATTGTTGGCAACGTAACAAATTGATAAGTAATTATCATTCGTGAATAATTTTCTTCTTTTTTATTATTATTATTATTATTATTATTATTATTATTATTATTATTATTATTATTATGTTCTTCCTGCACGCTATGTTCCATCAAGAATGCAAGAGTTACATTTCTATAATGTTGGGATGCATTATTGGCGGAGCCATTGGAGACAAAACAAGGACTGTGGAGAGTGGAGACCATCAAAAAGTTAATTCTAAGTTCTTTAATTTCAAGCTTGGGGCCTTCAATGAATATGGATGAATTTTATGGTATTTTTATTGTGGTGTTTAGATTGTTTAACGCACTTTTAAAAGTAAAAAATAAAAAATTTAAAATAAAAAATTTAAAATTTATTAAATATTATTTATTTATTTTTTTAATAAATTAAGTATAATATTAAAAATATACTATAACATTTACCTATCTATATATAAATACAAAAATATCATATGCATAAAAAAGTTTGTCATAAAATTGATTATTATATATTGATATATACACATTGTTTTATACGGTGTATTTTAATTTCAGCATATATATATATATATATATATATATATATATATATATATAATTTAATAATTTTTTTATGTATAATTAGCATGTTTGTTATAAATAATTAAATATAGGGAAATTAAAGTAAGAGTGCGTGTCCTTTCTCTTAGCCATGAAGAAAATTAGTTGCCGATTTATGGGATATGTTGCTATTATTCAATAGTGATCATGCCACAAATTTCACTACTAAGACTATTAACTAAGATATTAACTAATTATTTTAAAATTTAGCTAACAAATATTCTAAAGATATTAACCAACATATGAAATATAAAAATTTGTAATAAAAAACTAAAAATTTATTTTTTTAAATTATTATATAAAAATGTATATGTACTAAAAAAAACGTACATAAATAGTTTATTTTAATTAGTGTTCTTAAGGCATTTGTTGCTATAAAAATCTATAATTTTGCACTTGTTATCATGTATTTATTTATCTTTAAATTTATGTGATGTCTTAAATAAACATTAACTTGGAGTGTGCAAATAACATGAATATGTTTTTTTATTATAGACATGTACGTTATTAGTATATATTATAATTTGCTTAATAATTACTTTTGTCCGTTAGCTCGTTCAAAAATTGTCAAGGAGTTATAACTTAAATAATATAATCATTTTATTCTTATTTAAAAATTTTAAATTCGAGTTTTATTCCTAACTTTAAATAAAAAAAATTCATTCAACAATTTAAGAAGAATTATTTATTCTCAAAATTGGTCCTCTTTTTAAATTAAATTTATCCTTCAAAAATTTTAAATTAATCATGTTAGTTCTTTCGTTACTTTTTTTATTGATGATGTCAAAATTTTCTAATGTGATACATTAAGTGACATTCTAATACATACTTAAGAGTCTTAATTGACTATTACCATAATAAATTTATGAAATTATATCAAATTAAAACCTAATTGAAGAAAAAATTTGAGACACTGAAATCTCTCAATTTGGGATTGATTTGATCTAATTTCATAAACTAATTATGTTAATAGTCAATTAGAATTACTAAGTGTGTATTATGATGTTATTTAACGTATCACATCAACAAACTGTTATGCTATTAATAATGGAAGTGACAGAAGGACTAACATGACTAATTTTAAATCTTTAAATGATGAATTTATTAAAAAAAAATTCGAAAACTAATTTAGAGAACGAATGATCTTTTAAAGACTAATTTGACCATTTACTCAACAAATATATTGTACCTTTTTTTGTCTAAGATAGTGATTTCATTACTAGAAAAAGGTCTATTAAGAACTTACATGCACCAAGGGGTAAATATGAAAAAGTTCCACCAACAGAATTTATTTAAAGTTTAATATTTGAAGAAGTATGAAGAATTGGTAAGGTCAGTTCATCCCCTTCCATTCTTGTTGCATAGCACGGGCTTCTTCAACACAAAGGGACGGAGGCTTCCTGTACCCATCAAAGATGAAGTTATTCCTGACCTTCCAAAGCTGCCATAGAAGGGTTGCCGCTAGCTCTACTCGATTTGATTTGTCACTGAAAGCTTCCATTTTCTCTATAACTTCTTTCAAACATTGCCAAGGGTGTTCATCTGGATTTGGGATGGGAAAATTCACTAAGTGTCAAGCTTCCAACGAATCAGTGCAATACCACAAATAATGATGGACTGACTTTTTCGTCAAACCACATCTAGGACAGGTTGAATTCACTCTTTCAATTCTGGCACTGATTTTGAGCTTTACCAGTAAGGCATTGTGTAGTAATTTTCAAAGAAAGCTTCTAATTTTTTGTTGGCTTTTCAAATTCCAGATGCTAGACCAAAGGGGTTTCGAGTGGCATTGTTTCGGGAGAAACTCAAGCGGTGGATGATTGATTTAAAAAGCAATACTGTACCCAGACGCAGCCGAGTATGCACCAGTTTCGTTCAGCATCCAGGTAACCTTATCTTCTCCTATATGGATATTTGTCTATAAAATAGCTATTGTTACTGTTGGGCTGAATGTCTCTATTATTTTTTTGTTGATTCCACTGGCCATTTGATTGAATTAGTTCAAACAACCATTTTGGAGCATGATTTGAGATTAGGGTAGGATTAGGAGTAATAGCCACAAAGTTCATGACCCAAGAATCTTCCTTAATTCTGATTGATCTGCCATATCCAACTCCCCAGAGAATTCCTTTTTCCAATACCTTTCTGCTTTCTATGATGCTACGCCATCCCCAAGAGGGGTTTGTTCCTGTCTTAGCACTCAAAAATGTGAAAAATCTAAAGTATTTGCTTTTTAGGACCTTGTAGATTAACGAATGAGGCCTTGTTAAAAGTCTCCACCCTTGCTTTGCACAGCAGCCTAGTGGCTGTAAATGGCGCCTCCATTAATGAAGGAAGGGGTTCGAACCCTGTCTCTACCATTTTGAATCCTAATGGCCTCTCGGATGGACTGGTGGTGGCATGGAAAAAAGGGGTAGAAGTGTAGATTTTACGTCAAGAGAGCTTCTTTGTTCATTTCAAGATGGATAACAATGGGAGGCTATAGGGGTATATTTGAGCACGGAAGGGCGAAGAAGGGAGGAATAATTTTGTCAACTGCTACAAGTCTTTGTTCATTTCTCTTATAAGAGTCAACAAGGTGGACAACAATGGGAGGCTATAGGGGTATACTTGAGCACGGAAGAGCAAAGAAGGGAGGAACAATTTTGTCAACTCCTGCAAGTCATGAAAAACAGCAGGGACAATATTATAGTTCTTGGTGATTATAATGCCATCCTAGCTAACCATGAAAAGGAAGGAGGTAGACCTAAATTGAATACATCTATCCAAGCATTTAATGACTTTATTAATGAGGGTAGACTATTGGATTTGGGTTATGATGGGGAGAAGTTTACTTGGTGTAATAGACAATTTGCTGGTAACTTGATCCGAGAAAGACTTGACAAAGTGTTGGTCTCTAAAGATTGGAGAGAAGAATTTTTCAATGCTTATGTCTCTCATTTGAACGATATTGGGTCTGATCATAGGCCATTGCTTCTTATCACAATGAGACTCGAAAGAAGAGCAAAGAGGAGATTCCGATTTCAGGAAAGGTGGTGCGAGAAATTTGAAGTGGTGAATGACAAACCCCAATTTGACGGTTTATCTTGTATTGAATTTAGGGGATTTTATCACCTTTTTCCCACATTTACCCAATGAATTAGCATGGTTTTGTATATTCTCCTTTAATTGTGCTTAAGAGTGAAAACATGCTTTTTAGGTCTTAAAATAGCTAAATTTAATTCACCTTGATTCTATTAGATGCCTTGATATGTTTGTTAAGTGATTTCAGATTTAGGAGGCAAAGATTGGATCAAGGGAATGAAGAAAAAGCATGTAAAGTTGGAGAACTCATGAAGAAATGAAAGAACCGGAAAGCTGTCAAGCCGACCTCTTCGCACTTAATTGACCATAACTTGAGCTACAGAGGTCCAAATGATGCGGTTCCAGTTGGGTTGGAAAGCTAACATCCGGGGCTTCGAAATGATATAAATTTTGCCATATGTTGCTTCGCGTTCAGGGGCGCGCACGCGCACTTTGCGCGCGCGCGCCGATTCTGTCCGTGGCCCACTTTAATGAAATCGTCCCCAGCGGTTTTAGGAGCCATGTGGGCCCAATCCAACTCATTTCTGATGCTATTTAAGTCAAGTATTGAAGGGGAATCAATATACTTTAGATACTTTTGATCATTAGCTTAGTTTTAGGAGTTAGAGTTAGTTTTAGAGAGAGAAGCTCTCACTTCTCTCTAGGATTAGGAATTAGGGTTAGATTAGGATCTCATAGTTCTAGGTTTAATTCAAGTCTCCTTCTACTTCTACCTTCAAGTGGTGATTGCTACACTTTGGTTCTTCTTTCTATCCCTATCCTCTTGTTGTAATTTCTCTTATTTTGTCTCTAGGTTTTGTAATTGAGATATTCTTGTTCTTTTGTTTCCTTTTAATAATGCAATTTGAGATAATTCATGTGATTGTGATGTTGTTGATTGTTGTTTTGTTAATTCTTTGTAATTGTTGGTTGTTGATTCCTTTTATTCTTACAAATAAAAATGCTTTCTTTCATTACCCTCCAAGTGTTTGATGAAATGCTTGAGAGGATGTTAGAGTAGGATTTTATGTTCTTGGCTTGAGAAGGTAACTTAGGATTTCTTGAGTCACTAGTGTCCAATTGATTGCTAGTCGATAGCCATTAACTCTAGCCTTCATTAATCCAATTAGTGGAAAGCTAGGACTTATGGACTAGGATTGATATAACTCACTTGACTTTCCTTTGTTAATTGATTTAAGGATGACTAAGTGGGATTAATCCTTGCAACTACCATACTTGTGGCTAGTGATAATGATGAAGACCCTTGACAACCAAATCTTGCCAAGACCATTTTGTTAATAAAGTTTTCTTACCATTTACTATTCATTTTTCTCATCTAAAACCCCCAAAATAAATAAATCCATAACCAATAACAAGAACACTACCCTGCAAGTCCTTTGAGAGACGACCCGAGGTTTAAATATTTCGGTTTATAGATTTTAGGGGTTTGTACTTGTGACAAACAAATTTTTGTATGAGAGGATTATTGTTGGTTTAGAGACTATACTTCAACGAGATTTCATTTGTGAAATTCTAAACCGTCAAAAATCCAATCGTCAGTGAATTTGATAAAGAGTTGTTGGAAACATACAAATATAGGGTCTTCCATGTTTAGACTAGTTGAAAAACTCAAGCTATGCAGACACAAGTTGGTGGTGTGGCAGTAACACTCTAACTCCAATTCCCAAAGCAGAATCTCTGAGTTAAAGGGCCGATTAAAAAATGAGAAAGAAAAAGTTGATCAAGCTAATCCAGTGATAATCCAGTGTTTGGAGGCAGAAATAGAAGATGAATTAGAAATGGAAGAGAGGTACTAGAAAGAAAAATCAAGAGTTCAATGCTTTAATTGGGGACTGCAACACTAAATTCTTTCATTCTAAGTTTAAGACAAGGAAACGTAAGAATAAGATCCATATGTTAGAGGATGAAGAGGGGCATATAGCAACGGATACAGAGGGAATAGCTTTTATTGCTCAGAATTATTTCACAAAACTATTCTCAACCAGTGAACCGAAGGACCCCACAGAAGAAATGTGTGATATTCCACCTAAGATCAACGCTACCACCAACCGTATGTTAACCAGACCAGTCACAGAATAAGAGGTTAAAGCTGCTACTTTTTCTATAAACCTATTCTCAGTCCCTGGTGATGATGATTTCACAGCCAAGTTTTTTCACTTCTTCTAGGAAACAATTAAGGAGGATGTGGTACAAGCGGTCAAGAGCTTCTTTGCTGGAGGTAAACTTTTAAAAGCTTTTAATCATACAAATATCTGTCTTATTCCGAAGATTGAAAATACTACCTCAATGACACATATTAGGCCCATAAGTCTTAGTAGTATTTTCTAGAAAATTATTTCTAAAATTCTGGTGCATAGACTACAGTTGGTCATGAACAGAGTTATTAGTAATTCTCAAAGTGCTTTTATCAAGGATCGTTTGATTAGTAATAATGTTCTGATAGCACATGAATTTATGCACTTTCTAAAGAATAAGAGATTTGGTCAGTATGATTTGGCTTTTGAAACTGGATATGAGTAAAGCGTATGATAGGGTTGAATGGTCTTTTCTCTGGGAGATAATGAGAAAATTTTGATTTTGCAACAAATAGATTAACTGGATCAAGGAATGTGTGATGACGGTTTCTTACTCTGTTACTGTGGATGGACAACCTCATGGTTTTTTCAAACCATGTAGGGGATTGCGACAAGGCGACCCCTTCTCCCCATATCTATTCCTTTTTTGTGCAGATGGATTATCCCATCTGCTCCACAGAGGAGAACAGAGACACAAATTTTTTGAATTGAGACTAAATCACAGTTGCCCAAGACTCAGTCATCTATGTTTTGCAGATGATTCCATCCTTTTTCTGCCAAGTCTCTGAGGAAGATTGTCACAATCTTATCAGAATACTGAAGACATATGAGGAAGTAAGCTGCGAAATGCTGAACATGAATAAATCATCTGTGTTCTTTTGTAGGAATACCCCAGGACCTACTCAAGATCACCTAGTTAATATTCTCCTAGTGTCTCATGTGGAGAATCAGAATAAGTATCTGGGACTCCCAGCAGTGATTCAGAGGTCAAAAGAGTTACTTTTAACTATATCAAAGACAAAGTAAACCAGAAACTCCAGCTATGGAAAATGTCTCTCTTGTCTTCTGTTGGTAGGAAAATTTTAATTAAAGTTGTCGCAACAACAATTCCGATTTACACTTTAAGCTGTTTCAAGTTACCAGACACTCTATTAAAAGAGATTCAAAAAGCTATTATGTAATTTTGGTGAGGATAAAAAGATAATGAACAAAAGATGTATTGGGTGAAGTGGAAAATAATGTGTAGACCAAAATCACAATATAGACTCAATTTTAAAGACATGAAAGTTTTTAACTTTGCAATGCTTCCAAAAGAGGCTTTTAACAAATATATTGTACTTAGATCAACTTGTATTTGTAAAATGTAAATTGTATAGCTTTTCCTTTTTAGTATTACTTTAATTTTGATCTTGTAGCATGAAGAAGTTTCACGTGCTGTTGATTGGCCCCTAATTAGGTTCAACACTTTGCAATCAAGAAAACAAAGTGCATTATCATTCGATTAAATATTCTATACTTTTTTTCATAAATAATTTTCAATAATCTTATTTATATAATAAAAAACACAAATATAATATAATGATAGTGGCAAGCAAAATCATGATTCTGTGTCTTTAGTTGTTATAATATCTATATTAAAAACCGTACTAATTTAGTATTGAAATAATATTATTCTCTTTGCTATGTTGGATTGTTTAGAAGAATCTATCTCCATTAACTTAAAGCATACCTTTACCAAAGTAGGTGACTAACTCAATAATAGTTAGTAAAGATAATTTTCTTTTTCTCTTTTTTTTTTTTAAACCAAAGATTGTCTTGTTCACACTAGGTATACATTAAAACTTTTTGTTAAGAAGTGCTAAGAGCACTTGTTCAGATCCTTAATTGTAAAATATTATTATTAAAAAATAAAAAAATTATAGCTTTTTAATGATGGTTTTATAAATTTTAACAATTCTCTTTAATAACATCTTTAAAACTTTATTATGTGGAATGTGGATATGCCACTAATCTAGTTTAGTGCATGACTTATTGTCAATAAAGGAGACACCTTGATAAAACACCAAAAAGTGAAGCTAAAGTAGATAAAGGAATATTGAGAAGGAAAAAATATATTTTTTTAAAAAAAGATTTAATAAGTTAGAAATAAAATGATTGATTTTTTTATGGACAAAAATATTATATTATGTGTATATTATCTACACTAAAAATCAATAACTAAATTATTTATTATATATTTTTGTATAAATATATGTATTAATTTATATACTTCTAACATTTATATTTTAATATATATTTTATATAAATTATTAATTTAATAGTTAATTTTTTACGTACACATAACATAATTATTTTGTGTATTCAGTATTCACTTGAAATTTAATGTTTTATCACTCTAAATTAAAATATGACTCATAGTCTCATACTTCTAATAAAAACCATATTCCATCTTAAAATACTTAAATAATGAATTGCAAAATAATTACACACCAAAAAAAGTTAAAGAAATATTTTTTTTCTTCAAACAAAAAAGAAAGATAAGATTCCATTTCCACCCTATAAATAAGAGTAAACAAGAGGAACTAAAAAAACCGTCTTCCAACAAAAAAAAAAAACAGAGGAGCTTTGTTTCACTCACTCCATCACTGACTCACTCTGTTTCTTTTGTTTCTATGCTTCGAAGTGCAAGAACCGCTGCAGTGATTTCTTTGTTCTATGCTTTCAAATACATGTTTAGTATCACTTCTATTCACAAGCTTCCATTTCCCTTTGAGTGAGAAATATTTAAAAGAATAAAAAAATAAGTTACTTCTCTGTTAACAAAACAATTCACATAACTCTTAACACCCTTGGAGCAATGGATTCATTCAGTTTCCATAATCTTCAAGCCGAGAAAGCCAACGCGATCCTTAAGAATCGAAAGCTTGGAAGGATCACAGGCATATTACGCTTCCTTGAGGTGTGTATTGTTCTAGTTTTGATCTCAAGGCTCTCTCTACACCTCCCGGTTGCAGTTAAGACCTCGAGTGAGTACTTTAGGGACTTGTCCATATTTGTTAACAATCCTCGGTTCGTTTTCCTCATTGGAAACGCAATAATCATCGCTCTTTTCGCTCGGTCGGGACAGTTTTCGGCTCAAGGCTCTAGAAGAAACGATTCGGAGAACGATCTTTACCAAGAAGTTCTTCATAATGCAACAAAGAAACAGAGAGTTCAACAACAAAACCTAATAAACAGAGCAAAACAGGGGATAGAAACAGAGGATCCCATAGAAGACATCAAGAATCAAGAAAAGGAGGGAATAAAAAGTGAGGATAGCACAAAGAATAAAAGAATCAATAGAAACATGGTGAAACACGAAGAAAATAATGGAATCTTTTCAAGAAAAGAAGCGAATTTCGGCTTAAGGAGCAAAGGAATTGATGCTGGAAATAACAAGTGTGATGTAGAGAAACAGAGCATGAAAACAGGGGAAGTGAATAATTGCTTGGAGATGAAGAAATATAGAAGGTGTCAAACAGAGATTTTTCACCGTGAGAATCGCGATGAACAACGACATGGCGATCTACGAAGGTGTGAGACAGATAAGAGAATCAAAGCTATTGAACATGCTTCTAATAGGGAGGAGGAAGAAGAAGAAGAAAGAGCTTCATACCCTGAAGATACCATGAGCAATGAAGAGTTTCGCTGCATCATTGAAGCTTTCATTGCAAGACAACAAAGGCTCCGAAGAGAAGAAGAAGATTACTCTCTAGCTTGAAACTATTTCAGTTCTGATCTTAAAATTAGGATGGAAAAAGGGAAGATATTGTAGAAACTAGAAACTATGTAAATAAAGTGAAAAAAATGTATCAGTAGGTTATCAGGGGTGTTATAGTGTATGAGTAGGTTGTTAATCATGTTTAGAGTAATGTGATTATTTTTTCTCCACCTAGTATTGATGTGTATATATTGTATAAATTTCGTATAATACCAGTATGAATAAGAGAATTAAAGCATGTTTTATGATGGTAAATACTTTGGTTTCTTAATTACAGATATTGAATTCGAGTATTAAAAATGAAAAATTACATTATATCAATTCAGTGTCATGTCATGAAGAGGGTACTCTGATTCCTTTACGTGCAATAACAGCATGCAGCTAAGAGCATTTCCAAGAGCATATGTCTTTCTCTATTTTGGGTTGAAAAGGAACTATTTAATACCTGTGTCTCACAATCTTGTCTAAAAATCTTGTTATATTCTTTGATGCCAAAGTTGCCAAGTGGGTTAACATAAATTCCTGACCTAAGGGGAAAGGAACAAAATTACGTGGACAAAAGCATTTCCATTTTGAACAGCCACTTAGCTTCTGTTTAAGTGAGGAGAATATTGAAAATAAAAAGGTATACACAACATGACCGCACATAGTCTGGTGTGCCCTTGACATGCAAATTAGCAAAGTCTAACTTTAAAAGGCCAAACTTTAGGTGTAGAACAAAATCAGTTATAACAATAACAAAGTCTTGTTCCATTAGGTGGGATTAGCTCTATGGATCAAACAATGCTATTGACTTCTATCATATATTATATTTACAAAGAAATTGTTTACATGTAAATCTCGTTTGACCACTTTATGGATGGTCTTTCTCTGCCTTTCACCCCTTATCCATCTTCCATCTCATTCACCATCCTGACTGTCTGTTCTATCGGTCTTCTTTTCACATGTCCAAACCACTTGAGACGCGATTCTACCATCTTTTCCATAATAGGTGCTACTTTAACTATCTCTCTCTCTTATATCTTCGTTCCTTATTCTATCCAATCGCGTATGACTATTCATCTATCTCAACGTCTTCATTTCTACCACACTTAACTTATGTTTGTGTTCCTCTTTGATCACCCAACACTCTGTACCATAAAGCATAGTTGGTCTGATAGCAATGTGATAGAATTTACCTTTAAGTTTTAAAGGCATTTTTTTGTCACATATGAGATCAGACGCACTCTGTCATTTTGACCAACTTATTTGAATCCTATGATTTACATCCTATTTAATCTCTCCATTATCCTGTATGATGCACCCGAAATACTTAAAACTTTTAACTTTTCGTAAGATGTTTTCTCCAATATTCACCTCTATATTAGGAATTTTTCTTTCGGCAGCCGAACTTACATTCCATATATTCCGTCTTGTTACGGCTTAGACGCAGGTTATATACTTCTAGAATTTCTCTCCATAAATTCAACTTTTTATTTAGGTCTTTCCTTAACTCTCCTATAAGGAAGATATTATTGGCAAAAAATAAGCTCTTGGATATGCTCTGTGAGTACTTTCAAGACTAATGTGAAAAAGGTATGGACTTAAAGATTATTCCTAGTGTAATCCTATACTAGTAGAAAATTTCTCTGTCACACTACTTTAAGTCGTCATACTAGTTGTAGCCTCATCATACATGTCTTTAATTGCACGAATATATGCGATTATTACTCTCTTCCTTTCCAAAATCTTCCATAAGACCTCCCTTGATACCGTATCGTACGCTTTTTCCAAATCAATAATACCATATGTAGATTTCTTTTATTACTACGATATCTCTCTATCATCTTTCTTAACAGGTATGTAGCTTCAGTGATGAATTTGCCTGGCATAAAATCAAACTAGTTCTCTGTTACTTGTGTCTCTTGTCTCAGCCTCTATTCTATCACTTTTTTCTAAAACTTTATGGTATGACTCATGAGTTTGATCTCTTTATAGTTTCTGCAACTCTATATATCTCCTTATTCTTGTAGATAGGTATCAAGGTGTTCTTTCTCTACTCATATGACATCTTCTTTGACCTTAAAATCTTATTAAAAAGCTTGATTAACTAACTGATTTCTTTCTCTTTAAGGCCCTTCCAAACTTCAATCGAAATATTATCGAGTCCTACTGCCCTTCCATTTTTCGTTTGATTTAGAACCTCTTTTACCTCGAAATCTCGAACCATTTGATAGTAGTCGAAGTTTTGATTTTCTTTCCTCGTAAATAAAAGACCAAGGCTCGAAAGTGTCTTCTGTCCTTCATTAAATAACTCGTAGAAGTAACTCATTTCACCTTTCATTGATCTTCTCATTTTGATCCAAAACATCTCTATCTTTATTCTTTATGCACTTAACCTAATTCAAATCTCTTGTTCTTTTTTCATGGCCCTTTGCGATTCTATATATACATTTTTTTGAGAAAAACCCAAAATAGCCCCTGACAATTACCTCGAAAGACAACAAGGCCCTTGACAAAAAAAATACCAACCCGGCCCCTGAGATTTGCTTTTATAGGACTGATTAGCCCCTGAGCCAAAAAAAGTTAATGTTGGTTTTTTTTTGGCACATGAGCTAATCAGTCCCAAAAAAAAATATTAGGGGCCGGATTGGGTGTTTTTTTTTTTTTGAGAGCCTCGTTGTCTTTTCGAGATAATTGTCAGGGATCGGGTGGGGTATTCACTCTACATTTTTCTCCATCTTTCGTGCATAAAGACTGGTAGAGACCCTCATATACTCTTGTTCTTGCTTCACTTACAGCCACTTTTGTTTCTTTCTTAGTTGTCTTATATTTTTTCCAATTATCTGCGTTGCGGCACAAAAACCACTCTTTAAACCACTTTTTTTTTGCCTTTATCTTTTTTTATACACTCGCATTCTACCACCATGGCTCCTTGTCTCTTGATTCTATCCCTCCAGATTCACCAAAATTTTCTTTTGTTGTTCTTCTAATAACTTCTGTCATCTCCTTCCATATTTGATCTCTTCTGTGCTTCCATCCCCTTCCCACTTTGTCTCTTCTCTTACCCGTCTTAGTAAGCTTTTTTGTTCCTCACTTTTCATTTGTTACTACCTCATCTTTGGGTTCTTCATATGATGTCTTTTTCTCAACTTTTATTCAACGCGAAAATCTATGACGAACATCTTATGTTGTGTTGTTAAACTTTCTCTTAAATAATTTTATAATTAATGCAAAATTTTCGATCGACTCTCCTCAATAAGAAGAAGTCGATTTGAGAACTTGTCATATCACTCATATAAGTTATAAGATGTTCATCTTTGTTTTTAAAACATATATTTGCGATAAAAAGGTCAAAAATTAAAAAAATATAAAATAATTTTATCTTCGGTATTGACCACCCTAAATTATTATTTCTATAAATATTTTTATACTCAGTCCCTTCTCTTCTAAAAATATATATTAAAATATAAATATATAAAAATAAATTAAATAATATTATTTATATAAAAATATATAATATCTAATTTTAGTATATAAATAATATTTGTATACTCATAATAATTGTTGTCGAACTACAAATATAAGGTGACAACTACTCTAAAACGTCTATATGAATACTTCTGTCAGCAAAACATCTATCCATGAAAAAAAAAATCCTAAAAGTATAAAAATCCTAGTAGTACACCTTGGCGAGCAAGAGTTCGTTAGCATTAGCATCATATATATAACCAGTGTCGAAAAAAGTGATGCCTTTGTAGAATGCATGCTTAACGATGGAGTTGCCTTAGTCTTCATTGAGAAGGTGATTGTAAGAGCAACTCCAATAGCATTAATTTTGGATATTATTTTTATTTTTATAGTAATTAATTTTGGATTTTTTTTTGTTTGATTTTTTTTATTTTTATTATTGTTAAGAGAGTAAAATAAAAAAATACTTAAGAAAGTAAAACAAGAAAAAAAAGATGAATAAGAAAAAAAAGGAAGATGATGATGAAAAAGAAGAAAAAAAAGTAGCTGAAACAACAACAACAACAAAGCCTTGTCCCACTAAATGGGGTCGGCTACATGAATCAAACGACGTCATTGTGCTCTGTCATATATCATGTTTACAGAGAGACCGTTTACATGTAGATCTCGTTTGACCACCTCATGGATGGTCTTCTTAGGTCTTCCTCTGCCTTTCGCCATATGTCCATCTTCCATCTCATCCACCCTCCTGACTGGATATTCTATCGGTCTTCTTCTCACATGTCCAAACTACCTGAGATGCGATTCAACCATCTTTTCCACAATGGTGCTACTCCAACTCTCTCCCTTATATCTTTATTCCTTATTTTATCCAATCGCGTATGACTACTCATCCATCTCAACATCTTCATCTCTGCCACACTCAACTTATGTTCGTGCTCCCTTTAGCCGCCCAACACTCTGTACCATACAGCATAGTCGGTCTTATAGCGGTGCGATAGAATTTACCTTTAAGTTTTAGATGCACTTTTTTGTCACATATAAAACCAGATGCACTCCGCCATTTTGACCAACCTGCTTGGATCCTATGATTTACATCATGTTCAATCTCTCCATTATCCTGTATGATGCACCCAAGATACTTAAAACTTTTAACTTTTCATAGGATGTTTTCTCCAATCTTCACCTCTATATTGGGGTTTTCCCTTCTCAAACTGAACTTACATTTCATATATTCCGTCTTGCTACAGCTTATGCGCAGACCATACACTTCTAAAGCTTCTCTCCATAACTCCAACTTCTTATTTAGGTCTTCCCTTAACTCTCCCATAAGGACGATATCATCGGCAAAAAGCATACACCATGGCACAGGCTCTTGGATGTGCTCTGTGAGTACTTCCAAGACTAATGTGAAAAGATATGGACTTAAGGATGATCCCTGGTGCAATCCTATACCAATGGGGAATTCCTCTGTCACACCACCTTGAGTCTTCACACTAGTTGTGGCCCCATTATACATGTCTTTAATTGTCCGAATATATGCGATCCTTACTCTCCTCTTTTCTAAAACCTTCCATAAGACCTCCCTTGATACCCTATCATACGCTTTTTCCAAATCAATAAACACCATATGTAGATCCCTTTTATTACTACGACACCTCTCCATCATCCTTCTTAATAGGTATATCGCTTCAGTGGTAGATCTGCCTGGCATAAATCCAAATTGGTTCTCTGTTACTTGTGTCTCTTTTCTCAACCTCCGTTCTATCACCCTTTCCCATAACTTCATAGTATGACTCATAAGCTTAATCCCTCTATAGTTTTCGTAACTTTGTATATCCCCCTTATTCTTGTAGATAGGTACCAATGTGCTCTTTCTCCACTCATCATGCATCTTCTTTGACCTTAAAATCTCATTAAAAAGCTTGGTTAACCAGTTGATGCCTTTTTCTCCAAGACCCTTCCAAACCTCAATCGGGATATTATCAGGTCCTACTGCCCTGCCATTTTTCATCTGCTTTAGAGCATCTTTTACCTCGAATTCTCGAATCCTTCGATAGTAGTCAAAGTTTTGATCTTCTTCCCTTGTGCATAATCGACCAAGGCTCGAAATAGTCTTCTGTCCCTCATTAAATAACTCGTAGAAGTAGCTCTTCCACCTTTCATTAATCTTCTCCTCTTGAGCCAACACCTCTCCATCCTTATCCTTTATGCACTTAACCTTATCCAAATCTCTCGTTCTTCTTTCCCTGCTCTTTGCGATTCTATATATACATTTTTCTCCTTCTTTCGTGCCCAAAGACTGGTAGAGACCCTCATATGCTCTTGTTCTTGCTTCACTTACAGCCACTTTTGTCTCTTTCTTAGCCGCCTTATATTTTTTCCAATTATCTGTATTGTGGCATAAAGACCACTCTTTAAAGCATTCCCTTTTTATCTTTATCTTTTCTTGTATACTCGCATTCCACCACCAGGACTCCTTATCTCTTGGTCATATTCCTTTAGATTCACCAAAACTTTCTTTTGCTGTTCTTCTAATAACTTCTGCCATCTCCCTCCACATCTCTTCCGTGCTTCCATTCCCATCCCATTTTTCCTCTTCTCCTACCCGTCTTAGGAAGCTTCTTTATTCCTCACTTTTCATCTGCTACCACCTCGTCTTTGGGTTCTTGGTATGATGTCTTTTCCTTAACTTTTACTCAACGCAAAAATCTATGACGAGCACCCTATGTTGTGTTGTCAAACTCTCTCCCGGGATAATTTTACAGTTGATGCAAAATTTCCGGTCGACTCTCCTCAACAAGAAGAAGTCGATTTGAGAACTTGTCATGCCACTCTTATAGGTTATAAGATATTCGTCTCTCTTTTTGAAACATGTATTTGCAATGAGAAGATCAAAGGTTGAGGAAAAGTCCAAAATAGTTTTACCCTCGGCATTGATCACCCCGAAATTATGGCCTCCGTGAAAACTCCCATATCCATTCACTTCTCTCCCAACATGGCCGTTTAAATCTCCTCCTAAGAAAATGTTATCTCCCAAAGGTATGCCTTGAACCAAACTCTCTAGATCCTCCCAAAACCTTATCTTGTATTGTTCGTCCGAACCCACTTGCGGTGCATAGGCGCTAATCACATGGAAAGTACCTCCCTCCACCACAAGTTTTATAGAGATGATCTAATCTCCCATCCTTTTGACATCCACTACGTCCTTCTTCCACTGCTTATCCACAATAATTTCAACCCCATTCCTATTCTTCACCTTTCCTGTATACCAAAGTTTGAAACCAGAAGTATCCAACTCCGTAGCCTTTGCACCAACCCATTTCGTTTCTTGTAGGCACATAATATTAATCTTTCTCCTTGTCATGGTGTCCACCACCTCCATGGACTTTCCTGTTAGAGTGCCTATGTTCCATGTCCCAAATCTCAATCTTCTGTCACTTCGACCTTTACCTTTTACTTTGTGAACTAGCTTATTTACCCTTGTCCGTTCACGAAAACGTGAGAACCCTTACTCATTTAACATTACATCCGAACATCGATGCAGCGGCTCTTACTTTGACACCGTACTCGAGCCATACGGCGTGTTACTTCCAGACAACGACCTAGCTTTAGCGCAATAATGTCTTTGATTCATGTCATGGGGGTTCGGCTATATTTTTATGTTGGTTGCCGAAGACCTAACACAACCCTCCTCCTTTATTCGGGCTTGGGACCGGCTATGTACCGCAAGTGTAACATATGCGGAGTTAAAAAAAAGTAGCTGAAGATGAGGAAAAAAAATAAAGAATTTTGAATTATGCAGAATTTATCAGAATAAAAATAAACCAAAATTTCTTAACAAAATACATATAAATTTCTTAGTTTTTTGCATCGAAACTTTGCTATAAAAGCATAAAATATCTTTTTTAATGCTATATTTTTTTTCTTCTTCTTTTTATTTATTTTTTCTTTTAGTTAAATGAACGTAGGTTCATTATTTTTATTCTTATTAAAAAAGTAAAATAAAAAAATTGAGAAAGTAAAATAAGAAAGAAAAGATGAATAAGAAAAAAAAGATGATGATAATGAAAAAGAAGAAGAAGAAGCAATTGCAAGACCTATAGTACTTTAGATATCCTAACACAAGTAGTTATGGAATGATTAACACTTTAATACTGCGACATCTCATTAGCAAATTAATGTGCAGGAATAATCGAATAAATTGTGTGCTTTTTGGTTGGGTTGTAGATAATATTCTCCCTCACCTTGAAGAAGGAAGGGTTGAACCCCTCATTGTTGTGTTTAGTTATGAATTATACAAAACTTATCAGAATAAAAATATATCGAAATTTCTTAACAAATACACATAAGTTTATTAGCTTTTACACCAAAATTACTTAATGATTGTGATACGCAAACTCAGTTCAAAAACAAGTACATACACAAACAAGACTAAATTATGAATAAAAACACATCCAAATTAATTTTGCATCAAACAATGTCATTAATATGACAGAAATTCAACGATAACGATAATAATAACGACGATAACGATAAAGAAGATGACGATAACGATGATAATGATGATAATATAATGATAACAATGACGATGATAATGGAAAAGAAAGAGGAGAAAAACGAATGAAAAGAAAAATTCAAACGAAAAAAAGGAAGAGGAGTAGGAGAAGGTAGTGATGGTGATGGTGACGGCGATAACGAAAGGAAAAAAGAGAAAAAAGAAGAACAAGAAAAAATAGCAACTGAGATGTTAGTGAGAAGAAGAAGAGAAAGAAGAGGAGGAGGAGAAGGAGAAGGAAACGAAAAAAGAGAAGGCGCATGATTTGAAAAGCTGTTATAACAATTTGGGTAAACTTGATTAAGAATTTTATTTAGATGTAGAGCTTTATTCATTTTTTTATGCTACGCATACAAGCCTTTTTGTCTTACAAGCTATACAAGTTGGTCCAAGTCCAAGAAAAAAAATGCGCACCACTCCTTTAAAATCGAGCGTCCAACACACGCGTTCATTATGCCACACTCTTCCTCTTCTTCCTCAATCAAAACGCAAACCGTCAAGATTCGCACTCTTCCTCTTCTTCCTCAATCAAAACGCAAACCGTCAAGATTCAAGTGACATTCGAAACAAAAGACACGTTCCAACTCCTCGCGAAGAGTAGAAGAAATCAAGAAGAAAAGATACAAATCTCCATAAAAAATCACCAGAAAAAATAAAGAAACATTATTCAAGGTACTGTTTTACTGTTCTTCTAGGTTTTTTTTCTAGATTGTCCCTGTCATGTGCCTCATCTTTAACCAGCACAACATTAAAAGATTTCAAGAAGAAATATATTGTCTCCCCCATATTTTGGGTGTATTTCTTAAATCTTTCGGTATATTTTTGTAATTCTTTGAGTGTATTTCTGTAACCGTTTGGGTGCATTTCTGAAGTTTCATTATCTTCAAAACAATTTCAAAGATTGATTTCAGAAACCATGAAAATCGAAAAAAAAAACAAAGCAAGAAGAAAATCCAACAAATTTGGCAAGAAATTCGAAAAAAAAAACGAAATCTTTTGAAAAATGGGAGTTATATATTTGCGCGTTAATTGATTTGAATTGATTTAAAAGTCTGTTAAAGAGGCACGTAACATAAGCAGCGTGTTTAGTGGATTTTGTTTTTTTTTAGACTTGTATACACAAAACACTTGTATGTAGAGATTAATTCTATTTAATTATTCTTGAAAAATCAAAAGAGGATTCATCTTTAAACACTCCTTACTTATTCTTATTAAATAAGGAGTGTTGTACTCCTTGTTAATTAAAAAGATTTCAGCTCTTAATTTATTATATTTTATATCAATGATTCAAATTTAAAATTTAGAGTTTAGAGTTTAAAATTTAGGATTTTAAAATTTAAGATATAGGGTTTTAAAATTTAAAATTTATAGGTTAGAATTTTAGGATTTAGAATTTAAAATTTAGAATTTAAAATTTAACGATTAGAGTTTAGTGTTTAAAATTTAGATTATAGAGTTTAATGTTTAAAATTTAACCTTTAAAATTCAAGAAGTAGTTTTGTACAATTGCACTTCTTACTTTTTTTTGGAATGTATTAATATTCGGCTATTCGTCAAAAAAAAAAAAAGATAATACCTAAAATGATCTTAGAATTTTCAAACGCAAATCAAAATAGGTCCTGACTTTCATAATTAATCAAATAATAAGTCCTTTAAATTTACTTTGGTGAATTTCCATTCGTCTCTCATCAAAACTTCTGTTAGTGCAGTACTTATTTGAATTAGTAATAAGCACCAATATGGCATACTAAGATAATCAAAATAATGTCTTAAATGATTGATTAGACTCAATTTAGTCTCATCCCTAATATAAAATCTTAATCCCCAAAATTAGAGCAAAATCTTTATGTTCATCTTTTATTCTCCTCTTTTTGTGTTTGGTGAGTAACTAACACTTTATTTGGATGAAAGATAGAAAATGAGAAGAAAGAAAATGAAAGGAAAGAAAATAAAAGGAAAAGTTGATTTTCTTTTATGTTGTTTGGATGAAGAGAAAATGGATGAAAAGAAAATAGAAGGAAATTTTTCTTGTGTTTGAATGAAAGAAAAAGTAAAAAGAGAAAAAATCATAACCAAGTGAAATTACATTAATACTCTTCTTTATAATATATATAAATTATAATATCCTAATGTATATTATGTAAAATAATAGTTGAAAATGTGTTGCACAAATGCTTTCTTGTGCAGATAAAAAAGGAAATAAAAGAAGGATATAATTAAGAAATGAAATCAATACAAAAAAAGGAAACAAATAAAAAAGAAAGTTAAAAAATCAAACATGTATAAATGATTGTCATAACTGAGCAACATGTGTACATATTTTATGAACATTAAAATTTAAATTTGAAACTCCCAGCTCCTTAAAACTTTGTTTATTAATAATTATACTATACTAATATCAGTATGTAACACAAATTAATCTCTACTTTTAGACAATAAGAATATAATTAGAATTTATCAACGGTAATTATCATTACATACATATAGATTGAAATTTAACAAAATTAAATATAAAGTATGCAATTAAAATTTCTTAAACTTTTCAAGGTGGAAACACACTTTATCCATGAGCAATTGAGAACAAATAGAAACATGTGTATTGTATATAGCAGCCGGGAAACGAAACCAATTCAAAGACCATCAAAAACTCATAGATGTATGGCAAAGTAGTCCCACAACCAGGCTTGCAGCAGCAAAGTCTTTCCTATCAAAGAATGTTCTAAAACATGTTTTCCTTACTCAAGTAGGCCCCTTGCCTTTAATTTGATGGCTGCACCATACTAAACTTGTTCCTCTTTTTAAATAGTATTTGTTTATTGACTGAGTAACCTTAAGTTAGAAACAAGTATACTATAGTATTAAATTGCTAACAGGAATTTTTTTTAGCAATTCAAGTTCTTTTCAGTAGCCTTGTTATTTTATCTAAGTGTATATTATAGTATTAAATTGTAGTACTACAAAAGGGCTAAATAACCCTTCAAAATATCTAAGATTTACATCACACTGCTAAAGTATTTGATTCAAAATATTGTTGCATTGAATACTCCAAATTAACAGTTATTTAGTCCCTTCTTTGTCAAATTCAAATAATTAAGTTTTAATTTTTGAATGACCTCATTTCCTAAGAAAGGTTCTGAAATGAATTTATAATGAACTTGAAATCTCAATTTATTTATTTCATACTGTGTTTTGCTATTTGTATCTTTTTAACTATTGTGGGTATCTACATAACTATTTTAGGAAAGTCAAAATTGAAGTTTGAAATGAGATCATACCAAGACACAGTAGAGAGCAAGATAAAGCATATAAATGATGATAGTCGATTGCTTGGATATTTTAAGGATAACATAGCTAAAGAACAATTGAAATCAAAAGTTCTTGAACAGTCTTTATCTAGAATGACTGGAAAATTACGCATCACAATGAAAGAAAACCGTGTTATAAGGGAGCGTGTTAAAGAACATCACCTTCGTCTGCCCTTTACACGAATGAAGACGCGGTGGAGCTCTCACGATGCCAACGAAGCTGCTAGTGATGTTGAGGACGGTGGAAATTTGCGGTGGCTCTGTTGAGGACGCCGGCAAAATAGGAGAAGAGTACATCAATTTTTCAGAGAGTGTGGGTTAGGGATTTTGCTTTTTGTTAGTGAAAGTGTAACTTTGGAATTTCAACATTGTTTAACTTTCTCTTGTAGTTTTCTTCGCAGCATTGAAAAGAAAAAATTTGTATGAGGCCCATGGTAACTTTTTTGTTTTCCATTCATTTTCCTCTCTGATCCAAACAATGGAAAATGAGCTTTTCCTTCCATTTTCTACTCTTTCATTTTCTTTCCTTTCAAAATCTCTTATTCCAAACAATGTGTAAATGTGGAAATGATAAATTAAGTATTGAATGATAAATTTTTCATTCAATACTCTAGACTCTGGGACTGAATTGAAAGTTCATACTCTATATCAAACTTGCATTTCATTATCACCGCGTCTAACGTTAACGGAATGATTAACTTAATCCTTGCTTTATTCTTAGTTGGATAACTAAGAATGACGAATAGTGATGTGGTGTTTTTTTATTGTTTCTGCTTTATTACGATTTACAATTGGATAAATAAGAACAATTAAAATGCCACTCTAATAATTTTACTAATAGCAGGTACATGAATGGATAATAAAGGAAAGCCCTATTATTATACATAGTTGTTACATTAAAAACCTGTATTACACATAAAACTGAGACATCATGTAGTATCTACCTAGCCAATCAACTAGAATAGACTTGGACTAATATCTTTCTATATTTTCAAGGAAGTCAGATTTCAACATTTTCCAATAAAACAAAGTGTTATACATCTGGATCATGTATTGATAGATGTAAAATTACCCTTTTTCATAATTTAGTGCTCCCTACTCTAGGTACAGTTGAGACACTTGAATCATTTGGGGGTGTGTTAGCAGATTTCCAAGAAAATTTAGCATGCCTTTCATTATAGTACCTAATTCCTGCCACTTCATCAATTGGAACTGCTTCCGAAATTTCCCTTAGGTCCTTTTCACTAAGTTTCACTGACAAGGCACCTATGTTTTGATCCAGGTTCTTGATTTTAGTAGTTCCTGAAAAACTCTACCTCCATCAACATAATTGTCACAAACAAGCTAAGCAGAGTGCGCGCGTACGCACACACATATATCACATTACCAGAACAAGATTCTATCCAAATTAAACAATTGATCATACCAGGAATAGGCACAACATCATTGCCTTGTTGGAGTACCCATGCTAATGCCAACTGAGGAGTGGTGCACTCATGCTTCTTTGCAAGGCTTTCTATTCTCTCATATATCCTCTTGTTCTTCTCCATGTTCTCTGCTTGATACCGAGGATGACCGCTCTAAAATGTGAAATAAATTAAATAACCAGCAACCAAACATGCAGATCATGTTTCTTGTTGAAAAATTAATAGTCTAATGATCTTGCTGTTCATTAGAAAAATAACATGGATGACACCCTAATTCAAATTCATCACAAACTAGTTCAATGTTCCTTCTAGGATTAAGAATTATATTATTTCTTGCTGTTTATTAATTTGCCACATCCTAATAACAAAAATGAAGCATAGTAACCAAACATATATGGCATACCAAGGAGCTAACAGAAGGCACGGTTTCCACAACTCCCTTGCCGCCAAAAAAGCCACGACCAAGAGGGCTATAAGGCACAATTCCAATACCAAGTTCCCTGTATTAAAACAAGCATAAAGAAAAGATTAAAGACAAAAAAAGTGTAGTCACATAGAGAGACATAGTTTCAAGTAGCTGACATCTAATCACTATGTTCTTTAAATAGAAACTCTAGAAAAACAGCCATAACTAACCTGCAAAGAGGGATTACTTCGTCCTCGATGTCACGAGTCCAAAGGGACCACTCTAATTGAACTGCTGTAATAGGATGAACAGCATGCGCTCTCCTTATAGTATCAGGGCTGGCTTCAGATAACCCTATATACTTCACTTTCCCCTCCTCAACCAGTTTCTTAAGTTCACCCATCTATTACATACGCCAAATTTATTCAGATATCAGAATGTAACAAATGAGATAAGGCAGATAAATAGATCAAGTAATTTCTTTCATTAGTGTGTATCATCACTTACTGTTTGTTCTATAGGCACCGATGTATCGACTCTATGTTGATAATAGAGATCAATGTATTGAACATCAAGACGTTTCAAGCTAGCTTCACAACATGACCGCACATAGTCTGGTGTACCCTTGATCTGCAAACCAGAGATGCCTCTTGACATGCCAAATTTTGTTGCTAGCTGTATCTTGTCCCTAGGCAATTGCTTCAAAGCCTGGTTTGTGGTCAAGAAGGAAATCCATAACAAAAATGTTAGGAAACCATCAAAATTTATTGTTTTTGTCTACCGCTTAGTCATCAATTCAATTTCTTTAGTTTAGTAATCTAACAATATATTTTATTCAATATTTTTAAACATTAATGGCTAACTAATAACAAAAAATAATAAATTCTGATAGTCCTCTAACATTTCTCATTTCATAAATATTTTTTATTAATTGGTAGTAGTAGCAACATAACCACGGTTACATGAATTCACCAATTGGCGCATAGTAATTCGTAATTCAAAATCCATGTGTGAAGGGTAAACACTAATTCGTCGTAAATCGCAATTCTATTTAAAAATTTGTTGTTAGCAAATAAATTGCTGCATATACAGAACAAGATTTGAGTCCTCATTCTTACTTAAACGTATGAGTGAATTAACCACCGAATCAACCAAGTTGGTTATCTGCGAAACACTATGAAGTACTTTCCACCTAAGATCTGTAGCATACCGTGTATAAAAAGTAATGACGATGATTAGTGAGTAGTTAGTACCTTGGCAAGCAAGAGTTCGTTAGCATGATTAGAACCATAGATATCAGCAGTATCGAAAAATGTGATGCCTTGAGTGAAAGCATGCTTAATAACTGATATGGCTTCTTCTTCTGGGAGAGGATCGTTGTAAGCTCCAGTAAGCCCCATACACCCAAACCCTAACTTTGAAACCTACGTATAAAAAGAGGAATTTCAAGGAATTGGGGGTGAAAATAATTACATGGATTAAGTGAATGAAAGAAGCTAACTTGAAGGCCTTGGCAACCAAGGTTCACGCGAGGAATGGAAACGCTCTCACTCCCTGCTTCTGCCATTATTATGCTGCTTCACTCCTCAGTAAATTGCAAGTTTGCAACTGTACAGTGTACGTAATGATCGAGGATGGATGAATGTATTTGCTCGTATGGACAAACATCATCCCAACGAAAGGTTCATGTGTTTTACTAAAGATAATTCGACAAAAATATCCTCTCATTGACAAAATTATTTATAAAATTATTAACAACAAAAGTATTTTTAAAATATGATAAAAATAATTAAAATTGTAATTTTTTACAGGATAATTCACTTAAATAAAATATTTAGAAAAATATTTTATCAGAATACAATTTTGTAAAACTGAAGACGTGATTGCAATATTCATTAATTTATAAAAATAGCTACTGTAGTAGCAGATTAGAGCATTACGTAAACTGCTATTAGTAGTCGTAATTTACATGGGATAACGCACAAGCAGAAATCGTTATAGACAATAGTGGTTTTTAAATGAATGAAGTTGGTCATAAATCGCTACTGGTAGTAGTAATTTATGTGTACTGTATGCATATGGATCTTGCCTATATGTATACTATCCCCTCCAAAGTAATGAGGTAGCAGTGGAGTGCCATTTTTCACAAATAAATGGTGAGGAGAGTTTTCTAACTCTAGTATATTATTATCGTAAAATTCATAAAAACAAAAAACATGGTGTTAAATTTACGGATAGAGAACCGCTTAAGTTTTTTATCCTGTCGTCGAGTACGTTAGCCGATATAAAAAGTACCATATTACAGAAGTTGGGGTGTTTGGGACAAAGTGGGTAAAAAGATTGTTTTACAAGATTTTTATTGGTGTTGTGTCAACCGATGTGAAGTATGAGACATTTGTGATAGGGTCCGATGAAGATATGCAGGTCTTGTTTCACTGTAAGTGAAGTTTTCTGAAGTTAGAATACCCGAGTTGTTTGCCAAGTTGGAAGATGGCGTCGACAGCTCTGGAGCATCAGCGCTGAATCCTCAGTCGATGACGATGGGATGCCTTGACGTCGATGCCTGTGGTAGCACCTGCGTGTCTGTTAGTTGAGCCTCCATGTGTTACAGTTGGTACTGCTAGTTTACCTTGGGGTGTTCTTGATTTTGCAGTTGAGTCTGGACTGGCTCGAGTTGAGAATGCGATGCACGACGATGATTCGGACAATGAGCCAGTGGACATTGTTGGGGACAGTGATAATGATATTCTGAGGAATTCACATGTACCCTATGGGCCATCGAGTTCCGACACACAGGAACATCCTCCACATTTGTCGACCTTGGACTTGAAAGCCATAGGCCAACAGCCGGATGTCGATGCAACCTTTGGGAGTTAGGGACTGCATGATGCAACCGCTCTAATAGAATTTCAGATTGGTCAATCTTTTCAAAATAAGGAGGAAGTTGTGCTAAGTGTAAAGAATTATAGCATTTGGCGTGGAGTTGAGTATAGGATGATGGATATAGCGGTTTATGACCAACTCCATTCATTCAGAAACCGCTGCTGTCTATAACGGTTTCTATTTGCACGCTGTTTCACGTAAATTGTGGTTGCCAGTAGTGATTTACGTATTACTCTAATTCGCTGCTGTCAGTGATGGTTTTTATAAATTAGTGAATGTTACAATTATGTCTTCCGTTTTACAAAATTGTATTATGGTAAAATGGATCTCTAAATATGTTATTGAGTACTGTTATACATACAAGTCTTTTTGGCATACAGGTCATATAAGTTAACCCTAATCCAACAAAATCCACTTACATAACGAGCGCGTGAAATCACATTGTTTCTCTTTGTATCCCGCGTTCCTCCTCCTCCTCCTCTACCTTCTTCTTCTCCTTCTTCTTTGTGTTTCTCCTCCTTTTTCTTTGCGTGTTTCATCTTCATCGTCGTTTTTTATTACTGTTGTTGCTGCATTTTTTTCTCCTCCTATTTATATTGATTTTACAATATTATGTATTTTTTTTCTTCTTTGTTTGATTTTTTTCTTCCAAGAAGAATTATGAGAATATGAAATAAGAAGATAAAGAAGAGAAAGCAGTAGAAGATGAGAAAGAGGAAGAGGAAGAGTTTTGAATTATGCAGAACTTATCAACACACATACACCAAAAATTCTTAAACAATACACTTAAATATCTTCGTGTTACACCCAAATTTGTTACAAATACAGAAAAATATTTTCTCTAATGCTACATTTTTCTCTTCTTTTTTTTCTTATTTTTTTCTCTTAGTTGAATGAATGTAAGTTCATCCTCTTCCAAGTAATTTTGCAGCATTATATATTTCTTCTTCTTCTTTGTTTGATTTTTTTGTTTTTATTTTTGTTAAGAGAGTAAAATAAAAAAATTAAACAAAAAGAAAAATATGAATAAGAAAAAAAGAAGAAGAAGATAGCGATGATGATGAAAAAAAGAAGAAGCAGCAGAAGGTGAAGAGAAAAAAGATGAAGAATTTTGAATTATGCATAACTTCTTAGCACACGTACACCAAAAATTCTTAAACAATACACTCAACTTTGTCTTATACCCAAATATCTTCGTGTTACATCCAAATTTGCTGTAAATACAGAAAAAGTTTTTTTCTCTAATACTGTTTTTTTTTCTTCTTTTTTTTCCTTATTTCTTGCTTTCTTTTAGTTGAATGAATGCAAGTTTATCCTCTTCTAAGTAATTTTGTACCATTATATATTTTTTTATTTTTTTATTTTTATTTTTGTTAAGAAAGTAAAAGAAGAAGAAACTTGAGAAGGTAAAACAAAAAGGTAAAGATTAATAAGAAAAAAAGAAGAAGAAGATAGTGATGATAATGAAAAAAAGAAGAAGTAGAAGATGAGGAGGAGGAAGAGGAAGAGTTTTGAATTATGCATAACTTACCAGCACACATACACCGAAATCTTTTAAACAATACACTCAAATATCTTCGTATTACACCAAAATTTGCTGCAAATACAGAAAAATATCTTCTTTAATGTAGAACTTTTACATTACATTATTCAATTCAAACAATCAACGATGAACAACAATTTTCACAAACAAAAACAACATTATTTACGTACAGAATCATAAACTACTAACGAAAACATTAACTAGAATCGAACCACATACACCTCAGCCACTTGATTAGATTTAAAATAATAATTAATTTTGTTTTGATTCAATTGACAATATGAACATAAATTATTCATTATCTTCAACAACGAGATAACTGATGATGAGGGAGAAGAAGAAAAAGGAAGGAGGAGAAGAAATTCTAATGAGAAAAGGAGGAGGAGGAGGAGGAGTTGGTGGTGGTGGTGTTGGTGACGACAATAACAAAAGAAAAAAATAACAAAGAAGAACGTGCAGTAACGGCACAAAAAAGAACGTGTGCGTGTGAATATAAATGACTTGTATAGACTTATATCGAAAAATAAATTATATGTGAAGAATAATTGTATTTTATTTAAGTGAATTGTCCTTTTTGTATATAGTAAATGATGTATATATTTATAAATTATTTGTATGTTTGATTCAAAATTTTATAATATTTAAATAATTATTTAAAAATGTACTAAAAGAAAACAAAAATGTAATCTCTATTTTTTAAAAAAAAATGGCTATTTTTCAAATTCAATTGCAAAAAGATATCTAATTATGATAAAATAATCAAATTTAAAGAATAATAATATCGCTTTTGTAATTATACTTGCAAAAAAGAAAATGAGGTAAGTATTATTTTGGTCTCTGATGTTTAGGGTTAGAATTGAAATCGTTTCCAACGTAATTTTTTATTTAGAATCGTGTTTAACGTTTTATTTTATATTAAAATCGTCCTTTTTAATAAAATTTTTAATTTTATTACTAAATTATTCCTATCCTAATAAAAAATTATAAAAAAAAGAAAAGACGCGAGAGCGAGAGAGAGAGAGAGAGAGGGGAGAAAGGGAACGGGGAACGGACGCGAAGGGCGGGGGAGGAGGGAGGGGAGAAAGGGAAAGGGGAAAGAATGTGAGGGAAAAGGGGAAAGGGAAAGGGAGAAAGGGGGAGGTGGGACGGCGCCGGCGAAGCTTGGAGCCGTCGTCACCATCACTGTTGCCATCATGAGTTAGGAAGAGAGCTTTTATTTCTGCACCGCTTCTTCTCACCGCCGCCTCTTCGCTGCTCCTCGCCGCCTCGCTACTGCACCTCCCCGTTTCTGCTTCTTGCTCGGCCTTTGTTTCTGCTTCGGCCTCTACTTCTTGTTTCAGTTTCTGCTTCTTGCTTCAACTTCTGCTTGAGCTTCTGCTTCTGCTTCATTTTTTTGTCTACTTTTTCTTCTACTTCTAATCTGATTTTGATTTGTTATTTTCTGATTTTATTGTTGTTGTGTGTTGATTTGGTTATTGAACTTGATGTTGTTGTTTCTGGATTTGTATAATATATTATTTTTGGTGTTCTTGAATCTGATTATTAGTATTTGATGAAAGTAAGAGAAGTAATGGTGGTGGAGTAAATGAGATGGTGGTGATAAAGGTGTTGGTGGTGATGGAGGGTATTTTTGTTCGTAAAAAATTAAAAGAACGATTTTAATATGAAATAAAACGATAAAGACAATTCTCAATAAAAAATTACGTTAAAAACCCGTTTCAGTTCTAATCCTAAATATTAAAAACCAAAATAATACTTATCTTAAAATAAAGGAAAAATAGACAAAAGTACACCCGATTTTCACACGGTGAACAGATGTACTCCTCAATTTTTTAATGAGTCATTTGCACACATGAGTATAAAATTCCGTTGTCAATTCTATCCTTCCGTGGCCTGAGTAAATTTTCCAGCGGTGGTGGAAGCCAGGTGGCACGGTATTGTATGATGTGGCCAATTTGAGATGACACTGTAAAAAATAGAAAAATTCATTATGAAATTTGTTAAAATAAATATAAGAAAATGGAATAATGAAATCACTGTTCATCCTCTTCCTTCTTTAATTTCTTCAAATCATATGAACCCTAACACTGAGTGAAAAAAAATTCTTCCTTCACTATTCTCATTTTCCTTTGTACATCTTCGTCCTTTCTATTGTAACAAGGGTTTGTAAACTCTAATGTATGAAAATGTCACAGTCTCAACGAAGAAAGAATATATCTCATGCTTGTGCCAGTGGTTGCGGTGGCTCGTCTTCTGCACCAAAAAATAGGAAGAAGAAGAAGGATGACTACAACAATGGCAAGTGCCTGCATGGACTTGACGCAGTGATGCTTGATTCTGCTATAGAGTGGAACCCTGGAAGATTGTTTCTTCGTTGTCCATTATGGGAGGTATGTGAATTCTGATTTTGTTTATGATGACAAATGTTAATTTTCTACAAAATGGTCAAAATTATCGTCGAATTCATGATGCAAAAAGTTGAATTGAGGTGTGACTATTTCATTTGGATTGATGAAGTTGTTGATGCTGAAAGAGACTGCGGGATTCAAGAGCAGAGTGAAGAAAGCAAATGAAGGTTTGCAGAAGAAAGCAACTGAAAGGTAGAAAAATAAATGAAGAAGATGTTGCAGACAATTGATGGAATTAACCAAGAATTGAAAAACATTAGAAAATGGATGCGGTATGTATGCTTAGGGATAAATATATGGGGCAAAAAACAGAAATAAGCCAAGAGAAAAGATAATTTACGTGAATCAGCCAAAACAAAAATTGCTTCATGAATCCACCAATGCACGTTTATACGTAATTCGAACTTGGTTCGAACTCCATTTCTACATAATTCGAACCAGCTTGGTTCGAATTACACACAAACACACGCACACACTAATTCGAACCAGCTTGGTTCGAATTACACAAAGTAATTCATGGTATAATTCGAATTATGCTGTTAAAAAATTAATAATTTATTAAAAAAAATTTAATAAAAAATTTATTAAAAAATTAATAATTTAAAAATTAAAAAAATATATTTTTTATTTCATACGTTAAAAAAAAGCTAACAAAATATTTAATTACGAGACTTCTTTAAAATATTAATGAGCTATCAATTCGAATTCCATACAATACTTTTCTGTCCACTTTTAATAGCTCATGAACATTTTTTAATAATTTTTTTAATAATTTTTTTTAAATTATACTACAAAAAATATTTTATGCTATGCAAAACAATTTAAAAAAATGGCTTAAAAAATGTTAAGAGTACTATAAAAATTTGTAATGTTATAATAACTTAGGTAAATATATGCATGTACTCAAATTTTAAATAAAATATTCTACATAGTCAATAATAATTTAGAAATGAAAGAAAATATTTTATTCCATATAAAATAATTAAAAAATATATTTTATTCTATACAAAATAATTTTAAAAAACAGCTTAAAAGATGTTATGAGTACTATAAAAGTTTATAATATTCTAGTGATTTAGGTAAATACATGATAAAGATATTTTTTCTTTAATTTCTAAATTATTAGTGACTATGTAGAGTATTTCTTTAATGTCCTAAGTCATTAGGACATTACAAATTTTTATAGTACTTCTAACCTTTTTTAAGCCATTTTTTAAATTATTTTGCATAGAATAAAATATTTTTTTGTGGTATAATTTAAATAAATTTATTAAAAAAATATTCACGAGCTATCAAGAATGGGCAGAAGAGTATTGTATAGAATTCGAATTGCTCACCATATAATTTAAATCAGAGTGATTTGAACTTCCTCATGCGTAATTCGAATCATGTAATATCTCACCATATAATTTAAATAATTTTATTAAAAAATTATCATGAATATTTTTTAATAAATTTATTTAAATTATACCACAAAAAATATTTTATTCTATGCAAAATAATTTAAAAAATGGCTTAAAAAATGTTAGAAGTACTATAAAAATTTGTAATGTCCTAATGACTTAGGATATTAAAGAAATACTCCACATAATCACTAATAATTTAGAAATTAAAGAAAAAATACTTTTATCATGTATTTACATAAATCACTGGAATATTACAAACTTTTATAGTACTCATAAGATCTTTTAAGCCATTTTTTAAAATTATTTTGTATAGAATAAAATATATTTTTTAATTTTTAAATTATTATATTTTTTAATAACATTTTTTTAATAAATTATTAATTTTTTAACAGCATAATTCGAATTATACCATGTAATTCGAACCAAGCTGGTTCGAATTAGTGTGTGCATGTGTTTGTGTATAATTCGAACCAAGTTGGTTCGAATTATGTAGAAATGGAGTTCGAATCAAGCTGGTTCGAACTACATATAAATATGCATTGGTGGATTCATGAAGCAATTTTCGTTTTGACTGATTCACGTAAATTATTTTCTCCTTTGGCTTATTTCTATTTTTTACCCCTAAAATTATCCGCTCAGTTATTAATATATTTATATATAAATATATGTATATTTTAATTTATTTTTAATATATATTTATATCTTTAAAAATAATATATTTAAAATAAATACAATAATTATATATTTATTAGATGTGCTATATTTATATAAATTATTATTAGATAAAATTTAAAGACTAATATAAAAAAAATATGAACAGATTTTAATAAATACAAAATATCTTAATATATAAATAAATAATTTAAATAACAATAATTTAATACACAATATTTTAAATAGTAGTAGAATATTTTATTTTTAAATAATTAAATATAAAAATTAAAATATATAAATACAAAAAATATAAATATTATTTATTCATTAAAATTTTATGCAAGAAATTTTTATAATATTAAAAAATTATATTAAAATAATATTTTAAATTATAATATAAAAATATAAAATAATTAAAATTTTATTTTATATTATTTATTAAATAATTAGATTATTATATTCAAAATTTACTATTTTTGTTAAAAATATTATATATAATATATAAAAATATTATTTTTTATTAAAAAAACAGAATAATTAATATAATTTTAAATACATGCCTATCACATTATATATTTATTTATATTAGTAAGACCTAAACTAATCAAACTTATACAATTAAAAATATTAAAATTGTATATAAAATTAGGCTATTGTAAAAATATAATCACATAATATACTATTTTTTTATACTTTTTTTAAAATAATATATACTATATACTATCTGGGGCAAAAAACAGAAATAAGCTAAGGGAGAAAATAATTTACGTGAATCAGCTAAAACAAAAATTGCTTCATGAATCCACTAATGCATATTTATATGTAGTTCAAACTAGCTTGATTCGAACTCCATTTAGTTCGAATTATAAACAAACACACGCACATACTAATTCGAACCAGTTTGGTTCGAATTACATGGTATAATTCGAATTATGCTGTTAAAAAATTAATAATTTATTAAAAAAATGTTATTAAAAAATTTATTAAAAAAATTAATAATTTAAAAATTAAAAAAATATATTTTATTCTATACAAAATAATTTTAAAAATGGCTTAAAAGATGTTATGAGTACTATAAAAGTTTGTAATATTCTAGTGATTTAGGTAAATACATGATAAAAATATTTTTTCTTTAATTTCTAAATTATTAGTGATTATGTGGAGTATTTCTTTAATGTCCTAAGTCATTAGGACATTACAAATTTTTATAGTACTTCTAACATCTTTTAAGCTATTTTTTAAATTATTTTGCATAGAATAAAATATTTTTTGTGGTATAATTTAAATAAATTTATTAAAAAATATTCATGATAATTTTTTAATAAAATTATTTAAATTATATGGTGAGATATTACATGATTCGAATTACGCATGGGTGGGGAAGTTCGAATCACTCTGATTCAAATTATATGGTGAGCAATTCGAATTCTATACAATACTCTTCTGTCCATTTTTGATAGCTCATGAATATTTTTTTAATAAATTTATTTAAATTATACCACAAAAAAATATTTTATTCTATGCAAAATAATTTAAAAAATGGCTTAAAAATGTTAGAAATACTATAAAAATTTGTAATGTCCTAATGACTTAGGACATTAAAGAAATACTCTACATAATCACTAATAATTTAGAAATTAAAGAAAAAATATTTTTATCATGTATTTACCTAAATCACTAGAATATTATAAACTTTTATAGTACTCATAACATCTTTTAAGCCATTTTTTAAAATTATTTTGTATAGAATAAAATATATTTTTTAATTATTTTATATGGAATAAAATATTTTCTTTCATTTCTAAATTATTATTGACTATGTAGAATATTTTATTTAAAATTTGAGTACATGCATATATTTACCTAAGTTATTATAATATTACAAATTTTTATAGTACTCTTAACATTTTTTAAGCCATTTTTTTAAATTGTTTTGCATAGCATAAAATATTTTTTGTAATATAATTTAAAAAAAATTATTAAAAAAATTAATTAAAAAATGTTCATGAGCTATTAAAAATGGACAGAAAAGTATTGTATGGAATTTGAATTGATAGCTCATTAATATTTTAAAGAAGTCTCGTAATTAAATATTTTGTTAGCTTTTTTTTAACGTATGAAATAAAAAATATATTTTTTTAATCTTTAAATTATTAATTTTTTAATAAATTTTTTTAATAAATTATTAATTTTTTAACAGCATAATTCGAATTATACCATGAATTACTGTGTGTAATTCGAACCAAGTTAGTTCGAATTAGTGTATGCATATGTTTGTGTATAATTCGAACTAAGCTGGTTCGAATTATGTAGAAATGGAGTTCGAACCAAGTTGGTTCGAACTACATATAAACGTGCATTGGTGTATTTATGAAGCAGTTTTTGTTTTGGCTGATTCACGTAAATTATTTTCTCCCTTGACTTGTTTTTGTTTTTTACACACACATATATATATATATTTGTCAAAAAAGAATTAAAAAAAATAAATTATATTATTTATTTAATTTTTTTAAAAAAATTTAAAAAAAACAAAAAATTAATATTTTTTTGTATTATATATAATTTTTTAAATAAATTTTATTTTTACAAATGTTTTGATAAAGAATTTTTTTTATAATAATTAGTTTTAATGAATAAAATATATTTATATTTTTTGTGTTTTGAATTACGTAAATTTGATTAGTTTAGGTCTTACTAATATAAGTAAATATATAATGTGATAGATATATATTTAGAATTATATTATTTATTCTATTTTTTTAAAAATAATTTTAAAAAAATAAAAAATAATATTTTCATGTATTATATATAATATTTTAAATAAATTATATTTTTTAAATATTTTGATAAAAAGACTTCTGGCTATGGCGTGTATCTACTATCTACCGAGAAAGTAAAACCTGAACGCAAACCGTTATTTCATTTTTGCTAAGCCGAAAATTGGAGGTACAAATCATGAATAAATTTGCAAAGCGCCCCATCATGAACCTGTATCAATATCGACTCCCGAGTGGGGAGCAATGTTATAGTCAAGCTCCCAGTCTAGGTCAAAGCTGTTATCATCCCAATTTCGAACCATATTCATGGAGGATTCTGTGCTTATCTCGCACATATTAACTAAATTCATCCCCAAACACTTTAAATAGAAAACTCAAGCATATATAGGTTCTAAGTATGCTAACTATAAAGGATAAATTCGAACCATACCCACATATTAATGCCTAATCATTATAAATAGATATGATTATCTTGGGTTAATAACTTAATAGGTGAAAACTCAAGTGCAGTTGACTTCACGTGAAGTTGATATCTCAGAGCCGTTAGATAATTTGACTTATTTGACTAAATTTTCATCTAACGACTCTGAGATATCAACTTTACGTGAAGTTGACTTCACCTGAGTTTTCACCAACTTAATATCATATATCATATATCATACCATGCATACTATGTCTATATATAATAAGGAACTTACGTTCAAACTTTCATCAATAAAACTGACATATATTATTTAATTACTAATAGTATCATTGCCTATGCATGTTACCATCATCCCTTCAATTCATGATTGTGTGTTTCAATTAAGTTCATAAACGCTTGAATCTTTTGGAGGTGTGTTAGCAAACTTCCAAGATAACTTGCCATGCCCTTCATTGTAGTGCTGAATTCCTGCTATATCATCAACTGGAATTGCTTCCGAAATTTCCCTTAGCTCCTTCTCAGTAAATTTCACCGACAAAGCACCTATGTTTTCATCCAAGTTCTTGATTTTAGTAGTTCCTGTAAAACTCTACCTCCATCAATATAATTATTATCTCATCACCAGAACGAGTTTATATCTAAATTAAACAATTAATGATACCAGGAATAGGCACAACATCATTGCCTTGTTGGAGTACCCATGCTAATGCCAACTGAGGAGTGGTGCACTCATACTTCTTTGCAAGGCTTTCTATTCTCTTATATATCCTCTTGTTCTTCTCTATGTTCTCTGCTTGGTACCGAGGATGAGCACTCTAAAATGTTAAATAAATAACTAGAAATCAAACAATCAGATCATTTTTCTTGTTGAAAAATCAATAGTCTAATAATGTACTTTACTCTTGATGATTAATTTTAAATTAGAAAAAATAAAATGGTTGACACCACCTTAAATCAAAGTCACAAATTGAACTAGTTCAGTGTTCCTTCTAGTAGGAGTAAGAATTATTCCTAGCTGTTTATTAATTTATTTATCACAACTTAATGACAAATTAAAATCAAGCATACATAATGAACAAATATGGTACCAAGGAGCTAACAGAAGGTAAAGTTTCGACAACTCCTTTTCCACCAAAAAAGCCACGACCAAGAGGGCTATAAGACACAATTCCAATACCAAGATTCCTGTACTAAAATAAGAATAAAGATTAAAGACGAAAAGAAAAGTGTAGTCACATAGCTACATAGTTTCAAGTAGGAGGTTAATAAAAAAACATAACCAAACTGAACTAAAACTGAATCAAACCCTTCTAAATAAATCAATATCATCTCTCTCCTCAAACTGCTTCAGCACCGGCCGAATGGCCGGACCGTACCAACCGTCCGCACTAACAGCGTCACCCGGCCCGGCAAAGGCTAGAGCCTCCGAGAGTTCGGTCCACCATAACATATTTTGGCTGACCACGTTGGCTAAATGCGGTTAAAAACCTTTTTCAATATATAAATTAGTTTAAACTCGTTTTTAAAATTAAATTGCTTTTATTTTCATGTGTGTTTATTATGGCGTATCATATTATAATTTATTGTTTTTATTCAATATTTTGTGTCATAAATTTAATTTTTTTAGCTTATATTTTTAAATATTATTAATTTAAATGTTGATAAAAAAATAATAAATTCTGCTAATTTTGTAGTGTTACTAAAAAAAATACATTATAAATACTCTACTTAAAAGTAGCTTATATATCTAAAAAATAGTGTTTATTATATTTGTTTAAGTAGAGTGCGTTTGTAATGGAGATTAATACTAAAAAATAAAGATTAAATTAAATTTTTATATTGTATTTGATGTAAAATATAGACCGAACTGAATCATATCTTAAAGATAAATATAAGAAGAATGTTAGAAGATTAGCCATTTCTTAGCCATCAATATTTAAAAATATAGGATAAAATATGTTGTTGAATTTTTAGATTAAAAGAATTAAGTTGATGGCTAAATGATGACCAAAAATAATAAATTGTGATCATCTTCTAATATTTTTTAAATATAGAGATTAAGAGATAAATTTAAAAATTTTATTTTTGTATCCAAAAATTTTAATCCTCTAAGTGTGAATTTTAATTTTTTGACCACCAAATATATTTTTAGACCATCTCCATTAAAAAACTCATCTTAATTCCTATTTATGATTCACTAGTCATAAAAAGTAATTCCACATCAGTTTTTGAGTCATAAACAATTAATAAAAACTCAAAACATCTCTTTCTTCTTCAAGAGAAACTAACTTTACTTTCTATTGTGACCTCACTTAATTAATTAATTAAAACTAATATAGTTACTATTTTTTGCAATAATATTATTAAAAAGTGTAAATTCAAAAATAATTTACTATTAAAAATATAAAAAATGCTATTTGTACATCAAAATTAACCACTAAAATCAGCCACCAATGTATTTGTGTATAAATACATGTGTGATTTAATTTATTTTCAATATGTATCTATATTCTAACATGTATTTTATAGTACTAGTGGTTGACTTTGATGGCTGATTTTGGTATACATGTAGTATTACTCTAAAAATATTAATATTAAAAAAAATTAATTCGAGATTACACTAATTTGTAAAATTACGAAAAAAAAAGTATAATAAAGCTCTATAGTTGACGACAAATATTATAAAATTGTCATATATGTTCAATTAAGTCTTCTTTCAACGGTTAATATTGTTACTTATTATAAAGTTGGACATTTTTTTGAAGAAATTAATAGTACGATACAAAATCTTTTTCTACCAACTAAGATAATTAATATAAATTAAATAAAAATATAATTATTATAATTATTTATTAATTATAAATTTATATAATTATTTATTTTTATAATAACTTGTCATACTACAAATTATTATTAGATAAAAAAAGATACTCTCTTCTCTTAATAAAAAAGATGTAGGACTCTCTTTTCTTCTTTTTTCAATAATTGAGCACGGTTTTTTTTTTAAAATAGTATAATTAGGTATTTTTTAAAAATTATTCATTATTTAATTTTTTAAAAGAAAAAAAATAAAAAATAAATAATTTTTTTACAAAAATAAATAAGTCTTTATAAAAATAAATATTTAAATTAATTAAATAATATTATTTAAATAAGACTAACTAAGGACCGAAAATTTAAAAGACAGAATAGATTATGGTTCTCAAAAATAAGATCATTCTCAAAAATAAGATCCCATATTTTGGTCGTTGGAGTTGGTTTTATATATTTTTTTCACTTGAGTTTTAATTAAGGGAGACACTCAAATAATGACGCTGAAAACGTCTTTTTATAAAAATGTTTTTAATAATTAAAATTTAATACATATAATCGATTAAATCGTGTTATTTTTGTCAAAATTATGCTAGACAAATTGATTTGACCGAAAAATGGTGAATTAAATCTTAAACTGATTTAAATTAATATTATTTTTTATAGAAAATGACTACAATACCCTATTATAGAAAATGACTAAAATACTTCTATTATATATATTAATTTTGAGAATCCTAAATTTTAGTCTTTTATTTTTCTATCATAGATTAGGATTTATAATTATTAAAATTTTTATATATAATAAAAGTATTTTAATCATTTTTTATAATAAGAATATTGTAGTCATTTTTTATAAAAAATATAATATTAATTTAAACCAATTCAAAATTTGATTCGCCATTTTTTCGATTAAATCAATTTGTATAACCTAATTTTGACAAAAATAACATGATTTAATCGATTATATATGTTAAATTTTAGTTACTAAAAAAACATCTTTTAGAAGAGACGTTTTAAATGTTTTTATCTGAGTGGTTTCTTTCAACTAAAACTAACCTGTAAAGAGAACAACAAACTCTACCTAAGAGAACAACTAAAACTAACCTGCAAAGAGGAACTATTTCGTCCTCGATGTCTCGAGTCCAAAGAGACCACTCTATTTGAACTGCGGTAATAGGATGAACACCATGCGCTCTCCTTATTGTATCACTACTGGCTTCAGATAGCCCTATATATTTCACTTTTTTCTCCTCAACCAGTTTCTTAAGTTCGCCCATCTATATATTCATACACCAAAGTTATTCAGAAGCTAAGTGATGAAAAGAGGAAAAAATGAAAATCATGATGAGTTACTGTTTGTTCTATAGGCACGGATGTGTCGACTCTATGCTGATAATAGAGATCAATGTAATCAACGTCAAGGCGTTTCAAGCTGGCTTCACAACATGACCGCACATAGTCTGGTGTACCCTTCACATGCAAATTAGCAAAGTCTAACTTTAAAACGCCGAACTTTGTTGCTATCTGAATCTTCTCCCTAGGCAACTGCTTCAAAGCCTGCAGAAGAAACAATGACTTTATTAGTTCTAATTGCAGCATCTAATAATGAAAGAGAGAAAGATAGAATAGTTACCTTGGCGAGCAAGAGTTCGTTAGCATTAGCACCATAGACATCAGCAGTGTCGAAAAAAGTGATGCCTTGATTGAATGCATGCTTAATGATGGAGATGCCTTGGTCTTCAGGAAGAGGATCATTGTAAGTTCCAGTGAGGCCCATACACCCCAGTCCCAACTTCGAAACCTGTTAATAATTAAATAAGAAATAATGTAATATGCTATAATTGAGGCTAAGGCATTATTATTGGCATGCATGCATATAATAACATTATCAATAAATGTTCTTTCCGGTCCTAACTATTTGTCCGATAGACTTTTCACCTCCTAAGAAATCTAAATACTCAAATTGATTCTTATCTATTTTGATATATGTACGTTCCAGTCTCTATCTACTTTGAGTAAATGCTTTTTTTAAGTCCCTAACAAGAGACGTACATATATCAAAATAAATAAGGATTGATTTAGCCTTTTAGATGTTTTAGGAATAAAAAATTCATCAGACAGATAATTAGACACCAAAAAAAGACATTTACTCTAAGATTATTTACCACAAGGCCTTGGGAACCAAGGTTGACAGTAGGAATTCTCTGTGGTTCTGCCATTTTGGTGAAACTGAATCATCGTTATGGAATATATATAGAAGGATATTTTCCCTGAGGAATGAATGGTTCACGACATTTAATTTGTTACAATCATATACACAGTAGTAGAGCACATTACATGACAATCATCAATGGTGGCGCGCGTGTTCAATGGTGGCGCGCGTGTTTAAATGTTGGCCAAAATATCTTTGATAGTTATCCATGTAAACAACGGATCCTTGGTGTTTGTGAGTTGTGAGTTGTTCTTTATCATCACTTTTGAGATTAGGGGATGCAAACGAGACATGGGTGTTGATGATCTTCTTCCTCTTCTTTATTTTTTTTTTCATTGAACAATGCTAGGGAACAAAAAAGTATTAGTAAAAAATCAGTCAAAATATTTTTGATGAATCTAAAATTTCTATAGTTAATATATATGGATGTTTCTTCTGCTAAATATCATAATGTTTCTTTTTTATACTAAATGGATGTTTTTTATATATTTTTCAAATTTTTTTGTATTACAAATGTGAATGCCTCTATTTCTTTAAAAATTTCATATTTTTTTTTATTTTATAGATATTTAATTATTTTTGCTAAAATATAACTGGATATTTCTTTTGTTAAGTATTAGAAATTTTTTTCATATTAAATGAATGTATTTTTTATATTTCTATAATTGTGTAGTTTGCAGTCTCTTTAATAATCAAAATGGCACCTAATATCCTAAAACGCAAAGAGCTATCGTGATGATGCTTCTACCGTGCGAACTACTGTGAAAGCCATTGGCAATCCAAATTTCACATGATCACCTGCATCATAATACCTTCCAACCAAGTCCACCTTCAAAAGTAAGAACATATAAAAAGGGCCAGAATCATCAGAAGCAAAAAGCCTTCCCTTCTCATGCGATCCACTTTGAGCAAAGGAGGTGGTGCCTAGCCGAGATGAGAGTTTTCGTTTCATCCACTACATCAAACCCGAAACTCGTAGAAAGCACAATCGACCTCAAGTCTATGCCGGAGTTACTTGGTCTCGACGCGCCTGTTCCTGTCGCTGTTGACGCCGGCTCCGAGGGAAAAGTCACATGCGCTGACGCGCAGAAGCTCCGAGACCCGAACCCGAGTCTGAACATAAGGTTCACGAACTCCCGATCTGGTAAAGACAGTTCGGGGTGGAAGCAGAAGCGATCGGAGGAGTGGGTCGCGGTGGGGAGGCGAAGAGGACCTGACGGTGAGAGAGAAGTCTGTGTGTGTGATTGTTAGAAGTGGGTAGGTTAATGTGAGAGAGAAGAGGAAGGTTTTTATAGGTTTTAATTAGGTTTAGTTAATCAATTTTAAATTTTTAAAATTAATTATTAATATAAATTAATGTGGTTTTGTTTAGTTTTTGACTGGTAACTTCTTAGTTCCATATACTTTTCCTTTTTCATTTTATTCATAAATATGCTGTTGTTTGTAGATGTTGGCCGGTATTTGTGGGTTAAGAGATGTGGTACCTGTAGTTGTTTGTTTGGGAAGGAAAAGTATATGGAACCAACTATAACCAGCCAACTTTTAACAACTCTATTTAATAATTAATTTTAAATTTTTTAAATTCAAATTTGAATAATTAATAACTGATTAAATAAATCCTAATTAAAAACGATAGAAAGTAGAAACCCTTCTTTTTCTCTCTCATTTCTATAGCCCGCACACAGAAACCCTTCCCCTTCTTTCCCTCTCCCACTCCCACCACGCCGTCCACACTCCTCTCCAATTGGCATAGCCACCGGGACACCCAGAACTGCGCTGTTAGGCAACACCCTATAGCCATCTCTCCTCCGTCGCGAAGAAAATCAGAAACAGCTCTGGAAGGAATGCCATCGGCAACCACCGTCCAACAGCGCGGGCATTGTCCTCTCGCGCTCGCAACCACCTTCGCACACTGCTGCCATCACGGCTTCCTCCACCGTCGCAGCAACCACCGACGACGTAGCAACCTCCGCCTTGACGTGTACCCTAGTCGATCAACCGCATCTCCTTCCCAGCGACCTGGGTTTTTTTTCTTTCCATCTTAGAGTTTTAGTTTAACTTGTGGTTTTTATTATGAATGTTTCTTTTGGATGTTCTTATTTGATATTGTTCTGAGAATTTAACTCTTATAGTATTGGATATTTCTTTTTGAGATAATTAGTAGTTTCTTTTTAGTGTTACTCTTTCTTATGCAGTTTATTTCTTTTATACTTAAGGTTCTCCATGCCTTCTTTATTAGGTTTTAATAATTAGGATTCAATTTAGATAATTCATTCTTCTAATTTTGACTAATGAATGTTTTGACTTGAATTGGAAGCATGATCAAGATATTTAGAGATGAAGATTTTTTGTGCTTGCTTGTGTTAGATTACTGCTTTTACCATTAAAATAAATGCTTTTACATCTGAAATTGATATTAAAAATTTTCAAGAATTAATTATTTTCTATTAAAGGGGTTGATGTCATTTTGTAATCTGTGATCATGTAACTTTCATATTCTTTTCAGCTATTTTATATTGCCAAACTTGATTCTACACTGTGTATAAGAAAGTGAAGTCAGTTTTGAGCTTATACTTTACATATTTTCACCCATAACTGTATAAGACAAGATTGATAAAATGGAATTTTCTTTTTTAATACAAGATTAATTTACAATGAGTGATAAAATCAGTTTTTTCCTTTCTTTTTTAGTTTTACAGCTTTATTTACAAAAAAGAATAACATTATTTTTTTTATTTTGACAATTACTACTCGATGTATAGGCATAGACGCATAGTGGAGCAACTAGCAAGACAAACAAAGAGAAGTACAGAATCTGTACAAGGTGTTGAGGCCAAATTATGGCAAGCATGTATTAATTAATTAACTAATATTTTTGACTTACCATATAAATATATGATATCATTCCTAACCATATAGATTTTCATTTGCAGTATATATATCCAAAATATCCATTTGAGTCAAATTTTCTTATTTGAAAAAAAATGATATTAATATGAGCAGTACCTGAGACACTACCAAATGGAGTGCTTTATAAGCTGAAAGGATGTTGCATAAAGCATATAGTATTTTTGTCTCAGTGAAAAGAATATTATACCACCACAATGATCGAAGATTTTTGGTAATTTTTTTTACAAGGTGATATTGATTTTTATAGAGTTCTATTCTAGTACTTTTGTGTTTATCAAACACACAAATAGATTAAAGTTTTATTTTAGTCCTTTAAACTTTATGAATTAGTCACTTGTCATGGATAAGGTTGAGAATGAGGACTTTGTATTTACTTTGGAAACAGTTATATATGGCCAGATTTGGGAAGAAATGGCACCATATGCATTGGATTGCTTTTATAAATATTTACTAGATTCAAATAGCTAGATTTTTTTAGGTTGAATAATAATTATGTCTTTTATGTTTAAAAGTATATGTTTCTTTGTATATGATTGTTGATGTTTTTTGTTTTTATAATTGTCATTAGATGGTTGTTTCTTTGTTTTTTAGATAGATATTTCTTTGCTTATGGCTGCATATGTGTCTTTGCTTATGATTGCAGATGGATGATTGCAGAAAGTCTACTTTAAAATGATTGATAAATTTAAACTGATTGAAGAGGAATTTGAAACAGTTGATGAATTTGATGAAGTAAAAGAGACGTGATCCAAGTGTAGGAACTAGAAAGTTATTCTTTGTTTAGCTAGTTGTATAGTAATGATATATCCGTTTTCTAAACGATGTAGCTTTACCCCTCTCACAAAATATAAAGTTTACATCAGATGTTTCTTTTATTAAACAAATAGATTTTTTTATATACTAAATAGATGATTCTTTTTGTATTACTTTTGGTCCTGATAAATTTCTGTATCGACAGTGTTCCAAATTGTATGGATAAGTTGAATGAATATCATGATTCCTTTCATTGTATTTTAGCATGATGACAAATTTATAGTTACTTATGTAGGATAAACTTTTTTGAATTTTCATTTACATGGCTTCTGCTAAAGTAACATTTATTTAGTATGAAAAAGGAACATCCTAATGCTTGATAGAAGTAACATCCTAGTAGATCTTTGAAAAAATAATTAGTTACCTAATTGAAGTTACTTATATTTATTCTTTACTACAGAGATAATTCAATTGATAGTGAATACAAGTATCATAAAAGATGGAAAAAAATTTGTATTTATTTTGTTGCTTGTTTAACAAAATTTAAAAAAGACAAAAAAAAGGATAAGGAGAAGAACAACAAGAATATCTTGTTATTTATTTTTTCAAAAGCAATCAAAGTATTTTGACAGTTTTCTTTTTATCCACTGTTTGCTTTTTGTAGTTATTACACTTGAACTTTGGAGTTACAATTTTTATCAAATTAAAATTGAGTCCACATACACAACATACTACTTAGTACTACTTAGCGATGAACTTATGAGCAAGTGTTACTTCCATAATTAAATTTATTATCAAGTGGGGAAGGTGTATGCAACAAATGAATAGCCATCTATGTCTATTATATATTAACTATAAAAATACTTATAAATCACAACAATTGAATCAATAAGTACAATATGCATTCAATTACTTCAAAGTTAATTTTTATCTTAACTGATGATTCATTTCAAAGAATCATCCATTTAGTATAAAAAGAAACATTCATTTCTTTAACAAAAAAAATATCTGAGGTAGATTTTTGCATATTGTGCTCGGCTTTTCAGGATGGCCCTGGAAAGTGAAAGCAAAACAAACCAATTATGGTCAAGGGGTATGCAACAAATGAATAGCCATCTATGTCTATTAGGTAGCATTTGGTGGAGAGACAGATACTGAAAGACTGAGATTGAGAGATAGAGACTAAGAGACAGAGACTGAAATAAGTTTTGGTATTCTGTTTGGTGCCAAGTGAGAGACAAAAATTGAAACAAGAATAAAACTCTAATTTAATTTGCACAAAGGATAAAATTAGAATTAATTAATTAAAATGAGAGTATTTTAGGTATAAAATGTTATTAAAATTTCAGTCTCTGTTTCTAAAAATATCAGTCCCCTGTGTCCCTATATTTTGGAGGCACTGAAATACTGAAATTTTAGGGACAGAGATAGAAATTTTAGTACCAATCTCTGAGCCAACAAACATGATACTGTGTCCCAGTCTCTCAGTCTCTGTCCCAGTACTGCAGAACAAACGCTACCTTATATATTAACTATAAAAATGTTCATAAGTCACAACAATTGAATCAATAAGCACAATATGGATTAGTTTACTTCAAAGTTAATTCCCTTCTTAAATGATGCTTTTTTTTAAAAGAATCATCCATTTAGTATAAAAAGAAACATCTATTAGTTTAACATAAGAAATATGTGACAAAAATGTTTGCATAAACATTCAGGTTGCCTACAAGAAGAAAGATACAAAGTAGGACCAAAATAAAATGCATCCTATTCTTAAAGTATTATAAAAATTCACAATTGTAACCTAAGAAAAATCTCAAAATATATCAAAAGTGTTTCAAATGGTAACGTCATCACATGTATACATTATAATGAATTCCATTCTTTGCATAATTTTTAGGTGTATAGACTCAAACCGAACTTTAAATTTGGCAAAATTAGACTAACTCTAGTCTAATTTTTATCCCAAACTCACAAACCACATTAAAAAGAACCTAGTGCAGCATGTTCTTGCATTATCAATTAAAACAAGGATCATTAAACTAATAGTATAAAATTAGCAGCATCCACCCATTGAACGGAAAATAACAATTCTATAGAAAATTTAAAAAAGCTGACATATCACAAACGAAACATTCGCATTTTCATTCATAAATATCATCTTTGTTGTTCAATTTCTTGCAGCAATTTTATATGATTAAATTCACACCGAACTTCGAATAAATCCAAATTAAGTTAAATTAGAACTAATCTTTTTTTTAAATAACAATCTTATGGTAAAAACAACATTCGTGATCATTTAGTAAGAACTATCCATTCACAACAAAAAGCAATACCCAATAAATTATAATTAAATCATATAATTTGCATGATTAGAAACATCCAACAATTGAAATCAGAGACAAATCCATTTATCAATCTAGAAAAAATCAGAATATCTTCACACAAGAACCAACATACATTGTTCTAAAACTAGAAACAGAATAGAAGCATCTTCTATTACTTAAACCCCTAACAGTATACTACCCCAAGTTGAGAACATCTTGGTGAATTCAACAAAATTAAACATAAATCGACAACAACCGCAATTCCTGAACCCTAGTATAGATTAGCAACATCCAATTTCTAATAAAACCCTAACATGCACTGACCTGCCAGCGTCAAATGAGGTGGTTCATGTGCAGTAGCGTGCGACAGAGATGGAAACCAGGGACATCCTGACGACAGCGCCGGCTTCCACGACTGCGTAATGAATGCCAAAAACGGTGGACGTTGTTGATGCACCTACCGGAGAAGACGAGTCCGTAATGGCGTATTCAACTAGCGTCCGATGCAGAGGCGGCAGTAAGTAGAGTCGCGGTTGAGGAGGATGGCTTCCTTGCATGTGATGGCAGCGGCGTCTTCGCTGGAGTACTGGATGGCGCTGATTGAGGTTAGTGGTGGGGGAGAAGACAACCAGGGAGCGAGACCCAGAATACGCCGCCGTGAAGAAGAAGCTCGACGATAGTATAGAGTTGGAGAGAAGATAGCCGCAGTTGAATTCTTCATGGTAATTAGGGTAAAAGTTAAATATTTGGGTAGATGATTTTTGGGTCATTTGGGTTTTGGACTCAATCCAATTGAGTTGGCTGATAGTTGGACTGAGTTGGTTCCCTAGCAAAATTGGTTTGGGAATTGTGTATTTTTGTCTAAGTTTCTATGATTTGTGACATGATATACGAATAATGTTAGATAATTATTTTTTTTCAATATTAAGTTTATCGTAAATTTTAGATTTTAAATCATAATCATTAAATTTTAAATTATACATTTAAAAGATTAAAATTGGTTAATACTAGTTAACTAAAAGTTGGTTCTTTTTATTTTTTATTTAATCAACAAAATAATAATAAGAAAAAGATAAATGTTATGAGCTAACACTTTTTATTAATATTATCTAGTATACACTCGACTAATATTTTATTTTTATATAATCATATTAGGTGATGTACACTAAAATTAGTTACTAGCATAAATTATATATTAAAATATGAATATATATTAAAAATAAGTTAAACAATACATATAGTCAAATACATAGTGATTTATTTTAATGGCTAATTTTAATATATAAATAATATTTTTTATTTTTATACTATTAGAATTTATGATTTAGAATCTAAGATTTAAAATTTTGATTAAAATTTATGATTTAGAATCTAAAATTTAAAATTGTCTTTAATTTTTAAAAATGACCAAATATTAGTAAAAAAAATAAGATTTAAGGACAAAGCACATAAAGAAACTAAATGAGAGATAATTTTACTTCGATCCCTAAAAAAACGTTACGTTCATGTCTTGAACCATATATATATATATATATATATATATATATATATATATATAAATTGAATTGACTAAAGTAAATTTAGCCATTCTAGTGTTAAATCAAATCAACATGATTTGAACTACTAGAAAAATACATAAATCGAATCCGGTGGATTCGATTACTAGGGTTTAAAATTCGAATGGATAGCAACCTATAGTAAATCAAAGTTAGTTGCTTTGATTCATGCCCATGGTTTATATCCCTAATAATTCGAATTGATTGAATATGAATTAGGTCCATAGTAAATCAAAGTGATTGAATTTGATTTACATGCAAGGTACGCTAGCGGTAAATCGAATCCACTAACTTTGATTTAGTATATATATATATATACCTATATAAATAATTCGAATCCACTTGATTCGAATTACACTTTATCAAATCTCCAACTTCTCAACGCCGAATCCAAAGAGAAGTGAACAAAAAAAACAATATTCAAACTACGAAAATGGAAGACGACTTGAATCGTATCTGTTAGTTGGACAATATTGTCTATATTGTTGGTTCCATCCATAAAGAAATTAGTGACTGAAATTTACTTTTTAAAAAAAATAAATAATTGTTTGTGATATTAAGTCGTTTAGAATTTTATTATATGCATTTTTAGAAATTTTAAACTACAAATAGTAGTTAGAGCAGTGATTTAAATTGCTTATTAAAATTTTGAAAGTACAAATGCAAGATGGAGAAGTGATAAACAATGATTAGTTAGAATAGTAATTAACTAGGTTAGAATTATTTTTGGAGTTTAAGTTAATCTAGTTTAGATTTAGAACGTTAAATTAAATAGGCAGTAGAAATTTGACAAAGATTTAATTTAATTTAATTTTTTTAATTTAATTTAGTTCTTAAACATTAGATTAACGAAGCAATAATTTAGTTCAATTTTAATTTATTTAAAATTAATTTAAAATAATCCTTCAATGTTAGAGTTTGTTAATGTAATTTAACTTAGTTGAATTTTATAATTTACGTCTTAAATATTAGATTAACTATGTATAGTTAGAAATTAATTTAATTTGATTTAATGCTTAATTAAATGATTGAATGTTAAGTTATCTACGTCTACGGTTGCAATATAATTTATATTAAAGTTTATTTTTAATAGAGTTATCTGCTTTAGGTGATTTTTTATATAACTTGGATATGATTTTCTAAAAAATGGTCTACATTATTTAATGGTCTTTTGGGAATTGGTTTATTAATTGTCATGGTTCTAAGAGAATTTTTTCATCATCATGCAATCCACCGATGTATCACCAGTATGAGGAGGCAGTATGATATGCCCCTAAATGATATGATCATATTGTATCTGCAGATGGTCGAATCATTGCATCTCGTGAGGCTCATTGACCACTGGTTTAGATTGGATGTACCGCTAGTCAGTGCATTTATCGAGCAGTGGTGGCCTAAGATGTATACCTTCCATATGTCTTTCGGAGAGTGCATGGTTATGCTACAGGATGTTGCGTACCAGTTAGACCTCTTCTTTGACGGACAGTATGTCAGCAGATGTCTGACGGACTTCGAGTAGTACATTGATGGCAGCCGACCTGCATGGGATTGGTTCCAAGAGTTATTGAGTGTGTTGCCTTCGGCGGACTGCATCGATAAGTTCGCTGTGAAGTGCACTTGGATGCAGGAGATATTCAGATACCTTCCCCAAGATGCAGACAAGGAACAATCAGGAGGTACGCGATGGCGTACATCATGATGCTATTATCTACGCAGCTCTTCAGTGATAAGTCCGGTACACGCATGCATATTCGGTGGCTACCATACATAGAGAGATTAGAGGACATAGGTGGATACAGCTGGGAATCTGCTGTTCTCTCGTTGTTATACCATTGCTTGTTCCATGTGGCCAACAGGAATGTGGTTAAGTTGGACAGTCCATTGCAGCTCCTGGCTTTTAGTCATGGATCTTCTAGCAATTCCCGAGTTTTAGGCCCGATGGGATAGACGCTTTTCAATAATGGCCATTGATTGGCGACGAGGTACTTACCATTTATGGTTGTCATGTTTAGTTATATATTAAAGATTATTGTCGTTGTTTATAACATGTTTTGGATGTCAGGTGGTCCGGTTATCAGTCAACATTGAGCAAGAAGGGGTCTAGAGTCACACAACGAAGGCTTAGGATAGATTTACTTCAAATACGGGATGTGAGTGTTTTAACTTTTAAGTTTATTTTGTTAAATTTTTTTCAACTATTTACTGGATGTAAATTGACCTGCAATATCTGTTTTTCTTTATCCGTTTACGTGAATGTCATATAGCGTACTGGATGTCGTTTAGGTGGTTCATCTCGAGATCTTAAAACCCCAACATATGGCACTATAGAAAATTGTGATGACATTGATTTACTTTGCTGTGATAGAATGACATCAAGTGGATAGAGCCCTGAACTTTGTTGCTACCTGGATCGATCTTGTCCCTAGGCAACTGTGCTTCAAAGCCTGGTATCTACGGGGTCAGAAACAATGACTTAATTAGTTCTACATGCTAACACACAATTATATTATTGCAATAATTTTCTATTGTCAGTTGCTATTGTATAAGTTATATTATTATATCAACAATAATTGTTATCACAATAATAAATATAAGGTGAGTTTAAAGTGGTAACAACATTAAAAAGACGTGACTGTATGAATACTTTTGTTAGTAAAAATTTTGTCCTTGAGAAAAAATCGTCGCTATAAATATAAATGATATTACTCGTAGTATACCTTGGCGAGCAGGAGTTCGTTAGCATTGAAAGGTATCACAAGTTTGTAATCCAAGCAAGGAGCTGAAGTTCTAAGTGTGAGTCAGATTAGAGAGGAGAAGAATGAGGGAGACTTTGTGATTCTTTGCATTGCATCCAGTATGATACAGGTGTTAGTTTATATGCAGGGGAGTGTGGTCAATTGGTTGCTAACAGAATTTACAGCTCAGCATAACAGAAATAATAGAAGGGGAAAGGAAAACATGTTGCATAACTAACTTTACCAACTTACTGACTGAAGTTCTAACTGAAGCTCCTGAACTTTCATCATAAGCTTTACGTGTCTTCATCACCATTCCTTCTGTCATGCCCCCGCAAACTCAAGGGGGCTGAATTTTTCAAATTCTGCACCTTGAGTTTGTCCCTGAGATGAAGGAAGGCTAAGGAGGGAAGAGCTTTTGTGACGGTGTCTGCGATTTGAACTGTGCTAGGGACATGGCTCACCTGAACAGTTTTGCTTGTGTCATGATCCCTGACAAAGTGCAAGTCAAATTCAAAGTGTTTTGTCTTTGAGTGCAGAATAGGATTTGCTGCTAAGAGCACAACACTTTGGTTGTCACAATAGGCCATGGGATCTTCATGAACAGGCCATTTCAACTCTCCTATTAAGTCTTTGATCCAAATTAGCTCGGCTACTAGATTTGCCAAAGCTCTATACTCTGCTTCTGTACTTGATCTGGCTACTATTCCTTGTTTCTTTGATTACCAAGAGACCGGGTTTCTTCCCATATACACACAGAAGCCTCCAATTGATTTCCAGTCACTGGAGTCACCAGCCCAGTCTGAGTCATAGTAGGCTGTTAGCTTCATGGATGGATCTTTGTGAAGTTTGAGGCCAAAAGTTGCAGATTCACTTACATAGTGCAGTATCCTTTTCACTAACTTCCAGTATAATTCTAGTGGAGCTTGCGTGAACGGGGCCAGCTTGTTTACACTGAATGCAAGGTCAGGCTTTGTTACTGTCAAGTACTGCAGGCTTCCTACTACTGATCGATATAGGTGGGGGTTTTCAAATTCTGTTCCTCCAGTGGCTTGAATTTTTAAAGAGGATGGGAGTAGTGTTGAACACGACTTGCAACCACTCATGCCTGCTTTTGCAAGGAGATCTTTTACATACTTGCTTTGAGTCATTAGCAGTCCTCCATCATTAGTCGTGACCACCTGAATTCCCAGGAAGTAATGCAGCTCCCCCATGTCTTTGAGAGCAAAGGCTGAGTTTAGCCTTTGAGTGACAGCTGTGATTACCTCATTCGAACTCCCAGTTACAATGATGTCATCAACATAGATTAGCACATAGGTAATTGAGGAGTTTGTTTGTTGAACAAACACAGAAACATCAGATTTGCTTGGAGAGAAACCAAACTTCTGAAGGGTTGAGGAGAGTTTGTGGTACCAGGCCCTGGGTGCCTGTTTCAGGCCATAGAGTGCCTTAGTGAGCTTGCACACCAAAGTACTGTCGCTTGAGATATAACCTGGTGGCTGCCTCATATAAACATCCTCTGTGAGCTCACCATGTAGGAATGCATCATTAACATCCACTTGCCTTATTGACCAGCCTCTTGCCAATGCAATGGAGAGTATTATCCGAATGGATGTCGGCTTGACTACTGGACTATAGGTCTCAGTGAAGTCACGGCCTGGTATCTGGGAGAATCCTTGAGCAACAAGTCTTGCCTTGTATTTCTGCAAGCTCCCATCAGCATTATATTTGACTCTATAGACCCACTTGCTACCTATGGCTTTCCTACCAATTGGCAGTGACACCAGTTCCCAGGTGTTATTTTTTTTGCAAAGCTTCAAATTCTACATCCATCGCTTCTTTCCACTTTGGATCATTCAGTGCCTGTTGTACACTCTTAGACTCCATACTTGCATGAAAGACTTTTGGTTTCAGTGAACCAGTTTTGGTTTTTGTTACCATAGGGTGAGAGTTTGTTACTGCATCACAAGTTTTAAGAGAGGTTGAAGTTGAATCCCAGGAAAGCACAATTTCAAAATCTGATATAGGGACAGGGACAGGTGTGTCAGATGGAGCTGTGTGAGGATTGGTAAGGATTTTGACTGAAAAATGTATAGGGAACATTCGAGCTGGAAGGTATAGTAGGAGAGGTAGCAGGAATGCTTTGGGGTGGGGATGTGTTGTTGGACCTGGCTGGGATAGGTACGGGTTGAGGTGTTGTAGGAGGTTTGGGTATGACTTGTAGTAGTGAAAGGGTATGGTAGAATGATTGTTTTGAGGCTGCTGTATTGCTTTGCTAAATTCTGAGTGAGGGTCCTTGAAAGGAAAGTTGGTTTCATCAAATATTACATTTCTAGTGATCACTGTCTTGCCTGAGCTTGTGAGACACTTATAGCCTTTGTGACTAGTGCTATATCCAAGAAACACACAAGTTGAGGACATGAACTGGAGCTTGTTCTTGTTATAGGGCCTGATATGTGGAAAGCATTTGTATCCAAACACTTTTAGGCTGTCATATTGTGGTTTCTTGTTAAGTAATCTCTTAGTGGGTGACACACCATTTAGCATTGGTGTGGGCAAGATATTTATGATTTTTGCAGCTGTTGTGAAGGCATCCTTCCAAAACTTGATAGGCACTAATAATGCAGCAAGCAATGTTAGTCCCATTTCCACCACATGTTTATGCTTCCTCTCAGCCGTGCCGTTTTGTTGATGAACATGTGGACAGAAAAATCGATGAATGATACCTTGTTCTTGTAGTGACTTTGAAAGGCTAGTGTATTCTACTGCATTATCACTCTGAAACACTTTCAATTTAGCATTTAATTGCAGTTTAGCCATGTGTTGGAAATGTAAAAATATAGATTTTAACTGAGCTCTACTTCTGATAAGATAAATCCAGGTAAATCTAGAGTAAGCATCAATAAAATTGACAAAGTAGTTATTGCCATTTGAATCAGGAAGTGGGGCGGGACCCCAAATATCAGAGTACACGAGTTCTAAAGGCTTATTATAAACAGATTCAGAATCAGAAAAAGGTAAGACATGGGACTTTCTAATGCAACAGGAGCTACAAAGAGACTTATTTGGTGAAAAAGAATGATTACAAGACTTTAGGACTTTGGAGATAACATCAGCTGAGGCATGTCCAAGTCTGGCATGCCAGAGCATGTACTTGTTAGTGTCTGTATCGAGTGAACTGGTGAGTGCAGAGAGTGAGTGTTTAGGACGAAAATTGAGAAGCCTGTACATGCCTCTTGCAACATCCCTTTGCAGGATTACTTCTTTAGTATCCTAAAATTTGACATAACAACCGTGAGAATGAAATTCAAATAATACATCATTATCACAACAAAATTGATAGACACTTAGTAGATTCTTTGTAATATCTGGTACCAATAACAGTTTTTGCATTATTAGTTTCTTTGAGCTCAAGTTAGGTTTGAAATATGCTTTTCCAACACAGTGAATGGCCAAACCTATACCGTTTTCAACTACAACTTGATCTGGCCCCTCATAGCTTTGCTTCTCTGCTATATTTTATGGATCTGCAGTTATACGGTGAGTGGCCCCAGAGTCTGGATACCAGACTACATCTTGAATTGTTGCAGGATTTGCTAAGTCACTGCTCATGTTTGCTTCTGGTTGCTTAGTCTTTTGTTGCCTGCTATCATACCTTTCTCTATGCTGAGGCTGAGAGGAGTTGATTTGTGCATCATCATCTTCATACCTATACCAGCAGGTTCTTGCAGTGTGTCTAAGCTTGTTACACAATTGACATTGGGGCCTGACCTGTTCTTGCATCTTTTCTTGACCTTGTGGTGATCTTCTATAACTTTGGTATCTATTTGAGTAATTTTGATTTCTGGACCTGTCTGAGTAAAATTGTTGTGATTGCCTTCCTCCCCTGAAGCTTTGGAATCTGCCTCTACCTCTAAAATTGCTTCTTGAGCTACCTCTTTGAACGAAATTTGCCTGATAGCTTTCTTGAGGATACTGACTTTAGTAACTTGATTGAGCCACATTCATTTGTACCAGGTGATCTAATTCAGGCCTTCTGAACCTCTCTAGCATGCTTTCATGTGCCAAAAGAACTGCCTCTAACTCTCCAACTGTGATTCCTTGAGGCCTTGTAAGAATTGAGGTGAGGACTGGTGCGTACTCTTCAGCGAGACCGTGAATAATTGCATTCACATGCTCGCTTTCATTTACCTTTTCTCCTACCGAGGTTAGTGCATCAATTATTCTCTTGATTGTTAGCACATAGTCACTCATTGAGGCACCAATTTTTGTACTGCTTAGCTTATTTCTCAACTGAATTACTTTTGTTTTGACCTGCGATGCAAAGTGACTCTCCAACCTATTTCAGATCTGATAGGTGAAGACACAGCCAACCATTCGAGTTGTGTATGGCTTAGACATTGAAGCCAGCAACTACGACTTGAGCAATACATCTTTCTTCTTCCATCTTTGAAATTCTGGATTGGCTTCTCTAGTTTCAAGAAACTTTAGTGGAAGGTTTGTTCCTGTGATATGATCGAGTAAATCATTTCCTTCTATTGTGGCTTCTACCTGATCTTTCCATTGAAAAAAGTTATCATTGTCAAATTTCATGTATATCGAATTTGCTGTGAAATTTGGTACACTCGCCGTTTGAGCTTAGTGTGAATCAATGGTGGGATTATGTGGAGCAGCCTTGGTTTGTGCAAGAACCAAGTTCTAATACCATGAAAGGTATCACAAGCTTGTAATCCAAGCAAGGAGCTGAAGCTTTAAGTGTGAATGAGATCAAAGAGGAAAAGAATGATACAGATATTAGTTTATATACAGGGAAGTGCAAAGAAATGTGGTTAATTGGTTGCTAACAGAATTTACAGTTCAACATAACAAAAATAACAGAAGAAAAAAAAAACGTATTGCATAACTAACTTCACTAACTTGCTGACTGAAATTCTAATTGAAGTTCTTGAACTTTCATCATAAGCTTAACGTGTCTTCATCACCATTCCTTCTGTCAAGCCTTATTATATTAGCACCATAGACATCAGCAGTGTCGAAAAAAGTGATGCCCTTATTGAATGCATGCTTAACGATGGAGATGCCTTGGTCTTCAGGAAGAGGATCATTGTAAGTTCCAGTAAGGCCCATGCACCCCAGTCCCAACTTTGAAACCTATTAATTAAACAAGGAACAATAATATAATCGAGGCTACAGCCTACAGGTATTGTCATGCATGCATATACATAATGAAGTAATGAAAGATAAAAAATTCTATTTAGATACTAAAATTACTTACTAAATTTGGTTATTAGTATAAAATGCACGTGAAAATATAAAATATATATTAAAAATAAATTAAATAATATATATTTTTACATAAATATATAATGATTGATTTTAATAGTTAATTTAAGTTTAATTTAGTAAAATTTTTATTTTTTAAAAATAATTTATTAAACTAATTTTTAAAAAATTATAACATTTATATTTAATAAATTGAATTAAAAATAATTTTTATTAAGTATAAACAAAATAATTTTTAAAATAGATATTATTATAAGAATTAAATTTATATATTAATTAATATATGAAATTATATTAAATTTTTTAATTTTAATAAATATAAATTAATTTTAAATTTTTTTAAAAAATATTTTTAATTTTTAAAAACAACAAATATAAATATAAATATATAAACTTTAAATTTATCAGTATAAAATGAAGTGTTGTATAAACACTTTTTAAAAAATTTTATCAAGCTAAATCTTAGTATTAGGATGATTAAATTAAGATATAAATTGCCTAAAGATCAGACCTTAGGAACCAAGGTTGACAGTAGGAGAAATTCTCTGCGCTTCTGCGATTTTGGTGAAACTGAATCATCGTGATTATATATATAAAGATATTTTCCCTAGGAAATGGTTCATATTCAATTCCTTAGGATCAAATTAAATCTCATGATATCATATTCATATACACAGTAGTAGAGTACACTATATGCCTCTATATATATGGCACTCATCTACCCTACTCATCAGTCTAGAAATAGTGTGGTGGCGTCAGGCGTGCGTGTTTAAATGTTGGCCAAAATATTTTAATAGTTAATTAATTATCTTTATTTTAAAAATTAAATCGAAATTTTAACTATTATAGATATTACAATATCACAATATATTCATACTATATATTCACCCACACAACACTAAAAAATTCATATTCAATACTTAACATATTTATTAAAATTCGAATTCAGATAAAATATATTAAAAGACATATAGTTTATTATTTGAATTAGGTCTCAGCTGCATTGTTATCCACTTATCCATGTAATGAACGGATAAATGTTTGTTTTTGTGTACACCATACATGTAATCACTTTCTGTTTTTGAGAATTTGGAGTTCACACATACTTGAGATTTGTCTTCACCAAATTAGACCTCTTCTTCTTTATACAGTACACACAAATAAAAGCCCAATGCGAAGCTTCATTGAATAAGCTACTGAGAGAAGAGAGACTAGCCCAAATGCCCAATTACCTTTTTTTTAGTGAAAAGCACCCGAAGGAGAGAGAATTGATGTTTCCATTGCTTTTGTTATACACTTTCTTTTTATATATTTTTTATATTTTATCTTTTTTCATTTTTCATTATCAATTATGTTTAATATTAAAATAAAAAAAAGAATACGCAAAATTAATATATAATATTTTTCGTAAAATTAACTCACTTTAATTCTAAGCTAAATTTATAGAATACATATTCACAAAAAATATTATTTATACATTAAATATTTTTGACACATGTATAAAAAATATTGTTATTATTAATTAATGATATATATAAATTATTTTTTAATTAATAAAATAAAAATATGTATTTAATTATTAAAAAATATTAATATTAAAATAATATTTATTATAAAAAGTGTAGACAGTACCGAGATTATTACACATTCACCCTACTCCTTTTTATTTGATCTAGTTCGCGAAAATGTCTATTACATATTATTCATGTCTTAATAATTATAGAAAAAATTATTATAAAAGCCTATATATATGTTCATACCCTGGCCCAACAGTAAAGGTCAAGGTCCAGGTCCAAATAAAAGGCCTAATTCCACGGATTGAGTCTCACCCAATACCCACTTTCGTCCTATGAAGTCGGTTCTCACCACGACTTGCTCTAAAGAAGTCGGGTACGAGGGTTAGCTGGCAGATAAACACTCATTCAAATGAATAACTGCCCCTAGAATCTCTCTAACCACTTCCAAGAGCCATATCCTAACCTCCCTAAGATAATGGGACGGTTAACACCCTAAAAAGGTGGCACTACTCCAACGGTGGTTATTGGTTCACCACTATAAATACACTGACACCCCACAGGTATCTCTAAGTTCCAATACATTCTAAACCTGCTTAATCCTTTGCTGACTTAGGCATCGGAGTGTCTTTGCAGGTACCACCCCCCATTCTTTCGCACACACAAGTCGGACGGAGGTTCCCGAGTTGAAGATCCACTTGAAGCCTCCTTCTTCATACGTTTGGGCCAACCAATGCCATCCAGCCCATTAATCTCCGGTTACCCACCGTAACATTGGCGCTGTTGCCGGGGACCCGAGAGATCAACCAGTGATGGCGGACAGATCCCCTGAAGAGAGTCATGTGGAGTCAGATTCTGAACAAGAGAATCTGGACACAGGTAATAATGATGCAGACTTGACCCTCCACCAGGGAACCAATGATCAACACAGGGAAGGTACCTCCGGAATAAAAAATCCGAAGGTAAACTCTTCAGAAGGTCGCGAATCAGAGAAAGAGGGACCATCCCACGCAACCGAACTCATGGGATTAGTCCACAGTCGCCTGGAACAATTAGAACAAGAACGGGAGCGACAAAAGGAGACCAAAAAGAACCTAAAAGAGGAGATGGAACGACGAAAAGAGTTAGAAAGAAAACTCTTAAAGTTAGAATCCTCCCTCAAAGGCCGGAACTCCCGTGAAGAGCAAGAAGAACCGCCCCTAGGAGGGGAGGATCCTTTCAGTGAGGACATAATGAGGGCAAAAGTTCCGAGGAACTTTAAAAGCCCCGATATGGACCTCTACGATGGAACCACGGATCCGAAGCATCACTTAAGCAACTTCAAAAGTCGGATGTACCTAGCTGATGCTTCCGACGCTACGCGATGCAAAGCTTTTCCGACCATTCTATCGAAAGCAGCGATGAAGTGGTTCGACAGCCTCCCCCCGAGGTCGATCACCAGTTTTGAAGACCTCTCAAGGAAGTTTCTGATGAGGTTCTCTATCCAGAAAGACAAAGTGAAACATGCACCGAGCCTCCTGGGAATAAAACAGGAGGTCGGAGAACCCTTACGAGTCTATATGGAAAGGTTCAACAAAGCATGTTTAGAGATTCAGAACCTGCCCACAGAGGCAGTCATAATGGGGCTAGTCAATGGACTTAGAGAAGGTCTCTTCTCACAGTCCATATCTAAAAGACACCCCGTCTCTCTAAGTGATGTACAGGAAAGAGCTGAAAAGTACATCAATATGGAGGAAAATGCTAAGCTGAGAGACCTGAGTTAGCGACCTGGACACCCTCCCTCAACAAAAGAGAAGGAGAGGGAAACCAAGAAAAAGGAAGAACTCGGTCTCGAGAGGCCAAGAAAATACCACTCTTATACTCCTCTGAAAGTTTCTATAGTGGATGTATACAGAGAGATTTGTAATACTGAAAGGCTGCCGCCCCCTAGACCCATTAAAAATAAAAAAGGGGGAGCTGCAGCGACTACTGTGAGTACCATAAAATATATGGTCACTCCACAAACGACTGCTACGACCTTAAAAATGTGATAGAAAAGCTGGCTAGAGAAGGTCGGCTTGACAGGTATCTCATAGAAAGGTCGGACAGTCATGGAAAGAGAAAGCGAGATGATATGGATAGAAGAGACCCACCATCGCAGACTCCGGAGAGACATATCCATATGATCTCAGGGGGGTTCGTGGGAGGAGGGCTCACCAAATCCTCTCGCAAAAGACATCTCAAAAGAATCTACCAGGTCGGAGAGGAATCATTCAACCTCCCTACCATTTCATTCACAAAAGAAGATGGGTAAGGAATAATCCCTGGACACGATGATCCAGTAGTAATAACTATGATCCTGGCAAATGCCCATCTCCACAGAACCCTAGTAGACCAAGGAAGCTCAGCGGACATCCTTTTTAAGCCCGCTTTTGACAAACTAGGGTTGGATGAGAAGGAATTAAGAGCCTACCCCGACACCTTATACGGATTAGGGGACACACCGATAAAACCACTGGGATTTTTGCCCCTCCACACCACTTTTAGAAAGGGAGAAAAGTCAAAGACTCTGAGTATAGACTTCATAGTCATCGATGTGGGGTCAGCATATAATGCTTTAATCGGCAGAGCTACTCTAAATCGACTCGGAGCAGTAGTATCCACTCCCCACCTTTGCATGAAATTCTCGACTTCAGCGGGGATAGCAACGGTAAGGGGAGATCAAAAGTTGGCAAGAAAATGCTACAATGAAAGCCTAAACCTAAGAGGAAAAGGCAGAGAAGTTAACACAATAGAGCTCGGTGGCGCAAGGGCTAGAGAAGAGCTGCGACCACAACCGGGAGGAAAAACCGAGAAAATACAGGTCGGCAAAGAGGAAGGAAAAAATACTCACATAGGAGCCAACCTAGGGGAAACCCTAAAACAAGAGTTGACTAAGCTCCTAAGAGATAACTCCGATCTCTTTGCCTGGAAGGCCTCCGACATGCCTGGGATAGACCCCGAGCTCATGTCCCATAAGCTCTCTGTCTATCCGGGATCCCGACCTGTACAACAAAGAAGACGTAAGCTCGGTCCAGAACGAGCCCTAGTAGTGGAGGAGCAAGTACAAGCGCTCCTGGAAGCCGGCTTCATCAGAGAAGTCAAGTACCCAACATGGCTAGCCAATGTAGTGCTGGTCAAAAATCAAAATGGCAAATGGAGAATGTGTGTGGACTATACCGACCTAAATAAGGCGTGTCCCAAGGACCCTTATCCACTGCCAAGCATCGATACCCTAGTAGACTCCAGCTCGGGGTATCAATACTTGTCGTTCATGGATGCCTACTCGGCGTATAACCAAATCCCGATGTACGAGCCAGACCAGGAGAAGACATCATTCATCACACCCAGAGCTAATTTCTGTTACGTGGTCATGCCATTTGGATTGAAAAATGCATGGGCCACATACCAGAGGTTGATGAATAAGGTGTTTGCTTCTCACCTTGGGAGCCTAATGGAAGTATACGTCGACGACATGCTGGTAAAGACCAAGAAAGAAGTCGACCTCTTGTCGGACCTCTCACAAGTCTTTGACACCATAAGGCTGCACGGGATGAGACTAAATCCCGCAAAGTGCGCCTTCGCGGTGGAGGCAGGGAAATTTATAGGATTTATGCTAACACAAAGAGGGATCGAAGCCAATCCCGATAAGTGTAGAGCCATCCTAGAGATGAAAAGCCCGACTTGTTTAAGAGAGGTCCAGCAGCTAAATGGCCGACTTGCAGCCCTCTCCAAATTTTTGGCAGGATCAGCACTAAAATCCCTTCCACTGTTCTCCTTATTGAGAAAGGGACGTCAGTTTGAATGGACCCCTGAATGCGAGGAGGCGTTCCAGGAGTTCAAAATATTCTTAAGCCAACCTCCTATTCTGACCCGACCCGTAGCTGGAAAAGACCTCGTCCTATACTTATCTGTAGCAGACAAGGCTGTCTCATCAGCCCTGATAAGAGAAGATGAGGCCGGCCAACATCCAGTATATTTCATCAGTAAAGTTCTACAAGGCCCTGAGCTAAGGTACCACAAACTAGAGAAGTTTGCCTACTCCTTAGTAGTAGCCTCATGAAGGCTACGGCCTTACTTTCAAGCTCACACAATAAGAGTCCGTACGAACCAACCCATGAAGCAAATCCTCCAAAAGACGGATGTTGCAGGGAGAATGGTTCAATGGGCAATAGAGCTCTCCGAGTTTGACCTGAGATATGAAACTCGGACAGCGATTAAAGCCCAATGCCTCGCCGACTTCGTTGCGGAATACGCAAGAGATCAGGAGGAAAAACCAACTACATGGGAACTCTATGTAGACGGATCCTCCAACAAAACAGGAAGCGGTGCAGGCATAATATTGGTAGATGAAAGAGGAACCCAGATAGAGGTCTCCCTAAAATTTGAATTCCCAGCTTCAAATAATCAGGCAGAGTATGAAGCCTTGATTGCTGGATTGAAGCTGGCAGAAGAAGTCGGTGCTACAAAGGTGATGATATACAGTGACTCACAAGTGGTGACCTCCCAAATAAGTGGAGAATATCAGGCAAAGGACCCAAATATGAAGAGGTACTTGGAAAAAACTATGGAATACCTTGGGCGCTTCGCAGAAACCGAGGTCAAGCACATAACTCGGGATCTGAATAGCAGAGCAGACGCCCTATCCAAGTTAGCAAGTACCAAGCCAAGAGGAAATAACAGAAGCCTGATCCAAGAAACTCTCCAGGAACCCACAGTGGTAAAAACAGAAGACAAACAAGAAATCTTTGAAGTGGTCGGATTAAACCTCGGATGGATGAACCCCTTGGTCGAATACATGAAATTCAACACCCTCCCCAAGGAGGAGAAAGAGGCTAAGAAGATCCGAAGGGAAGCACAACACTACACCTTGGTGAGAAATATTCTCTACAGAAGGGGGATATCAACACCATTGTTAAAGTGCGTACCGACCTCAAAAACCACCGAGGTGTTAGAGGAAGTCCACAGTGAAATCTGCGGAAATCATCTCGGAGCAAGATCACTAGCCAGGAAAGTAATCCGAGCAGGATTCTACTGGCCGACCTTGCAGAAAGATGCCACAGAATTTGTGAAAAAGTGCCAACCATGTCAGATGCATGCAAATTTCCACGTGGCTCCCCCAGAGGAGCTCATCAGTATCATTTCTCCATGGCCCTTTGCAAATGGGGAATGGATTTGTTAGGTCCTTTTCCCCAAGTACCAGGACAAGTCAAATACCTGATCGTGGGAATAGATTACTTCACAAAGTGGATAGAAGCAGAACCATTGGCCACCATCACCGCACAAAGAAGTCGGAGGTTCCTCTACAAAAATATCATCACAAGGTATGGGATACCTCATTCCATTACTACAGATAATGGAACCCAGTTCACCGACTCTACCTTTAGAAGCCTAGTAGCCAGTATGAAAATCAAGCACCAGTTCACCTCGGTGGAGCACCCGCACGCCAATGGGCAAGCCAAGGCAGCCAACAAAGTCATACTGGCAGGGCTAAAGAAAAGGTTACAAGATGCAAAAGGAGCCTGGGCTGAAAAGCTCCCACAAGTGCTATGGGCTTACAGGACGATCCCCCAATCCGCCACTGGAGAAACACCCTTCCGACTAGTTTATGGCGTGGAAGCCATGATACCAATAGAAGTCAACGAACAAAGCCCAAGAGTTATTCTCCATGATGAGATCGGAAATATACAGGGGCACAAAGAGGAGCTCGACTTGCTCCCAGAAGTCCAAGAAGAAGCCCAGATAAGAGAAGCGGCGTTGAAGCAAAGCATGACTACAAGATACAACAAAAAAGTCATTCGAAGAGCATTCACCCCAAGTGACTTGGTCTTGATCAGAAACGACATTGGAGTCAGCAAATCAGGGGAAGGAAAGCTCGCTGCAAATTGGAAGGGACCATACAAAGTCAATGAGGTCTTAGGAAAAGGTTATTATAAAGTGACCGACCTGAACGGCACCGAGTCACCGAGGTCGTGGCATGCTTGTAATATGAAAAGGTACTACAGTTAAAAGCGAACTCTACTCCCTGATGTACTCTTTTCCCAACTTCACGATTTTTTCCCAAAATCAAAGGGTTTTTTCTGGAGATGGGTTTTTAATGAGGCATCATAGTAGGGGCTAAGGGAAACAGATTGTCAAAAACCCTTAGTAGCAATAAAGTACCTTCCCCAATTAATAAAGATCTTTTTCATCTTACAAATATCTCTTATAAATTCCTTTTTGTTTTCTCTTTCTTTCTACGAAACGCGCCGACTTAAGCTCGACAAAACGTGAAAATCCCATGAACCGACCTAGATGGTCGTCAGGATAAAACGACGAGGTACAAGTCGGTGTAAAGAGGTTATATAAGTTGATCGTAAGAAACTCAGGGACAATCTGACTCATAAGTCGAAATGAAAACCCGAGTAGAAAAGCTCGGAAACACTTCGACCCGTAAATCGGAATGAAGAACCGAGTAGAAGAAAAACGCATCGCAAAAATAACCTAAGGCATAAAAGCTCAATAAACCACAAAGTTGAGCATAAAGGAATAGTGAAAAAAAGAGGTCGAAAAACTATTGAAAAGACTGTCCTAGGTTCTTAAAGCGAAAAAAGCTCAGAAGAACAGACAAGTCGAATAAAAGGTTTCTGGGAAAAGGTCGAAAAGACTTCCTAAAATATCAAAAACAGAAAAACATGCACGCATAAGGTAACTTAAACCCTTATCAAAAAAAGGGGTATTTATTTTTTAACTTAAACCCTTATTAAAAAAGGTGTATTTTTTAAATATTTTGTTAACAGCCTTAAAAGGCCAAAAGAAATTGTTCAAACACCACCAACAAACAAGATATAAAGAGTTTAAAAAAGGGGGGACTCACAGGTCGAGCCCCCATATAGCCATATAAAGCTATTTTTGCAGAGGAGTAGATGGATCACCACCACCAGAGTCAGGAAAAGCGCCATCAGGACCGGGAAGAGAGGCAACCACAGGAAATGAAGAGGAAGTCGGAGGAACAACAGAAGAGCTCGGAGCGTCTTTAGAACGAGGAGGGGACTCCATAATCCTCTGCCCCCGAGTCTTCAATTCTGACTCGGAAACAATTACGGGGGCAGGAGGATCCACAATAGCACCATCAATGACGACTTTGTCCGGATCTAAAGGAGAAAGGTCCAGGTCAGGGGCAATGACTCCGACCTGCTCCTTGAAAATCCTCCAAGCCTCCTCGGCGCCATCGGCAATAGAGTCCTCCAACTCAACATATGCATTCCGAGAGTTCAACAAGTCCTTCCTCACCGACACAAGATCTTGAAATAAACTCTGGTAACTCTCCTGTGCTGCCTTCCTCAAACCCGCCTCCATGTTGCATTGGGCCTGCAACTTACTCTCCTTCTCCCGAAGGGTATCTCTCTCCTCCTTCAGCTTAGCGACCTCCTCCTTCAACTCCCTCTCATGCTCTTGATAAGCAAGAAGCCTTCCTTCCAGCTCCTCAACCTTCGAGGTCAACCCCAAAGAGCTGAGATGAGTCTTCTCAAAAATATCAAAGAGCTTGCCACAAACACCTGCCGCCCTAAAACTCTCCTCAGCCAGAGTGGTAAGGTGGTTCCGAACAGAGACATCATCCATACTTATATGAGGATAGATGTTCTTTCGGACGAATGCAAGAGCATCCGCCTTAACCCCACCATCAAAAGAAGAGCCAGACTCTAAAGTCTTGCGCTTCTTCTTCTCTGGCTCAGAAAGAAGTCGGGCGGAGGGGAGTGGCCGAGACAAAGCTGAAGAAGAAATCACAATGGGTTGGGAACAAGTCCCCACGTTCTGAGGAGGAGGAGGAGGAGGAGAGACGATCGCCCTGGTGCCACCAGTCCTAGCCCGAGATCTTGCCTTAGCCTCCTGAACTCTCTGGTAAGATTCTTGAGCATTCTTCCTTGCCATATATGCAAAAGAAACAATTAGCAAAAACAACAAGTCGACAAACCTCAGGTCGGCAGACACAAGTTGAAAATAAGAAACGTATATACATGTATAAAAACTACCTAGTTGCGACCGAACAAAAGTTGGCGATCCCTGGAGGAATTTTCTAGTATCCAAGTATGGGGCCCTCCCCCACACTTCTCGGAAAAACCCCACAATGGCCGCCTCCACCTCGTCTAGGTCGTCCAGACCATACTTCTCACAGGGGGAGGCCTCCAACCAATAAAGGGGAAAGCAAGGGGAAGAATTCTCATCTAAGAAAAAGGGGTGGTGACCCTCTACAGCTTGCACTTTGAAAAAATAATTTTTAAAGTATTTATAAGTACGTGGGGGGCACAATGGTAAAAACGGGGCAGTCATTAATGAGAACGCACCGTTACCAAGAATTCCTACGCACATCCCTAAACGGACACGACGCTTGATTAGACGTAACTGTCAGAACCAAAAGGCTACGAAAAGTCACGTCGGTTTCGGACCATCACGTCGGTCCTCCTACAAGTCGGCTACGACCCCGAGTAGAATACTCGAACCCAAATCTTGAAAAGAAAATTGGGCTCGAGTAGGGGCACTGTTCATACCCTGGCCCAACAGTAAAGGTCAAGGTCCAGGTCCAAATAAAAGGCCTAATTCCACGGATTGAGTCTCACCCAATACCCACCTTCGTCCTATGAAGTCGGTTCTCACCACGACTTGCTCTAAAGAAGTCGGGTACGAGGGTTAGCTGGCAGATAAACACTCATTCAAATGAATAACTGCCCCTAGAATCTCTCTAACCACTTCCAAGAGCCATATCCTAACCTCCCTAAGATAATGGGACGGTTAACACCCTAAAAAGGTGGCACTACTCCAACGGTGGTTATTGGTTCACCACTATAAATACACTGACACTCCTCAGGTATCTTTAAGTTCCAATACATTCTAAACCTGCTTAATCCTTTGCTGACTTAGGCATCGGAGTGTCTTTGCAGGTACCACTCCCCATTCTTTCGCACACACAAGTCGGACGGAGGTTCCCGAGTTGAAGATCCACTTGAAGCCTCCTTCTTCATACGTTTGGGCCAACCAACGCCATCCAACCCATTAATCTCCGATTACCCACCGTAACAATATATATTAGGAAGATTTAATTATTAAAAAGGATTGTTAATATGAAGATTATTAAAATTAATTAATTTTTATAATATTTAGAGAGAATGACTAAATTTTGTTAGAGAGGCAAATATATTGTTAAATGATTTTAAGATTTGTCTTATTATTGTTCAAATCTTTTATCTTGGTATGTCTAAAATGAGCTCAACATTTATGTGTTTATTTAATGTGTCACATTTATATAAATCATTAGATTTTATTAGATTAAAATCAAAAATTAATATAAAAGAAGAGCATTGATGAACTCTAATAAATACAGAATATTATAATATATAAATAAATGCTTTAAATGACAATACTTTAATACATAATACTTTAAATGGCAATAAAATCTTTTATTCTTAAATAATTAAATATAAATATATAAATACAAAATATCTGAATATTTTTTTTATTAAAATTAATTATTATGCAAAATTTTTTTATAATATTAAAATGATATTTTAAACTGTAATATAAAAATATAAAATAATTAAAATTTTATTTTATATTACTTGATAAATAATTAGATTATTATATTCAAAATTTATTAACTAATTACTTTTATTAAAGATATTATTATATAATATAATTTTTCATAAAAATATTTTAAAAATATAATTTACGTATATATAGGATTGTATAATCTACGTACATATATCATGTATTATGTACAATCATGTATTATATATAATATTTTAAATCAATTATATTTTAAATTTGATTATATTTTCTTTCTTTTTTTCCCTTTCTATTTGGTCGTTTAGAACGTTACTTCCTTATTACTTGATTCCTAAGTTTATGAATTTTCTTTGCCTTACTTAATTCCAGTTGGTGTTTCTATATGGAATTTCACTTAAAATTTCGTCCCGTAATGCTTATAGTTTATTTTCTTTTGTGTTTTTGACGGACTCTCTGGATTCTGAATATGAATTCGTTCCTGAAGCCTGAAAACGCCCTCATGAGGACTGTAAGTTTGTTCAAGAGATATTTCATTTAACATTTTGCGGTTTATTTACTTGATGTTTGCCCTTGTTTTGAATAAACAATGTAATCTTAATTTCAATGCACATAATTGATCAATGTTGTGTTGGGCAGAAACAAATTATTGTTATAGATGGTATATAAAATTATAAATAAGGATTTGAATATAAAAGTAAATCATAAAAATTATATTTATAAAAAAGAAATAAATAAAAAAATTATTTGTCTATTTAAAAGAAGTTGATTTTTCTCTCTAAATATTATAGAAATTAATTTTTTTAAATAATTTTTATATTAACAATTCTTTTAATAATTAAATCTTTCCAATAATTTTCCCATAATTAGTTCTAACATGATTCCTTATCCGGCCCCGCCTCTTGTGGCCTAACCCATCGTGCAACTGCAACAAAACTAACAATGACTCGCAAAATTAAATAATACTCCTAGCTATAAAATAAATATATGTGACAAGTACTTAATTTGAAGAAAGTTTCGATTACAACTATTATGTTCATGTGGCTAGCTTGCAAAACATCAACTTGAAGAATTATAATGCTGCACTTCTTTGGTTAGAGAATCTAATCGAAGGCTCTATCAACTACCAACAACGCACGTAAAGGTATGCATATATAGCATGTGGGGGCTTTGTAGATCCCTGTTCAAGGGGAATAGATCCTCTCAAAAAAATAAAAGTGAAATAAAAGAATAATAATTTAATTATTCTTAAATTTATAATTTCTATCATATATGAATTGTACAGCTTTAATTCAAGAGAGATTGAAGCTTATTAGTATATAAGAAGAGGATGGTTTCTTTCAAATTGATAATAGTTACATATAAGGGTTAAGTACAATTTTGGTTTTTAAAATATAGGCTAAAATTTTTTTGTTTTTAATCTTTTTTTACATATAAAATTGTTCCTAAGATTTAAAACAAAGTTTTAAAATCGATATTTTTACTTAAATTTTAAAATTTTGGACCAAATTACCTATAACAAAAAAATTATAAAATAAAAAAAAGAGAAAAATAGTATTTTTGCTCCTATAAAAAAGAAGGAAAGAAGAAAGAAAGAAAAAAAAGAAAAAGAAGAGAAAAAAAAGGAAGAAGAAGCTGTTTCCGGTCCACTTTCACTACCACCTCTGTACGATTTTAGTCTCTAAAATAAAGACGATTTTAAAACTAAGTTAAACTTTAAGGACGATTTTGTATGAAAAAAAAAAGTTGGAGATAAACAAAATTTCAATCTATATCTAAAAGACCAAAATCATAATTAATCCTATATATAAATTTCTCTATCTTATAGTTTGGTCTCCTGATTTTATTTTTTGCGTCCTTTTAATTAAATTATGTCTTTCACGTTTTCCTCTTCCAGCAAAAACTCTAATACTGCCACTTAGGCCTATCATTTTTTTTATTTATTTTATCAATCTTTTCACTTAAAAAAATGTTTAGTCTTTGTTTAGATAGACAAATTTTTTAGCATAATTAAACTTGTTGTAACCAAATAATCAAACTTTTGTTTAGTAGCATAATTAATTTTTTTTTTCTTGAGCATCTAATATGTATTTATGTATAATGGCTATTTTAGGTATTCATGATGTAGTGAAAATTTTGTTGCGTATGATAAAAATTTTGATACTGTTTTCATCCTTAACTATTTCCCCTTTTAATTGTGTGAACCGTATGGCATATGATCTGATTTGATAGAACCTATGCAGAAAAGTGAAAATTGCAAAATGGTCCCCTACTATAGGGTACCACTACTACTACTCATTGCTCGCACACATTCTAGTTTATGCCTACCTTACATGCAACACGGGCAGATATATATATAAGAAAGATAAAGTTGTTAAAGCATGAAAGGTTCATTCAACTAAAAGTTTTAAAAGCTCTCTTGGGTTATATCTAGAATAATAGTTATAATTTATAGACTAGTCTCTGTGGTGGCGTGAGCGTGATATTTTTAAATTCGTTATAACTATTGGACCACATGCATGCATCTTTCGCTCCTTGTTTGTTTTACTTTTCAGCATCTATTGTATATATGGTTTAATATCCAACTCATCTTTATTTGGCCTAGTTAATATAAATTGACTACTTTAATTTGTTCTCAAGTGCAGCTATTTCAAAATCAAAAAAATATTAACTACAATATGCATACATAAAGGGATTAGGTATGGATGTCTATCAATAGGGTAGATGCTGCTACTCATAGGCAACGTTTTTTTTATAAGAAAAAAAAAAGTAAAAACAAAATATAAAAAAGAGAGACAGCGATCTATCTTAATGTATGTGTATATGAGACAAAAGATATGACACCGGAGACAGCAAAACCTAGCTGCTTTTTGGAATCAAGAGAGATGGTCCAAGTCTCTAGCCGATCCCTTAATTAATAATAATAATAATTTAATTTTAATACAATTTCAGTTTGAAATAATTATATATTTATGTTTAATTATATAATCACATATCACTACAAATAATTTTATATTAACATGTAAAAATATTATTTATACATTAAAATAGGAGTGTATAGGGAACAGATAAAACTGAGTTTGTCCTCATTTAGACTCGATCCTAAATATACACTGGGTCTATTTTTTAGATTCTGATTCGATTCTAAACTCGATGAAACTTAAATATTTTTGGGCAACAATTATATCGAATCCAAACCGGATAAAAACTGGACCTTTATAACTTTAACAATAATTTATAAAAAAAATTTATTTATGATGTATTTATTTATAAAAAAAACTTATTACTAAGAAGCTAATATCCATATTTGAACTTAAATTTGTCTATAAATTCTAATTTAATACTTTTTTAATCTATTTTCTAATTCAATAAGTATGATTAAAAATAAAATAGTAAACTTATAATTAATATAACATAATATTGATATATACTTTTTCTATTTCTTAGGATGCACACGAACCGAATGAAGCCGGGTTCGCCTTGACTCAGATCTGACATGAAATTATGACCGAATCTATTTTTGAAACTCGTACCCAGTCCTAAATCAGATAAAATCACACCAAACTAGCTCTTAAAATATTCGGGTCTAGGTCGAATTGGGCCATGTACACCCCTATATTAAAATTAACAATTAAAATCAGTTATCAATATATTTGTGTATAAATATTTGTGTGGTTTAATTTATTTTTAATATGTATTTGTATTCTAATATGCATTTTATACTAGTAGCCGACTTTAGTAGTTAATTTTGACATACACGTAATATAGTCATTATTTTATACATTGACCAGATAAATAGTAATTAAAAAAATAAATGTAATTAAATAATTACATAGTTGATATATTAAAATTAAATTTTTAGTAATAATAGTAATAATTAAAAAAGGGACAAAAAATAAAATAAGGGAAAATTATAAGGAACAAGTGGATATATATATTCCTATTTATTTCTACTTATATAAAGTTTGTATGAGAAGTGTGTTATCCCTACTTAGAGGCTCAAGTTAAGAAAAGAAGAGAGATAATAAGCAGCGCAAAATTCAAGTGTATTTGTTCTCTCTTGTTGTTGGCGAATCTGGTGCACCTGCAACAGTTAAAGCTGCCAGCATGATCTGAACTTATTACCTTCCTTCTTCCTTATATTTGTGTGTGGTGGCAAGATCAGATCATGTGGGAGCTTCATCTGTTGCAATGGTAGCATATATATATAAACCCTAATTACTTCTTCCCCTGCCACTACAAAACCCTAGCTAGAACAAGGTTTCCTTCCTTCTTTCTTTCTTTTTCTTTAATTTTTGTTATATATGGATGGATAAGATAAGAGATTTCAAATTATGCGTTGTCGCTGAACGGCTCAAGAATTTGCAGGATTCAAGTATTCATCATCAGGTGTGTATTCAAGTATTCAAGTATCCATATATTCCTAGCTAGGTTTTCCGATCTGCGCGTAGCTTGATCTGATCTATGAATTACAGTAATCTTTTTTCCTTTTAATATCGTCTCAATTCATCACTTACGAATTAACCTGATGAATTACAATATATTAATTAAGGTCGTGTTCCTCTTAATTTCCAGATCTGAAGAAATAAACTGAAAATAATTCTTCCTGTTATTTGTTTCCAATGCATCATATATAATAATTCCAGAGAGGCTTGCAAGTCACAAATTGTTTTCAACAATAATATTGTATATTGGAGCCATTGAATTCATGCTATAAGTTATACTATTAAGCAATTCATTACTGCAACATCCATTGAAATATCCTATCATTGTTTTAATTTAGCGTAAACAGTGTATAAATTTCTGATTAAGCCATCTTAAATAAAGCAAGAGCTAGTTTGTGAACATTAATTTTAAGAAACTAATTAAATTACTGTCCTTTTTTTTCATTTATAAAAATGACTATAGATCATATCATATGTAGCAATTGGATTTATAGGAAGAAAGGATCAGGGTTATCATTACTGAAGTTCCAGCTAGCGTAATTTCCTTCTACTCCTTTTTGGTCCTAGCTCCCATGGAGGTAACATATATAGAGGGTGGCTTTTCCTTCGCTCAAGCCACCATTTGGTTTCGATGGAACCAACACAATCTATATTATTAGTTTGTAATGGAGTTTTCTAATATTTATTAGGAATGGTAGAGGTAAAAATTGACTAATATCAGTTCAAATATAATATAAGGTAAAAAAAAAAATATTGATCGCTTAATATTCATCCAAGATAAAAACTTGTATTATTTTTTCTCAGTATTTTTAGCTATAAATTTAATTTTTTTAATCTAATAATAATCCAATAATGTAATTATAGCTAACACTTTTAAACATTACAAATAATAAAATTATCATTAAAAATTATCACTTTTAGAGATAAAAAGTGAAAAATTAGTTAGTGTTAATTTAAATGCACAATAAAATAAATAAAAGAAATATTAGTTATATCTGTAAATCTTCTTAATTATTAAGCAAGACAAAAAATTTAATATATTTATGGCATTTATCTTATTGACTCATCATTTTAATTATTATGATGAAGAAAGTCTATTTTTCTTTTATTTAATATTTAAAAAAGATATTTAGAAGGTTTATTATATATGATGTTACATCATAATACTCATTAAAAGGAGATTCAATTTTTTTCCTCCCTAACTTAGCTTGTTTCCATATTATTGGTTATTATTGTAGAATAATATTTCTGATCTTATAGAAGTGGGATTTTGGATAATATGGATTTAGTAAGGAGAGATATTTCCAATGGTGTTGACCTTGTGACGAAAGTAATGAAGAAAAAGGATTTCAGAGTGGGTTGGGCTTGGTGAGTGCATTAGGAACGATTAATGGTGACCCATTGAGTTAATTTAATCTCATCCGTCCTTAATGTCCATTCAATCATGCTTTGAAGAACAAATATATTATTAAAGAGTATCCCCAAAATTAGAAGTTTTTTGGATTATGAGAAACTAGCAGAAGCAATGCAATCGAGGAAAGAGATCGGAATTGTATTGGATAATGTTTCAATTAATTTATGTTGTTGATCATGTGTGCATGGAGTGTAACAATGTATTATATATTGCAATGCCTGGCCTTTTGACTCTTTTCAGCACAATGAGCACATAATGTATTTAGAAAATCTCTTCCCATATTAATGATATGTTATATTATATTATTGACGGGGCATTTAATTATATAATTAAGTACTTGGACATTTGAAACAGTTAGTTCGAAGGTATTTGAATCCAAGTTAGCTAAGTATAAAGGATGGGACAAATTAAAATAACATATTAGGTGTTAGGATTTGGTTGAATTAGTCCCACATTGCTTAGGATAGCAAATGGAGTGGGTGGCCTAGGCTATAAATATGAGGCTAAGTTCTCCATTTGTTTTTGCACCAGTCAGAAACACTTTAAGCTTGTATCTGATTTTTCTTTTCCTCTGTACTCTTTGATTAGAGAGTGTTGTGAGGTGTAGTTAGATATTTGCTTTGAAAGAGTGTGGGTGTACTGGGGTGCCGGTGAGAGAAAGAAGTCTATGTGTTGTAACAATTTTCACATAGTGATATTCTCTGGTTGTCATTTGACAACGGCCGTGGTTTTTTCTCCGGTAATTGGAGTTTCCACGTTAAATTCTTGTGTTGTGATTGTGTCTATTTTATTTCTCTGTCAAAGGTGTTTTCTCAAGGGGGAATTGTGTCTTATTCCCAACAAGTGGTATCAGAGCTTCGGTTCGGTGGGATTTATTCTTAGTATGCTCTGTGGTTGCAGCCTAGTCTAATCTCTTTGGTTGCTGTTGTTGTTGCTGGAAGGCAGTGTGACTCTGTGAGAGTGCAGTTTGGAAAAGGTTCTGGCTAAGGAAAGACTTGGTATTTAAGTGTGTCCATTGTGACCCACCTCTCTTTCCTGGGGACCCTTCCTAGTGCACGGTCTACAGTTGAGTTATACTATTCCAGTATACGGTTGCAACAATGTCAGGATATTCAAGTGCTGTGAAGCTTGAAATAGAAAATTTTGATGGAAGAATCAATTTTGGCTTGTGGCAAATACAAGTCAAGGATGTGTTGATACAATCAGGTTTGCACAAGGCGTTGAAGGAGAAGATCTCTGGTTGCTCTCTCTATGAGAGAAGATGATGTTCTCTAGAAGACAAGAAGTATCCTCATGGTATTACCGCACTGCCATGGATAAGGATGAGTTGTGGCAATCAGGTCCACAATTGCACACGGGCATTGGTTGGCGTTGAGATGCAAGGTGTGTGGCGGAGTTAGGTCGATGGCTGAAGAACTTCCAGGAAAAGCCAATTTGGAAGTTGCACCATGAATTTTCAGCAAGGTTTCGATCTGTACCAAGGCGAAATGCTTGGAGTGGTCTAATTCCAAGTGAGTATACTTTCATGGTGGAGTATGATAGTTCTCTGAACTATGATTGTCGGTATAGACAATGGCAGCAAAGAATTGTCGGTGTTGACAATGGAAGCTGAAGATGTGTGACTATTTCAATCAAGGTGGAGATTGTTAGGATTTGGTTGAATTAGTCCCACATTGCTTAGGATAGCAAATGGAGTGGGTGGCCTAGGCTATAAATATGAGGCTAAGTTCTCCATTTGTTTTTGCACCAGTCAGAAACACTTTAAGCTTGTATCTGATTTTTCTTTTCCTCTGTACTCTTTGATTAGAGAGTGTTGTGAGGTGTAGTTAGATATTTGCTTTGAAAGAGTGTGGGTGTACTGGGGTGCCGGTGAGAGAAAGAAGTCTATGTGTTGTAACAATTTTCACATAGTGATATTCTCTGGTTGTCATTTGACAACGGCCGTGGTTTTTTCTCCGGTAATTGGAGTTTCCACGTTAAATTCTTGTGTTGTGATTGTGTCTATTTTATTTCTCTGTCAAAGGTGTTTTCTCAAGGGGGAATTGTGTCTTATTCCCAACATTAGGGTGCATATGCAATAGCCTTCGGCTAACTAGCAGTATACTTAAAAAATGGTTACGCGCTAATCATCACGTATAAACTCTCACATGCATTGTCTGTGTCTTTATTAATAAAATTATAAGACATTTTCTATTTTTTAAACAGTATACTAATGTCTTATTCCCCAACTTGTTTTGCTTTCTAGAAGTATGGAAACAGTTCCTCACTCATTTAATTTCTCATCAACATTATCTCTTACCTTACCCGCTGTTTTATTTTATTTTTTTTTTTTAACAAGAGAACCCAACACAATTACAGTGGAGCAACAAAATAAAAAACAAAAGAAATATAAAGGAATAAACTGAAAATAATCCCTAGTGTCATCTCCGACATTGCCATCAACAACTAAAAGGATCCAAACTACTCCACTCTCTATAACTGGTTAAAGATCTCTAAAACACCTCATTTGCACTCCCTTCTTTGTTATTGAAGATTCGTTCGTTCCTCTCTAACCAAACGTTCCAAATAACCGAAAAAAAAAACAAATGAGCCATATGTTTCGCTCCCCCTTCCTGGTAGCAATACCTGTCCAGCTTTCAAAGTGTTCTTTTAGTGAACCCGGAATAGACCACAATCTCCCCAAGTCAGATAGCCATTGACACCACACCTGCCAAGTAAAGTCACAACTTAAAAACAAGTGGTGAATATGTTCAACGTCTTTTTTACACAAAACGCATATGTTATCAGTATGATTAATAATCCCCAATCTAAGCAGTCTTTCTTTCGTATTTACTCTACCTATCAAAGTAAACCAAGTAAAAAACTCCACTCGTGGTGGAACCAAACCTTTCCAAATGGTTCTGGTGAAACTGTATCTGGTTATTTCCTCCGAAAGGGTTTCTGACTGCATCACCTGCACAAAAGAGTTAGTTGAAAATATACGTTCATTGTCAAACTTCCAAACAACTCTATCTTGCTTATTATATGATAGCTTAATAGGGCTTAGCGTCTCATGTAAATGATCCACTAATTCCAACTCCCCTTGGTATAACTCTCGCTTCCACTGGAAGTTCCAGATCCACTCTAACTCATCCCAAAATCCACAATCCCCTATGACAGATCCTTTTTAGTTTGAAACAGAGAAAAGTCTCAGAAAACATATCTTTAATGAACCACTACTTTGTAGCCATACATCTTCTCAGAATCGAGTCCTCCTTCCGTCACCCATCTCCATAGATAATCCTGCAATCATCTTATCTCTCACATTATTATCCCTCATCACCTGCAGCTGACATATATCCTTCCATAGATCCCCTCTAGTAGGTAATGTTTAAGCCAATAACATCACATTGGGGTTCAAGTCATAGTAAGAGCACACAACCTTCTTCTATAATGGACGCTCCTCTTTTGAAAACCACTACCACCACTTGAAAAGTAGTGTAGTGTTTCTAATAACGGCATCACCTACCCCTAATCCACCCACCTTCTTAGGGGCCTGAACCACCTCCCATTTAACTAACGCTAAACCATTTCTACCTTCCTTCTTACTCCACAGGAATCTCCTCTGCAACGATATCAACTTTTCTTCCACAGCTATTTAACACAGATTTAATAAGAACTAACTTACCCGCTTTATTGAGGACTTTTGTCTTTCACACGCTAAGCTTCTCCTCAACCTTGTCAATTATCGGTTTCTAAGTCTTGACCAGTCTTGGATTCGCTCCTAAAGAAATGCCAATATATCTGACTGGTAGGCTGGTCTCCTTGCATCCCAATAAGTTACACATGTTGTATGTCCAATGCTGTTCGTAATTAATTGGGATTAAACTTGATTTATCAAAGATAATAGTTAACCCTGATATCATCTCAAAGCACCTTAGCAACCTGACATAATTTCTGATGATTTTCTCCTCTGGTGGACAGAACAATATAGTGTCGTCTGCAAACTGTAGATGTGATAACTCTATATTGTCCTTTCCAATCAGTAGTGGCATAATGCGATTGTTCCTAACTGCCTCCCCTATCATCCTATGCAGAACATCCACAACCAGAACAAACAAAAAAGGAAATAGTGAATCTCCTTGTCTCAAGCCCCTCTCCATCTTAAAAGGTTTAGATGGGGAGCCATTTATTATCAGGATCTACATGGACGCTGTACCAACACATTCCTTTACCCATTTCCTCCATCTCCAACCAAAGCCCATCTTTTGTAGCACAATATCCACAAAACTCCATTTTACTCGGTCATAAGCCTTCTGGAAATCTAATTTAATGATTGCCGCTTTCTTCTTTCTCGTCTTTAACCAGTGCACTGTTTCACAAGCGATAATTGCCCCCCATCATGTATTTTCCGCCCCTTCACAAATGCGCTCTGAGTCTTCCCTACTAGATCTGGCATGACTGGTCTCATCCTCCTAACCATTACTTTGGAGATTAGCTTGTATACGCAACCTACCATGCTGATCGGCCGAAGGTCCTTGATCTCCTTGGCTCCAGTCAACTTAGGTGCAAGGGCCACCCAAGTTATATTGGAATCAGAAGGCAATCTCGACGATCGAAAGAAATTCAGTACAGCTGTCATGAATTCTGCACCAATCTCACCCCAACACTTCTTAATGAAATTCATGTTATAACCATCACTTCCTGGAACCTTGGAAGATTTGCAATCTTAAACAGCTTCCCTAATCTCCTCTACTGTCGACATTCTCTCCAAAACTATCGCATTTTTTACATCAATCCGATTTACCAGTACGTCCCTAAACCCCTCAACTGGGATCTTTACTGGTGATACAAATCTTTACCCCCTGTTAAAGTTGGTCTTGCTAGTTATTTCTTATGGCATAAAGAATTAGTAATTTAATGAAATCATTTTTCATACATTCACATATTAAAATAAAATATTTAAACCCAAGACTGTTGTGCATCTCAATTAACCTACAGGGCAGCATTAATATCATTGAGACATTTGCCAATGTTTGTGATATATATATAGGTGACTTCTATGGTGGCCAAGGTATTTGGATGGACAAGGTGGCTAATAAATATGTAGCCAATTGAAGCGTGACACATGGAATGAATGTTGACTAACTTCCAAATGAGTTTGACCATAGAAATAATTAGTTTGGTTAATGAGCCACGGTAAATGTGAGTAAACACCGGTAAGTAGGAAATGTAATGGATTAGTAATTGTAGTTTGTGAGGGTCATTTATTCAAATTTCAAAATACTTGAAACAGGGGGAATTGAAATAGAAATCAAAAAGAAAAATTAAAAAATATCCCAAATTTTAGAATTGAATGAGCAGACCTTTAAGCAAGTTAGAGAAGTTATGGTTCATCTTGAAGTTGTGCAAACTGTTGCGGGAGGTGACTGCATGCCATCCCCAAAGAGGCGATTGGAATCTATGTCGGCGATTCAGCGGAGAAGAGCAGAAGAATAGTGGAACAGTAGGGTTCGCGCCATCGTTGTCTCTCCTCTGTCTCCTTTGAAGTGCCCCTTCGATCTCTCTCAAGGGTGGAACCCTTGAACTCTGGAGGCTGGTTCTGGATCTCTGACTCGCCTGGTGTCCCTTGTGTTTGCTGGGTTGCGTCGTTGCTCTTCGGAAATGGTGAAATTTGGCTCCTGTTCATTCTTATTCTGTGCTCTTACATTGGTGAGTATAATTTTTTAGCTTTGTTCTATATTGGAGGAATATGCAATTATGCTGAATTTGTTGAGATGGTTGTTAATCTGTTGTGTTAAGCATTGGATATACTGGTTTTGTTTCCCAAAAAATGCACAGAATTGCTTAAATTGAATTTCTGAAAGTAAGTTAATACCTCTATTATGATGCTTAGGAACAAGATGAACCCTGTAATCGACCGCCGAAAAAATTGTTTATTAGGGGCTGCTTGTGATTGGAACAACAGCAAATCCTTATGACTTTACCAAGAACAGTAAACTTAACAGAATATTTAACCGTTGTCATGGTCTTGAGGTCCCCATGCTGTAAAATCAAATGACCAAACTTATGCTTTTGAAAACAAAACTATGTGCGTTTAGTATAAATGATTTTAGTTAAACTGAATTTGATATATTCTTTTAGCAATTCTCTTCTGGTCAACCTTAACCCAAAAATTAAAAAATTGTCTTTGTAATGTTAGAAACCAATGAGTCAACCAATTTATTTAGACCATACACTGTAATAAACTATTAATTGACGACTATGGACTTCGCTTAATGCTAATTTAAGTAGCAATTTTCTCCATTTAAGTTAATTCCATAAGCGACAATGTGTACGACATGCTTTGTTCCTCAATGGATATTTTTTTTAAAATCCAGGGATGTCTGATAGTGAGTCAGATTTGGATGATGGCAGCACGTCAGGGTTGTCAGGTCATTGGACTGATGGTTGGAGCACCGATTCGGGAGATGGGGATGACTTGAATGGGTTGGAGGAACCGCTGACTGAGGAAGGGGATAGTGGCCGTTCCGACAGTGAATACGACGGCAGGGATTGTGGTGGAAGCTATATGCATGCTGCTGCAGAGGATCATGCAAACTTCGAGAATGTCATGGGTAAACAATTCAGCTGTCCAGACCCTGTGATTGCTTCCGTGTTGTTATCTGTAGAATTTAAATGGGATTGGAGATGCGTATGCAAGCTATGTCGCGTATGCAAAGGGTATTGGCTTTGCAGTGCGAAAGGGAGATTCTATTAAAGACGAGGAGGGGAATATTGTTAGAAAATTTTTCTACTGCAATCGGCAAGGGCTGCGTAAAAAGAAGCATTACAAGTGAGTTGATAGAAAAAGGACTCATAAACCGGAGATGAGAACGAATTGCAATGCCAAGCTTGTGGTGTTTCTGGACAAAAGTTGTAGGAAATGGCGGACGAAAACATTGGTCGAGGAACATAATCACGAATTGGCGCCCCAAGAGTTCACTAATGTCATGGCTCCACATATGAAGATCCCAGAAGGGCACCAAGCGCATATACATAGCATGCATGAAGATGGGTTCAAAACAACTCAAATAATAGGCTTCTTTGCCCACATGTGTGGTGGATATCGGAATCTTAACTTCATTAGTAAGGACTTGTATAATTATATGGATGGAGTTAGGCAATCAAGGATTGTCGAGGGAGATGCAGCCGCAGCAATAAGCTACTTGAAGGGCAAGGCTGAGTTGGATCCGACGGCAGTTGTGCAGTACTCTTATTGCGCTGAGAAGCACCTTGGGCACCTATTTTGGTCAGATGGTAACATGCAGCATGACTATGAATGCTTTGGTGATGTGTTAGCATTTGACTCAACGTACAGAAAAAACTTATATAACAGACCTCTTGTGATCTTTTTTGGCACCAACCATCATAGACAGACAATTATTTTTGGGTTTGGTTTGCTAGAGGACGAGAAGATTCCGTTCTACAAATGGTTGTTAAGTAGCTTCTTGGAGGTAATGAGGCACAAGGAGCTGAAAGTCGTTATCACAGATGGCGATGAATCCATGCGAGAGGCCATTAGATGTGAATTCCCTAGTGCGACACATAGACTATGCACCTGGCATCTTGCTCGAAATGCAGTTGTTAATATTAAAGACAAAGATTTGTGTGCTGCGTTTAAGACTGCTGTGTATGGTCACTTTGATATGGAAGAGTTTGACAGATATTGGATGGACATGATCACGTCATTCGGTTTAGAGGACAACGATTGGGTCGCAAAGACATACGAAAAGAGAGAGATATGGGCAAATGCTTATTTGTGTGAGAAGTTTTGTGCCGGCATACGAACCACTTCTCGGTGCAAGGGTATTAATTCATCACTTAAGAAATTTATCAAGTCTGGGAATTGCTTACTTGAGTTGGTCGAGAACTTGGATCGAGTAGTTAAAGATTACCGAAATAACGAGTTCATTACAGATTACAAGACTCTTTACTCAAATCCGGTGTTGACAACGGGTCTTGAAGCATTGGAAAGATCTGTGAGCAAGTTCTACACGAGAAAAATATTCTATGAGGTGCAAAAATAGATTGAGGGAGTTGGGGCATTGTTAGTGTTGCACAGGGACAGTATTGGTGGCACGGAGAAGTTCATGTTCCGAAAGTATCAAAAGTCCCATCATGTATACTCGGTTTTCGTGGATAGAAGTTGTGATAAGTATGAATGTTCTTGTAAGTTGTGGAGAGATTATGGATACCTTGCTGCCATATATTTTATGTCCTGAAAGAGCTAGAGAAAGAAGAATTGCCGAGCCGATTGGTCCTGCGCAGGTGGTGCAAAGATGCCAAGGTCGCTGATAGTAGTAGTCAGCATGCCTCAGTCAATCCCACAGATGGATTTCGCGTTAGATACGGTGCATTGTGGAGTGTCTGCCTGTCACTGTGTTTTACAGCCGCGCAATGCACGAAAACATACAACACTGCCATGACAGAGGTGGCCAGAATGTCGAGGGAGTTTGAATCTCTAGGTGGCATAGGACAAATGAGCAGTCGTGTTCAAGTAGGGGCGGATGAAACTCATATTCTCGACTCAAAGGTTATCAGGTCCAAGGGTGCACCTCGGGGGAGCACAAATGCGAATAACGGGAGGCGTACTATTGAGTTTTTAATACTATTGAGTTGTTACTATTATAAATTTTTGGTATTTTGTGTACTCCTTATTTTAGAGATTTTTTATATGAGGAGTACTAGGGGGCTAGCAGAATTTGTGATGTTTAGCCATCAATTAGCCATCATTAATATTTTTAATGGTGTGAAATGGATTAATCATTTTCCTTTTGATGGTTAAGTGCTGGCCAGATTTCAACAAAAGTGCTAGCCCCCTAGACTTTCTCTTTTGATATTCTTTTACTGTTTTTTTTTTTTACCAAAGATATGAGACTCAAACTCGCAACTTCTTAATTGAGTATGGGAAGACTATGTCATTTGAGCTATAACTCATTGACTTGATATTCTTGTACGGTTAGTACTCATATTTTTATTAAAAATATTATATATACATCAATAATTAAAAACTAAATTAATCATGATGCAATTCTGTATAAATATTATTTAACTTATTTTAAAGTTTAAATTATACTTTTAAGTTGACTTTTTAAATTTAAATACTTATATAAATGATACTATTTCTACTCGTTATCATTGTTTTACATGGAATAGAAAACCTATAAATTTAAACTAATATAAGATATTAAAATTATATATACAATATAAAATTATTCATGATGGACACTCAATGCAATTTGATAAAATAATAAACACTAAAGAAAGTGTATTTATGAATGTTATATGTAAAACAGTCATTTAAAAAAAATAAACCGTCTATACTGTAATTTTATTTTTAAACAAACTTTATTTAATTTAGACTAAATTTTATTTTTATTTGTTAATAATAATAATTCTTTACAGTATGTAATTAATCAATTTATTTTTAATCACATATAACTAAATTACTCTTAATAAAACTTTTGCTTTGAATTAGCGTTTATAAAAGAGTTAATTGCTAATAAAAAATTATTAGAAAGATAATTTTTTTTCAGAATTTTGACAACAATAAATAATATTATAGATTTTTATTTTCGCTAATTATTACTCAAAACTGTTCCTAAAGCTGGTTCACATGAATAATTTATCTTACTAAGTTGAACAAGGTTAAGACGAATTAACTGTAATATTGTTCCTAACTTTAGTTCGCGGTGTCCATCTAATGACTTTAATTAAGAAATCAGAAAAAGGATTAAACAAATAATGTATTACAGAGCCAAAATGAAGTACCAGAGCCAAAAACAAGTATTGTATTTTTTTTTCTGTTATGCTTAATTAGATTATAGTTTAATCTCTATCCTATGTTCATGTGTAATGAGTTTTAAACATGGTACAAAATTTGTAGTTCAATAATTCTTTATTGTAGTTAACTTATACTATTTAAAATGTATACAGTGGCCGTGGCTAACAAAAATTACACACAAGCATAGTATTCTAAGCTAATTCACATTTCTCATGATGCACCTATCGAAACTCTATAATGGTTTTTCTAGCCAATAGGTCTCCACTCTTTCTGCAAATGAACAAAGTAAGTGGAGCCCATTTTATGTGGTGAAGGGGATGGATCTCTTGCCTATTTATACTTGTATCCAGACATTTTCTTGTCTTCACGCTGCCTCGTATAGAACACACATAAGGCCCTTCAAACTCACGTTGTCTCTCCAACCCGACAACCATGTCGCACCCGATCAACCCTGCCGCCATCGCCGATGAAGTTGCATCTATGGAGCACATCCGAGCACTAATTTGTGCAGCGCGATCAGCGCGGGCGATGATCTGGCTCAAGCATTCGTGCTAATCCATGGTCATTCAACCAGAACGATGTCCTTCGCCAGTTGACCCTCGCCGACCGCCACGACCACGGTACGTGTCCGTCATCCTCCACCTACTTGAACATTCCCATTTTGCACATGCAATACGTGTTTGACCACATGTTTCTTTGCAGGAGTCGAATTCGTTCCAGATCGTGATTGGAGCCATGTGGCTCTTTACAAGAGCCGCCAAACCTCACTCCGGCAAGTGTTACTAGTCTGCACGAACCTCCGCCTGTGTACCACAAGCAGACCTACGAATCCACCACCAAGGGAACTGTTCACAGATTCCTGGTTGTCGTTCCAACCGACTCGGAGTATTCCTCTTGCAGTGCGGCCGGTAGATACTCGACGGACGAACATCTTGCGCACGAAGATGCTGCAGCGGCCTTGATGAGAAAGCTGTTGGAGTTGCATTCGATGGTCGTTGATGACTTCAACCACGACTTGTTAGAGGAGGAGAAACTTGTCCACTATGAGACCCGCAACGCGCTTGAACGACTTCGTGCACGTTATCGCAACATGGCTTCATCATTCAGGAATTATCGCCGCCTGAATCACCCTGAGTACATGTCATCAAGTTCCGAGTATGTCTCGAAGTAGACGATCCCTACGTCTTTGTAGGCCTCAACGACGTCTTTTTCACAACCGATATCAAGTTACCTTTAGAAATAGGAGAACCTTAAGCCATTAGGAACAATGCTTTTTATTTTGCTATGGCACCAATTTAGATGTTGCACTTTGGTGTACTACGCGATCGAACATTATTGTGTATCGGTGTACTGTCTCTTGTATAACTTTTACGTTGCCTTTAAATTTGAAACTATTTATCATAGTTTGTGATCTTTTTACATATCCATTTCAATATTAATTAAAAAGATAAAAGGTACCTACATGTCAGTATTATTGTTTTATAAAATGGCTAAAAATTACAAATTTAAATTTAAAAGTAAAGAAATAAAATGAAGTTTACAAAAACTAAAATATTTTTTAGAATTAATTTTGTTAGTGAAGTAACAATGTTACGTATTAAATTAGATTTTGAAGGATTGGCATACATAAGGTTTATATTTTTAAATCGACAAACAGGCTTGTCGTGTAAATAAGGCAGGTTAAAAAAGTTTGCATGCGATATTAATGGATTTGAATTCTCTAAATTTTAGATTTTATTTTAGAGTATAAAGAATGATCTTACGCCATTAGAAATAATAACACAAAATGAAATATATATTTTTATTTCCTATTGAATTGTGCAGTGTTAATTTATAATATATTAAAGTATAATGTTCTCATAGATAAGAAAATATGATTTAATATTATTCTTTTCTAAAAATCATATCTGTGCAAACGTATTAGAAAATAAGGAGGTTTTTTTGCTGGGAAAAGAATAATCTGAACCCTGAAGAACCAGGTTATAAATTCAAATAATAAAAAATACAGAAATTGGTTCACAAATAAAGCAGAATTACAGTTGAGAGGAATTTGAAAAAAAAGTATAAAATTTTTTATTACAAGAAAGCACCAATGTCGCGTCATGCTGGAGGGGATCCACTTGGTCTCATCGCTGCGTTGTCTTCCCCGGCAAGTTGGCGTAGACTCAGTGCTGCTAGTTGAGGAGATCTAAGAGAAGAGCAAAACAGAGAGATTCATAGAGGAGAGAGACCTCGCCTCGCCGTCGTCGTTGCCGTCGCCACCGCTGTTCATCGCCTCTCCAGATCTAGTCGCAACGTCCAAGTCTCTGAGAATGTTCCATTACGAAGTGGGGGTGTAGGTGGAGGCCACTATCGGAATTCTTTGCAGCCATTTTTCAGTACTTGAAATTTAATGGAGATATGGAGGAGACAGAGGATTCGATAAGGGTACTCAGCAGCAAGAAGATTGTCTCCCTTAGCTTGAAGTTCATAACAAGATGATGAGTTGGATTAAGGATGTGGAATCAAATGTGCCTGCAATTGATGTGCTGGGAGGCGATTCACATAAACAAATCGGTGAAATTTTACAGCCAGAAGAAAGATGGGAACACGAACTGCCCTGACTTCAAGCCCGAATGTGTTGGGGTGTTCGAGGTCATCTCAATTGACTCAGTCACAATACTGCAGGTCCGATGTCGCGACGAAGCTGGAAGCTGATCAATCTTGCTATTCTTTTTTTTTAATTAATCAGAGTAGTATTTTGTGGATTGTGTTGGTATATAACTTTTTAGGAATTTCGTTACCTGATGCACCGATTCTATTCAACCAAGACACTATGGTTTTTGAGAATAAAATGTTATCTTCCAAAATAATACTAAATAAAAAAATATTGAGAATATTAAAACAATTATAGAATATTTTTTGTTTGATATTGTAAAATTTATCATTGTAATTTTTGTGTATTGTTTATTATTCTAATTTTTTTATAATATGTATTATTGTTCCTATTAGAAATGATAAATTAAATCACTTGGGATTTACTATAAACTCATTTTCATTTTCTTCAAATTTTTGCAGGAAAAAAAAAATCATATGTCAATATGAAAGCTGAAGTTGTACAGGAGAATATGTGTTTCACTGAAATATGTAGTGTTTGATCATTAAGATATGGTAGTAATTCAGGCAATTTTTTCAGAGTATGGAGTTATGTTACATTATTTTAAGTCCATGTTACAAAAAAAATATAATTGGTAAAAAACAATTCATTTTTTGTAAAAAAAAAACAGTCTTTAAATAATTGGTCCAACCAAACTATAGTGAACTGGTCTGCAAATTCATTAAACTTTAGGTCAAACATAGAAATTCTAACAGTTGTTGTAAGGATACAATCCTAGCTATTGAATTTGCATCTTTCCACTAGATCCATCAAGATATGAAAAATACCATCACCACCAAAGACAAGGTCTAAAAAATAATAGTATGCCATCCAATGAAAGAATATAATTAAAAATAATAATTCTAGAAGTTTAACCGGTTCGATGATCAGCTCAGTTTCGACAACTATGACACAGAGGCAGTAACGAAATATGTTCTGACGAGGATTCCACGACAACGTGTAGAGAGTTCACAAAGAACATCATCTTCTTCAACGTTCGTGGAACTTTTATATGTTACAATTGGAGGAAGAAGGTCTACGTTGGAGTGGGTGGGATCCAAGTCGGAAGTATAGGTCTGTTGGGAATGGGTTGAATTCTGCGGATTTGGTCTGCTTTTGTGAACCTTAACCCAAATCTAAAAAAAAGACAAGTCAGTCATTAAACTAATAAATTAGATTGCTTCATGTATTTCAACTATTTTATCTTCTCGAAAAAAATAGAAGTCTAATTTTCTTTATAATTTTAATTATTTTTTTGTTTTTCTATTTTCAGAATATTATATTTTATAATTTTAATTCTTGCATTAAAAATTTAGTCTTCACTTTAATTATCTACGATGTGAATGCTTTTTTTTCCTCCAAATCATCAAAAGGATACACGATTAATAAAAATTACTTAAAATGTCTTTATGTCATCTGATAACAATAATAGGCAAATAATTTTTTTCTAACACAAAAGAATTATTTTAAGTAAATAAATCTATAATAAATCGTAAAATAAACGAGATAACGGAGCAAAGGAGTTTATTAAGTTGAAAACAATATGCCATCTAAATTTTAACGAGAGAAAAAAAATTATGTTTTACATTTTAATTGTTAAGTTATAACAATAATAATAAAATTGAATATAAATTTCAAAATAATAATAATAATAATAACAATTGAGTTTTATTTTTTCTGGGCTTCTTCCAACTGAATCTAGGTTTTTGCTCTCCACCATTTATTTCATTCAGCTTTGTTTTTTATTTAATGGTGAACATCCCAACGGCCCATCCTTTTCAATTTTTGGCTGATTGTTTCTCTGTGGTCCATCTCAACCCATTCTTTTTTATCTTAAAATTACTTAAATGCCCTAACAGTAAACCCAAAATAATAATCGTGCTCAACTTTAAACTTGTTTTGACAACCCCTTCAGCAACTCATTCCAATAACCCATGTGTTTCAAGGTTATTGGACGGTCAACCAAAAGTCATTTTTGGTCACTTTTGGTCGCCTAATACATTGTCACCACAGAGTTGCCCATATATATATATATATATATATATATATATATATATATATATATATTAAGTAGGAAAATTAAAGTAGCTATCAATACAGAGACATAGAAAACAATGAGTAAAAAAGAAACTGTGGCCTGCAAACTGTCGTTGATATTGGTTTGGCATGCATTGAAGTGGTGGTAAATGTCGATATTATCTAAGTTGCACTAAATCAACTAAGAAACATAATTCTACTTCAATTCCATGTTGTGCGTTAGAATGTAACTGATGATATTATTTACATTCGCGGTCCTTAATTAACTCTAGATTGTTTAAAAATCTTATGACAAAATAATCACGATTGGAGAGGAATGCGCAAGGCCATCATTAACTTAAGAGTAAAGTTAGGAACCAAAAGTATATCAGCCAAAACCCAACCAAATATCTTTGGATGAATTTAAAATTTTTACGAGTTAATATATATAGATGTTTCTTCTCCTAAATATTAGAATGTTTCTTTTTCATATTAAATGGATGTTCTTTTATATATTTTTTGAATTTGTGATTGTTAGAAGTGGATAGATTAACGTGAGAAAAAAGAGGAAAGTTTTTATAGGTTTTAATTAGGTTTACTTAATCAATTTAAAATTTTTTAAATTTTGAATTTAAAAAATTTAAAATTAATTAATTATTGATATAAATTAATATAGTTTTGTTTAATTTTTTGCTATAAGCTTTTGGTTCCTTATACTTTTCCTTAACTTAAACTTTAAAATTAGTTAAGCAAAATAATCAAACATCACTCACTTTTAGAATGATTTGATAGCTGACTTTTTCATGTATGTGTTGCGATTATTTAGCCGGCCTATCCAGTCCTATATACGAAGAAAGAAAGATTAGAATGAAACTAATTAATAAGGTTGATTATAAGTGACATTAATTAGTAGCTAATTGCATAGAAAGAAGCTAAGGGAGGTGATCGATAATGGGAGACGAGACGAGTCCTGAGTGGATGAACAAGGGAGACAATGCATGGCAGCTGATGGCGGCAACAATGGTGGGGATGCAAACAATTCCAGGGCTAGTAATCTTGTACGGAAGCATGGTGAGCAGGTCATGGGCCATCAACTCGGCCTTCATGGCCTTATACGCTTTCTCCGCCGTGTTCGTTTGTTGGGCCAGCTGGGCTTACCGCATGTCGTTCGGCGAAGAATGGGTGTTTTTCTTGGGCAAGCCGGCGGTGGCGTTGGACGAGAAATTCCTTCTAGGGAAGTCGTTTCTGGGAGCGTTCCCTACTGCAACGATGGTGTTCTTTCAAGGAGTATTTGCGGCCATTACTCTGGTTCTTATTGGCGGTTCATTGCTAGGAAGAATGAACTTCCGTGCATGGATGCTGTTTGTTCCTCTCTGGCTTACATTTTCATACACGATCACTGCTTTCAGTATTTGGAGCCCGAATGGGTGGTTATTTAAACTTGGAGTTATTGACTTTGCTGGTGGCCTTGTTATTCATGTCTCTGCTGGTGTTGCTGGCATTACCGCAGCTTTTTGGGTATGCCATTACATCTTTTTTTTTTTTTTCCATTAATAACCCAACTTTTCTTTTTGGTGACTATTAATAACCCAGCTTGTACAAACTAGTAAGGCCTCCACTCCTACAAACACAGTAAAAACAATTTTTTCTAAACTTGTTCATTTCACAACGGTTAAAAAATATTAATAATAAAAATATAAACTATGAAAAAAATTAAATCAACAAATAAATTAAAAAATAATTAAATTACATAAACTAATAGACCAAGAATTATTGATTTTAACTAATATTAATTCAAATGATGATACTGAATTTTTTTCAAATCAATACAATTTTTTTATTTTAATTTTATAATAAGTTTTATTTAAAAATTCAAAAATAAATATATATGAATTGTTAAAATAAAAATCCTAAATTTATCATATATCAAAAAATTCTAAAAGCATTCAAATAAACATTTAAAATTAAAAAAAAAAGAGAACTCAAAATCTTACCACCAATAAGATCATTCAAAATATTTAGGGTTAAGTATGTTTTTGGTTTTTAAAGTATAGATTGAATTTTTTTTCATTCCTAATATTTTTTTGCATACAAAATTATTCCTAAAATTTAAAATTAAATTTTAAAATCGTCTTTTTTGCTTAAATATTAAAATTTTGGACCAAATTATCCATAATAAAAAAATTATAAAATAAAAAAATAAGAGAAATGGACTGTTTCTGCTCCTATAAAGAAAAAGAGAAGAAGATGGGAAAAGGAAAGAAGAAAAGTTTCCCACAATCTACTTCTGCTTCCTCTTCTGCCATCACTTTTGTATGATTTTAATCTCTAAAGTAAAAATAATTTTAAAATCAAGTTAAATCTTAGAAACGATTTTGTACGTAGAAAAAGGTTCGGAACGAAAAAAAATTTTCACTTGTATCGTAGAGATCAAAATCGTACTTAATCAAAATATTTACGATAAATTATCCAAAATATGAAAAGGTTGGGGAAGAGAGAGAGAGAAAGAGGCTTTTTGTATTAATATTTTTTTAAAATAGTTATTGTGAATGTTAATATATTTTGGTCACAATTAAATTAGGTGGGTCCAAGATCAGAGAAGGAAAGAGAAGCATTTGCTTCAAATAATATGATTGTAGCATTGGGAGGTGCGGGCTTGGTTTGGATGGGGTGGTCAGGCTTCAACGGCGGTGCTCCGCTTGCTGTGAACACACTTGCATCTCTCGCAATTCTAAACACTCATGTCTGCGCTGCTACTAGCATCGTCACATGGCTCGTCCTCGACAGTTTATGTTTCGGTAAGCCAACCATGTTTGGCGCCATTCAAGGCTTGATCACCGGCCTTGTTTGCATTACCCCCGCCGCAGGTATACTTTAACGCCCAAGATTCAATGCACCTGCAGTTATGTTTTTTATAAAGTTGATAACTGAAAACTGTTAGATAATAATTTTCAGGAGTAGTGCAAGGTTGGACAGCAATTTTGATGGGTTTGTTCTCAGGAAGTGTACCATGGTACACATTGATGGTGCTTCACAAGAAGCTCAAATTCTTAAACAAAATAGATGATCCAATGGCCATTTTTCACACACATGCCATAACCGGAATTCTTGGTGGAATTCTAACAGGCTTATTTGCTGTTCCTAAATTGTGTCGCCTCTTCTATGGAGTGCCTGATTGGAAGAAATACACTGGACTCTTTTATGGCCTTAAAAATGGTTTAGCCCATGCTGGTTTGACTCAGTTGGGGATCCAACTTGAAGCCACTATTTTTGTAGTTGTATTTAATGTTATTAGTACAACCGTGATATGCTTGGTTGTGAGGAGCATAGTGCCATTAAGGGTTGATGATGAGGATGCATTGCAAGTAGGTGGTGACAAAAGCATGCATGGAGAAGAGGCATTTGCCTTGTGGTGTTCCCATCAGGATAAGGATACCAAGTTTGAGAATGTAAAGCAAAACAAAGTTTATGACACAAAAGATTTTTCGTCCTCCATTGACGAATCATCAACCAAGAAGGCTTCTAGTGAAGTTCAAATGGTTTGAGTCTCACTTGGATTCTTCAATTTATTATAGAGCAATGCTAGGGGCCAGTAATATTTGTGATTGGTAGTCATCAACTAGCCATCAATGATGATTTGATGGTATGAGATTGGTGTGAGATTTCATCCAATGACTCACATTTCTCTGCTGGTTACATGCTGGCTAAAATGCAATAAAATTGCTGCTCCTAGACTTTTCCTTTATTATATTCCCATACATGTAAATAAAGAACAATCCACATGGAGTTCTACTTGTAAGGGGAAAAAAAGAAAATCAAAGATAGGATAAAGGATATCATCATGTAGAGTTGGAATATAACGATGACCACGCTGATTTATAAAGAAGATTAAATGAGTGTGTAGTGTGTATTGTACGGGTGATATCTTTGTAAATGTGAACAACATTGAAATAACTAATTAGGACACTAATTAAATATATAAAAATATAAAATACAAAATACAAAATACAAAAATAAGTTTTTTTTTTTAAATACAACAGGGATATTCTCCAAATCTAGATATCAGGTATAAGATAAAGGAGTTCTTTTATAATTATCGATAATGATAAGCTTTAATATGACATGGGGTAAGACTAGAAAGTTTAGGGATCAGCATTTTTATTAAAATTTAGCTTGTACTTAACCATCAAAAGAAAAATAAGTAATTCTACGCTGTTAGATGTCATTTCACACCATTAAAAATATTAATGATGGCTAATTGATAACTACATATCACAAATTCTACTGACTTCCTAATCTTCGAGTAAGAAAGTCTCGGTAAGACTTGAGACTTTCTATGATAAGTTACCTCGCTCCTCTGTTCCCTTATGCAAAACAGTGTTGACATTGCAGTTTTTATTCTCTATTTATCAGCTGAAAAATACTACGAATGATGGAATTTGAGTGATCCATTAGATCTTCCCTCCTTGTTAAGACCTTAGTTGGTAATTATTTGGTTAGTATCATTCAAAGTCAGAGACAGACACACACAAAAAGAAACACAACAAAAAGATCATTTGTATATTGTTGATAATGATGCACAAGACATAATAGTTTAAGAGAGGAGGTGAGAAGGATAGAGAAGGGAGCGTACTTGGATGAGAAAGTAGGAGGCAGAATAAGGAGGGACATAAAATGGAGAAAAAGAAAGGAGGTTCAAGAAGGATTAAGACTAGGACAAAGGTCAAAGTTAAAATTTTAAAAAATAATTTTGGACAAAGTGAAAACAGTGTCTCATAAATGGTGTGTTTTCGTTTTGTAACTTTAAAGAAATAAAACGAATATATATATATATATATATATATATATATATATATATATATATATATATATATATATATATATATATATATATATATATATATTAACCTAGCTAAACATAATTAACCTAAAACCTCTCTTCTAATTTTACCGTTTTATCGTTTCACAACTCAGAAACCATAAACGGCAGTGCCATACTACCAGGTTCAGCTCGTGGCGTCATCCTCCACCCCTGACAGACGCTGCTCTTCGGTCCACCATGTGTGGGCAACATCTGACTTCCGTAACTCGCTTCAGAACGCCGCAAAGTTTCTTTCCCATCAGCGTGGTCACTGCCGCGTTACTTAGAGTTAACACTATTTACGCTGCAGCATCGCCGTGCCACCCAGTTGCGAGGAATAAAGAGGTTCTCTTTCTCATCAAGAGTGCACTGCTACTGCTGCATGTCGGTGATGGCGGCGTCCTTGAAGCCTCTTTGCCCTGCATTGTCGCGATAAGACGTCCCTTACCCCAATCTCGAAACATCGCTTGACAGAACTAATTGGTAAGTGTTTAGTAATTGGAGTTGATTGATATAGTGTCTGAGTACCATGGTTTACAAGTTGTTGGATGTTGCCATTGATTTGGTAATAAACATAGATTTGTTAGATGTTGATGTTGATTGCATTTGACGATTTTGTTAAAGAATTTGGTTATGGTGTTTTATTTTGCTAGATGATTCTTTTCTACTATAGTTGGAAAATAATTGAATACTAATTGTATACATTATTCGATTTTGTCCAATAGTTGATTTTTAAAATAGGGTGCCCCTGATCTGTTGCTGAAGCTTAGCATCATACATAAATATAGATTTCCTTTCATACTTCATATGCACTTCCAACTTGTTGCTGAAGCTTAGCATCATCTGTAACGGATCAGCTAACTTCATATGCACTTCATCAGTAACGGACCGCCACTCGGCACATGCACCGGTACAACCACGCGAGTGCTGCCGACCCCCAGCTGTAACCACCCATATCCTCAAGCCTAGCCACGTAGGGTAGCCACCTAATGTGAATATAGGTTCCGGACTTGTCGGCCAACAGCTGAGTGCCTAATAGCATCATGATATAGGCTCGAGCATAGCGCCTGACTGTCTCCTCGTCGGCTCCCTTAGGGCACTCTCCAAACGTCTCCTGGAACTAGCTGCAATTCACTGCAAACTTCTGGATTTGGTTCGCAGGAGGTAACACACCGAGCAACTCCTGAAACTACACCCAAGCTGGACGGCCACCCTGGATGTATATCTGGAAATCCGTCAAGCAACCACTGACATAACGTCCGTCGATCGGCAACCCCAACTAGTACACCACATCATGCAGTGTGATCATGCACTCCCCGAACGGCATGCGAAATGTGTGAGTTTCTAGACATCACCGCTCGACGAAAGTATTGACAAGGGACTCATCCAATCTGAACCATCTCTCATTCAGTCTCGCAAGATGATATAATCCCGCCATCTGTAAGTACGGAACGTATCTCTCGTCGAGTCGCATGCCCTGCCGCCGTCGCATGCTCGAGATGCATCGCTGGGGTTGCACATATAATGGACCAGATTATTAAAATCAGTTACAAAATCACTAATAGAAACCACTAACAAAACCCACTAACATAATTCACTAACATAAACCACTTGTAAAACCACTAACAAAATCACTTACAAAATCACTAACAAAACCACTAACATAAACCACTAACAAAACCATATACATTGTCACTAACAAAACATAAAAAATTGGTCACATACAAACTTTACCAACGTCACTTACCAAAAAAGCCACTAACACGACGTATATAAACAAACGAATAAGTTACTTAATCCTATTTTTAAAAAAATATTACGTACTAACCTCGTCGTTGATGACCCCGACTATATGAGCAACTCTATCCAAATGATATAGTCTGTCTGGATTATCCTCCAAGGGCTGAATATCCTGCTCGAGCCTTTGTTAGAGTGAATCTGGGTCATTTTCTCTGGGATTTTGGGGGATATGATAATGGAAAAGTGATTCGAATGAGGTTGGTTCGAACTCCTTTTATAGTCGAAGCAAGTGTAATTTGAAACACCCCAATTCGAATTACTACTAGAGCCAAAAAATGACTAATTCGAATCAGCCAGATTCGAATTACTTAGGAACGCGTGCTTGGGTGTAATTCAAATTACTGTGTGTATAATTCGAATTAGTGGGTGTGTGTATGTGTGTAGTTCGAATCAGTATAATTTGAATTACATGTAAATAGAATTCGAATTAAGTTGATTCGAACTATATAAAAATATCTCTTGGTTGATTCATGAACCAGATTTTGATTTGGCTGATTTGTGTAATTTTTAACTCCTCTTGACTTATTTTAGTAGTTTGCCCTAATAAATATGTTTTTTTTACTTCATAAATAAGTGCATCATAATATTTTGACATAAAATTTACAAGACCTGGATTTCATCTATTTTAAATTTGATTTTAGTATAATTCAAAAGTAATGTGATTTTACCAAATTTAAAATTGAATAAAAAATTTAAAATTATTATTTAAGATCGAATCTAAATCAAAGACAAATCTAACTTCATTCGACTTATATGCACCCTCCGTAAAGGTTTTCTCCCTTGGTTTTTGGATTTCAGCTAAGTTTGAAAATTGAATTAGGTTGTAACTTGTAAGTAAAGTAGTAAACGCAATGCTTATTGCTTCTGTTAGTTCGGTATTAATTTCGTAGTATAGCATTAAGTTAATGGTAATACACGTGATACTTGAACTACGTTATTGAATAACTTAGAGAATGAAAAACCCTACATTTTAAGCAAGCCTGCAGCAAAAATCACTTTGAATTCCAAAAATATATTGTACTAAATACTAATTTGACTATAATTATAGCATATAAACAATAAAAACTTGAGAATCTACTCTTTGTCCTGTCTTGACTAATACTCCATCAAAAAATTTTAACAATATTAAATCTAAAAAATAATTTATATTTGAGATAAATATTAAATCGATATTCAAAAGATTCTGACGCTTATAAAGTGATACCTGATTTTTATTATTAACAAAATAGTCCTTGAATAATTTTAAAATTTAACAATCATACCTCTAAACTTACTAAAGCACATCTCCGACAAAAAAAAATGTTGAAATGGCCACCGTATTTAGATAATATGACAACCTTATTAAATATATATACCAAAGTGAAATTTTTAATTAATTATCTCAATCTAACCTGAAAACTCCCACTCCCTGAATCCTAATCATTCCTCCTTTGCCAACACACATTCTCACTCACAAAGCCAAAACACAGCGCCTCAACTTTCTCACTCTTACAGAGCAGCTGTCGCCGACACCGTACAGTCATCGCCCCGTCGATAGGTCCTCTGTGTTTGCCAACTCACGTCGTTTCTGCACCTTTACTACTATCGCTTTGCCTGACCCACTCTCTATCGTCCATGCACCTTTATTGTTGTTTATCACTTATTGGCCTCGTTGCGCCTCTCGCATGTAGTTGTATCTCGTCTTTCCAGCAATCACTGCTTATTGTTTTTGTCAGTCGTCGCTCGTATCTACTTGTTGCTCGCTGTTAGTTATTGCAACTGCCTTTTCTGCCTCCGCCTCTTAATGTTATTTGAGGTTTTCATTTTAGATGGTTGTTTTCTGATTTTGTTATTTATATGTTGGATATCAAGTTTGAAACTTGAAGTTTCTATTGTGCAATTTGGTGTGTTGTAGCATCATGGATCATGATTTACTGTGTTTTAGCATCTAGTTTTTTTTTATTGTTCTTCAGCGTTTGTTTTTGGTTTTTCTTTTTGAACTATTTTGTTTTGTCTTGTTATGGTAGACAAACTACTTCTTTTTATGGTGATTTTCAGACCAGTGGTGGTGGTACCTAGAACAACAATAGTAGAAGAAGGAGGGACTGTGAAAGGCGTGAGGCGAATCCTTTTGCAGAAATTAACTTGGAAGAGGGTAGCTTAGCAAAATTAATTAAGAGAAAAGAATTAGAATTTTTTTGTTTGTAATTTTTAAAATTAATTATAAAAAACATACAATATCATTAAAATACGATGGCTATCTTAGCATTATTTTTGTTAGAAATGTACTTCAACTAGTTAAAGAGTATACGTGTCAAATTTTAAAATCATTTAATGACATTTTTTCAATAAAAAAATTAGATATAATTTTTATCCGAATCTTTCAAGTACCAATTTTATATTTACTCCTTTATATTTTAAATACTTTTTTTGCTGACCTTGTTGTTGTAGTATTAACCAATAAAAGAATTACAATTTTATTACTTGACCATCACAATTCACAAGCTTAAAAAAGCAAAACCTTTGAATATTTAATAATATAATAAATTAAATTAAATTAAATTAAAACTTGTTGAAAAGTAGTAAGAAATTGGAAGAGTAGTTTCTTTGCGTGAATGAATTTGAGAGAGAGAGGGAGTGAGTCGCAAAAGACGCATTCTAATACCGTTTTTCATTCATCCGTTTCCAAAGTCGTAAAGTCTTCGCAGTCCAAAAATGTCAGACGGAGCATTGCAGGTACTCGACGGAACGCATCTTAGGGACGTCGATCTCACCCTTCCGCCGCCGCCGGAGCTCCATTCCGCACTCTCCGGAGCTTACATACTCGACATTGCTCATTCCAGAGTCTCTGCTTCTCTCTTTGGTCTCTCATTGCCCCAACGTCTCACCGCCACCGCCCTCACGCGCCTCCCCGCCGCCTCCGACCACCACGCTTTCCGCTCAGCAGAGTTCGACCTGGAAAAGGCCTCGCAGATTCTGAGAGACTACGTAACCGCGATCGCCGATGAACTCAAAGGTTAGTTATGTCTTCTTTTTCGTTTTCTTTTTCTGCTGCTTCTGCCGATGATGATGATGCATTCGTTACAGGTAACGTCGTTCGTGTGTTCATCGTTATCAAACTCAATATTAGCAAATTAAACTAAAAGAATCAACTAATTGATTAAAATGTTTTCTTATTTCAAGTATTAAGGTATGGATTCTCGATCCACAACTTTGTTCAACTGAACTGAATAATAGGAATTGCAGAACAGATCCATGCCTTTGGTATCACGTGGAAGAAAATAAATAATAATACTAGAAAGCAGAAAGCCACTGAGCTTTCTATATGATCAAATTTGACGGAAACATGATCAGGAATTCAGGATAGTTGAAACTGGTGGACTTGGATTTAACCTTCTTAGGAATAGAAAAGCCACTGGAAATTTTGTTCTGTTTTTAAATTTCATATTTCAATGCAATATTTACAACTTGGTTGTAGTATTTAAGATTTAAGAACAATACATATTTATTTATTTAAGCTTCCGTGTATAGATAATCCTCTTGTTGTATCGGTCTTGGATGGAAGCACTCTCAATTTGTTATTAGAGGACGAGGATGATTTTGCTATGTTAGCCGAAAATCTGTTCACGGATTTAGATGTTGAAGATAAGGGAAAGATCAGCAAGAGTCAAATTCAGAATGCGCTGTCCCAGATGGGCGTTGATATGGGCGTTCCTCCTTTCTCAGGTTCACTTTCTATTCATTGTTCTTGTTTCCAGGTTTATTATAGATTACCCAATCAGTATTTGACATGAGGGCCTGCAACTTTGTCAGTTAATCAAATTGTTATTGATGATGTGTTTTGATTTGTCTAATATCTCATCCCTTTTTTGTTTCTTTTTGGTTCCATGAATTATTGTCTAAGCTATGTTAGATTGATAGGAACAGGTAATATAATGCTATCATCTGTAAGACTGTAACAGACAATTGCATTCTTGTCTTAAGTTTTATATGGTATCAAAATGGTTTCCCAATGCATTTTAATAGAAATTTGCTGACTGCAGAATTTTACAAAATATTCTATCTTGAGAAAAAAACAAAGATTTTAGCTTGCCCTGACTAGTGATTAGTCCCGAGGCTTATATGACTCTGTTCGTTGTTCAATTCTGGAATGCACAGGAGTTTGCATCACATTACCACAATTATTAGAAGACTTCAATAATAATATTAAATAAATAAAAACTGATCCCTTGGATTGTCATGGCCTCACGGGGGTATTTACAATTGAGAAATCTATATGCATTCTATCTTTCACCCCTCAAAATTATTGAGGGTATGCAAGATCGTAAGCTATATGTTATGCAACATAGCTGTGAGTCTGTGACTTTGTTTATTGACGATCATGACTCATCACTTTGTGAACTAATCTTTTTGCCCGTTGTGCACTCAGTTTGATTAACTGAGTACTCCGATAAAAACTAATATTTTTAGCGCAAATGAGCAGAATTTCCTCAGCTAAATGACTTGTTGAGAAAACATGGAGCGGATGGAGAGGAAGAATTGGGTCAGGCACAATTTGCACAGCTTCTCCAGTCTGTACTGCAAGATCTGGAAGAGGAACTTTCTAAAAAGAATGTTGTTTATATCCACAATATTCAAATCATAAATGGCTCTAAGCTAAGACAGGTATTTTGTTCCCCTCCTTTGTGGCTACATCATGTATCTTCATGTTGTAAAGTTTGACTTCTGGCCTTCTCTCTAGTTTACAGAAGAGTAATGCATCATCATCATGATTAAAATAAAAAATAAAAAAAGTAAAAAACACAAACTTGACTCATCAGTGTATGTTATGGACGATGCTGCAGGTATTGGGCAATGAAGAGGAGCTAAACAGCATCGTCGTGAAGGTATTGAAGGAAAAAGCAGAGGCAAAGGATGGGTTAGGAAGCATAGAAATAATAAGGAGCTTCCTGGAGAAAAACGCTAAGGAGTTAGGTTTACCACGATCTGAAGCTAACGAGGCAGTTGTTCTTCTGTACGATGATGTTTTTACTAATGTTGCGAAAGCAAAAGGCAGTGCAGAGTTAGAGAAAGAGGAGCTGGTAAAACTTGTGAAGGATATACTAGAAAGATTGGCAGAGCAGCTCCAGTCAAATCCTATTTTCGAGGAAGCTTGAGGTAAGTAAAGAGCCACATGTATTGTAAGTTATACCTAGTGAGTGATGTATGTTTAAAATGCGGAACCATGATTTGGGATCTCACACAGGAGGATTATGTTGTGTAATGAATTTTACGGATGTGAAGCTTGCTTCAGTAGCATGCCCGTGGCATTATTAGTATCTCTATGACTATCATTATTGTTATTATTAAATATTAATATATTATAATTACTACATGAAACTGGACACAGTTGTGTAAAGTGTAAACCATATATAGAGAGGGTTGGAATCATTTGCTAAGATCATATAGAAAGTTGGTGGTGAATACTTTTGGCAAAGTAGCAAACACAACCAGCGATGAGTGCAGATATCCGAAAGCCTGGGAAAGTGATTCAGAATAAACCAGCAACCCATTTGGGGAACCATCGATTTGATTGGCATCATGGCAAAAGTAGCAGTGAACTTTACAAGAAACAACATCAACACACAACACACATTGGCCAAGTTCCACTCCGACAAGAGAAGAAAGACTAGAAAAATGTGCGGTCAGCGTTTTACGTACGAGTAGGATTAGTAATTACTTCATTTAGTTGGACCTCCACGTTGGTTGAAGAATGTGTAAGCAAAGGTTGGCTCACAGGAATCAAATATAAGCCGCGCCCGACAACGACATAAACAAAAAGGTGGTGTGCCCATCCTAATCCCATTACCAAGTCCGTAGCTTAGCCCAGAAGAAAAGAGAGACAACTTACAAAACCTACCGACAGAATCTAACCCCACTTGCTCTTTTTCCGTGGCTCTCATCAAAGTCACACTTTTCTTATGGTCTCTACGGCTCTACAAACAAACAAATAACTTGAGACCAAATAATATCAACAAAATATATTAAAGGATAACAAAACCTCGATTGATAAGAAACTCAGATCTCGTCCAAAAAACGAAACTGAAAGATTAACAATTAACAGGCTACATAATGATAACTGACTTAATTAAGACAAAACTTGTGTGTAATATCTGCTTTATTAGATCTACTACACGGTTTATTGTAATACTCAAAATTTTTAATTTACTTGTTATTTTCGCCACGTCATGGACATCACTTGCATTGAAATTCATAGAGGCGAAAATTACAAATTTCGAAAATTTATTAAAATTCCACCATTTATTTAGACTTAAAAGCACATGCTATTTTAAAATTTATAATGCCTTAATAGCACCTTATGCACCACAATTTTGCCTTAACAGACTACACTGAACAATAGGAACCTCCAACCTGAAGTACACATGACACATTTAGATGATTATCACAACATCTCACTGCATTATATTAACTTTATTCTTTGCCATCTGCTGCACGAAGTGAACCCAGTTGAACCGGGGCTTGAGTCTGAACCACTTTGGATGAGCCATAGCTTGATAAGTCAATACCTTGAGCCTTCTCCTTCTCAAGCTGCTCTTTAATCCAAAAGTATGTAATTCTTAGACCATCCTACAATAACAGAATTGATATATTGATCCGTAAACCATACAATCCTTATCCAAGAGATACAAAGAAAAAGACAATACTGAGACAGAAGCAGCATCATGGAAGATAAGATCAACTATGCAGAGTCAAATTCGACGGATAAAATCAAATATTTGATGGATAAACTACAAAAGGAATATTCTGAGAATGTAAGATAGGATCGAAAGGAGGCGCGGCAGGAAGAATGTTTTGATTATTCCAGTACTCTTCTCTTGAAGATGATGATGGTTTGAAATTAGCAGGATTAATAATTAATAATCAGACAGAACTAACGGGAAGCTTTGTCACAACACATTAAACTGAAACCTGTGCAATGGGTATATGATTGTTAAGCAGACCTTAAACTGAACTCAGAGCTAAAAATAAATTTTATAAAATGGAATCAAGAGGTAAGGTAACTTTCACTACATCAATAGAATCAATACCTTCAATTTCATAGTTGGAGCCCAACCAAGTTTTTCTTTGATTAGTGTGTTGTCTGAGTTACGACCACGAACACCCTCTGGGCCAGGAATGTGGTGTATGGGAATCTTCTTGTTCTCAAAGCTAAGAACAATCTCAGCCATCTCATTCATGCTGACCATCTCATCACTTCCAATATTTACTGGATCCCGAAAATCTGATTTTGTCAATCTACAAACAAAACCAGGCCATGTTAAAAATAACTGACCAATAAACAGGAAACATGCTTTCATATATATAGCAACAAACTTATGAGGTTTTCCGGCAGAAAAATCCCTCTTGCTTTCATATATTCAATGGTGGATAAGGCTATTTAATAAGATAATTTTCCATTTTGAAAGCTCAACTTAATGTACGGAAATTTGCAAAGAAGCCTTCCTAAGAATTTTGGAACGCAAATATTATTAAACTAACTTTAACAACATCTTTGGAAATAGAAATCATTACTAACAGAGACTGATCTTAATCTTCTTTAAATTTCTGACAACCGTAAATGGAAATTACAATGTCAAGTTCATCATTAACAGAACCACAAATCTAAGATTTCAATTTCAAAATGAGAAACGCTAGAAAGAATTAATATAGCTGCATGAAAGAACAACAAACCTAAGAACACCTTCAACACACTCGTCAATAAAGGTAAATGATCGTGTTTGTAATCCATCTCCCCACATCTCAAATCTATCTGCAGAAGTAATTGCCTTTCGACAAAATGCAGCAGGAGCCTTCTCCCTTCCACCTGCACAATAAACAAAAACAAAGCAAAACAACTTGTCAAATTCAAAAGGTTATTTGTTGGTTAAGATAACGCAAAACTTTCAATTCAGTGAAAATGTATACCTTTCCATGTCCCAAAAGGACCATATATATTATGGAACCTCCCAATGCGACACTCAATTCCAAAATCCTTGTTATAGTGCTTGCATAACTCTTCTGTTGCAAGCTTCTCAAGCCCATATGCATCTTGTGGCTAGGAGGAGTTATAAAAACACATTTATATCGAGTCTAATTTGCAGCTGAATAACCAACATAACTGAATCAAACAATTAAAATTGATCAACAAACCTCAGCAGGCCAGGCATCAGACTCCTTCAAACTGACATTAGTTTCCAACTGTTTGAATTCAGGGTAGATACAAGCACTAGAGGCATAGAAAAACCTAAAACAAATGTTTGAGACACCGATAAAGCAATCATATAATCAAAACTATATATATGTCTGCTAAAAGATCAGTCCAAAAACTGTTTGTGACATGTAATTGAACAATGGACTTGCTAACCTCTTAACACCATTAATCCTGGCAGCCTCAATCATGTTAAAGCTAATCATTGTGTTGTTATACATAATGACAGAGTGGTTGGACTGGATGAAACCCATGCCACCCATATCAGCAGCAAGATTGAAAACATGGTCCACACCCTTGGTAACAGTGAGGCAGTTATCCATGACCCTGAGATCAACCAGATGGAATTCATGGCAGAACATGTCCTCAGTCATGTGCTCATTCTTCTTCCAGTCAGAGGCAATGATGTAATGCCCCTCGGTCTTGAGGCGCCGCGCGATGTGAGAGGCGATAAAACCACCGGCACCAGTGATGGAAATTCTCAGCTTCTCTGATGGCCAGTAAGGTTCTCTCTCAAGCTCCTGGTAGGTGTATGCACCATAGTCGGTTGTTCCAGAACTTCCCATTCTACAAACAGAATCATAATCATTCACATTCACAAAAAAGGCACATAATTGTTCCGGGAATTAAATGCAAAAACAATTGCGTATCATGAAATTAGAACACAACAACATAAGACACATGGTTGCACATGGAAGACAACGTCAATTATTACATAAGAACAATAAAAATAAGGGCAGCATATGCAAATGAATCACTCGCTCTATTTCCCTGTGGAAAAAAACATACTTTTTTACAATTACGGAAATAAACAAGAAAATTCTAATATATTCAAAGCTAAATGACAGGAAAGTATTGAAATTGAAGCAAAACAGAAAGAAAATAAGAAGTAACTAGAGGATTTGATAGAGAAATTGCGTAGAAAAAGGGAAAATAGGTACCTGAAGGTGAGATTGGAAGGCTAAGAGGAAGAGATAGTGAGTTGGGAAGGAGAAGAATGGTGCGATAGGTTTTATATATAAATATATACACTGTTTCTGAACTGTAAAGTCAGTGAGGACTGCGGACCACTCATTTCTCTCGTTTCACTTGTCACTAATATCACAACGATTTTCATATGCAACGAAATCATTCACTTTCCACCCTTACTATTTACTCCTTTAGATAAGCGTTTAGACGAGTACAGAAAGATTATACTATTTTTTTTATGACTAAAAAATTATGTTATTTAATTTTTAATTTATTGGTCTCTAATATCTTTTATTTTACTTATATGATCAATTCATTTAATTGTTTCTCATTCTTTAATTCCAAAATAGAATTCTTTTAAATAATTTAAATGAAATTTATGAATACAAAATGTGTTTTTTTTTTTATTGAAAAACATCTCTTGATTTTAATGATAATTGAGTGAAGTTTTTCTTATTTTAGAGACGATAATTTAGTTTTTTTTATTCTATCTCTTATAAAATTTACTTTATTCAATAAATATTTATTGATGTGTATTTATGTAAAGTACGAAAAATATCTATTTAATTTATGTTTTTATTAATATTTTTTAAGTTTATTTTACCAATTTATAAAAATTATTAAGAGTCTTAATTTATTTTTTTAATTATTTTTCTAATTTATAAATAAATAAAGTTTTATGCTTTTTATCTTTTTAATGTTTCAGAAAAATAACATATATATTTAAATTCTTACTCTTTAAGTACTAGGAAGATGAATTAGGCCTCTAATTTTTACTCGTATTTTATTATTCTATATTATATATTTGTATACATATTTTTCAATAATTACTAAAAAAAATACAAATTTATATTACATATTCATATATGATCAATAAAAATTAACATGTTTATAACGCAATAGTGTAATTACAAATAAAATGGCTAAAATAAAGGTATTGTAAATTAAATAAGATAAACACTTATATTATTATTATTATTATTATTATTCAAAATATCAATTCACATAATTCATTTTTTATTGTATCTCTCGATTAGATTCTCATATATATATCAACTATTTTTTTAAAATGCGATCTAAATAGTAAGAATCCAATAATTTAAATACCCACATAAAATCATCCAAGTTATTAACTTTTTTTACCAATATTATCCAATAATATATTGTAAATAATCTCTTCCAAAATTTTAAATCACATAAATAGAAATAGATAATTTAAATCATAAACAGAATTATATACATACTCATATTTATTTATTTATTTATTATCTCAATATATCGTATCTAACAATTTAAGAGTATTGTTCTAAAGATGACCTGAAATCGGACTAATTGGATTTGAATGTATGGCCCAAACATTGGAAATAGGTGGTTTTCGACTGGTTTATGTCTGTAAGCCGCTTTTCAAGTTGTTTGTAAGGTTGAATAGATGGGGGTGGTATCTGCAAGACACTCCAATGCCTAAGTCAGCAAGGGATTAAGTAAGTTTAGAATATTGGAATCTAAAAGTATTTGAGTGTGTTAGGGTATTTATAGGAGATGAGCTAATAACCACCATTGAAGTAGTTCCACTTCTGATGGTGGATAACCGTCCCTTTATCTTAAGGTTGTTGAGATCTCTCTTTTAGAAGTGGGAGAGAGATTTACGGAGGCCGTTATTCACTTAGATAAGTGTTAAGTGCATGCTTACGTGGAACCCGACCTCTTGAAGGAGGTCGGACAAGCGGTAGAGACCAATCTGCTGGATTGGGCCTTTTAACTCGATTTTGGCCTGGCTTTATTATTTGGGCCAGGGTATGAACAGTGTCCCTACTCGAATCTGATATCTTTACTGTGAGTTGGGTTTGAGTATTAGTCGAACTCGGGGATACTTAGGTCAAGGTTCTCCTTTCAAGTCGGAAAACCGACATGATTTTTATTTTAAAACCGACTTGATTTTAAATTATCAACCGTCGCATCTTTTGGCTCTTCGCATTTACACATTGAGAGCAATTACATTGGTAATTGCGCCCCCTTCAATCAGTGGGCTACTTTTATAGTTATGCCCCCTGACTTCTTATAAGTACTCTTCAATATTCCTCTTTCTCCTCTTTCGTCTGCTCTCTAAATTTTCTCTTCATGCTTTCTTCCATATTCGAAAGACCTTCGCGCTTTGGTGCTTGCCTTCTATGTTCCTGGTTTTTCAGCACTTTCGGCGTCCCTTTCATTCTTGCTATCAGTTCTTTTCTCCAAGAAAGGTTAGTTTCTCATTACCTTCACTCTTTATTGGCTTTTACAGTATCTTCGTTGTTTTTATTAAGTGTACTGAATAATCGAGGAAGAGACTCTCAGTAGGCTTTATGGCACCTTCATTATTTGTAGTAGGAAACTTTGGATTTTCGTGCTTTTCTTTTTACAAAAATCGTTTCCTTTGATGTGGTTGATTGTTTTGTTTGAAAAGGAACCATTTTGTTTCAAAATCTATTTTTGATGGTTTCTTTTTCTTTGTGCAATTAAGGTATATCTTCCTATATAATTTTCCATTTCTGAAAATATCCTCCCAAATTTCAGAAGCCTTATTGAGATGGGTAGATTTTTATGTCCTTTCAAAACACCAATAGTAGATGACATTTTTATAACCGAACTTAGGAAACACCATATGATCTGTAGTCTTGATGCTAACGAACCCAAATACGAGATAGTGGCTCTAAACCCTGAAGACCGAGTTTGCTGTGGGAGAATTAATGACTCTGACCCCCACTTTGGTTTTATGTACGATTGTCTGTTTATCCACTTGGGGATTATCCTTTCATTCTCTGATTTTGAAATGGAGATGTTATCCCATTGTTGGGTAGCTCCTTCTCAACTTCATCCCAATTTTTAGGGTTTCCTCAAAATTTACCAGCTTGTCAGCCATGCACTCAATTTTTTGATCTCTTTAAAGACCTTTTTCTATCTTTTTTACTTAACAAAGCCTTTTAGTGCTAAAAATAAGCAACAGTGGATTTCCTTCTGAACTATACAAGGCCGGAAATTTTTTTTCATTTTTGATGAGTCTTTCCATGACTTCAAAAATTTCTTTTTTAAAATCCAAGCCACTGAAGGCCATCATCTTTCTAAATGAAAATAATGAGTCCTGATTTCCTCTATACTAGGTTGAAACTTCTCCTGTAGAGAAATATAGCCTGGTAGATTTGGACGAGGTAGAGGACGCTATGGTAGAGTTTTTTTCGAGAAGCTTGGGGACGGGCTCCAAACATGGACACCAAGAAATTTCTTCTTGGATCTCCGAGCTACGTCAGGACCAAGCTAGGTGGTTTTTATTTTTTATTTTGTAGGCAACTTTTTCTACTTTTGACTTGTGTACTAATCGTTTTTACTTTCCTTTTCAGAAAAAATGAAAAGCGGGTCGAAAGCTTACCAAAAGGTGCAGGAAGCCAAGAGGAATGCTCGTGCCCGAGCTGCTGCACAAGAGGTCAAAACCTCTGCCACTTTTCCGTCTCAAAGCTCAGGTTTGGGGACTTCTTCTTCTCAGTCAATTTTGGTAAATCCAATTCTTACTCCTCCTCTTCCTCCTCCTGCCCCTATCCCCCCAATTCTTTCTTCCTCGGAACTTGAAAAGAAAAAAAGCAAGATCTTGGAAGCCGGTGCCTCTAACGTCGGGGACACCAGTTTTGACAGAGTGAAATTTTTAGAAAGCACATCCTTTCACATAGTCAAATTGCTATGGATGATGCTACTATCCGCAATCATCTTCAGATTTTAATCCGAGGAGGAATTTAGACTACCATGGTCTGTACTTCTCTTCTTGATATGTTAGAAAAAACCCCTTTGAGTGTGACCCAGCTTTCTTTAGAGAATCTCCAAGGGTGACTGGCCATGTATCAAGAATACGAGAAGAGGCTACAGGAGGAGAATGCTCAGCTGAAGGAAGAACTTTCTAAATCCCAGGAGAGGGAGAGAAGCTGATGGCCTCTTGTGCGATGGCTGAGGGCTTGAAGGAGAAAGTCGAGCAAAATTATGTCAGGATCTTTTTGGACAATATTGACTTCTAAAAGGAGTTGGAACGGCTCTGGAAAGGTTATCAGGATTTGGAGGATTCCATTGTTGAAGGGACTGAGGAGGTGTTCAGGGTTCTGAAGGAACAGGTCGGAGTTATTACTCCCAACATGGACCTGTCACCTCTTCACCCTAACAAGGTTGTCATTAATGGCGAAATAGTGTTTCCTCTCCATCGTGTAATTGATTCCGAGCTGAAGATGGCGGGCCAACGCATAATTGAATCCCCTCCTCATGAAGTTAATGTATTCGAGGAGTTACTGCCGAATTCTTTTGCCCTACCTGATGCTGCTCCGACTTTTGTGGCTAACCCGACTTCCCCTCTAGATGATAATCTTCCCATTGGTCCTATTTGAATCTTCCCTTTAAGGCCCGGCTTGTGGGTATGTTTTATAAACACTTCATGTATTTTTGTTTATTTTTGCTTTGTTGATAGTTCCTGACTCTTGATCTCTTAAAAAATATCTTTAACAACAACTATTGCTTGCTTTTTGGATGTTTTTGGTCCTTTTTTATCTAAGTAGTTGTTTATGCAAAGTTTCTATTTTATTTATGTTAGATAATTTTTGCTGCTGTTTAGCAAAGTTTTTGAGAAAAACTCTTTTACTAAATAATCTCTATCTTGGTAAGGTTTTTATGAGGACACCTTTACCTTCAATTTTCTAAGGGACTTTCCCATTTCTTGCTTTTCATTACTTTGTTCGTATACGCTCGAGCTTTGCTTTGTTTATTAACCCCCGGCAACGGCGCCAATGTTCCGGGGGTTATCTGAAACCGGATTGATTGGACTTGAATGTGTGGCCCAAACATTAAAAAGAGGTGGTCTTCGACTGGTTCGCGTCTGTGAGTCGCCTTCCGAGTTGTTTGTATAGTTGAATAGGTAGGGGTGGTACCTGCAATAGGGGTTAAGCAGGTCTAGAATATTGGAACCTAAAGGTACCTGAGTGTGTCAAAGTATTTATGGAGATGAGCTAATAACCAATATTGAAGTAGTTCCACTTCTGATGGTGGATAACCGTCACTTTATCTTAAGGTTGTTGAAATCTCTCTTCTAGAAGTGGGAGAGAGATTTATGGAGGCCGTTATTCACTTAGATAAGTGTTAAGTGCCTACTTACGTGGAACCCGACCTCTTGAAGGAGGTCGGATAAGCGGTAGAGGCCAATCTGCTAGATTGGACCTTTTAACTCGATTTGGGTATGACTTTGTTATTTGGGCCAAGGTATGAACAAGTGTGTTGATGCATGCAGAATGTGAGATTCAAATTTCTTATACTTACTTAAGCGAACGAGTGAGTTGACCACTCAACTAACCCAATTTAATTTTATATACATAAAATTATATGATAATATATTTGCACCATGATTTTTTTTGGTAGTTAGCACCATGATTTATTTGTTGGCTACACTACATTTGTTGTTGAATATGTTAATACCATAAGATTTAAGGTGCATTGTATCAAATTGTCTTATGTATTTATTTGTTTATTTATTTTGAGCAGAGGGTCCAACGACCCAAGAACAAGCTTTAACATGGAGTTGGAGTAGAACCATAATCAATTATTTATGTTACGGAATTGGATTTGGATTCCGGAGGCTCTACAAGGCACCTTCCTAATTTAATTTATTCACATGGTTCACCTTCCACACTTAAAAAATGTTGGACGGTAGTGGGATTCAAATTCTTTACACTTATTTAAGTGAGTTAATTATTCAATCAATTCAATTTGATTTTATACGTAAAATTAAGTGAATGAGTTGACCACGCAACTAATTTAATTTGATTTTATATACGTACAATTATATGATAATATATTAGCACCATGATTTTTTTTTTTTTTTTGGTAATTAGGACCATGATTTATTTGTTGGCTACACTACATTTGTAGTTGGATATGTTAATACCATAAGATTTAAGGTGCCACTGTATCAATTTGTCTTATATATTTATTTAATTATTTTGGGCAGAGGGCCCAACGACCCAAGAACAAACTTTAACATGTATTTGGAGTAGAACCATAATCAATTATTTATATTACGGAATTGGATTTGGATTCCGGGGGCTCTACAAGGCACCTTCCTAATTTAATTTATTCACATGTTCCACCTTCCACACTCAACAACTCAATCTCGAAAATGTTGGACTGTGGCCCAAACCGTAGCTTAGTCCAAATATTTTGAGAATAGGGCCCAAATAATGGTCCACTTAGTGTTAGTCTATGTTTTTTTGCCGAACTTTCGCTTTTTGGAAAGATGCAGCTAAGGGTTAGTTGGTAGTTGATACATCACCCATAACTAGGGGTGTGCATGGGCCGGATAAAATCGGTCCGACCCGAAATATATACCGGGCTTATTTGTTAGACCCAAATTCAGTTCTAAACCCGATGAAATCTATAGACTTTCAGGTAAAAACCGGATGAAAACCGGGCCATTAATATTATATTACCTTGATACCTTCTTATAAGTTATCATGTAAAAATATCCAAATTTCTAAGACTCTAACCATTATTTGACATGGTAAAATTCACTTAGAAAAATATAACAAGATCCAACTCTTCTCTAAAATTAAATCATAACCATAATCAATATTAATATTGTCTAATAACACCAAATATTTAAATCAATACAAATAACACAAGATTATGCATTAGTCTAAAGTCTTATGCATTTTAAACATAAAACATTAATTTATATCTTATATATAATGACTAATAACACAAAATATTAAGGTTTACAATACTTAAATTCCACATAATAATAGCCATCATCCATCACTAATAACACAAAATATTAATTGTATATGTTGATCGGGTCACCGGACCGATTTCAGGTGACCCGAGCTATGACCCGGACTCGATCCGAAATAATGACCGGGTCTATTTTTGAGACCATTACCCAACTCTAGACCCGATGAAATCACACCAAATTAACTCCTAAAGTGTTCGAAACCGAACCAGATTTTCGAATCGGACCAAGCCATGCACACCCCTACTCATAACTAATAGTGTTAGTTAAATATGAAGCTATGTTAACTTGCATAGTTTAATTTAACCATAGTTAATTGAATTAGTTTGTTATAAGTAGCTTGTCAAAAGCTCCTTTATTAACTTGTATTTCTATTCATTAAAATATGATTCATGTTTTGGGATACTTTTCATTTTCTAATGCAAAACTTCGGTCTTTACAAATCTAACAAGGTCGTTGTAAAATATAAATAAATGAAAATAAACGATATCAAATTTGTTTAAAAAATTATAGACTAGATTTGATCGAATGTACATGAAATCCAGACAAGCATAAAAAAGGTGAAGACTTTCTAAAAAGTAGATTAATATATGGCGAATACTATAGTATTTATTACATTGTACCTAAATTATTAAAAATAATAAATAAATAATATTTAATAAATTTTATATGATTTAATTTTTATTTAAATATTTTATTTTTTATTTTAAATTAGACAATTTAAATATCATAATAAAAATACCATAAAATTCACTTTAATATATTGTGAGTTGAATACTTTAATAATTGATTATTTAAAAGCGAGGTTAGAAAGGTGGGGGCCACGGAGACACTTGTGTTTATCCATTTGAGTCAGTGACAACGCAACCATGACTTGGACACACGCCTCGCCGCATCCCTCGTTAACCCAAATGGTCAAATCTCAAACTAATTCGTTCCTTCCTTCTTTGTCACCAAAACTGGCTAATTTTTTAACAAATAAAAAAAATTAAAATAGCGTGTAATTTAGTATCATGATTAATAATTGGTATATTTTTTTACTTTAAACAATTATTTGGAGAGTTAAATTTTACAGTGTAAAAATCGAAATATCTAATTAGTATATTTAAAAGATTTTAAAATAAAAAAATTAAATTTGATTTCAAATTTATATGTTTTAAAAAATAAAAAATACAAATCTAAGAGATATTTTATTTACACAAAAAATATATCAAATTTTTACATTATTAAAAAATACCACTAAAATTACAACACTAAAATTAAAAAGCACCACACAATACTAAAATAAAAAAACACCAAAACTTGCTCCAATTTCAATTTCAATTCCACCACTATACATTCCATTCCTATCCCTAGTTAGGGTGGCAATATGCACCCTAACTGCGGATACTCAATTCGATCTCATTCGATTGGATAGAATTGTCAATTCGATTTGTAGTGGATAAAACAGAATACAGGTAGAATTTTTGTATGGATCGAATAGAGTGTGGGTTGAGTCTCAATCCTATCCGCACTTTATATATGTATATGTATATTTATATAAAAATATGTTTCAAGTGAATGTTGAACTAAAGACCTCTCACTAAATGCAAATAATTCTTAGCCACTAAAAAAAATGAGAAAATTCTACTCCCCTTCCCTGTGAGATGCTAAAATGACACTCCATTCCCCTCTATTTTACAAATGTACATTTCCCTCCCTTCTAACTTTTAAAAAACCTCATTTTTAATCCATTTTAAACTTTTTGTGTTAACTAATGTTAACTTTATCCATTTTTTAAGAAAAAAAATTATTTTTAAAAAAAATATTCATTAACAAAAATTTTATTTTTTATTATTAAATTTTGCTTAATAAAATATTCTTTAATAAATTATTTTTTTATTAATTAAATTATATTTTTAAAAAATTTAATAATTATGTTATTTTTTTAAATACCCTTTAATAATTTTTTAATTATTAAATTATAATTTTACCAAAATTTTTGTTAACAATTTGTTTATATTTTACTATTAATTTTTCGATATCTATATATTATTTTAACATTAAATAAAAAATTTTAGTAAGATTATTTTTCAATATCAATAAATATTAATTGTTATACATATTACCAGTGGTAAGATTTTTTTATTTAATATTAAAATAATATATATTAATATAAAAAAATTAATAGTAAATATAAAAATAATTGTTAACAAAAATTTTAGTAAAATCACAATTTAATAATTAAAAAATTATTGAAAAATAGGTATCTTAGAAAAAAATAATTTAATTATTAATTTTTTTGAAAATATTTCGTTAAAAATACAATTTAATTAATAAAAGAATAATTTATTAAAGGATATTTTGGTAAGCAAAATTTAATAATAAAAAATAAAATTTTTGTTAATGGATATTTTTTCAAAAAATAATTTATTTTTTTCATAAAAATGGATAAAGTTAACATTATTAACACAAAAAATTTAAAATGGATTAAAGATGAGGTTTTTTAAAAGTTAGAAGGGAGAAAAATATATATTTATAAAATAGAAGAGAGGGGAGGGACATTTTAACATCTCACAGGAAAGGAGAGTGGCATTTTCTCAAAAAAGATTATTAATTGATAATTTAATATTTTATTTTACGTTAAAATCAGTTCTATTTTAAATTATAATCAGATTATATAATAATGCATATCTTTTATAACTCACGAATAAAATCGAGTATCCGCAAATTAAAAATAGATAAAAATAAAATTGGAATATTCTCAACCCACAAATAAGATTAGGATTAACTTAAAATCTTACCCTAACTTATCCTATTCATTACCACTCCTATTCCAATTCTCAGTTCCATTTCAACGTTGATACATTTATTGAATCTTCTTATCTAATGTTTATTTAAGAAATGTTAGGTCTAAGCATGCACACTTGACGTGCACTCTATGTTGGTAATGTTGGTATATATAACGAACAGACGAGAGACCAGAAAAAAAATCAGAGGGGAAAAGGAAACATTCAAAAAGGGAAAGGGGTTTAGGATATTGAAAATTAAAGGCTGAAATTTTGGATAGGGCAGTATTGATATTGAAACATGATCCATAGAGTGTAGGAGGATTTCTTAGATTTGTTCCAAAAATACAAACTGCTACTAACAAGTTGGTTGGAGAAAGCGATGGATGGAGCCACTTTTGAATTCCATAAAAGGCAGAGACTAGAGATGTGGATTAGGATGCACAAACACAACACCAACCAAAACGGATGAACCTTTCATGCCATATCACCGCCCATTCATCCCCACAATATTAAATTCTCCTAAATACTATAAAAATTAAATTTATTTAATAGTGATAGTGGTGCCCCCAAATATCTTAAATTAAACGTGACATTATTTTTGTGGTGATCATTTGATTTACTACACTACTAGTACTACGCTTTTACACATCCATACAACTTATCAATATCAAATAATGGTATATTAAAATTCAAATACTATTTATATCCAAAATTAACTACTAAGATCAGTAATTATGTATTTATATATAAATATATAATATAATTTAATTTATTTTTAAAATATATTTTATATTTTAATATATATTTTATTTTAAAAATTTATTTTAATCATTAATTTTAATATATCACTAATATAATTAATTTAAATTAATGTGTTATTTTTATTAAAAATAATATTTTTACTTTTTACATTAAAATCAGTTATTAAAATCATATTTGTATATAAATATTAAATACATATTTATTTAACTCATTTTTAATATGTATTATATAATTTATATATATTTTATATTAGTAGTTAATTTTAGTATATATCTAATATAATTGATATTTATAATATATATATATATATATTTTTTTTTAAAATATAAAATATTTATTATTTAAATAAGTTAAATATATAATAATTAATTTAATATATATATATATATATATATCATTTTTTTTATTAACATCCATTGTTAGCACGCTGCCTAGCTAGGGCACCCTAATAAAAATCTCAAAATATTTTTTATTTAATTATTTTTTAAAATTTAATTTTGATGTATATTATATACAATAATCTAATTGCATATATTTTATTAAATGATCATTTACATAATATATATAAAATGCATTTTTTTTTGCTAACGTATTATAATTAGATTAGATACAAATATAAAATTAATTTACATTAATAAATTAAATTCTGCCTTTTATCCTTATCCATTAATTCTGCCTTTTATTAGTTACCCCATGATAAATTTGAATATTAAGCATATAAATACTAGAGAGAGAGAGAGAGAGAGAAGAGAGAGAGAGTTAAGAATAAGATGGAAAGGGTGTTCTCAGTTGATGAAATATCGGAGCCATTTATTCTGCCGGCGGCGAAGAAGATGGATGAGTTGACGGCGAAGTCAACGATGAATCGCAGCGCTTCAGAGTGGGCGTTCCAACGGTTTCTGCAAGAAGCTTCTTCGGCAGTATCAGCAACAGTGGCGTCGCCGTGTTCTTCGTCGTCTTCTGTGGTTGAGATCAAACAGGACCTCTCCCAAAACATGGAAACCAAGCCTCTTCAAAACGGCACCACCGTTGCCGTTTTGCCCAATGCCACTGCTTCTTCTTCTTCTTCTTCTGTCGCCGTTGATTCAGAGGATTACCAAGCTATCCTTAAGACCAAGCTCAAGCTCGCTTGCGCCGCCGTTGCTTTGACCAGGGTAACATTCTCCTTTAATTTCTCTTCTCTCTCTTATCTTTCTCTTGATAAAAACTCCAACTTTTCAGGAACACAACTTGAATTTTTTTTTTTTTTAAATTTATTAGTGGTGTTTTTTACTGCATAAATGGATAATCAAATTCAAGAGTTCATCTATACGAGTGTAGGTAAAATTTCATGAGAATTTGTTAGGAGTTTACATTTTGACTTGAGAGTTTGATAACAATGGTTTTTCTTTCGGCATAAATCATAAAGGATCCACCTTTTTTTTTTTTTTCATGGAAGGAATTTTAGTAGCAAAAGCAAAAGGTGATTCTTATGTAGACAATAAACTATTTATGAAACCAAAAAGTTTTACTTAAAATGGGCAAACAAGTTGGCTCTTCATGGAAGAAAGAGGCATCTTTAGATGCACTGATGCAGCTGGTAGTAGCACTTGCATCTCCAAAAGTTAAAAGAAGAAAAAGTTTTAGATCAAGTTAGCCTTTTAATTTTCATTTGGACAAAATGAGATAATGTTCTTTTGACTATTAGGTATACAGAAGGCATAGTAATTAGATGATGATATTTTAAAATTAAGGTTATGCATAAATGCATGGATGGATGAGTCTCTACCTACATGAGATTCCATTTTAGATTTATGTATGTCAATCCTAGTCTTTAGAGTTGCAGCCATTCCTCATTTGCATTTCATTTTTTCCCTTTGTGATGAATAGAACCAGTATCTAATGTTTTCTTCTGCTCATGGTAATAGGGATCTTTGGTAAAATCTCAAGTTCCTGCCTCATTTTCTGAATGTACATCACAGGCAACTAATCTTTCTCAAGTTGCATCTCATGCTACTTTAAAAGGTTTGAATTAGCACATTCATTTGGATTTGTTTATGATAGTTTATGCATGAATTAGAGCATCAACCTAAGGTAGTAGATTACATTTGTAACGGAAACTATGAGTATGGTGAATGAACAGATCAAGGTTTACAGTTTTGTTTTTGCTAGAATGCTTAGAGGTTGAGTGTTGTCTCTCTGTATACATGTAACATCTGCATCTACTGAAATAAAAAGTTATATATCTCCTTGTATTTTCTTTGTAGGATCTGGCCCTTCTGGAAATGATTCATCTAAAGTACAAAATAAAGATGCCAAAGTACCAGTGGGGATTCCTTCCTTATCTGGTGTGCAAAATAAGCCTGCTGTTGCAATCAGATCAACCACAAGTGGATCATCTAAAGACCAGTCAGATGATGAGGAAGCTGAGGAAGAGATTAATATGACTGAAAACATGGACCCTACTGATGCAAAACGAGTAAGGAGGTAAACATAGCCGTAGAATTCATATATTCTTTATTTAGTTTCCTTTATTGTAAGACATTAATTTTGTGAAATTCAAGGACACTGCTTGTTATTCAACAACTAATAATGTTGTCTTTCAGGATGCTTTCTAACAGAGAGTCTGCAAGACGCTCAAGACGAAGAAAGCAGGCTCATTTAACCGAGCTTGAGACACAGGTGTGTAGGTTTCTTGTAGATCTGGCTTATGCTCTCTGTATTAGCCATTGCAAATTAGTATTCATATTTTCTGACCTAATATTCTCTCTTAGGTTTCTCAATTAAGAGGTGAAAATTCATCGTTGTTAAAGCGTCTAACAGATATTAGCCACAAATACAATGATGCTGCTGTTGACAACAGAGTATTAAAAGCCGATGTTGAAACCTTAAGAGCAAAGGTAATGCCTTCCATGAGCATCAATTGAAATTATGAAGTCTAATGCTCATTCAAATTTGTTCACTTGGCCTGGTTTTTCTGACAAGCTGAGGATCGAGCCCAATCAGGGCCTCGTCCTTTTTGCCATCTACAATGGCGTTTATCATCTCTGCTTACATGCTTTCTTTTTCAGGTAAAGATGGCTGAAGAAACTGTCAAAAGAATTACTGGGTTGAATCCAATGTTTCCAGCCATGGCTGATTTATCATCAATCAGATTGCCATCATTTGATGGAAGCCCTTCTGAGACATCAACTGATGCAGCAGTTCCTGTTCAAGAAGACACGAATCGTCACTTCTTTCAACGCACTTCAAACAATCCTATGTCGAGCCATGATCATGGAGTCAACAATTGGTTGGCAGACGTATCTTCAGACGAAAATGTGCAGCATAACACTACCGCATCGACTGGTGGGAACAAGATGGACCGAACATCTTCCTTGCCAAGGGTGGCTAGCTTGGAACATCTTCAGAAGCGAATCCGTGGCAATGCAGATTCATCTGCTCCTGTTTCTAATGGAAAGCACCAATAAAAATAGCGATTAAACAATCCCTTAACCGCGAAATCATTATTAAATATTAGTTCCACTATCTCTGTAAGCAAAGTTCGATTCTTCACACCAATTTACTTTGTAAATGAATTTGACGTTTCTTAGGATGATTGGGCATATGATGCTTTCAGTTTGGAGTACAAATGCACGCGTGTAGAGTTAGCAGCTTCACTTCAGAAATGCAGAATTGTATATCTGTTACTTCATATGTCTTTAGTTATTGTTAGTTTCTGTGACTGCATCAATGCAACCATGCATAATATTCCCTCTACTTGAGGCAGAAGTAATACTGATACAAAGAAGTACCTGAGGTCTGAGGATTAGAGAATGAGCTATGATGTGAAGCTCAACAAATTAAGATAACAAGATCAGAATATTTAGCAAGGAAGAACAATGACTCGAAGTGGCTACAGTTTGTTTTACTCTTAGATTGGGTGCAAATAGAGATAACTACTAGATTGGATAATGACTCGCAATAAAATTAAGAGGAATGTTAAAAAACATCAGAATTTATTATTTTTTTATTATTAGTTAAATATTATTTAAAAATATGGATAAAATATGTTGTTAGACTCCAACCCGATAGATCAAGGACTAATCCGCCGCGAATCGGAGTTCAATGCCCAATGGGTTGCTGCATGCACAAGACGGAATTTAAATCCCCAACACTTGCTTAAGCGGAAAGTGAGCTGACCACTTGACCAACCCAAATTACCAAGTTGGTTTGTTCTGTTTTATTTGTAAAAACAAACGCTATGATCCCAAAACGCAAGCCCCTTTCCTAAAAAATATGCCCCTTTCGTATGATCTGAAAAAGTCTTTTTTTTTAAATGCATTTCCACCAAACAAAATTGGAAGCTCCAAAACTGGTCTTTCATGCACTAAAATAGTATCTAAAATTTCAATTACACTAATAAATTTTATAAATTTGTATTGGTGCAATTAAGATATCGAAAACTATTATTTCAATAACCACATAATCTGGTTTAACTAAAAAACTAGACAAGATAAGTTAGGAGTTTTGATTTTTGTCGCTGTGCCATCTTACTTGTTAATAATATATGTGATAAAAATTAAATATATAATAAATTAGGAATGAATTTTTATTTTTTTAAATTTTTTTAAGTATGAATTGATATGGATACTAAACAAGTAAAACATATAATATAGTAATATACAAACATATTAATATATTGATATTGATAAATTAAAATATTTTGTATTAGTGACTAATTTATTATTTGTTTTTGCATTATAAATTATATTTAAAAATTGATATTTAATTATTAATTAATATATTTTTTGAAAATGCATTTAATTTTTTATTTTATTTTTATAATTTTATATTTTTATTTAATTATGACTGGATCATTGATCAGTGATCCATCAGTTAAACTAGTAATCCGATCGTATGAATGGATCAATAACTATAAATTTTGCCAATGTAAATTATGTTTGTAAAATTTAAAACTAAATAAAAATAATTAAAATTTAAAAAATTAAATTAAAATTTGCAAGTAAATACTAAATACAATGACCAAATTGAATATTAGTTCAAGATGGTTAAAGTTAGGTAGATATACTATACACGTGAGGAACAAATGATTTTCTTATTGTTAGTTGTGTTATCTAGGAAAGGACCCGCTGGTCAAATGATGCTGTCTTCATTTTAATTTTGAGAGACAGAGTCGTGTTAGGTTACTCCTACGCCCATTCCCATTTCTCATAAAAATAAAAATAATAATAAAAGAAAAAGAAAATATCTTAGCAGAAAGCAGAGACAGAGCCACCAACCAAAACAAGAAGAAGAAGATGGAGATGACGAGTATGAGAATGAGGGCCGCAATCCCCTTAAGATCCACACCCTCCATTAATGTTGCTCCTCCTTTCTCCGCTTCCACTTCGTCCTTCTGTTCCGCCAACGTTGCACTCTTCAGGAGAGCTTCTTTATCTCTCACTGCTCCAACCACCATCAGAAAGAAGAAGGGTCTCACCTGCAACGCCCTCTTTGGCCTCGGCGTCCCCGAGCTCGTTGTTATTGCCGGTGTCGCCGCCCTGGTCTTCGGCCCCAAGAAGCTCCCCGAGGTTGGTCGCAGCATCGGCAAAACTGTTAAGAGCTTCCAACAGGTTCATCCTCTTTCCTCTCTGTCTCTCTTTTGTTCATCGATTCAATAGAGTTTAATTCAATTGTACCTTTTTGGAAGTTGGGTTCTGATAAAGTTCGTATCTTTGGTCGTTTCTCACGGGATCTGTGTTCCTTTCTGATGTGAGCTTATTAATATGCCTTGAAGTTAGGGTTTTGGGTTTTCATATTGATGTGTCCTGATCTAAACTAAACAAATGTTAAATGTGATGATTTACTCAATTGAATGATTTGACTTGTTCCGCAATATGTTGATACAACTCAATTGAGAGCATACAAAACACTTAACCCTAAATCTATCAAACATTATACAAGGGCCTTCAAAGAACTGATCCCATAGTAGTTGACATCTTCATATGGCTATGGATAAACTCATACTGATTATGCATTGTTTGAGATTGCCCCATGTTATCATTTGTTAACTGTTAAACATTTTTCTTCATTGCATACAAGATTGTTTATTTGTTCTGTTTTTTGTTAATCTTTGTAGGCAGCAAAGGAGTTTGAGTCAGAGATTAAGAAGGATCCTGAGTCCCCAGGAGAGGGTCCATCAGAGGAAAAGCCTGTTGTTGCTCTGAGTGAACAGGAGGAGAAGAAGCAAGGCATGGAGGTGTCTAGTTCTAAGGATAGTGTGTGAACCGTGTAGTGTGTATCAACATATTATGATTAAGTAATGCACCAAATTTTCACCATGGCATCAATTGTGCGTTTTGGGAACACCATTCTTATCTTATTGAGACCAAGTCTTAGTTCTTCATTTTTCACCTCGCATGATGGAAAAGAACTTTAAAAAGGATGATATTAGCAAGTAGATATAGGTTTGGTGGGTTGATTTATTTAAGAAACCAATAATCTTGCCCCTCGTTTGCTTCTAATATTATCACTCACCATGGTAAAAAAATGGGATGCAAAGAAGCCCACCTATTTTCTTCGCACAAAATTATCATTCAAATTCTAAAAGACCAAAAGCGTCACATGAGGTGATGAAAAAAAAAAGTAAGAAAACTAAGTTTGGTTTACTAATCTATTCATTTGATATTGTCATCTGTACAAGAAAGAAAATCCACCACCCAAAAGCTTATACCATGACTACACTATCACCAAAAGATATTGTACAACCTAATTCCAATCTTAAATGTTCTGAAGAAAACTTCAAATACTGATATTATGAACCTCTGTTAGTAATCTAGTATTGGCGCCCGGAAAACGTCATTCTTCCATAAAAAATCGGCTGTTATTATCACCTGTGCCCTTTTTCTCCATTACAGCAAAACCTCATTTCCAAAGGAAACTGCACAACCTATAACTTAACCCATGCAGTATTGACAACACTACCCCGAAACTATATGTATAAACACTGCTGCTAGCAGCAAAACAATCATGTTGCTCCAAAGTTGGCTGGAACCCCACTACCATCTTTTAGCCCTTGAAGGCACATGTGCAGATTCCTTTGCACACTGTCTGCAACCAATTTTAGCCTACCTTGACTTGCATCGGCTGGTGAGCTCCCACTAACCTCCACAGTTCGTGCCACCCTCTGTTTACACTTATCCCAATCGTCGGCACGCAACCAACAGGCCCTACCTCCATGGCTACCTTCCATGCCAAGAAAGGATACACTGGGACTTTCGCCGAAAGAATATCTCAACCTTACTGAAACACAGTACGGTAACCAAGCAGCACCGCCGGCAGCATTGACATGAGGGATGTGAGCAGAATCAAGAACAACAGTCAGTGCAAAATCAACAGAATTATGATTCCGGTCATAATGGATGTTGCTTCTGAAAGCAGATGAGCTCTCAGAGTTGTCATCTGTGGTCAACCCTGCGTGATTTTCAAGACATAATTCAATTCGTGGTTTTTGAGCTGAAACCATGTCCCCAATTTGTGCCTGGGATAATCCCTTTTTCCAAGCTATTAGTTTCAAGAATTCTCTGAGAACTGAGACAGGTAAGGTGAGCATAGTTATGAATGATGCAACACGAGAAGCATCATAGGGCTCTGATGCAACCCGACGACTGAAGTAGTCACATATTTCACTTATTTCTGTTTGACTTAACTCTTCTTGTGCAGGATTTGAGTTTTGCTGCTGTTGCTGCTGTTGGTGATGAAAGCGTTTCACACTTAACACCTGAAGAAGCAGCTGAACTCTGTGGACACTGACAGCAAACACATAGCCCCTGCATATGAATGAACACAGATGCCATTTAGTGAACCCAATATGAATAGCAAGAATGAAACCAAAATATATAAATTTTTCTTTTTGGAATTTAAGCACAATTTGTCATATATTCACCAAACTTGATTTTGGTTCCTCTAGTTCCAATTGCAAATTATCCCAGTCGTTGAACATAAGAAATTAATAGGTGTACTGTATGAATATATGTTAGTAGGACTATGACCACAAACCCCATTTAGACACAGTAAACATGATTCTTGTAATAAAGTTTTGAGCGATACACATGTGAGTAAAACTACAGCAGAAAATGTAGCACATAAATGAGTGAGATAATATGGTAAGGCAAAAATTACTTACCCCACAAAAAAACGCAATGCAGGCTGCTCTGGGTCCAAGTTCAGAAGTGCACCTTCATTTTCCTTCAAAATGGATCCTAGAATCTCTTTCAAAAGATCTGGCAACTGGGCAAATAACCATAGTACTCCAAGATACTTGAGAATACCTCTGAGAACCTTCTTAAGTGCAACAAGAGGAACCCAGCCACCCCCATATCCTCCATCATCACCAAGGCCAATAATGGCTGTGTTCAGCTCGCCTCTAACGTGGGCAGGGACAATTGCTCCAGGTGGCCTACGTAAAGAGACAGCAGAGTTCATCAAAGCTAAATTTGAAGGCCCTGCCAATGCATTTCCCACACGATTTAAACCAGCTGCTGGATTTCCTGTCCTAGACATTGCAGCAGAAGCTGGCAAGTTTATTCTACTTCCATTTGCACCCATTAACTGGGAACTTGAACTAGGATTTGGATTATTTGAATTTGCCAGTCCGCCTGCCTGTTGCGCAGTGAAATTAGGATCTAATCCATTCAGCTCCTGGGCAACATGTTCCATGATGAAAGGGCGAAACTGGGGGCATGGTAATGACCCTCCAGAAAGACGACCCTCTTTAGGCGGTGTTGCAGGCTGCAACCACACCTGATCACCGGCAAAGCAACGCATGTCAACAGCAAACTGTTTCCTGTACATGATTCGTATCCAATACGGACCGCGGAGCACAACAGAGACGTCGATAGGTAAAAGGGAACTTGGAACAATGCCCGGCCCACCTCGCCCAGCTGCAGCTAACATGGATAGGGTTTGATTGGTAAGACCACCAGGAGCAGACATGGCAGTGTTTCCCCCAGGACCAGAGGTAGGCTGGCCAACGTTTGAAGTTGAGCTACCAAGAAGTCCTTGTGGTTGTATATAACCAGTTTGTTTAGGAAAGGAAGATAGAGCAGCTGCAACCCCTGGAACAGGACCAGCTCGAGCTGGCCTGGTTGCAGCAGCCAGAGCATGCAAGGGACCCGCGGTCAGCCGAATGCAATCCAAAAGCGATGAAACTTCAGCTCCATTTATGAAATCTTCCAGAAACTGTACAAAGTAAAAGCATAAAAAAAACATTCTGATAAATGATATTGTTGTATCTACAAAAAAAATTCATTTTCACATGTTTCTGAAACCAGTTACTTCATGTAAGTAACTGGTTTTTTATCACCACTAAAATAGCAGAAAACAGATGCAATTTAAGCACTGCAAGTTAAAGGAAAGGAAACTGATAAACAAATTAATTTCAAGTATTTTCTAGTTCATACTGCAAAAATCAGCCAACAAAGCACAAGAAAGATGCCCCACAATAATGTCACTCAATAAGTAGCATAAATAATCAGAGTATGTAAGAAATCGACCAGCTGTAGTCAAAGGAAAGAAACAAACAAAAATCAGTTCACGAAAAACAAACCTACCTTAGTATGGGGCCAAAGTTGGTCTGGAGATACATGCATTGTGCAACCCTCTTTACCAGATTCCCACTCAACAACAAAACGAGCAAGGACAGCTGAACCAAAGCTAAACCACAAGCTCATCAGTCCAACTGCCTCAATCTTGAATGCTTTTCTCATATGTTCTGTAACTTTCTCCGCAGTGTCTGAAGCAAACTTTGTACCCGATACTTTGGCATCAGAACTTGTCTCTTCTGACTTCTCATCAGCTCTTACCCCAAGCAATTGCCGCATGCCAAGGGCAAAAGTTCTTGCATTAGCAAGCCTTTGTATATCAGCCACTAGTTTCTTTATACTATCTACCTCAACTGACTGATAGCTCAAAACAACACCATCTGGATCATAATGTATGTGTGAATCAATGTCAGCCGTATTGGCGATTCGAACACCTGAGCCCCATGGTGTAGCACTGCTCCCTTTCTGAAGCTCCCATAAATCCCTGAAGTGCTGATCATTTATTTTAACATCCCAATGCATGCAACCAGGTCTGCCAAGTCGCAAGCATATATGTTGCCATGAATCACCTCTGGCAAATGGAAGTCGGAACCAAATGTTAGAGGATGCACTTCTTAAACCCACTTCTTCGACGTATGAGATATCTAATGAATCCATTTGGCTCGTCAGCCTAGCATGCTTAATGCAAAGTGAACAGTGCCGGACCACATGAAGCAGGGCTGCTATATAAATGCTAGATGGGGCATTCCCTTTATTTGCTTCTGCAATCAAACTTCCATAGCTGTATCCTTCAGCCCTAGATATCATTTCACTAGGTACAACCCCTTGTGGCAAAGACAGTTGAGAGCCAGATGAATCCAAAATCTTTCTCCTCTTGCAAATTGCTGAGTTGTTTTCAAGACCCTGAAGAGATGGAATCAAATTCAACATATCTGAAGCTGTTCTCTTCCGAGATCTTTTATCGTGTTTGGGTATAACATCTTCATTGCCTGTGGATTCCATTGCCTGGGCTGCAAAAAGTCATTTCGGCAGTGATGTGTGTTTTTAGGTAATATATATAACAGAATGCAAATACATTACACGATAAAGATGAAGAGAAGAAAGAAAGTATCTTACATACGGGAGTTGAAGCACATGAATTGGCTCCAGCAGCCTTGAGTGATTCAGCTTGAGGTCCATTAGGTTTGGAATTAGGTAAAGATATGCGAGAACTAGTTGGAAGAGGAGGAGATAATAGTCGAGATGACCGACTTTCACCTAAACCATCATTAGAGGAATCACTCAGTACTCTAAGTTGATCTTCATCCATTGCAGTTGAGGACACAATGTCAACTGAATGCGGAGATTTAAGAGAAGCCAGATCCTGTTCAGACTTTGAAACAAATAACCTTTTCCCAGCTGCGCTCCTTCCTTGTCCTGTGGAAATTGATCCAACAGAATTGGATTGAACTGGGCCCTTCACACTGCCTGATGAGAACATGGAATCACTATAGTGGTTTGTAACACCTGAAGGTTTTGTTATATTGTTAACCTGAGATATTTGCATGCCTCCTTCCCACTTTGGAGATGGGGTCCCAGCTTTTAGACTATGGAGATTCATTGGGACAGAACCATAATGTGAAGGTAGGGATCCATGATTTTGAACAGAGAATGGAGATGCAGAAGAACCTTTCTCGAGTCCAAACACTTCATCAACAAGTGATGAAAAACCTGAAGGATGACCTTTTGCATTCTGTATGGAACTCTCAAGTCGAATATCAGAAAGAAACTCACGTACAGATTCTTGATTTGGACAAGCAGCATTGGGCAAAAGAGAGTGTAATTTTCCCCAGTCAACCAGGCTTAAATTCATTTCATCTTTAAGTGCCTGCAGCTGTCCTATATCAATTCTTTTGACCCGCAGCACCTGATTAAGGACACCAAATAAAGTATCTTTTCCAGAAGAATCTGGCTGAGTCTCTAACAGCTTAAACAAAGGTTTAAAATCCTTATCAAGTTCCATCATCAGGAAATAAGAGCTCCCACAGTCTGGAAACGCCATAATTAGCATTGCTGAACCATTCAAAATGTTTTTGGGTACTTTTACTGTACTAAATCCATGCTCAAATACCTACAAGAATGTCCAATAAGCCAGTGGTCTTAGGTAAGTCATTTCTAATAACAACTTAAATTCAGTCCAAAATAGTTTGGGAATTTGTCTTTTTCTTATAACAATAAAAGGAATGAAAACAGGGAAATATACCTCTAGCCCTAAGACTCTTCCGATAGATGCAAACAAGTGCAATAAACTTTTGCTTCTCAAGCTTACAAATACATCAGCTGCAGTCATAGATCCCTGATTCAAAGCTTCTTCACATTCTAACAATGCTGAAGAAGCAACTATGTTTTGCGATGATTGAAGAAGGAAACGGCCATTTCTGAATAATATAACAGGGACATAAATTTGAGAAACTAAACTCAAATGCCTAAGATATTAGGAAAAAGCATCTTAGAAAAGTAAGGTACCTGATATTAACTCCAAGAGTAAAAAAACATGAGGCATAGGCACGCACACGCAACACCTCATACCCTTCAGATTCCTTGCTGAAGCCTTTATCATCCTTCTACAGATAAAAGCAGCTTCATCTTTTAAAATTTAACGAATGGTTGAATGGGAAAGTGGTAGGATATAATATTACAAGATTTGTAAAAGGGTATCACAAATTCAGCCACAAATTGTATCATAGCTTGCAAAATTTAAAGGTCAACTGTGTTTACTGGAAGATCAACTACATGTCAAAAGTGTTCAGCAGCAAAGTATTTACCAAGCAGCGGAAATTCCACACACACACACACACATACATACACATACATACATAACAGACAGAAGATATCAGAATCTAGCTACAGATAGTCCATGCAAGAATGATGAGAAGTACCTATGGTGGCAAAATACGAAAATAGTCAAATATCCGTAATTCACGATATCGATATAGTTCTCGAAAGTTACAAGAATGTTAACAAAGGAAAACCCCAAATTGGGGTGATACCAAAGAAGAAGCATCAAACCACATATGCCAAAACCCAAAAGAAACAAAAACAAATTGCCTGATGTAGCATATCAAATTGATACTCCAAATGTTCCCTAACAAATGTACACTAACCTGTTTATATTCAACATCAGGTCCACCCAAGTGAGACTGGAGTACAACATCATCTGCTGCTCGACAGACGTGGTTATTTTTTCCCAGTTCTCTTTTAATTTCTAGTAGACGAGTATACCGGTTGCAGCTAATAGCTCTTAACAGCAACCTCTCAACATCAATACAACTCTGGTCCATGAAAAACTCTGCCTCCTTGCCTGTTAGTGGATCTATGACAAAATTGCTGTGTATGCACTTTATCTGAAGATCTGGCCCAGGTTCAATTTTTATGAATGGGCATGCACCTGAGTCAGACATGCCAGCATTTTTATCGAACTCCAGCCAGTATATGATTTTTAAACCAGGAGTTCGAGGACCGGATGAATCAGATTCCCCGTCAGGGTTCTGCATGGAACTGGAACCTGCCGCATGACCCATTCCACCATCGGATATGAGCTCAAATCGAATTGCATCTTTCCATCTTCCTTGTCGAAGAGCTTGCACTTGCCTGATGACAGTATCCATAACAAGTGAAACACATAGATCGTGAAGAACCGAGTACAATATTAAAAATGGATTTTCTGCTGCCGCCATTCGTCTCTCTAGATCATCCCCGAGAACATGGCGCCGCATTAATTCCAGTTTGATAGGTTTATTCTTCTCACCAACAAGCAGCTCCAAATGTAATATCCTCCACATGGACAAGTGTCCCCTGTAACCAAGAGTCACTAAAACCTTAAACTCTCCATCCACCTTAATCAATGCCGTACCATCCGAAACTTTTATCTCGGAAATTTCCTTTGGAAGAGAAACTTCTAGCAATTTCGACCGCACAAGCGCGTCCAGCTTCTTCAAAGCAGGCTTTTGCTGTTCTTCATTCAAGGTATACTGAGTACCAACATCCTCTATACATTTAGGCAACCGCTGGTAACTCCCCGTTAAGAGAATGTCAATGGCAGAGGGCACATCATAAACCGGAGCACGAGCTTGCTGAAGCCCCTCGTGCATAAAAAACAAAGAATCCGCAGCTTGAGTAAAACACATATCATGATTTGAAACAGTCGAAGCCAGCTGCTGGCAGTGCTTTATCAAAGGAACCTACAAAGCAAAAAAAAAACTATAAGCACATCCCATCCAACAAAGAAAGAAAGAAAGAAAAAACTTCCTTTCCCTGATTTATGACAGCTTTTAGTTTTCAGCTCAACCAGTGCCCCAAACCACCCCTTAATTCTATTCATTATCAATTATGTATCTCCCAAATACACAAAGTTTTGGAATTCGTAGAGACCAATGGATTGAATGAAGAGTAGTGCTATGCAAGAAAAAAGAGCAAGATTTGATTTTTGGCGGGGTAACCTGTTGGCACCACTTGGAGAGCACATTGAGGCGGATCATGCGCTGCTGGGTCTTGCTGAGGAACTTGAGGATACTGATCTTCTTGTCTGTATCGGACAATTCGGTGGACCTGCATTTCTCAACCAGTTCTTTCAGGTTGCTGTATGAATCTTGGGCAGCTCGGGAAACCAGGGTGGACAGCTCCACCGTCTGTTGCCCTAACTCCGCAGCCATGTCTGTCTCTCAATCCTCAGAAATTAGGGTTCTCTCTTCCGATCTGTGTTCCGTTCTATACCGTTCGTTGCAGCGGCATTGAATAGCTTCAGAAGCTAGGGTTTTATGTTAGGTACGCCGCAAATTTCCCCAATTTTGTTCCAATTAGAGCGAGCAAGGAAGCAAGAAGCAGGTATGAGTAGGAAGCAGAATAGGGCTTTCCCTCTCTCTCTCTATATCTTGGTATATGGTTTCGTTGGAATCCCGTAATAACAAGGAACAAATGCGAGAGCAGCCAGCCCCTTTCACTTACACACTCTTCATCCCTTTTAAGTCATTGCCTTTGAGGGTGTGCTATGCCTATGTTTTTGTTTTGTTTTGTTTTGTTTTTTTGGTTTTTTTAATGCTTATTTATATATGGCCTTTTGCCTTCAGCCCTTGACTCAATGCCAAATTTTCAGACTCTCCTTCTTCCTTTACTCGGCGCTTTCTTCTTTTTTAGGTTTTAGAGCTTTCATTATATGACCTACAAATTTACAATTACCTCTCTGAGAAGGATGTATTACGACTTTTTGAATATAATTACATTTCGGTCCTAAAATAATTTTATGTAAATTATTAGAGTGCAATAGATTTTACATTTACATGTAATCATAAAATTCTATCATGGTTTACTTAAAAATTAGAATGCATTATAGACCACTTGCAATTTGTAATAGACTAATAATTTATAAAAAAAATTATCCCAAAAGATAAAAATACGCCGCCTTGCTACGAATTTATGAAAAAAAAGTATAATCCGTGACTAGATGCAGCAATTTATAAACGTGATTGTGATGTATATTATCATGATTGAGGATTGACATAATTATGATTTAGAGTGGTCAAATATAATGTCGGGTGTCATTAAATCAATAAAAGAAATTATAAAAAATGTATTTGACAAATTTTTAATAATAAAAATAAATAATACATAAAAAATAAGTTAAAAATCTATGCACCAAATCCAAAAAAATATATATATATTAGAATTTTAGAAAAATTAATATTAAATATATATTATGTATATAATATTAAATATGAACACAATGATAAAAGATTTTGTGTTATATAAAGTTAATTAAAAAAAACATATATACTCACGTAAAAAGTAAATAATATATAAAAATTTTATTTTATGTGAAATAAAATTATAATATTAAATATGAACACAATGAATAAGATTTTATATTATATAAATTTAATTTTAAAAAATATATATACTCACGTAAATAGCAAACAAATATATAATAATTTTATTTTGTGTGAAATTAAATTATAATATTAAATATAAATACAATAATAAAAATTTTGTATTATGTAAATTTAATTAAAAAATATATATATTTAGGTAAAAAGCAAGCAAACATAATATAATAATAATAATAATAATCTCATTAATTATTTATCTAAAGCTAAATGTAGCTTCTCAAATATTAATGAAATTATTAGAATGTGTTTAAATAATAGATTAATATTGAGAGAGAGATTAAAAGATAAAAATTAAAAAACAAAAAGATTATATAATTTTTTTTATTGTATTTAGTGTAAAGTGTATAAGATTAAATTATGTCTCAATATTTTTTTATTTCGGATACATATAAAAACTGAAACAAATAAAAATAGTTAAATATATTTTTTTAAATGAATATTTTAATATTTAAAAATTATAATATAAAATTTTAAACATAATTAAACAACCTTAATTTTAAAGGAGCATTTTATTATTTCCAAGATTAATTTTAAAAGGCTATTTTAATATCCTAAAAATTAAACATAAGAGTATTTTAATATTTTTAATATTAATTTAAATTTTTAATTCCTAATACAATTAAATAATATGAATTGGTTCTTTTAAAATTACTTTAATATTGTGTTTTTATAAAAATTAATTACAAGGGTATTTTAGTTTTTATTTAAAGTTTAAATTTATAATTTCTAATATAATAAAAAAATATTTATTCTCAAAGAGTATTTTAATCTTTATTTTAAAAGGATATTTAATTTTTTTTAAAGATTAACTTTATTTTAATATTAAATTAATATTTTTAATTTTTAATGCAATCAAAGATTTTCAAATAATTCTATAAGTGTAATTTAGTATTTTAAAATTAATATGTAAAATATATGTTAGTATTTTAAAGAGTAAATAGTCAAATTAATTTTTGGAAGATCACTCGTTTTCTAATTTGGTTTTTGAATTATTTTTTAATTAAATTCGTCCTTTAAAGATTTTAAATTAATCATGTTAGTCATTTCGTCACTTCCATTGTTAAGAATTTATTGATGTAGTACGTTAAATAACATAACAGTACACACATAATAGTTCTAATTGACTATTAACATTATTAGTTAATGAAATTAGATCAAATGAACCCCAAATTGAAAAATTCCAATACCTCAAGTTCTCCCCTCAATTAAATTTTGATTTGACCAAATTTTATAAATTTATAATGTTAATAGTCAATTAAGACTCTTAGGTTGCGTTTGATTTTAAAAACATGACAAGACAAGACACTGCGAACTAGACAGAAATGACAGAAACACAAATTAATGTTTTTATATTTTATTTGGTGATAAACTAGAACAACTTATGAAAGTCTAATTTATTCTCAATTTTTTATTCAAAAAATTTAGGAAAAAAATATAATAATAAGAGTTATAATTATTAAAAATTAACAAAAATAATGAAAGAAAAAAATAAAAAATAAGTTGTGTCTCTTATTAGTGTCTTTGTGTCTTTCTTGATTAGATGAACACACAATATACTAATTCGGTGTCTCTTAACACAATGTCTCTGTTCATGTCTCATATGTCAAATAAGATTTTGTGTTTCTGTCCCAATGTCTCATGGCTTTAAACAAACACACTCTTAGATGTATGTTGTGGTATCACTTAACGTGACATATTAACAATTTTTTACCCATCAACAAAGAAAGTGACAAAAAGACTACCATGAATAATTTAAAATCTTTAAAGAACGAGTTTCATTAATAAAAAAATTTCGAGGGCCAATTTAAAAAACGAGTAATCTTTTAGAAATTAATTTGACCATTTATTCATACTTTAAATATAAACTACAAGCGCATTTTTTGTTTTTGTTTTTTGTTTTTAAACTAATGCTATAAAAATCTTTTAGTCTCTTAAAATAGAATATATGAAAAAAATTTTAAATTTTTCTTATAGTTTAACTTTGTTTGAGTTATAAAAAAAGTATTTTGGATTTTTTAAATGAATTAAAAGTGTAATAAAGGTTTTTTTTCTTAAATCGAATTTTAATTTTTAATTTTTAATACAATCAAATAAGATGAATTAATTTTATAATGACATTATTTTAGATTTATTTTTTAAAAAATTAGCAGTAAAAGTTATTCCGAGTTGTAATCTAAAATCATGGTGAGTTTTGAATATGACATGAGATCCAAACACTTAAAGTTAAGGGTTTTAATTTGTTTGTCGAGATGGTAGTCATTTTTGACACGTGTGGGCAACGCCATGTAGATTGAAGTTGTCGTTATTGAGTCGACTTAGATACAGTTTATTTGGTGGTTTATCCATTTTTTATTCGGTATGTAGACTGGACCATGTTTAATGGGTGTGTGTATGAATAATTGCTTTATTCTTTTTAAAATTATTGCGAGAGAATTTCAGTTTTTAGAATTCACATTTATTATGTCAAATACAATTAAATAAATTTTATTTTAAAAGCGTATTTCAGTGTTTTTAAAATTAATAATAAAAAATAATTATTTTTTAAATGAATTTAGTAGGTATTTTAGTCGAACTGCAATTAAATTCAAATTTTAATTTGTAATATAGTGAAAAAACTTAAACATAAAGGAGCATTTTAGTCCATTTAATATTAATCCTAGAATACTAACTTTTAATAATATTAAAAAAAGTTTTAATCTTTTTGAAAAATTAAAGTATAATTGTACCTAAAGATTCAAATAATATGCTATTTTCACAGGTTACATATGTGTCTTGTTGTTTTTATTTACGTTAGATTATTTTCTTCACGACTTTAAAATTGTTGGTGATATTTTTATTATTTTTATCATTTAAAATTATTTTTTTGACACTTATATTCTTGAAAATATTTAGTAATTTGTTTTTATTTTTCTATTTTTTGGTGACATATCTAGATTTTATTAGATAGACTAATTTGTTTATAATTTTTACAAGATAATATATATTATATTTTGATTATCCAATTTTTTTTAATTGATTAAGGGATAAATTTATATATTTTCAATTTTAAAAAATAAATTTATGTTTTAAAGTAAATTTTTTCATGCCTTTTGATAAACTATGTTTTATCCATGTAAATGTTTTTTGCTTAAGAAAAAAAAAAGAATTTAAACTCAATTTTATCTCAAACAAACCGAATAATGTCTATTTTCATGGCATAAAGGCATAATAAAAACTATTCCTAAAATTTTACACAGTTCACTCTAAGTTAGTCAATTAGCCATAACCACTCCTATAACGCTATTCTCTGATTAAAAACAAAAGTTGAAAATTATTGTACTTACAATACATCTGTCATTATAGCAAAGTTCTAAAATTGAACTGGTCATCGAACCGCTCTAAATATTAATTTATGGTTCAATCGATTCGACTGTAGTTTAACCGAAAACCCGTTTTTAATAAAATCATACATAAAATATAGATACACACAATAAAACATAATTATAATCTAATATAACTTTAAAATATTATCCAAAATAAAAATATTACATAAACCACATTATTATGATCACCTTCAAATACAAACTCAAAAGTCAAATTAAACAAAAAAACAACCATAAAATGTCATATGATAAACTATTCAAAATTCTTCACAATCCTACACCACACAGTAATAAAAAATCACATTTCACAGATTAACTAACAATAATGACAATTAAAAAAAATACCTAGAAGAGAGCAGACTGAGCAGTGAGCACACAAGGGACAGGGCACGACGATTGGAGGGGCTGACGCGACTAAAGGGGAGGAGCGTGGTGGAACAGAACTGGCGCCGACTGGATAGTACTGCGCAAGGAAGGCAGGAGGCGAGATCAGTTGCAACAGCGACGATGGCAGTGCGATGGATGCAACTTCCAGAAGTTGCAACGGCAACCGTAGAAGGGCGGTGACTGGACGGAAGTGAGGGATGAGGGAGGAGATTGATGAGAGGAAGGAGATGAAGAATGAGACGGTGAGATAGACGAGGCATGAAGGTGCTGTTGAGTGTTTTGGACTTTGGTAGTTTAGTTAGATTTTCTCTTTCTAAACCAAACGGTGGGGTTTTGTACTTTTGAGAGAAATCGATTGGATCTCAGTTTGGTTTGACCGACCGAATGCGATTTTTGAAACTTTCGTTTAAAGTATCTTACCGATTCGTTGTTTCCACTTGGTCACGGTTCGATCTGTAACACCCTAACACACATAGTCTTATGCTTAAGTCATAAAGTTGAGGTGGCAAGATATTACGACCTCTAAAAAAAAATAATAATAATAATAGATAAAAGGAATTCATATCGAGGAGCCTGTGAAGAAAAGTTTAAAACAAAAATCGTAATGCTCACATGAACGGAAAACTTGTGTACGAAGAAAACTAAGGTTCGTAAACCTACATATATAGAAAGTAAGGGCAAAGAGTGAAGGGTACAAAATAACAAGCTCCTAACTCAGCCTGCGAAACTAAGGCTGGTCGGAGAGTATTTACATACACATATACATACCCCAAAATCCCAAAATACAAAGATAAACCCTATTTCTCTATAAACCTCTAAGAGGTACAAAATAAAGTAGCTGTTCGGAGAGTCAAGTACATATATAAACATAAATTGTACATCAAAATAACACCCAGAAAACCGCTCCGCTATAGGAGTCCAAATGCCTACTGGGAAGCTCCTTGACCTGCATTTGAAAAACAACAATATAGTATAGGGTGAGAACCAGAGGTTCTCAGCATGGTAAAGGTGTCACGCATATAAGATATAAGGTCCTGGAAATGCCAGAGGCAATCCTAAAACATCGACACTCAGATATAAAGTTTAAGGAACTAAAAACAGAAGCCATAAATAGGTGGTCGTCTAAAGGTTCTTAACCTAACCAAACTTAACCTGTACACTAATCTTTTTCACCTCTCCTCCGTCTCATATGATGAGTTGCACAGACAAATAAACAAAACAAGGCAAACACAAGTAGTCCACAAATAATACATATAGCAATTATAACAAATATCATATTATAATCACGTAGGCAATCCCATATAATTCACAAGCAAGCAAATCATACAATATGCACATGACGTTTGCCTGTCATATGGCTGTTGATATCAACTGTCGGTTACGTAGCCAACCCAACATGTCCTGGTTGATGACCATATGAAATTAACTATGGAAAGAATCCCAAGCTGACATGGGGGAGTCAACACCCTAAACTCAATGATAACCATGGGCAGGATCCCAAGCTGACATGGGGAGACAACACCCCAAGCTCGATATTATCCATGGGACGAATCCCAAGCTGACATGGGGAGAACAACACCCCAAGCTCAATATTAACTAATCATTTCTCATAAATATCATTTCACTCTCAATAATAATTCATAGCTCATCACATCTTCCTCGACCACTCATTACCTCATAAAAATCTTCCTTCATCTCCAAATTACCACAATACCCTAACTTCCTCCTATTATTAGGCTTATTAACAGGTTCTAGGGCCAAAGGAATGAAAATATAGGTTTAGGATGTCAAATTTGCTTTGAAAACACAAAATAATGATTTGCTGAAAATAGGGGTATGCGTACGCATACACATGTATGCATACGCATAGGCCTCTTTTTAGGCAAGACGCGTACACATGCATCTGTCCGCGTATGCATGTACGCTAGACAGAATTGAACGCATGCGTATGGCTCCTGTATGTATTCGTATAGGTACCAAACAGAATGTAATCAATGCGTATAAGGGTGTATGCGTACGCATGCAAGGCTTTCTAGCAAAAAAATTGGCTAAGTTTGAAATCTGCATATTTATCATTTAAAATCTCAAACTTTCGACGCGCATAATTTTTTTATTTTAAAACATTTTTCATCCATTCTTCGAACGGTATAAACTTTACAGACCTAATTTTCATATAAAATAAGTTTAAAACAATTTAAGGATCTAAAAGTCAAGTTATGCCTCGCCGAAATTTGGCTAAAAACTAATTTTTCACAAAACCTCAAAACCTCAATTTTCATTAAATCTCAACCTCAATTCAATTTACCATATCTATATCCATCAACACAACAACATACGATACCAAACTAACACTAAAATCTCCACACATCAATCATACTTTAATCTTATGCACATTCACACTTAAATGTCTCACCTTAACCAACAATGTTATTAACATTCATATATACATGATCAATATCACCAACTTGTCAACCACTCATCAATACACCATATAGCATTATATTTCCACTATAACTATGATCACCAACATATATTCAACTCATATCAACAATCATCATCACAAGCACTAATTATTCAACATGCTTAATCATTCCAACCTAACCTAAGGTTTTTTAGCCTAAGTTTTTACAGAACATTATATATAAATACGCGAAACCTAAACCATACCTTGGCCGATTTCCAAGTATTACCCAAGGCAACCCACAAGGCAAGAAGCAAGTCTTCTCACCACAATTCCAACTCTAGCACCAACCCAAGCTTCCACCAATCACCAATGTCCACAATTCAAACTCTTACACACACACACACACACATATATATATATATATCTCAATTCAATACCCAATACACAAACTCAAAGAATTAACTAGGATTGATGATCCTCACCTTATCCAAGCGTCACATAAGCAAAAGTGAATATTTTCCTCAAGTTATTTTAGCCTAAACATCAAGACATTGAATTTCAATAACCAGAAATCTAAATTTTTGAAAATTCAAGAGAATGAGAGGCTGATACAAGAGATGAGACTTACCTATGAAATTGTTTTGATGGAATCGTAGAGCTCGACGCGGTTAACACGTGGCCGCAAACGGTGTGGCAATCAGAGCTCCGGATAAAAAATTATTGGGATTTGATTATATGAGTGAAAGCTAGGGTTGTTACTTGTTCTTCCCCCTTCTTTGAATGTTTCCAGCGTGAATGAGGTTAGAGAGGAGAAAGGGGAGCTATGTTGGTAAAATATGGTTGGGTTTAATTGGGCTTTGGGCTATTTTGGGCCCAGTTTAACAAGTTCGGCCTGTTCGACTTAATTTTGGATTAAATTCTTTAAAATTAGTGTCAAATTTCTCGTTTTAATTAGTTGTATCCTAATTTAATATAAGATTTACATTTCTAATTTTTCTTATTAAAATTTAATTTATTAATTAATTATTTACTAATTTAACGAAATTTACACGATCGGCCGGTTTAATCTGATTTTTAGGATCTTGTATTATAGTAATAGCTAAAAGAGAATATCTGTGTATTTATACAAATTAACTTACCTCTTTATTTTATAATTCATCATATATATATATATATATATAATGTTTAATATTGTTGACAATAATAATAATAAAAATAATAATTTATTAATTCAGTTATGAAGTATACTTGAAACTTAACATGTGTTTAATTATTCATGTACTTAATTTAACAATATTTTTCTATTGATACTTTAAATATTTCTAATAGTATGTTTGATAATTTAGTTTTCATGTTAATACATATACTAAAATGGCTCAAAAAATAAAAAGAATTGAACTTTCGAAACACAGATAAACAAACTAAACACTAGTTTGACACTAATGTTTTGCCAATGAATCAATATGCTTTTTCTTTAGTTTGTTAAAAGAGAAATAATTTAAACATACAATTAATTAATAATAATTATATTTTTATACAGATTTTAGAAGTATTTTGTATATAAATAGTCTTTTTATATGGATAAATTTTGTATATAAATTTTTAAATGTGTTTCTAATTAAAAAATTTGAAAAAATAAATAAAAATTTAATAACATTTATAAATAAGTAATCCTCAAATAATATTAGTCAATTTTTATATTGATTTTGTTCACATAATAACAATTTATTTTTTTAATCTTAATTTTTTTAATTTAAATTCATTTATTTTATATATTACACATGTTAAATAACTTAAAATATTTTGTTTTTTTATAATTTATTTTTAATTATTAATATTAAATTTATAATTTTAAAACTATATACTATTTAAAAGAACGTTTAAAATTTATTATTTTGTATTAGTAATATTATTAAAAATATTTTATTAATTTTTTTTAAAATAATATTTTTTTTTCTTTGGTTCATCAAATAATATGGCAACAAAAATATTTTACATAACTGGGTCTACTAAATAAATATTATATCTATTTATTTTTATATTGCATGCAAAATAAATAACTAATGTTTAAGAAAGTTAATTACATAATTTTATCTTAATAAATTATAATAAGGGAATAAAATGCAATGTAACATATATATTTATTTTTCATAAAAAAAATACTTTTAAATTATATCAATATAGAATGGTTTGTACATGATCAAGTCCTATTTTAAGTTTAATTAAGCTATTTTAATAGTTTATTGGCACAATACTTTAGGCGGTGTTGATCACCGGCAAAGCAACCCATGTCAACAGCAAACTGTTTCCTGTTGACCGCGGACCACATCAAAGACGTCGATAGGTAAAAGTGAACTTGGAACAATGCCCGGCCCACCTCGCCCAGCTGCAGCTAACATGGATAGGGTTTGATTGGTAAGACCACCAGGAGCAGACATGGCAGTGTTTCCCCCAGGACCAGAGGTAGGCTGGCCAATGTTTGAAGTTGAGCTACCAAGAAGTCCCTGTGGTTGTATATAACCAGTTTGTTTAGGTATGGAAGATAGAGGACCAGCTCGAGCTGGCCTGGTTGCAGCAGCCAGAGCATGCAAGGGAGCCGCAGTCAGCCGAATGCAATCCAAAAGCGATGAAACTTCAGCTCCATTTATGAAATCTTCTAGAAACTGTATAAAGTAAAAGCATAAAAAACATTCTGATCAAATGATATTGTTGTATCTACACAAAAATACAAATTCACATGTTTCTGAAACCAGTTACTTCATGTAAGTAACTGGTTTTTTTATCACCACTGAAATAGCAGAAAACAGATGCCATTTAAGCATTGCAAGTTAAAAAGAAAGGAAGCTGATAAATAAACTAATTTCAAGTATTTTCTAGTTCATACTTCATACTGCAAAAATCAGCCAACAAAGCACAAGAAAGATGCTCCACAATAATGTCACTCAATAAGTAGCATAAGTAACCAGAGCATGTAAGAAATCGACCAGCTGTAGTCAAAGGAAAGAAACAAACAAAATCAGTTCACGAAAAACAAACCTACCTTAGTATGGGGCCAAAGTTGGTCTGAAGATACATGCATTGTGCAACCCTCTTTACCAGATTCCCACTCAACAACAAAACGAGCAAGGACAGCTGAACCGAAGCTAAACCACAAGCTCATCAGTCCAACTGCCTCAATCTTGAATGCTTTTCTCATATGTTCTGTAACTTTCTCCGCAGTGTCTGAAGCAAACTTTGTACCCGATACTTTGGCATCAGAACTTGTCTCTTCTGACTTCTCATCAGCTCTTACCCCAAGCAATTGCCGCATGCCAAGGGCAAAAGTTCTTGCATTAGCAAGCCTTTGTATATCAGCCACTAGTTTCTTTATACTATCTACCTCAACTGACTGATAGCTCAAAACAACACCATCTGGATCATAATGTATGTGTGAATCAATGTCAGCCGTATTGGCGATTCGAACACCTGAGCCCCATGGTGTAGCACTGCTCCCTTTCTGAAGCTCCCATAAATCCCTGAAGTGCTGATCATTTATTTTAACATCCCAATGCATGCAACCAGGTCTGCCAAGTCGCAAGCATATATGTTGCCATGAATCACCTCTGGCAAATGGAAGTCGGAACCAAATGTTAGAGGATGCACTTCTTAAACCCACTTCTTCGACGTATGAGATATCTAATGAATCCATTTGGCTCGTCAGCCTAGCATGCTTAATGCAAAGTGAACAGTGCCGGACCACATGAAGCAGGGCTGCTATATAAATGCTAGATGGGGCATTCCCTTTATTTGCTTCTGCAATCAAACTTCCATAGCTGTATCCTTCAGCCCTAGATATCATTTCACTAGGTACAACCCCTTGTGGCAAAGACAGTTGAGAGCCAGATGAATCCAAAATCTTTCTCCTCTTGCAAATTGCTGAGTTGTTTTCAAGACCCTGAAGAGATGGAATCAAATTCAACATATCTGAAGCTGTTCTCTTCCGAGATCTTTTATCGTGTTTGGGTATAACATCTTCATTGCCTGTGGATTCCATTGCCTGGGCTGCAAAAAGTCATTTCGGCAGTGATGTGTGTTTTTAGGTAATATATATAACAGAATGCAAATACATTACACGATAAAGATGAAGAGAAGAAAGAAAGTATCTTACATACGGGAGTTGAAGCACATGAATTGGCTCCAGCAGCCTTGAGTGATTCAGCTTGAGGTCCATTAGGTTTGGAATTAGGTAAAGATATGCGAGAACTAGTTGGAAGAGGAGGAGATAATAGTCGAGATGACCGACTTTCACCTAAACCATCATTAGAGGAATCACTCAGTACTCTAAGTTGATCTTCATCCATTGCAGTTGAGGACACAATGTCAACTGAATGCGGAGATTTAAGAGAAGCCAGATCCTGTTCAGACTTTGAAACAAATAACCTTTTCCCAGCTGCGCTCCTTCCTTGTCCTGTGGAAATTGATCCAACAGAATTGGATTGAACTGGGCCCTTCACACTGCCTGATGAGAACATGGAATCACTATAGTGGTTTGTAACACCTGAAGGTTTTGTTATATTGTTAACCTGAGATATTTGCATGCCTCCTTCCCACTTTGGAGATGGGGTCCCAGCTTTTAGACTATGGAGATTCATTGGGACAGAACCATAATGTGAAGGTAGGGATCCATGATTTTGAACAGAGAATGGAGATGCAGAAGAACCTTTCTCGAGTCCAAACACTTCATCAACAAGTGATGAAAAACCTGAAGGATGACCTTTTGCATTCTGTATGGAACTCTCAAGTCGAATATCAGAAAGAAACTCACGTACAGATTCTTGATTTGGACAAGCAGCATTGGGCAAAAGAGAGTGTAATTTTCCCCAGTCAACCAGGCTTAAATTCATTTCATCTTTAAGTGCCTGCAGCTGTCCTATATCAATTCTTTTGACCCGCAGCACCTGATTAAGGACACCAAATAAAGTATCTTTTCCAGAAGAATCTGGCTGAGTCTCTAACAGCTTAAACAAAGGTTTAAAATCCTTATCAAGTTCCATCATCAGGAAATAAGAGCTCCCACAGTCTGGAAACGCCATAATTAGCATTGCTGAACCATTCAAAATGTTTTTGGGTACTTTTACTGTACTAAATCCATGCTCAAATACCTACAAGAATGTCCAATAAGCCAGTGGTCTTAGGTAAGTCATTTCTAATAACAACTTAAATTCAGTCCAAAATAGTTTGGGAATTTGTCTTTTTCTTATAACAATAAAAGGAATGAAAACAGGGAAATATACCTCTAGCCCTAAGACTCTTCCGATAGATGCAAACAAGTGCAATAAACTTTTGCTTCTCAAGCTTACAAATACATCAGCTGCAGTCATAGATCCCTGATTCAAAGCTTCTTCACATTCTAACAATGCTGAAGAAGCAACTATGTTTTGCGATGATTGAAGAAGGAAACGGCCATTTCTGAATAATATAACAGGGACATAAATTTGAGAAACTAAACTCAAATGCCTAAGATATTAGGAAAAAGCATCTTAGAAAAGTAAGGTACCTGATATTAACTCCAAGAGTAAAAAAACATGAGGCATAGGCACGCACACGCAACACCTCATACCCTTCAGATTCCTTGCTGAAGCATTTATCATCCTTCTACAGACAAAGGCAGCATCATCTTTTAAAATTTAATGAATGGTTGAATGGGAAAGAGGTAGGATATAATATTACAAGATTTGTAAAAGGGTATCACAAATTCTGCCACAAATTGTATCATAGCTAGCAAAATTTAAAGGCCAACTGTGTTTACTGGAAAATTAACTACATGTCAAAAGTGTTCAGCAGCAAAGTATTTACCAAGCAGCGGAAATTCCACACACACACACACACACACATACATACATACATACATAACAGACAGAAGATATCAGAATCTAGCTACAGATAGTCCATGCAAGAATGATGAGAAGTACTTATGGTGGCAAAATACGAAAATAGTCAAATATCCGTAATTTACAATATAGTTCTCGAAAGTTACAAGCATGTTAACAAAGGAAAACCCCAAATTGGGGTGATACCAAAGAAGAAGCATCAAACCACATATGCCAAAACCCAAAAGAAACAAAAAAAATTGCCTGATGTAGCATATCAAATTGATACTCCAAATGTTCCCTAACAAATGTACACTAACATGTTTATATTCAACATCAGGTCCACCCAAGTGAGACTGGAGTACAACATCATCCGCTGCTCGACAGACGTGGTTATTTTTTCCCAGTTCTCTTTTAATTTCCAGTAGACGAGTATACCGGTTGCAGCTAATAGCTCTTAACAGCAACCTCTCAACATCAATACAACTCTGGTCCAAGAAAAACTCTGCCTCCTTGCCTGTTAGTGGATCTATGACAAAATTGCTGTGTATGCACTTTATCTGAAGATCTGGCCCAGGTTCAATTTTTATGAATGGGCATGCACCTGAGTCAGACATGCCAGCATTTTTATTGAACTCCAGCCAGTATATGATTTTTAAACCAGGAGTTCGAGGACCGGATGAATCAGATTCCCTGTCCGGGTTCTGCATGGAACTGGAACCTGCCGCATGACCCATTCCACCGTCGGATATGAGCTCAAATCGAATTGCATCTTTCCATCTTCCCTGTCGAAGAGCTTGCACTTGCCTGATGACAGTATCCACGACAAGTGAAACACATAGATCGTGAAGAACTGAGTACAATATTGAAAATGGATTTTCTGCCGCCGCCATTCGTCTCTCTAGATCATCCCCGAGAACATGGCGCCGCATTAATTCCAGTTTGATAGGTTTATTCTTCTCACCAACAAGCTGCTCCAAATGTAATATCCTCCACATGGACAAGTGTCCCCTGTAACCAAGAGTCACTAAAACCTTAAACTCTCCATCCACCTTAATCAATGCCGTACCATCGGAAACTTTTATCTCGGAAATTTCCTTCGGAAGAGAAACTTCTAGCAATTTCGACCGCACAAGCGCGTCCAGCTTCTTCAAAGCAGGCTTTTGCTGTTCTTCATTCAAGGTATACTGAGTACCAACATCCTCTATACATTTAGGCAACCGCTGGTAACTCCCCGTCAAGAGAACGTCAATGGCAGAGGGCACATCATAAACCGGAGCACGGGCTTGCTGAAGCCCCTCGTGTATAAAAAACAAAGAATCCGCAGCTTGAGTAAAACACATATCGTGATTTGAAACAGTCGAAGCCAGCTGGTGGCAGCGCTTTATCAAAGGAACCTACAAAGCAAAAAAAACCTATAAGCACATCCCATCCAACAAAGAAAGAAAGAAAGAAAAAACTTCCTTTCCCTGATTTATGACAGCTTTTAGTTTTCAGCTCAACCAGTGCCCCAAACCACCCCGTAATTCTATTCATTATCGATTATGTATCTCCCAAATACACAAAGTTTTGGAATTTGTAGAGACCAATGGATTGAATGAAGAGTAGTGCTATGCAAGAAAAAATAGCAAGATTTGATTTTTGGCGGGGTAACCTGTTGGCACCACTTGGAGAGCACATTGAGGCGGATCATGCGCTGCTGGGTCTTGCTGAGGAACTTGAGGATACTGATCTTCTTGTCTGTATCGGACAATTCGGTGGACCTGCATTTCTCAACCAGTTCTTTCGAGTTGCCGTATGAATCTTGGGCAGCTCGAAAAACCAGGGTGGACAGCTCCACCGTCTGTTGCCCTAACTCCGCAGCCATGTCTGTCTCTCAATCCTCAGAAATTAGGAATCTATTCCGTTCGTCGCATTAAATAGCTTCGGAAGCAGGTATGAGTAGGAAGCAGAATAAGGCTTTCCCTTTCTCTCTATCTTGGTATGGTCAATTATAAAGAGATTCTATTGTAGCCGTTAGGATGGAAACCGTATGGAGGAAGTTGGAGGCGGCTCGCAGAGGTAGTGTCAGACACCGTTGGAAACTAGAGATGGCTTGTGCGGAAAACGGGCGACTTTGTGTCTTTGGGTTGGATATTTTTCGTAAAGGGAGGTAAAAAAATTGGGAACAGTATAGACCTGAAACTCAACTCTCCTTGTAACAATAATTTTCTTTCAAATATTTTCAACAATAAAAGAATTGTTTAGTATAGGTATTGTACCATCTTCTTATTAGGTAAAACATAGGTGTTTTTGTCAACATGAGTATTTAGTATTTTAAAATTGATAACAGTTCAGCAGCCTAGTAAAAAGAAAAATTTTTTTTTTGCCATTATTATGTTAATTCAGTTAAAAAATTATATAATTGACTAAAATAACTTTTTTTTATTTTGATCTAAAATATGTATTTAAAAAATAAAATTTCAATAAAAAATTTATCGAAGTTTTATTTATCTTTTTAAGAATCATTATCACTAATAATTAATAAAAATAATCAGATATATAAAAATTATTAAAAAATTGTTTAAATTTATCATCAAAATTAAACATTTTCATGTGATTTTAAATTTAAATTAGAAGATAATGCACTTAAAAAACGAACGTATCTAATTTAAAATTTAAAAAGATAAAAATATTAATTTTAGTAAATTTTTAATAGCCAATAAACAACTTTTTAAAATATAGTCGTAACTAATTCTATATTTATTGGATTTGAATAATTTTTGGTTATATGAAAATATAAGAAAATTGACTTTATTCTTTGAACAACATTACATCAGTATTGTTTTTATTTGGTTTAATTACTTTACTAGGCCCTATAATTTTACTAAATTTATGATTAACTCTATATATTTCTTTTTTCTTTTAGTTTAGTCCTTATATTACTTTTAATTTTGTAATTAAGTCCTTGATAATGTAAAAAATATTAGAGTTAACTGAATATTCGCAAAGTTAAGGTATCCAAAATTAAGAATCTTATTAGATCACTGACTACGTATTTTTTGAGAGAAATATTTTGTTATTTTTAACATTTTTAATATGAAAAGAATCCAATTACAAAATTAAAAGTAGTGTAAAGACTCAATTGAAAATAAAAAAATTTAGACACCTAATTGTAAATTTGGTGAAATTATAGGGATTAATAGAATAATTAAACTTTTTTATTTTAAAATTCAGAATGACTGAAAATAGATACGATAACACCATATGAATCTGTTAATTTTTTTTGTGACTGAAATAAAATAAACAAAAAAAACAAAACAAACAAAACAAGGAACTGCTTAAATAGGTGAAAAAAGCTCCACATGCGAAAGTTAATTTTTATTTGACATGAATAAAATTTGTCATTGTTTTTGTCTTTATAATTTAGTATATTTATTTTTTATGTTTGTATCACTGGATCCACTTATATTTTTTAATTAAAGATGTTATTTTATATTCTTTTAAAAAATTAATATATAATTTTATTAATAATAAATTTTTAAATATTGACTAAAAATAAATTTTTTTAAATTAAAAGAATTTAATTGTTAAAATTAAATAAAAATCATTAAAACTTAAAAATAAAAATAAATATGAAAAGTAAAAACCTAATTCTAAGTAAAAATCACTCTCTATGCTCTCCTCTCATCTCCTCCCACAGTTTCTCAAGTGCTCAACAATGGAGCTCCTGGAGGAAGAGCCTGCGCCGTTAGCAATGCCTCGTCTCTGCCACTCCTTCGCACTGGCATCTACCAGCGCCGTCCTCTTCTGCGTCGCCGTTCGTGTTCGTCATCTCCTCTACGTCGTCGTCGGTTCCTGCTCCGTCATCCACGGTGTTGCTCCTCTGCGTCATCGCCGCTCGTGCTCGTCTGCCATCGCATCCTCTGCGTCGCCGTTCCTGCTCGTGCTGCTCCTCTGCTTCTGCTACCCTGGTCCCTGGTCCTCTGTCTCTGCTACCCTGGTTCATTTCGGCCGTTCTCCTTCCTCCACGGTGGTTCATCTCTGCTGCTCGTCCCTTGGTTGCTGGTTTTTTATCTGCTGATGGTAAAGATTATTTGAATATTGTTGCCTATAATATTGTTCTTTAATACTCTTGTTGTCTATTAACGTATTGTTCTTTTGTGATTTTGTCCATGATTATGTGTTATCAACTGATTTTAGGGATAAACTTACAAATGTTGTTCTTGTTATTATTGTTATATATAAACCTACTGAGTTCCATATGTGGCTGAAAGAAAAGAAAAAGAGGTATGTGAGTCTCAATTTTGGATAATTTTAATCCTTATTATTTGGGGTTTTAACACTGAGTTATGTTATATTTTAACTCATATAATTGAACTCATAATTGCTGTTGTATGTGATTATACATACACTCAGTAGGTATTGAAATCTAGAGCTTTTGAAATGATTTGAACAAAATGAATGGGAGTGAAACTAGAAAAGGATAATGGTGTGTGGGCTTCTTTATTTGAGAATTCTTTTTGTAGGTAAGGATAAGGAAATATTAAGTTTAGTTGTTTGAAAGCTTAAAGGTTAATGAGAAAATTTTAACGAATATGAAGAAAGTGTTTCAACTAATTCACTATTATGTTCTGTTTTCCTAAAATGTGACCAGTCCAACTAACTCTGATTATAGTTCTTTGTGCAATTGTTTTTCTACTGCAGGACCCTTGTCCCATTATTTCATATATGCAAGACATTAATTACTATCTAACTGGACCACTGCAAGATTGGATATCTAAACCAGAAGATTTTATGTAAGTTGTCTTCCAAATGCTAATACACTATTCTTTGAATTAAATTTATCAATTTATTTTTTTCATGTTAATTATAGTTTCTTTTCTTCTTTGAGTGAATATAGTGAACACTTGCAAATTTTATAGGTGCTTCTTCTTTCAAAATTTGAATTGTACTCAAAGGTTCTTCTCGCAGTGCTGTCATCATTGCGGTTGGCAGCGCAGTACTAAGACTGTCCAGTTTATTTGTTTATTCATTGATTTATTTTCTTCGTTATTCTTAATACTCCTCATTGGTCTATTTCAATGATATTCCATCATTACCATAAGGAAAATAATGTTCTGAGAATATCTTTTCATGTTTGTCTATGAATTATTCTACAACTTTTTTGAAGCATGCTCAAGTTATATTTAGCTTTAGTACTTAGAGAAAATTTAATTAGTTGAATTCATAGGTTACAAAAGAGCTAAAGCCAAATGAAGTATTGTTACTATTATTATATTTTTATTAAGGTTCAAGTGCCTGGTATCTTGGTATTTACTTTGAAATGCGGGTTGTTTTATTTCTGCTTGGTGTTTTGATCAGGCAAATCAGAGCAGAGGTCTTTACTCCCTTTGTTAGATCATCCAGAGAAAGCTGAGCTTGAGTCAGTACCTGACTGCTCAGATTCAACTGTCAAAACTAAACTCCAGTGCATCATGCTAATCCAAACTGATCTTTGGTAATAATTTTGTTGTTGGTTGTTTGAACACTTATCTTTATCTTTAAAAAAATTGTTTTGGAAGTGCTATTATTTTAATTAGTTCTGTTTTAGAATTAGGTATATATAGTAGTTATTCTTTGAGATTGTGGGGGATGGTGCTAGACTTTTATAGTTAGTGGAAGTCATAGTGAATTTATATGCTTGAATTAAATATGCCACTCCTATCCTTTGAGATTATAGGGAATGATGCTAGACTTTTATAGTAAGTTATAACTTATAAACATGCTTGCATTGCATAAGTAATGTACTTTTTGCTAAATGAAAATATGCTAGAGGAATTGTTTGGTATTTATACTAAAACAGCAAGCATAGTTATTCTATGTTTTGCTTTCTTCACTTGACATATTCTTATAAAATTTTGCTTATTCGTGCTACTGCAGGATCTTGCTCCTGAACGTGCCTTTGCTGATGTTGTTCTTTGCAATTTGGTTCTCCATCTGATGATCATAAACTTTCTCAGTTAAATTGAGTTTATTTGCCTCCAATTGAACCCCAAGGCTTAAAATGAAAAGTAGAATACAAGAATCTTGCTTTTGTTATAGTATTTGTAGACTCAATGACATTATGAGTCCTTGTTTAAATATATTTCCGTCTTTGGATTCTGAATGTACATAGGTTTGTTTTCCTCCTCATGTAAATGGAATAAGGGTTATCGGGTTATCGGTCGCTATTTCTGTAATTTTTTGTAGTGATATATCAATTAATTTTAAAAAAATTGTTGTAAAATAAATGTTGTGCTTTTGTAACTAAAGGAATGAAAGTTGTTACAAAATCAAGTTATATTTTGCAACAAAATTTTGTGATAGGAAAAATTATATTGTTACGAAAAATATCTCATTGGATAAAATTTGTTATCGCTTTTGTAATATATTTCTGCTTTTGTATTAAAAATTTGTTACAAAATATTACTTTGTACAGTAACCGTTTCATTTTTTGTTACAAAATTTTTTTGTAACGAAACATACTGCAAGAGTCATTTTTCAGATTTTTTGTATTTTTTGTAACAATTTTTTTTGTTACAAGTTACAACTGCTCCTTTTTCTTGTAGTGATGAGGCGGTGAGATAGACGAGGCATGAGAGTGCTGTTGAGCGTTTTGGACTTTGGTAGTTTAGTTAGATTTTCTCGAGAGTGCTGTTGAGCGTTTTGGACTTTGGTAGTTTAGTTAGATTTTCTCTTCTCTAAACCAAACAATGGGGTTTTGGACTTTTGAGAAAAATTGACCAGATCCGAGTGCGATTTTTTAAACTTAAGTTTATAGTATCTAACCGATTCGTTGTTTCCACCTGGCTACGGTTTGATCAGCTGATTTAAACTGATTTTTAGGATCTTGTATTATGGTAATAGCTAAAAGAGAATATCTGTATATTTATACAAATTAATTTACCTCTTTATCTTATAGTTCATCCTATATATACACAATGTTTAATATTGTTGACAATAATAATAATTATAATAAAAATAATAATTTATTAATTCAGTTATGAAATATATTTGGAACTTAACATATGTTTAATTATTCATGTACTTAATTTAACAATATTTTTTTATTGATACTTTAAATATTTCTAATAGTATATTTGATAATTTAGTTTTCATGGTAATACATATATTAAAATGGCTTAAAAAATAAAAAGGACTGAAATGGTAGTTTATTTCAATGTTTGTTTTCGAAACGCAGATAAACAAATTACATAAACACTATTTTGACACTAATGTTTTGCCAGTGAATCAATATGCTTTTTCTTTAGTTTGTTAAAAGAGAAATAATTTAAACATACAATTAATTAATAATAATTATATTTTTATACAGATTGTAGAAGTATTTCGTATATAAATAGTGTTTTTTTTTTGGTGACTATATAAATAGTGTTTTCATATGGATGAATTTTGTATATAAATTTTTAAATTTGCTTCTAATTAAATAGAATTGAGAAAATAAATAAATTTAATAACATTTATAAATAAGTAATCTTCAAATAATATTAGTCAATTTTTATATTGATTTTGTTCACATAATAACAACTTATTTTTTTAATTTTTTTATATTTAAATTTAATTATTCTATATATTTTACATGTTAAATAACTTAAAATATTTTATTTTTTATAATTTATTTTTAGTTATTAATATTAAATTTATAATTCTAAAACTAAAAATAAAAAATTAATTTTTTAAACTCAATAGAAAAATGGTAGAACGGTGTTGAGCTACTAGTAAAAAGATAAAGCCAATTAAGGATCCGTTTGGAAAATTTCAAAAGTAATTTTTCTAAACGTTAACTTATGAAAAATGGTAGTATTAATGTCTAATACAATTTTCAAAACCAAATTGCAGTTTCTAAAATGCTACTTAGAAGCTTATAGAAAAGTTAAAAAAAATGACTTCTCTCATAATACTACTACTTTTTTTTATCACATTTCTTTAAAATAAGCACTTTTAAGACTAAAAATTCAAATACAAAATAACTTATTTATAAACTACTTTTAATATAAATATTTATTGTTTAAGCTAATTTTTTAAAAGTATCTTAAGCTGTTTACCTAAACTGAGCCTAAGTGTGTTACATATCTAATTAATCTGTAAAAAAAAAGCTAATAAATAAAAATTTAAAAATTAGTATTAATTTTTTTTCCATACAATACATTTGTTTATCAAAACCATTTTTCATAAAATCTATATTTTAAATATTTTAAATATTTATCTTTTATATACTCATATGTATGATAAGGTAGGTTAGATTAAATAATCTATATTGTATGACTCCAATTTATATATGTCATATTTTATGATGGATCAAATCCTAACCAAATAGAAAATAAACTTAAATATTCATGTAATATTTTATCATATATCGATAATATTTTAATTGTTCTTGCAAAAAAAAGAAATCTAATAAAAAAATTTATATAAAAAAGTATTGATATATTTTCTTAATTACAAATTTTTTTATTAAAATATGTTACTTTACTATATTTTAAATATATTACTTGGAATACTTATATTATTTTAAATAATATATACTATTTAAAATTTATTATTTGTATTATTAAATTATTAAAAATATATTATTAGCTTTTCTTAAAATAACATTTTCTTTTCTTTGATTTATCAAATAATATGACAACAAAAATATTTTACATAACTGGATCTACTAAATAAATATTATATTCATTTATTTCTATATTGCATGCAAAATAAATAACTAATGTTTAAAAAAGTTAATTACATAATTATATCTTAATAAATTATAATAAAGGAATAAAATGCAATGTTACATTTATATTTGTTTTTCATACAACAAAAAATATTTTTAAATATATATTAAATAGAATAATTATCCATTAAACTCATTTTTATGCAAATAATAATTTTTCTTAATTTTATATCTGTAATATTTTATACTAATTAATTTCAAATTTTAATTACTTTTTGAATAACTAATAAAACAGTAATACAAATAATTGTATAAATATAATTTTATTTTAATTTTTTATTTTGTTACCATTTACGTTAACATCGAGGATAATTTGAAATAAAAGATAATAGAATTGTGGTAACTATCATTTATTACGTGCTTTGACTGCACTCTCTTCTTTGTTAAGAGTGTACTAATTTTTGGCGGGGTAATCTGTTGGCATCACTCGGAGAGCACTAATTTTTGTTCCAATTGTTCCAATTAGAGCGAGCAAGGAAGCAAGAAGCAGGTATGAGTAGGAAGCAGAATAGGGCTTATATGGTTTCGTCGGACTAATAGTTTAGGAAGCGGTTCTGGTATTCGTTGTACTTGAGCGAAACTTCGATGTTCCGTTAGTCTCTATCATTCAAATGTAATATAAATAATGTAAATGATTAAGATCATCAAAATTGTGCTTGAGTGAAGATAAAAAAAAGACTGTGCAGAAGCTTGGATAGATAAAAAGATTTGTCTTTACTGATCATATACACTGATAGATAGGTATGCACTGTGCAGAAGCTCAGTCTTCAGTCAAGTCGTGGTGCTACTTTCAACTGAGTTGGGAAGTTTTTAAGCTTGGTCTCCTGACTCTCCTCTCACCAAATTTCAATTCGATTCTTTCTTCCTTTCTCTTGCATGTGACCTTGCCTTTCTTATACCTTTCACGTATTTTTGTTAAAAATAAATATTTTAAATTAATATTAAAAAAAAACAATTACTAAAACTTTAATTATATATTTTTATTTAATATAAAAATTTAATTATAAATTTTAAAATTATACTTTTTTATTAGAAAATAAAAAACTACAAAACTAATAAAATAATTAATAATTTACTTGCTTATGTGCTTTAAATTCCTTTTTTTGTTTTTTTTTCTAGTATCCATATAGTTCTAGCTTTTCTAAGGTTAGATAATTTAAAATTTTCAAGTTTAAACTAAGGCTCTATTTGATTAATATGATTCTATTTATTATTAAATTTTTTCATTTGAAATTTGAATTCCTCATTTTTTTTCTTAACTTGTTTTTGAAGTTGTTTATTATTTAAAATTAAAATTTAAACTTTGATAAGGATAATAGATGTTACAATCAACTTAATAAATATTAATATAACGTGTTTGTTAATATACTTTTTCATAAGTAAATATATAATAATAATTATTGGATCAATTAATATGGTAAATATTTTATATTTAAATTGAAAATTTTAAATTCAAATTTTATAAACATTTTTTATAAATTATATATGATGAAACATAATTTTAAAAAAATAAAATTACATATAAAACATTTTCCCAATCTTGATTATATATAATACACTAGTATACTAACATATGTTTAATATTTTATTTCTTAAAATTAATGATGCATGATACTAATAAAGGTAAAATTAATCAAAATATTTTTTTTTAATCGTGGATAAAAATTCTGCATAATCAGTACCGAATGTTATTTCCTTTTCTTTTAGTAATTAGTTATTCCCTCTCCCATCTCTTCTGCGTCTCCATCCCAATTTGAAGAATTAATTAGGGTTTAGTGCATAATAAAAATTTTTAGTGTTACTGGATTTGAATGCAGAATCATTTTAAGTTTGAGAAAAGAAATAGATATGAAAAATGAATATGAGTATATACTTAAAGGTGCATTTTATACACAAAATCATAAACCATGATATGATGAATGCTGCAAGAATTCCACTAGCTTACAGCATGGTATGATAAATGCTGCAAGAATCCTGCTAGCTTAGAGCTGAATTCTTCGCTCCTTCACTATTAAGCCAAGAGTTTATAAATTGTTTACGGTCAGGGGAGCACTTGATAATTTTCCAATAGCTTATGAAAAAATTATCCCAAAAGATAAAATACGCCGCCTTACAACGAATTTATGAAGAAAGTATAATCCGTGAGTAAATGCAGCAATTTATAAACGTGATTCCTTGTGTTGTATATTATCCTGATTGACATGATTACGATTTAGAGTGGGCAAATATAATATCTTTGTTCGGGGCAAATATAATATCTTTGTTCGGGTGTCAATAAATTGATAAAATAAAATTTTTAATAGTAAAAATAAAAATATTAAAAAAATAAAAAATATATATTTTTTAAAAAGTTACATTTACATTTTTTTTTAAAAGATTTTTTTAAATAAAAAAATATTTTTATATAATAAATTAATAAAAAATATTTTTATCTTATTTTATCTAAATATAATTGATAAATAAAAAATCATTTTATACGAGATATTCAAACATAAAATCACTTTTATTTTTGTAAAAAAAAATTTTAGAAAAATATAATTAAAAAAAATTTCGAGAATGATGCCAAAACAATGGCTCATTTTTAAGGTAGCGTTTGTTTTGAGGGACTGAGACAGAAATTGGGATACTAAAATTTACTGACTTAGTATCATGTTTGTTGATTCAGGTACTAAAATTTGTGTCTTTGTATCTAAAATTTCAGTATTTCAGTATCTCCAAAAAGTAATGACATAGAGAACTGAAATTTTTAGAGACAAAGACTTAAACTTTAATAACATAATGATACAAATTTTTGTCTTATATAAATTTAATTAAAAAATATATATATACTCATGTAAAAAGCAAACAATATATAATAATTTTATTTTGTGTGAAATAAAATTATAATATTAAATATGAACACAATGATACAAGATTCTATATTATATAAATTTAATTTTAAAAAATATATATACTCACGTAAATAGTAAACAAATATATAATAATTTTATTTTGTGTGAAACCAAATTATAATATTAAATATAAACATAATAATAAAAAAATTTGTATTATATAAATTTAATTAAAAAACATATATATTTAGATAAAAAACAAACAAATATAATAATAATAATAATAATAATAATAATAATAATAATAATAATAATAATAATAATAATAATAATAATCTCATTAGTTATTTATCTGAAAGTAAATGTAGCTTCTCAGATGTAAATAAAATTATTAGATTGCGTTTAAATGATAGACTAATACTGAAAGAGATTAAAAGATAAAAATTGAATGACGATAGAAACTACATAATTCTCTTTATTGTATTTAATGTAAAGTGTATAATATTGAGTTATGTCTCAATATTTTTTATATTTAAGATATTGAAATTAAACAAACAAAAATAGTTAACTATATTTTTTTCTAAAGAGATATTTTAATATTTTAAAATTATAATATAAAATTTTAAACATAATTAAACACCCTTAATTTTAAAGGAGCATTTTATTATTTCCAAGATTAATTTTAAAAGACTATTTTAATATCTTAAAAATTAAACATAAGAGTATTTTAATGTTTTTAATATTATTTTAAATTTTTAATTCCTAATAGAATTAAATCATATAAATTGGTTCTTTTAAAATTACTTTAGTATTGTATTTTTATAAAAATTAATTACAAGGGTATTTTAGTGTTTATTTAAAGTTTAAATTTATAATTTTTAATATAATTAAAAATATTTATTTTCAAAGAGTATTTTAATCTTTATTCCAAAAAGATATTTAATTTTTTTAAGATTAATTTCATTTTAATATTAAATTAATATTTTTAATTTTTAATGCAATCAAAGAATTTTAAATAATTCTATAAGTGTAATTTAGTATTTTTAAATTAATATGTAAAATATATTTTAGCATTTTAAAGAGTAAATAGTTAAATTAATTTTTGAAAGATCACTCATTCTCTAATTTAATTTTTGAAGGATTTTTTTAATTAAATTCGTCATTTAAAGATTTTAAATTGATTATGTTCGTTATTTTGTCACTTTCATTGTTAAAGGTATCAGAGTTTGTTGACGTAGTACGTTAAATAACATAACAACACATACATATTAGTTCTAATTCACTACAACATTTTGGGTCTTTGATCACGATATTTTATTGTGACAAAAAAAATTACGGTCACGGTTTTTTAGAAAAAGGGTGACCATAGAGTACCTATGGTCACGGATTTTAAAAAAATGGTAGCCTAAAAGGCTCTATGGTCACAGTTTATGGGGTGACCAAAAAGGGTCTATGATTATGATTTTTTATAAAAGGGTGACTTAAAGGTATCTATGGTCATGGTTTTTTGGAGTAATCTAAAGAGGTATATGGTCACGGTTTTGGGGGTGATCTTAAATGGTCTATAGTCACGATTTTTTAAAAAAGATTGACCTAAAAGGGTCTATGATCACGGTTTTGAGGGGTGACCTAAAGAGGTCTATAGTCACGGTTTTGGAAGTGACCTAAACTGGTGTATGGTCACGGTTTTTCATTGTAACCAAAAGACATTTATGGATACGATTTTGAAGGGTAACCTAAAAGAATATATGGTCACAGTTTTATGAAAGGGTGACCTAAAGGGTTTTACGATTACGGTTTTTTAGAGTGATCTAAAAGAATGTATGGTTACGATTTTAGGAGGTGACTTTAAATAGTCTATGATTACAATTTTTTAGAAAGGATGACCTAAAAAAACTTATAATAGAATGACTTAAAAGGGTCTATAGTCATGATTTTGGAAATAACCTAAAATGATCTATTATCACAGATTTTTCACATTGATAAAATAAAATTTCTAACAAAGTAATATAATTTTATTAATTTCATTATAATTATAATTTTTAAACATAATTTTTTTTTTTCACGACAACAAAAAATTGAACTAACACAGAAGGTTACCCCAAGTCCAATTCAAAAACTTCAGTAATTGGCCTAACACAAAAAATTTCATTAAATATTAAGTAAAACTATTAAACTAATTTAAACGAGACACAAATTTTGAAACTTTCTACTTGTGTCCGTAACTTTTTTATAATAATTTAGATAGTGGGCTTGTGAATAATAATTTGTTCATCAATATAGATTTTATTATTATAAATAAAATTTAATTTTATTTTAACACCTCAAATTTATATATGTGAAAATGTTTTATCATCTACATAATAACATTGACCTTATTTGTATTTAATTCGCAATTTGCATATATAATTTGATTCACAAAATCATCGAATCAAATCTGATATAATCCATAATCAATTAAGATTGAATCACAAATTTAATATTTGTATAATTATATCTGCAGATATACAAATGCACAAAATAAACACTTAAAACATTAATTCCTCTCATCCTTTGGCTATGCTGGCAGTGTCCTCAACCCCTCACTCACTTTTGACTATCCTCTCCTCATCATCACCGCCATGTTGAAGGTGATTCACCTACCTCGCTCATCCTCTGTGCCGCCAACTCACCACCACCATTCAGTCTTCTCTTCCTCAGTTCATGAAATAATTTTATTAAAATTTTAATTTTTATTTTAAAAATTTTTAGTTTTATATATTTCAATTTTTTAAAAGTGATACTAAAAAATTAAAATTTTATATCTTGAAATTAAAATTTTAATTTTAATTTTTAAATATCAAATAAATTTCAATCTCTGCTTCCAAATGTTACGTAAAATTTTTTTGTTAAAAATCGTTCCAAACATTAAATTTTATTTTAAAATCGTCTTACCTTTACTTTTTGGATAAAAATACTTTCCTTTCCCAATTTTTCAAACATACACACCCTCTTTCTCTACATTGCTGATACAACTCCTTTGCTCACTCTCGCTCTCTCCGCCTCTTTCTAATACGGAAATAAAGAATAAACAAAAAGATAATAAATAAAATTGAATAAAAAAATTTATTGAAATTGAAATAGAAAATAAAAAAAATAAGTTGAAATTGAATAAAAAAAATTATTTTATCTTTTACCTAATCTCTTGAAACAATAAAAAAGAGACTTCTCGTTCTAACTTGTGTACATCATAATTTGAAAATTGAATTGAAAAAATTCACTCAACCTTCTACCCAATTTTCTGATGCAACAAGAGAATGACTCACTCAACCTTCTATCCAATTTTCCGATGCAACAAAAAAATAGCTTACTCAACCTCATTTGTCAATACTATGATTTTATCATGAAACTAAAATAGAAGTTTTACATCTCTAATCATTCTATATGACGACTACAATAGTTTAAGAGGTATTTATAACCTCTTATCAGGTTAAAACAAAGAAAACTCTAATCCCACAAACATAAAACTCAATTTAGTAACTAAATAAATAAAATAAAAATACACCAAATTAAGTTGAACATTCTAAAGATATAAATTAATAACTTTTAAATAATACTTAAATTCTTTATATCATGAACATTTAAAACACCTATCATTTTTCTCCTCTTCAAAAAATTTCTTCTTCGAATATTATAGTTAAAAAAATAGTATATGAAAAGAACAAATACAAAAAAGATAATTTCTATTTTTTGTTTCTTTTTGCATTATATGCTTTTTTATTTTTTAAATAATAAAATCAACAAGAATGACAAAACAATAATGAAACACAAACAGAAAAGACAAAGATAAGAAGAATATAAAGAATGACGCGAGAGACACTATAACCCTTTTTTTTTACATAAGAAGAATAAATATAAATTAATAAGGATTAATCTAATATCTGAAAAGAAAAGAAACATCTTTCTTGTATTTTATCTTTTCATACACTATTTTTTCGACTACAAATTTTGAGAACGAATCTTTTTTGAAGAGGGGAGAATGATTCGTGTTTTAAATGTTCGTGATATGAATAGTTCAAATATTATTTAGAAGTTATTATATTAATTTATATTTTTAGAATGTTCAATTTAATTTAACGTATTTTGATTTTGTTTATTTAGTCACTAAATTGAGCTTTATGTTTGCCGGCTTAAAATTTTTTTTGTTTTAACCTAATAAGAGGTTATAAATACCTTCTAAACTATTCTAGTCGTCATATAGAATGATTAGAAGAGTGTCAAAGTATTTTTTGGTTTCGTGATGAAACCATGGTATGAACAAGTAAAGTTGAGTGAGTCATTCTCTTGTTACATCAGAAAATTTAGTAGAAGACCGAGTGAGTCCTTTCAATTCAATTTCCAAACTATAATGTGGACAAATTAGGTTTAAAGTCTCTTTCTTATTGCATTAAGAAATTAGGTAAAAAGTAGAGTGATTCTCTTTATGTTCAATTTCAACCTATCATTTTATTTTCTATTTTCTATTTTCAATTTCAATTCATCTTTTTTCTATTTCAATTCTTATCTTCTTGTTTATCATTAGGTATCATTTTGTATCATTTGATATTAGATTTCACGTATTAGATTAATCTTTATTAATTTATATTTGTTCTTTTTGTCCAAAAAAAAAGGGTTTGAGTGTCTCTCACTTCCTTCTTTATGTTCTTTTTATCTTTGTCTTTTTTGTTTGTGTTTCATTATTATTTTATCATTCTTGTTGATTTTATTATTTAAAAAATATCAAATATACAGTACAAAAAAATAATAAAAAAATTATCTTTCTTATATTTTATCTTTTCATACACTATTTTTTTAACTACAAGATTCGAGGATAAATCTCTTTTTTAAAGAGGAAGAGAACAGTGATACATTCTTCAAATGTTCGTAATATAAATAGTTTAAGTATTATTTAGAATATATTAGTTTATATTCTTATAATGCTCAATTTATTTTGATATATTTTAATCTTGTTTATTTAGTTACTAAATTGAGCTTTATGTTTATGGGTTTAGGATTTTTTTATTTTAACCAAATAAGAGGTTATAAATATCTAATAAACTATTATAGTCGTCATATAGAGCAATTAGAGGAGTGCCAAAATATTTTTTGATTTCGTGATAAAATCATAGTGTGGATAAATGAGATTGTGTGAGTCTCTCTTGTTACATTAGAAAATTGTACAGAAGATTAAGTGAATTCTCTTGATTCAATTCTCAAATTATGGTGTGAATAAGTTAAGTTGAAAAATTCCTTTCGTGTTGTATTAAGAAATTGAATATAAAATAAAGTGCTTCTTTTTATATTAAATTTTAACCTATTATTTTATTTTACATTTTCAATTTTAACTCATTTTTTCTATTTTAATTCTTATATTCTTATTTATCATTAGTTGTTGTTATATATATACATTCCTCCCTTTTTCCCTTTCTTTTTCTTCACATTACTAATATAATCCGATTGAAAAAGATATATCCCTAAATTAGGCATAGAAAACAAAAAAAAAAGATGAATCTTATCTAGCTAAACCAAAATCTGCGATTTTGACCCAAAGTTTATCTACATAATACTTCACTGCCAAAATCAAAGGAAGAAGAGCCCAATTAGAGAGAGGCAACATTTAGCGAGAGCCTGGTAATAACAGCGACGACAACAAAATAATAGCGGTAGAAACAGCAACAATGACGACGTAAAAAATAAATAACAGCGACATCATCACTACCATTACTTTTTCCTCACTACTGGGTTCACTTTCTCCCCACTCAATCTCTAACTCCTCTGTGTCGTCTCTCTTTGGTTCACATTTGGTAGAAGTGGCAATGGCATTTTCCGCTGCACCATCGTCGTATTTTTCATTATTTTTTCATTTCTTCGTTTATCTCTCTCTTTTTCTAATTAAATCTTCCTCTCACTCTTATTTCACAGATTATTTATCTTTCTCTCTTTCTTTTTGCCCTTCATCCTCTCTTTTTCTTTTTTTTTTCTTTCTCTTCCTTTTTCTTCTTTTTCTTTTTTTTTCTTTTTCTCTCATCTTCTGTTTTTTTTTTCTTTTTCTTTTGCGTCTTTGTAAGTGTGGGTGTGAGTGATGTGTAGATGTGTATAATGAATGAAAATGATGAGAAAATGTATATGTATGTGATAAATGTATGTAAAAGAAAAATTGAAAAAACTAGTGTTGTTTCGAATGATGATGACTCTAAAAATAAGAGTGTATATGATAAATTAAAAAAATTTGTTCGAAGATTAAAAAAATTTAAATAAAATTTAATATTAAGAACAATTTTAAATAAAAAAAATTAAGAATAAATTTGATTTAAAAAATCATAAAAACTAAATCGTGCTTTAAATCTAAAAAATTAGAAAAATAAATGGTCTTATAATCCAATTCTTTGCGATGAGATGATAAATTTCAAAGAAGTTAAACTTCTTACGGTAGCCTTCATCAGCTACCTATAATATTTCTTTTACGCTTCTTTTCATTAAGTTATACAATAAACATATATTTCTCAAATGAAATGAAGGCAAAATGCTTTTAAGTAAATTATATTACGATCAAGCAACGAAAGTATGACATGTGGTATAATTTTATTGTTTGTCAACTTTATTTTTTTATTGAACTGAAAATTATAAGACCAACTGAACTAACCAATTTTTTTAAAAAGGTAATATATATATAAAAGATTAAAAATATCCTTATTTAATATTAACTATTTTATTTTATTTTTTAAAAATCGATCAATTCAATTAGTTTAGTCATTTTCGATTAAAAAAGATTAAGTTTGAATAAATAATATATATCGCATGTCATATTTTTATCATTTACTCATATATAATATCTTGTCCAAAAATTTTTTTACTCCATTTTGTTATAACATCTACCTTAGCTTATATCATGTACAAATAATCTATCACGGCAAATGATTTGTGGACTATATATATATACCCGTTAATAATTTATCGTGGGTGGTTCACATTTTTTAAAGTAAATGCATTAAAGGTATTGAAGAGGTTTTAAAAAAGCAAGCATCTAACTTCTATAAATAGTAAAATGTAGTTTTACTTTATACAAACAATAAAATAATATTCTTTCTCTTATACTCTTGTCTCTTTTTTCTACTATTCTCTCTCTTATATATTTTATTATATTATTATTAAATATATTAATTATATCTACTATATTGATATAGTAATTCTAGTGAATATTACTACTTGAGTTATCTAATTATATTTTCATATTTTATACTTCTTTCTTATTTATTTAGTTATTTTATAACACATTATCGGCACGAAACTCTAACGAAATTTTAGGAAGACTTCAGGTAACAAATTTTTATTATGTCGAATCTCTTTCATCTTGAATATAATGCTTTTGATATATCTGAAAATAATTATTTATCATGGATACTAGATGTTAAAATCCATTTTAATTCAATAGATCTTGGAGATACCATTAAGGCTGAAAATAATATATCCCAGAAGGATATAGCCAAAGCCATAATTTTCCTTCGTCATCATCTTGACGTATGATTGAGAAATGAATATCGCACATTAAAAGATCCTGCAGATATGTGGAAAGGCCTTGAAAAAATGTACAATCATCAAAAGATTGTGATACTTCCTCAAGCCCGATATGTTAGAGAAAAATTTTTTTGACCTTCTATGTCTCGAATGTGTTCCTGCAGCAGCAGTATTGAAAAAAAGAATTTAAAAATATTCTGAGTTAATTTCTTGCTTTCTTGTCGCTGAACGCAATAATAAGTTACTTTTGAGAAATAATGAAGCGCATCCAGCTGGCACCACCCCATTTCCTGAAGCAAATGCGGCAAATTATAACCCCAGAAGAGGTAAATGACAAGGTTTTAGTAGCAAGAAAAATTATGGAAGAAAAATAAATGATATTCACAAGAAAGGATCTCACCAGAAGTGAGATAAAGAAAGAAACAATGGGTAAAGTAAATCAATTGAGGATAAATGCTTCCGTTGTGGTGAAAAGGGTCATTGCTCACGTACATGTTGTACCCCAAGGCACCTAGTTGATCTTTATCAAGCATTCTTGAAAAAGGATGACAAAGGAAAGGAAACAAATTTTGTTTCAAATGATGAAAATTCCATCACTCATTATGATGTATCTAATTTCTTTAAAGATTCTGAAGGTAATATTGGCTATTTGATCAATGATGAAATAGTTTAATATGTGTGTTTGCTAAGTATTCATATGATTAATTTTACTGTGCATGTACTTTTACTTATTTTATTATTATTATTTATTTTTGAAGAAAAATGGCAAGGACATATTTTGAAGATATTTTCCTTGCGGATAGTGCAAGTTCGCATATTATTCTTAAAAGTAATATATATTTTACTCATCTTGTGCCAAAAGAAGAATATGTTAATACTATTATTGACTCAGGCAATGTGATAGAAGGCTCCGGAAGAGCTATAATTTTGTTTCCTAGAGGAACAAAATTCATAATAAATAATGCACTATTGTCTACCAAGTCTCGAAGAAATTTGTTGAGCTTTAAAGATATTCGCCGAAATGGATATCATATTGAGACTATGAATGAGGGAAATCATGAGTACTTATGTACCACAACTCATGATTCAAATAAGAAAGTTATATTAGAAAAGTTGCCCTCACTTTCATCTGGGTTATATTATACCAAAATTAGTGCAATTGAATCACATGTCATTGTAAACCAGAAGTTTACTAGCCCAAATAAATTCATAACTTGGCAATTTGGCATGATAGATCGGGTCACCCGGGAACAACCATGATGAGGAGAATTATTGAAAACTCTCATGGACATTCACTAAAGAACCAGAAGATTCTTAATACTAGTGAATTTTGTTGTGCTGCATGTTCTCAGGGAAAGTTAATTTTAAGGCCATCACCAGTAAAGATTGGATTTGAATCCCCTGAATTCCTAGAAAGGATTCAAGGTGATATATGTGGACCTATTCGTCCATCATGTGGATCTTTTAGATATTTTATGGTCCTGATAGACGCATCTTCGAGATAGTCACATGTGTGCTTATTATCTTCTCGCAACCTGGCATTTGCGAGATTACTGGCTCAAATTATTCGATTAAAAGCACAATTTCCAGAAAAGCCAATCAAAGCAGTTCGTCTTGATAATGCTGGTGAATTTACTTCCCAAACTTTTGATGCTTATTGTATGGCTAATGGAATAAGTGTTGAACATCCAGTAGCTTATGTTCACACACAAAATGGGTTAGCAGAATCACTTATTAAACACCTCCAATTGATTGCTAGACCCTTGCTTATGAGAACAAATCTCCCAACCTCGGTTTGGGGCATGCTATTTTACATGCCGTAGCACTTATTCGTTTGACGCCAACGAGTTACTATTGCACCACCTAATCGCACCAAAATGGGACCCCAAAGAAAATTGGGGATATATGTTGGATATGATTCTCCCTCTATAGTGAGGTATCTTGCTGTGTACGTTGATAATTTAAATATCATTGGGACTTATGAAGAGATTCCAACAATTATAAAAACTCTAAAAGAAAAGTTTGAGATGAAAGATCTTGGAAGGACTAAATTTTGTCTCGGCCTGCAGATCAAGCATACAAAAAATGAGATCTTTATTCATCAAGCGACACACATAAAGAAGATCTTGAAAAGATTTTATATGGATAAGTCACATCCTTTGAGTACCCCAATGATCGTAAGATCTTTACATATGGAAAATGATCAATTCCGTCCTAAAGAAGAGAATGAAGATATCCTTGGTCCTGAAGTACCATATCTTAGTACCATTGGAGCGCTAATGTATCTTGCCAATAATACGCGACCTGACATATCATTCGCGGTGAATTTACTAGCAAGATATAGTTCCTCTCCAACCAGAAGACATTGGAGTGGAATCAAACAGATCTTTTGATATCTTCATGGAACAGTTGATATGGGGTTGTTTTTGTCCCTATGGATCCAAGTCACAACTAGTTGGCTATGTAGATGTCGGATACTTGTTTGATCCACATAAAGGGAGATCTCAAACAGGATACCTGTTTACATATGGTGGTACAGCTATATCATGGAGGTCTACAAAACAAACGATAGCAGTAACCTCCATCAAAGGTGATGGAACAAAGCATATTTCTCCCAAATTCTTCTTCACTCATGATCTTCAAAATCAAGGGACAATTGATGTCCAACAGATCCGCTCAAGTGTTAATCTGTCAGATTTGTTCACAAAGTCACTCCCAAAATCCTCCTTTGAAAGATTGGTACATGAGATTGGAATGCACCGATTTCGAGACATTAAATGATGTCGACAAGAGGGGGAGACTGTACTCTTTTTTTTTTTTGTTAGATTTTTTTCCATTAAATTTTTCTTGACAAGGTTTTTAATGAGGCAGTCCCATCAATAAAGGATATTGTACTCTTTTTTTTTCACTGAGATTTTTTTCCATTGAGTTTTTCTTTAGTAAGATTTTAACGATACAATAATATTGAATGGTCATTAAAGGGAGAGTGTTGTGATAAGGTTATAACGTGGATGCCCATTCATTGTGGGCAGTTCACATTCTCTAAAATGAATGACATTAAAGAGGTTTTGAAAAAATAAGCATGTAACCTCTATAAATAGTGAAATGTAGTTTTATATTCGTACAAGCAATAAAACAATATTCTCTCTTTTATACTCTTCTATATCTTTCATACTATTCTCTATCTTATATACTTTATTATATTATTATTAAATATATTAATTATATCTACTATATTAATATAGTAATTCTAGTGAATATTACAACTTGAGTTATCTAATTATATTTTCATATTTTATACTTCTTCCTTATTTATTTAATTATTTTATAACAACTTCTAGCATTCTTCTAATTATAATAAATTTTACTCTTTTTTTCATAATTATATCCATCAACTTACTTAGTAAAACTCGTTTTATTATACATCATAATAGCACAGAAATTAATGGTTATTGCAATGCCACGTAAATACGTAAGCGGAAAAAGGCAACAGTCTTGAACATTATTTTCTCCTATTCAAAACATGTTAACATAAATAATAGAACAAACAAAAACGATAGTTACCATCATGCTTTCCAAAATGTACAAGTAGTTCTCTGAATTTTGACTACTTCACACCCATCAGCCATCACAACACTCTATAATGAAAACCGCCATGCATTATTGCTTTTCTAGATTAACCTCATTGAATTTTTACTTGTTTCATTCTCAAAGACGTACTCTGGAATTTTTTCTTTGATAAGATATGGAATCAGCAGAAGCCACGTGTGCAGCGTGCTGTCTACGAAGCTAGTAGACAACATCCTTAAACCCTTAGCTTCACGTAACTAAGGAAAAATACTCATAACGCGCGTTAATATTCGTGGTATAAAAATAATAGTTGAGAATCATTAACTAGTTTAACATATTTGATTCAACTATTTAATATATAATACATCCAAATCTAAATTATCATGAAGACATTTTCAAGAATGACTGCAGGTACGACTGACGACTTTGAAGTTTTTTTCCTTGTAATGATAAGATGTGAAGCTAGTAAAAGTCATGACATTCACGCATCATATACTTTTCAACAAGGGTAGGCATTTCCATAATTTCACGGTTAATTGAAGACTAATTAAGCAATAAGCAGTATAAATAGAAGCAGGCAAGTGTGTGTTAGAAGTCGTGAAGAGAGATTGAAATGAAAATGGCGAAGCTTATTGTGTTGGTAGTGTGTGCAATTTGTGCTTTAGTGGGAGTAGTTTCAGGGCAGAGTGCTACGAATGTGAGAGCGACTTATAACCTATACTACCCGGAGCAGCATAACTGGGACTTGAATGCGGTTAGTGCGTACTGCGCCACCTGGGACGCCGGTAAGCCCCTCGCATGGCGCCAGAAATATGGCTGGACTGCTTTCTGTGGGCCTGTTGGGCCTACGGGCCAAGCAGCCTGTGGCAAGTGCTTGAAGGTCACTAACACAAGAACGAATGCTCAACAAACGGTTAGGATCGTTGATCAGTGCAGCAATGGAGGGCTGGATTTGGACATCGGTGTTTTCCAGAAGCTGGATACGGATGGTAATGGGAATGCTCAGGGCCATCTCACGGTCAACTATAACTTTGTTGACTGTGGTGACTAAGCTTGCTTCTTTTTATCTTTTATATGCCCTTCTTATTAGTAACTAAATAAATGTACTCATCTTCATTATACCCTTTGCCATTGTGCTGGTATGGTGTTTCGTTTACGAATTATGACTAAATAAAATAACAATGTGGTATATTCATCACCATATGATTTGTAGACTTGTCTATAATTAGCCATAAACATTAAACACAATGGTAGAGTTATTAATGCAACTTTTTAATTATACGGTTTACAAATTTTAAATTTATGTATTTTAAATAATAATTTTAAAAAATTAACTTACAATTTTATATTTATGATTAAAAAATTCTATTAAAATATCCAAATGTTAGTTGATTCACGTAACTCGTCATGTATGTTTTTTTTTTCTTTTTAAAAGGAAATCAACTTATGGTGACTCAAATCTTCATCAACTTGTTATGGCGTTAGTAAGCGTATTACTCCGTCATAATTATATCTCTAATACTCTATAAATTTTTATTGTATACATTATATAAATATTTTATTAACTTCTCATATTTTCTCAATATAAATACATTGAAGTCGGGGAAGGATTCAATCAAATCCTGTCTGCCAAGTGACCCTATCACTTTCTTGATATCTTGAAATTATACAAAGGCTTGTGTTGTGGGTTTAGCCCATCCTGACGTGCTCCGAAAGGCACTGACTGTGGGCCTGTTGGTCCTCAAGAATATTTAATTTCAAGGATGTGGTTTGCGGCTAGCTTAGCTTTGTGTGCCACCGTAATAAGTATCTTATAAACAAATCCTTCGACTCATTTGTCGCTTAAACAAGTTTTTAGATTTGTAATAAATTAACTCTTAACCTCTCCGCCGCCGACCAAAAAAGAATATCTTGTAAATTGAGATTGATAAGTTGGATTTAGATTTAAGTTAACAATAGGCGCATTTGAGTTGAGTTGGTGCAAAGTGAAGTCAAACGGTAAAACAGTAAAAGAAAGCGATCCAGAAACGAAGTGGTGTTGGAAAGCAGATCCGCATTGAGATGGTTATGGCGAAGGTGAAGAGGCAGAAGCTGCAAGCATGCATCACGTGCCCACTCTGCCACAAACTCCTCCGAGACGCCACCACCATCTCCCTCTGCCTTCACACTTGTCGGTCTTTCTTCTTTCCTTGTATAACACCACCATTTACTTGTTCATATATTCTGAGAACTGAAATCAGTTCTGAACCAGTTTGCAGGAAGTGCATATATAAGAAGCTTTCAGATGATGAGATGGATTGTTGTCCAGTATGTTATGTTGATCTCGGATGCCTTCCATTCCAAAAACTCAGGTTCATTTAAATTCGTGTTTATCTGCAATTTCTAGTTAAATTCCTTCTGTTCATAAGTAATCATGCAGGCCAGACCACAATTTGCAAGATATTAGGGCCAAAATATTCCCTTTTAGGCGAAGAAAAATCGATGCTCTTCAAGTTGTTTTGCCTGCAAAGAGGAAGGAAAGATCACTTTCATCATTGGTGGTTAATGCTCCCAAGGTTTCAAATCAGACTGGCTTCACAGCCAAGAGAACAAAATCTGGCATAAGAAAGGCAGCTGAAGAAACATATGGTGAAGATAATCTGGTAATTGATTGTTGAAAATGAAAGTCATACTTGTAACTTCATGGAATTCAATTCTTGATAGTTGTTACTGTTTTCCTGTGATACTGGCAATGCATGATCAGTACATTGTTGTAGGGTTCTTTTGTAGCTGAGAAGAGGCCCAATGAAGATACAGAAAACAGTATGGAACTTGCAGAAGGGAAGGGTGATCTCTGGACGCCCTTGAACTGTCTCGTTGAAGCTGCCAATCGAACAAAGTCCTCCAAATCAAACTCACAAGGGACTCCTCATGCCAAGTTAGAGTCTCCATCAACTGCTTATGGTGGACTAGACATGGCTGCAACCACAACCAAATCAGACCTACCTACTTCATTGAAGAGTGCTTTTCACATGGCTAAAACTAAAATCAAGGATAATAGACATAAAAGGTTTGGAGCTGACAAGGAGGGACACACCCTGCATTCAGGACCTGCAGTGAAGCAAAAAAGGCCGCTGCGTCCTGGTCAGGAAAGAGCAGAAGCATCTGAGACATCTGCCTCAGATACAACAGGGAGCAGGTGTGATGGGAAAAACAGTCCTATTTGGTTTTCCTTAGTTGCTTCGGAAGACCAGTAAGTTAATTTGATATATGCATAAACCATGAAGTTTTTATTTTCTGTGGATCCTAATGAGTTGGATTGATGTTATGATTCAGGAAGGGAGATGTTCCTTTGCCACAGATTTCAGCATGTTATTTAAGAATAAAGTAATATTCTCAACTCATTACTTTTTTTTTGCTTGTCCAATTCCCCTACCCTTAAGGTTTTTGCTTGACTTTGCAATTTAGAAACTGTTACTTTGGAGTTTGGAGCATGAGTTAACATATTTTTCCTTTTTCTATGTGCCAAAATTCCTCTATATTTCAACAAAAATATACAAATATGTGGTTTTGTTTGTTCATTCTTAATTTTGTAAACGGATTTTCAAAGCTGTTGGTGTAGTTGAAATTGCGCTTCAATTTTGCTAGGCCCAAAAAAAAAAAATTTCAAACTTGCAGATTAAAAGCAACCTAAGAGGAAAACAAAAAGACTGCAACTGTATGAAAGATATGTATGTCTCTAATACATAACTCTATTCATCATGAATTACAGTTTGCGCATTCAACTTGTACATCTAAGTTGACATATTATGTTTATATTTTTACAGAACTTGGATAGTTATACACAAGCCTGCCTCATTGATCATATTTTGTATGTTCACCCACAATTTATGTTGTAGCAAGCAACTGTCTTTTCTATATCTATGTTTGGACAGCATAACAGGTTTTTTCCCCTTCACATTGGTCGTAAGCATATGATTCATTTCTTTTAATATTATTGCAGGGATGGTACTGTGCCTGTCTCATTTATACAAAAGTATCTTGTGAAGAAACTTAATCTAACAAATGAAGCAGAGGTGAGCTTATGATTTCTAATTTTGCTACTTGGTTATCTCTGAAAAATTGCTACAGGAGAGGCCAAATAATAAACTCGAATTACATGGATGTTACCAAAATTTGCTGGATGTTAAAGATATAACTGTTCACGTTGTCTTCTCGTATTAGTTTAAGCTTTTGGAAGAAGTAGTACCATAATGTGGTATCAGAACTCTATGTTCGAAAAGTCTAGAGTTCGATTCTTGGTGAATCCTAACAAAGAAAAAAATAGCATAAAACAAATAAAAAGAGAAAATAAGTCCTATACAAAAAAATAAGCAAAGCCAAAAGAGGTTATTGTTTGAAGGAGCATGTTAGAGATATAAACATTTATATTGTCTCCATCTATCAGCTTAAATTTCTGAGAGAAACGACATAATGACATGAGTATCAGTAACATGGTATGTTTCTTGTGCAGGTGGAAATAATGTGCCGGGGTCAGCCTGTGTTGCCAAATTTGCAGCTGCATAACTTAGTAGACTTGTGGTTCTGCTCAGGTTCAACCACAAAGAAGATGCCGGCATCTGTGGGCTCCTCAGCTAAGGACTTTGTCATGGTTTTATCATATTGTCGAAAGGTCGTACCTCATTGAGATTATCATCCGCCCTACTACAATGTTGCCTTCCTTCTTTACATAGACATTCAACTACTTGATAAAAATATCTGATATATCCAAGCAAAGGAATATGTTCTTTGATTTCTGTTCAGCTCTTAATCCCCTTTAGTTTGTTTCCCTCACAATTTTGCACCTTATACTCTATTATGCTGTTACTTGAAGAGTTTACTCTATCCTATCCTCTTTTCTTTTTTTTATTTCTTTCCTTTTTTCCATATGACATTGTGTTATAGTGATACCGCAAAAATTAAAATTACGGTAAAACTGATTGGTTGGGTTAGTTTGTTTGTTTGTTTTCTTAAAACCCATAAACCCTTTGGGAAATTTTGCAATTCTTCTGGTCTTATGACTCAAATATTTCATTTAAGTAAACAAAAAAATGATGTCAAACAGAGCACCAAACAATCTCAAGAAATAAGTGAAATTAATGGCTAACTAACCGTACGAGAGTACACTCATTACAAGTGGAAAACACCACCTCTCTTTTTTCCCCTTAAATATTTGTTTATAGCAAATAGTATTACATGAATAATGCTGCTCTATATGCAATGTTGGTCTCTCTTCCCTCAACAAGGACATTGGTAAAGACCATATTATGAATTATTCTGAGCTGTTTTACCATGAAACTTCCTCCCAGCTTCGACAGCTTCCCTGTAAAAAATGACACATCGAGATACAATCATCCAAGATCAAAGTGAGTGAATAGTGATACGTATGAAGTATTTGTCTATAACTCTATGAAATAGTATGAAGACCTGAATGCATTTACTAGCTCCTTATTCTCAGGATCAAGCTTTACTCCCTCATAAAAAGCATTTGCAGCTTCATCAAACTTCTGCAACAAGTATAGCCAAGTTTAGTTTCTACAAATACATAGTAACTACGTTGACACATCCTGATGCTAATGTAAAAGGGAAAAAGCATTGATAGAAGAGCATGCCTGTAAAATTCTCAAAGCTGCTCCTTCCCTATAACAGGCTTTCGGCCAATCCGGTCTTAATATTCTGCATGCCTTTGCATCGGCTAAAGCATGCTCAGCTTGACCCAACTTAATCCAACAGAGACTTCTATTGGATAGCAAAGTACCCTCACTAGGGTCCAGATCAATTGCCTGTGAACCCATGGCAAAGAATAGAAGTTATTCAAAGGAACCCATCACTAGGTAAGTACACAACATTATGAAAGCACAGAAGAGGAAGAAATTCAAGAGTCAAATGAGAGAACAGGATACTTTACTTGGGTATAAGAATCTATGGCCATGTTGTAGTCTTGCCTCTTAAAGGCCTCATCCCCTCTTGCTTTTGCTTCTGCTGCTCTCTTTTTGGCTTCAGGTGCCACCTGATAAGTTCACAACCGATTATGCAAGATGCAATGATAAATAAAAAGTCATTCATGTGCAGACCTAAAAACTTTCGCTAGAGAGATAGTTGACCATGTATTATAACAATGAATATTGCATTACCAATTATCTAAGAGAGTAAAATAGGGGGCTCGATTGACTAAACATAATTGAATTGTACTTTCATCATTGAATTGTACTTGTCTATTTTATTTTATTGTAATTTTTACACTAGGCAGCTATATTCATTAAATAGTACAGATAAAACAGATTATAGTAAAACTAATATGCAATTAAGAAAGGAAATGCACACCTCAGGGACATTTTTCTGATGAGACACAGTGGTATCCTTCGGCCGGCTAGTTGTTGATTCATCCTGTAAATCGTACTTATTATTTTATTAAATAGTTATGAAAAAAGGCCAGAAAAAAATGCAAACAAACATCAAAGAGGGCTAGTAGTGAAATCTGTTTGTCGGCACAAAATTGTAAAACGATGGTAAAATTCAAGGCCTTCTTCTCTGTAAAATAATATAATAGGAATATATTTACTTCAGGACAACTGAAAAAGCTATAAGCAATAGTGGCGCAGTAAAGAAATATGTAGTTATTGCAGTCGCAGTTTCGTAATTATTTGATTTTCCTGCAGCACTGATATGGCGTAGCTCAAACCAATTGGAAAATGAGAACTCAAGACTTTCAGTACCTGTTGCTTCTTAATTTCAGACTGCATATACTCAATTATCCCATCAACAGTCCAATTAGGAACGGCATCAATCTTGGATGTCAGGGGGAACAATATCTCAACAGCTCCACGATTGCCCCTTGCAGCCGCAACTTGTATTGGCTTAACACCATCCTGAAATGCAAACAGATTCAAATTTTACTCCAAATATTAACAAAACCAGTGTTCACAACAACCAGAAGCACTCCATTTGACAATGACAAAAAAATGAATGATACTGAAAGTTTGGATAGATCATGGACACAAACTAAATGATTGCTAAGCTCCTAAAAAAAGATGGTGATGAGCGAAAAAGATAACACAATATCTGTCTCTCACCTCATCGGACACATTAGGATCAGCTCCAGCTTTCAATAAGCAATTTATAATTTCCAGACTGCCATTATCAGCTGCAATGTGTAAAGGAGTTGCTCCACCGGCACTAATATTTACTTTCGCACCTGCCTGCATACAATAAAATTCAAATATTAGGATCCAGAAAGAAGCACAAGATAAAAATCATAGGGAAGAAAGTAACATGCTACCAACAAAGATATACCCACATCTAATACACCCATGAAAACAGTACATAAAAGTTAAATTGCAATAACAAATAAATAAAACAGTTTGCACCTGCCATCTCTCACCTACTTCCTTTTAGGAGCTGAACTAGTTTGTATTTCGGTTTAGATTAACCATTTACATTCAATCAACCTAAAACTCAGAATTTAAGAATGGTCTGGTTACCTGAATTAACTCCTCTAAGCATGCCAGCGAGCTGGCTGCCACAGATGAAAGGAGTGGGGTAATACCATCATCGGTTTCAGCATTAGGCTGCAAAATAATACCAACAACATGAAACGTTAAAAAAACTACATAGCTTCTACAAAAATTGGGGAGCTCCAAAGATCAACTAGAGGAAAGCATTTGAAGATTATGGGGGATGTGTGAAAAATCTCATTTTCTTTCCTGCTTTTAACAAAAATCCCAAACAAACAGAAGGTAATATACATATACACTTACATTTGCACCATGTTCTAGTAGAACACTGACGGCAGCTTGTTGGCCATGACCGGCAGCCCAAACCAAAGGCGTTCCGGCATCACTTTCCAAATCAGGATTAATTCCTGTAGAAAGCAAATGCTTGAGCAGCTCAGTATCCCCTACAACAAAGCAAAAGTTACAAAAACAAAGTCAGAAAATACAGAACAAAAAAGAATCCAGGTAACAAAATTTAATAATACTTTTGCAAGATCACACAGTGTCAGAACCAACCTATCCCTGCAGAATGGTGCAAGGCCGTAGCCCCTAAATTGCTAGCTATGGTAGGATTAGCACCACGGTCAATGAGATATTTAGCAGTGGCAGTGTGCCCCTGACGAGCAGCATGAATGAGAGCAGTTTCCCCTGAAAAGCAATCCCAATTCCAAAAAGTTACAACCTTGCTAATCAGGAAAAGCCTGTTCAAACTTCAAATACATCAATCGCAAAGCATGTGTATGAGAATGAGAAGCACACACCATCATCGTCTTTTGAATCGACATGGAGCTTCAATTCCTCAAGCAAGTACTTGCAAACCTCGGTCTGGCCTTCGCGGGCGGCGAAGTGCAGGGCTCCTCGCTTGTTTGCGTCCTTAATTGAGTCCACGGTCTTGGCCAAATCCTTGGACTCATCCAACTGAGTCGCTAAATCTAGAAAAAGCATGAAAAGATTAGTGCAGTTTGGAGGGCGATGAGGAACAATGAATCGGAGTGAAGTGAGCTCTTACTCTTGAGGAGATCAAGATTGCCGGTGCGAGCAGCGTTCAGAAATTGCTGAACTTTCTGCCTCACTGCATCAAAAGTACATTTTGAAGAACAAACAATACAACCTCATAAGATATGGAGAGAGAGAAAGAGAAAGAGAGAGATATGAAACCTGCGAGAGCGTCGGAAGCATCGGGAGCCATAGGTGTCGACTGAACACTGACTTGAAAGTGAGAGTGAGTGAGAGAGAGTGAGAGAGAGAGAGAGAGAAAGCTAAGGAGGTTTCTGGGGTTTATGATGAACGGTGAGTGAGTCTCTCGGTGTCAATGAAAAACAAAAACCCAAAACCTTGAACACGTTGTCGTTGAGGTTTGACGTATCTTTGTGACTTTGTTAGCCTCAAAATGTATCGTATTTATAGTTATACACACCGTTTTTTTATCAATGAAGAACCGTTTCGGATTACGCTTCATTAGAGCCCAAACATAATTCATAACCCAACTTGATTAGTTTTTATTTTTTAACTTTTTATTCTCCCTCGGATACTTTATCGTTTTCAACCTCTTTCTTCGTCATAAACTCAGCAAGTTAAAAAATAAAAAGTCACAAAATTCAAAACACACTTTACACATTTTATATTTTTTTAATTAAATTTTTAAGAGAGAAGAAAAAAAAATTCTTATACTTATTCTGTATATTATTTCAACTCTTTTTTCATTATTTTTCATGTGTTCTTCAAGTGTTTAATCCGTACAAACACAAACTTTTTTCTATTTTCAATAATTCTTGTGTTTATATCAAAATTTTGATAAGATAAACTATTATTCTTTCTCCTTTTTTTTATTTTTTTAACAGTAAACATAATGAGTTCTTACTCTTCTTCATGTATAAAAAATTAATCTTGAATCACCCATGTAACATGCTTAAGAAGCTAAAAAAATTTGAGCTCAATGTGATTGGATTTCGACATTTTTATGACGCTTTTCGACCAAAAAAAACTGCACCACCACCAACATGCTTATTCCTTTGTGTGCAGATTTTTTACTGTGTGAAAGGTTTAAGAATTAAATTAAATAAGAGGTAAGGGTCAAAACTAGTTAAAATATGTTTATGCTTAATTTAGTATTTATATAAATCACTTTGCGATGATTTTGTACCTAATTTTGTAATTTGTAAATTCAACGGTACTTTTTTATTTTGTCTTATTATTTGAGTGATATATAAATTTTATTTGCCTCTAAAAATGGTATGAAACCACTAAAATTATTTGGAGTATTTGGAGTTTAAGTTTCAAGCCTTATAAGTCACTAAAAGTGAAATAAAATAAAAAATTGCACCCCTTAAAATCCAGTCACTAAATGATCATGAAAGTCATGTGTATAAAAGTTTAAAAGATGTTAAAAACTGATTTTAATCCTATAGAACAAAGGTGTAAAATTAAAAAGGGTATTATAATCATTTTTAGGTAAAAAGAGGGTTAAAAATATAATTTAATTGAAAGATAAGTAAAATTTTAAACTCAGAGTCATGAAGAATAAATTCGTAAATATATAAATTAATTGGATCAAAATTATAATTATAATAGAATTTTGAGTCTAAATAAAAGGTTTAGTAAAAATTAGAAGTAAAATGATAAAAAAAACAGTAATTAGAATAAGTAAATAAATTAATAAAGGATAAAATGATATTTTAGGTTCCTAAGAGTAGAATTAACATTAATTAAAACTATTTTGGATAATTTTGTCATAGAAAAATGTTAGAATTAACCCAGTAATATTTTGACGCTAAATCAGGTTAAATGGCAAAACCAGATTACTTAAGGGTATATTAGTAATTTTAGGTATAAAGACAAAATTAAAATTTATTAATTAACTTAATAAAGGGTAAAAAAGTTTTTTAGAAAAAAATATGAGGATAAAATAGTGAAGTAATAACACTAATGGTGAAAGTATCACTAAAAGTCTAAAGAAAACTAAAAAAATAAAGTTATGTACAAAAAGAGATAAAATTGAAAATGTACAAAAATACAAAGGGTAAAATGGTAAAATATGTGACAAGGCTGAAATATTTGAAGGAAGGACTGGGTACAAATTTTCAAAAGAAAGGCAAAAAAGTCCCTTAGAGATAAATTTTATTGAGATATGCTGCGAAAAAAGAACTGTAAACCCCAAGGTGCTTGAGGTTATTTGGAGGGGAGTATTATTCACTGACTGCTAAAAATCTATTTCTCCTTTGTGTGTCATATTATTATGGCATCAATTTTTGCGACGATTACCTGTTGTCATAGACTGGTAGTATTCTTAACCATATCGATATGTATGCATGGACGGACGCAATCAGGAAATCATATTTAGGACTAGTTCCCAGATAACGTTGGGTTGTGGGTAGTCAACCGACGCGTGAGCGCATGGCCTGCATAGGACCAGATATAAATCATACTTGGTTGTTGCATTCTCTATGTTTGTGATTGCTTACTTGTACCTGTGATTGTGTTTTATCTCTACTTGTATTTCGTGCTTGATTACTATTATGCTATATACTCATGCTTATACCTATTTGCGTGAGTTACCTACATAATTGTGCAAAGTCTTAGATTTAGGATGCGGAACCCCTTAGAATTTCTGTGTAGCACCCTGCTAGAAATCTTAGGTTCTCACCACTTACTTACCCATTTCGTAGATGCAAATTGGCGAGATCCTCTTTGAGTTTCCAGCCTTAGGACTAAGGAGCAGCAATGGCATTACCGGAAGATCAGAAAAACTATTTTACTTCCACATAGTACTTCTGTGTTTCTTTAGCTACCAGGGATCGATGACCAGCCGTAGTTATAATAGTAGCAGTAGCAGTAGTAGTAGTAGTCATTGTCCTCGCTTTGCATAGACTTTTAGAGGGTTAGATGCTTTTGTAAATACCTATATAAACAAGTTAGAATAGGTTCCAAACTAGAGTGACTCTTGTGAGTCGAGACCTGTTAGTATAAATATGGAGTTTGTAAATATTTTCATGAATAAGCAACGACGTAACCCGGTGTGAATTATGATGTACTAAATGAGCTTTCGGGCATATATGTATGATATTTCTATGCTTTCTGTATTTTCTATGTTTTATGTATATATTATTTATTTATCTATTACCTATTTCGTTATATCTATATATCTGACACGCAATCTCGACTAGCGCTACAGGTTCATATGTATATATTTAATATAAGGTCTAGAGCCTCTAGGAAAAGCTGTATAGTATTGCTTGTCGACTAGCATTGGCCATGACATGCTAGAAGTTGGGTCGTTACATCATCCACTATGACTTCATTGTAGATGCACCAAATTAGTCCTTCATTTTGCATTAAGTGACTCATTTTAGTCTCTAAAATTGAATGTCGTGCACCAAACTAGTTTCTTCACTAGTTTTTTCCTTTTTTTATAAATTCAAAATTCTCAATATCTTTGAGTGCATTAATTTTAATTCAATTTGTTCACATATTGTTTAAATACAAGAGTTTTTATAAAATATTTTTTCTCTTGCAGGTACCTGTACTCGTTGTCTTGGAGCTGACCACTACAAGAAAAATGCTGAATACTGTCAGATTTAGCGTTGCACAATAGCATCGACTTTACCGGCGAATTTATTGATGGTTTAGGTGTCGTATTCGTCAAGTCAAATCATTACCGGTAATAATTGGAGAAAAACAGAAAATATAGGCGTAAAATGTGTCAAAACTCGATTAAACCATAAGTAAATAAGTAATTAATTAAATGTGGGTAAAAATGGTTAAAAAATTTAGCGGTCGTAATTTAAAAATTTAACAATGATATTTGGATTCGGAGGATTTTTTCGAATAGAAAAACATAGTTTTCTTCGTAAAAATGCATATTGTTGTTATAACTCGCAGTATTAGCTTAAATCTATCCGGTACTACAACAGAGAAAATTTATCATGAGTGGAGAGGGTTAAAAAAATTAGAATTTATAATTTGAAAAAGTAAAAATAATTCAAATATAAATTAAAACATTAATCTTAAAGGTTTTGGTTCAAAATTAGGTCAACGGGCAAAAACGAGTGAATCGGACCCAAAGCCCACTCACTTACACCCTTACTCAACCTACCTTTAGTACATACACTTTTCATTCGTTCAAACATAAACCATACCCTAAAAGAGGAAAGGGAGAAAAGTGAAACCATTATTACTATTCACCTCCTTCTTCAAACTACCATAACTTTCTCTCCGGAGTTTCGATCGCCACATTGTTTATGGCCACGCAAAGCCTATCTTATGCTCTACATTTCTATATGAATAGATTGGTAAAAATTTCGAATTTTTTATCCCATTTTTGTTGTATGTGACAAATTCGAGTTTGAGCTTTGGTTATTAAAAAATCTTATGATTTTGATGGTTTAGGGGTGCTTTAATATAAGCTATAGCTGGATTTCATCACCAAATTCAGTAGGTAAAGATAAGAACCACTTTTTTCCTTGTGTTTATGAAATTTTACGAAGTCCTAGTTATTAAATATTGTGAATATTATGTAAATTAGTGTAGATTGAGTAGAAGCTTTGAATTGATCATTGGTGGTGCTTGAGCTTGGTGGAGGTGAAAGTTAGAGCCTAACCTTGGTAAAATCCAAAATTGAGGGTCGATTTTGGCTTCCTAAAGGTATGATTTAAGTTTTATTTAAATATCTGTAATGTGACATGAAATCCTAGGCTAGATGCCTCTAGGAATAGGTTTGAATTGTGTATTGGATGGAATGAATATGTGTAATTAATGTATTGTTAAAAATTAAATTTGGTTGATGATTATGAATCTATGAATTATGAGTTGAATTGATGAATGTTAGGCCAAAGGCCGTAAATTTTGGGTCGGGGGCTGGAAAAGGTAAGTCCAGTAAGTTATTGGAATATTAGACTTGAAATTGAGATGTGAAGTTGATGATGTAGAGTTTTGTAATGTGTGAATTGAGTAGGTTTGAACTTGGTTGATTGTAAATGATTGAAATAGATGGTTCAGGGGTCATTCGATTGAGTAGAAATTGAGGTGGCTTGTGAACCTTTGAAAAAATTGATAAATTCTGTTTTTAGACAAAAATTGATTTTTGACAATTTCGACAGATCGTAACTCGATCATCGAAGTTGAGAATTTAACGAAAGTAGACTTTTATGAAAATTTATCTGACAATCTTTTCAATGGTTCAAGAATGATTGAAAATGAATGTTGTACAAAAAGTTATAAAAGTTTAAAAATTGGGATGAAAAAATGAATTATGCAGCATATTTTTGAAAATCTGGTATGCATGCGTACGCAAACATTTGGCTCGACTAAGTGCTCTCGCATACGCGGCACATGTCATGCGTACACGAGTATTCGTTCTGCCCAACATCTCTGCGCACACGAAAGTGGTCTGCATACGCGAGATTTGCAAGTTTACACTCATGCATACGCGAAAATACATATGCATACATGACCACCCCTGTTTTACTGAAGAGTGAACTTTTAAGTTCTCAACCATTTTTCAAACTTTCTAAACCTCTATAAACTCTGTCATGAGTCTAGAGTTGAGAATAGCGGCATGACGCGATATGGAGGAGGCGAATCACGTAGGGAGAGAGTAGGAATGTCAATGTGGCAGGACGAGGGCGGGGGATGCCTCCCTACTCCCCATCCTCGCCTCTAGATTTGCTCCCCGTCTCCATCCCCATTCCCCGTTGTGGGAGAATATTGCTCCCCATCTTCATTACCCATAGGGTCCCATTTCCCACGGGGTCCCCATTCTCCATCTATCTGATAGTTATAACTAATTATTAATTTTCATATGAATAGAGCTACAAGTATCCACCATATATAAAAACAGCAAGATTTTATATAGAAAGTCTAAACGATAAGATGGTGACTTCTTACGAAATGACGCAGTGGGGGGACACAACGGTGAGCTAGAGGATAGATCAGTGGACGAGGTGGGAGATGTGGCAACAGAGAGAAAAATGGATACGACGGCAGAGTTATGGAAGGGAATACCGCAAATAGAGAACACGACGCGATGAGGGTGATGGCACGGTGAGGTGTGACGAAGCAGTGAGAAGGGAGAGTGGCGAGTAGGTGGTTGCAAAGAGGTTGGATGAAACATGGACAGTGTTAGGGATCTCTGAATTGAAGAATAATTATGCAAATGAGGATTAAAAATTTTGGGTTTTTATGTGTGTGTGTGACGAGGATTAGCGGGGATGGGGCGAGAATCTCCGCTTGAGTCCCTGCACCTGCCTCTGGGTAATTTTGTCTTCCGTCCCCATCCCTACAGGAAAAATTTTCCACAGTCGGATCCCTATTTGGAGCAGTCCCCGTAGGGATTTCCGCGTCTCGAAAAATTTTGCCATCCTTAAAAGAGAGTAAAAACAACGTCATATCGAATAGGAAAAGAACGGCTCTGTACCGTTTCTTATAAAAAGAGGTTTTTTAAATGCAAATTTAAATTTTAAAAATTTTAAAATTAATTTTTTTTAATTTTAAAAAAAATTTAAAGTCATTTATCGTCATCAATATATCTATATCTATCTATCTATATATATATATATATATATGCAAACATAAAAAAATAACATATTTTATTTATCATTTAGAAATATTAAGATAATTATGATATTGGAAAATTTATTCTGATTTTATCATTATATTGGAAATATAAAACCTTGAACTATTTATTGTTTTTAATTATTATCCTTAACATATTAGTTCACTAAATTGAATGTAAAATACACCAAGAGTTGACAGACAAACATACATATATTAATGCCTAGTTTAAATAAGGGACAAGTCCTTTTATATTTCTTTTCTCTTATGTTTACTAAAATCAAGAGGAAGCGAAAATATAAAATAATATATAAAAATGATACTTTAAAAAATTTTAAAAATAGAGTTAAAATATCTCTTAATTTAATTTTGCATGCAGTTCGTTTCGTATTTAAAATTTTATTCATGATTTGATATGTTTTAAGAATATTACATACACTGTTTTTGTATATATATATATAAGAAACGAAAAAAAAAAGACAAATAATTTATCTAAGATTTTTTAGTTGTGTATGAAGAGTTTCTTGTCTGATTAAAAGGAAAAGAAAAAAGAAAAAAACGCAGTACTACTACTAATTAATGCATTTCATTTGATTATGAACTTGGGACGAAGAACTAAATACTGCGGCCTGCAGCATTTGCCAGTGTCGCAAAATACAATAATCCAATATATATTGCATGTAACATTTTCCCTCTTATTATTGTCATATGAAATTAAAAAAGACAATTACTCCTTAATGAAAGGAAATTGAATTAACCCCACGAGGTAATGCGTGATTGCTTAGATCATATATAATTGATCTCCAACCAGTCAACCACTACTACTCTCATTGAAGCCAAATCTTTGAATTTGTTTAGCTCCAACGGAAAAAACCCCAACGAATTAAAACAAATTTCCACATTTTTTTTCTTATGATATTTTGGCCTTTTCTTTTTAATATATATAATAAGATCAACAAATGCCCATAAACTATAACTAATAAACTTGAAGGGACTCCCTCTTCCTTCTGTTGGTACCACCTTTCCTTGGTTCTTCTTGCTCTCTCTATCTTTCTCTATTTCTTTCTGCATCTATATATAGAAACATATGTATATATATATATGTGTATATTTAATTAATTAATTTTATCTTCCTCTGTACAAATTCAAAGCACGCATGGATTCATCCCATTCCAGACTTTATTTAATGAGTTTGCATTATAACAGAACAAGCAACCGCTTGAGCCCAATGCCTTAACTTTGTCTTCACGTGTTTAGGGTCATCCCCTGCACCATTAATCATATCAATTATTAACAAATTAAACATAGTGAACAATCATATTATGTGCTAAGAAAAAATTAACTATCGAATTAACGATTTATATCAAATATATAATAAAATATAAAATACATATTAAAAATAAAAATATCATATATATTAATATTTTATACATCAATTATATTAAATATATACAAAAAAATAATTATTAAATTAATAATCCTACAAAATATATATTAAATTATAAAATAAAATATTAAAAATAAATTAATAAATTGTAGTTAATTTTTTTTATGTATATATAAAATATTTTTTATTTATACACAAATATAACAACAAATTTAGTAATTACTTTTTTATTTACAGATAATATTTTTATTAGGTAAACACTATCTTTATATAAAATTAATATTTAAAAATTATTAAATAATTTAATAAATTTAATTAAATTATTTTTAATTATTAATTTCACGTGAAACCATTTTTATATAAATTCATACAAATTTTTATTCTGTTAAACTAAATTAATAAGGTAAAAACTCAGGTACAGTCGATTTCAGGTAAAGTTGATAGTTGGGAGTCGTTAGATAATTTAACTAATTTGACTAAATTTTCATCTAACGATTCTCAACTATTAATTTCACGTGAAATCTACTGCACCTCAGTTTTTAAAAAAATTATTTAATTATTTAATTACCAATCTACAAACATATAAACACATTAAAAATTTATTTAATTACCTGGATTACAAATCTTCCAAGAATCGGAATCAACAGGGACGCCGGGGCTGCCAAAGGAAGAGCGACGACTATGGCAGCAGATGCTCCGAGGGGTTGACGCCGTGCTACCGGAAACTTGGCGGTTCACGGCGAAATAAAGATCTAGAGCCGGCAACGTGTTGCAAAGTGTCTGGCCATCTTCTTCGTTGAATCCAAACCCTAATTCAATGGAGCCTTTCAGCTCATTAAGGTCCTCGTCCGTCACCTCGTCCACGTCGTGCATGCTGCCGCTACTGTTCCGCCTCTGCTCTTGCGTCTGAATCTGCCTTCGCCGCCTCTCCCACGCTATGTCCCGCGGCGTCTCCGATTCGCATTCCGTCTTAATCATCGACAGCTGCTTCGACATCGTCCGCTTCCTCTTCTTCCACGCGGCCGCCGCTGCTGCCGCCACCGGCAAATCTTGCAGCAATTGCAATTTGTCCTCCTCCGATAATGACTCGCCCGACGAAGAAGATGGCGATATTAAGTAGGTAACGTTTCCTTGAAGCTCTTCTTCTTCCCTTCCAGTTGATACAAACAAAGGCCTATACATGGTTACCGCCATTAATTACGGTAATAATACTAATTAATTAATACAAAGTAAGAATTAGATGAGAGATTTTTAATAATTTGTGTGTGATAATGGCGGAGGCAAGGATTATTGAAATCGGCCTTGCCTCGCCGAAAGTCTGATTAGGGAGTTACTACTTTGTTAACTAATTAATTATGAACAAGAATATGAATCAAATGAATAAGGAATTATGGCTAAGTAGATATGAAGGGTGCTAATATATATCTGTATGAGCTATTAATGGGGCTTTCATCATGGTGTATGGTATATTTAACCGTTGGTTTATAACTGTCTTATGCCATATTCTCGCGTTTAATTTAACCAAGTGATTTGTGGGAGGTAGTTTAGGTAATATTTAATTAGCACTATTTGTGGGAGCGATGATATAGGGGATAATCTATTTTCCCTTTATCGGAGGTTAGGTTGCTAGCTACTTTGTATGCACCTATATTCCGGTAAAAATCTTTTATCACTTGAAAACTGCATGCCCAAAATTAAGGTAGATGATGATGATGATGATGATGATGCAGTTTCCCTTGATCTATGTGGTATTTCCTGTATCTATAGTTCATTAGTTCTAACTTTTAACTGTTAAAACCTCTTTAGTTCTTCACTCTGCGTGAATTCCTTCATCCCCAATGTTCCCCTTATTGACTGGCTACTTGGAGCTTGAGGGAACTGCCAGAACAAATAACTAAAAATCATGCTATAACAGTTCTATACCTAACATAAAAAACAATAGAAAGAAAATAGTTGGTTATTCTTTTTTTTTTCCGCAATGAAATAAAAAACAAATTCACAAACCAATCATATTAGCTACTCACAGGAGTCAACAATTAAATTAGTTATATGTATAAAATACATGTTAAAAATATTAAAAAAACACACACACACATATATATATATACACGTACAAATACAATTAATTTACTAGGGATTTTTAGTGTACATATAAAAAAAAATTTGTTAATCAACCAGAAGGTTTTATTTCTTTGAATTGTGAGACTCTTACTTTTTTGTTGCATGTTAATTTCTTTTATGACATTCCATATCCCAAAAACACTAAAAAAATGACTACACCAACATTTTTGAAAAATTGTGATATTCGTTTTATCACTTTCTTTATATTTTTATTATTTTATGTTTCATACTCGAATTTCTTAACTTATAGTTTCTATTTTTAGACTGAATTTGATGTTTATAAACACAAACCACTCTCTCAGTCTCTCTAGTCTGCACAAATATCACCGTTATAAAGAGTTATATTTTTACCAAAAATATTTAAAAAAAAAACTTTATTCCAACAATTTGTCTAAAATTGTCAGCACCAATCGAATAAATAAATTTTGTTGGGAACACTCGGATATAATGCATAACTAATGTTGTTTTGTTTTTATTTTTTACTTTTTTAAAAAGTTTATACATTTTGCTGTCTACTAGTTTTTGAATCATCCGAGATTATACTATGCACGCATGAATGCAAATACACACCTGTTCCTCTTTGAGTCTAAGTGAATCATTACAGACTGTAAACAGAACAAATAGACCATAAATTGTAGGGGGGAAATCATAATAATCTATATCTTAATGCTAAACATAGCTTATTACCTGTTTCATAAAAAACAAAGCCACTTATTAACCATTCACGATTCTTACTCCCCACCTCCCATTTCTTAACTGTGGAAAACAAAAAGAAAATAAAACAAAAGATAAAAACAAAAATCAAAACAAATTCTTCATACCATTATCATACAGAAGAGAATACGAACAGAAAAACTTCATCTCTCTCCCTTCTTACCTGGTTTGGTTGTCTCCAACCCAGGTAAGTCTTCCTTGACTCTCCAGAATATGGCTTGAACCCAAGCCAAAAACCTTAAAACTAAACACCCCATAATTTCATAATCATCTCACATCACGAAAGCAAAAAAGCCAAGAATCCATCATAGTCTTTTCTGGCGTACAGGGAATTAAAACCCTTCTTGTTCCTGTATGCCTCATATCTTTGTCTACTCCAACCATGCAAGAAAGTGCAGGTCTCTTGCTTGTTATTTCTCTTGTTCTGTCCAATGCCATTCTTCACGTATGGAGCCAGGACACAGGGGCATTACTCTTGACTTGTGGCGATGAAGCCGGTGCCAAAGATCTTGATGGAAGGCAATGGAGCCCTGATGAGAAGTACTTATCAAAAGGAAGCAATTCCATAGCATCCAGAGCCACCTATCAAGACCCTTCTCTAATCTCAGAAGTTCCATACATGACTGCAAGAGTTTTCGAATCCAAGTCAACATACAAATTCCCTATCAAACCTGACAAGCGCTATTGGCTGAGGCTGCATTTCTATCCTTCTTTCTATGGAAGCCATGACTGCGCGGATTCATATTTCTCTGTCACAGCAAATTCCATCACACTCCTCAGCAATTTCAGCGCCTCAATCACTTGCCTTGCTCTCTCACAGGCTTACATTGATAGGGAGTATTCCCTTGCAGCTCTGGGTTCTGACACCTTGACTCTCACTTTCAAGCCTGCTGACAAGAATGGTGCTTTTGCTTTTGTCAATGGCATTCAACTGATCCAAATGCCAGAGCTTTTTGATTCTGCTTCTATGGTTGGTTTCGACCAAACATTCGATGCTAAGAGCATGCACGTGCAAACAATGTTCAGATTAAACGTTGGTGGAAAATACCTCTCTCCTACACAAGATTCTGGCCTTACAAGGATTTGGTACGATGACTATCCTTACATCTATGGTGCATCCACTGGAATCACCACAAGTGCTCCCAGTGATGTGAAACTCAACTACCAAAGCATGCCAGAGTACACTGCTCCTTCTGATGTCTACCTCACATCAAGATCAATGGGTACTGACAAGAATGTCAATATGGGCTATAACCTCACATGGGTTTTCCAAATTGATCCCAACTCCATGTACCTTGTTAGGCTGCATTTCTGTGATTACTTTAACAAGGAAGTCAATGACCTTGCTTTCAATATCTTCCTTAACAGCCAAATGGCAGAAGCTGGAATTGATGTGATTGCAATGGCAGGAGGCAGAGGAATCCCATTATATAGAGACTTTGTGGTTTATGCTAGAGATGGGGCTGATAGTGACCAACTTTGGGTTGCTCTTCACCCAAATGGTATTACAAAGCCCTCTTACCTTGATGCCATACTTAATGGTCTCGAGATTTTCAAGCTCAGTGACACAGACTTGTCTGGCCCCAATCCTACGCCTTCAGACAGGTTCAATCGTGAAAGCGAAGAGAAGTTTGAAAGCCACAAACCATACAATAAGACCGTTGTTATAGGTGGCGCTGCGGGTGGTGCCGCTGGTTTTGCCTTGGTGGCTGCCATATGTCTTGCTGTCCATAAGAAGAAGAAATATGCCGGACAACACACGCATTCAAGCTGGCTCCCCATACATGGCAACTCATCAGGAGCCAGCAAATCCTCCATGTCTGCTAGTAGCATCGGTAGCTCCAACGTCACTGCCATGGCTCAAGGTCTTTGCCGCTATTTCACCTTGCAGGAGATGAAGCATGCAACGAAGAACTTCGATGAGGCCAATGTTATTGGTGTTGGAGGATTTGGAAAGGTCTACAAGGGTGTCATTGATAATGGAATGAAAGTGGCCATCAAGAGATCAAATCCAGAATCTGAGCAAGGAGTTAATGAGTTCCAGACTGAGATTGAGATGCTTTCCAAGCTGAGACATAAGCATTTGGTGTCACTGATTGGTTTTTGCGAGGACAATGATGAGATGTGCCTGGTTTATGACTACATGGCTCTGGGAACATTCAGGGACCATCTCTACAAGGGAAACAAACGTCTAGGTACTCTTTCATGGAAGCAAAGATTGGAGATCTGCATTGGAGCAGCAAGGGGGCTTCACTACCTTCACACTGGAGCTAAGTACACCATCATTCATAGAGATGTCAAGACAACTAACATTCTCTTGGATGAAAACTGGGCTGCAAAGGTTTCGGATTTCGGGTTGTCAAAAACAGGTCCAAACATGAACAACGGCCATGTGAGTACTGTGGTGAAGGGAAGTTTCGGCTACTTGGATCCTGAATACTTCAGAAGGCAGCAACTGACCGAGAAATCTGATGTGTACTCATTTGGGGTTGTTCTGTTTGAAGCTCTATGTGCTAGGCCTGTTTTGAATCCTAATCTTCCAAAGGAACAGGTTAGTCTTGCAGAATGGGCACTACTATGCAAAAGAAGGGGAACACTAGAGGAGATCATTGATCCTTCTTTAAAGGGAAAGATCAACCCAGAAAGCTTGAAGAAGTTTGTAGACACTGCTGAGAAGTGCTTGTCTGACATTGGAGTCGAACGTCCTACCATGAACGATCTGTTATGGAATCTTGAATTTGCTCTCACCCTGCAAGAGAGTGGTTCAACTCACTCTTCAGTGTCACACAGCGGAGAAAGTGAGCTTGAAGAAATAAGTTTAGACGACAAAGACACAGCAAGCCATAATAAGAGCCAGAGCCTTGGGGTTCAGAATGAGCTTAGCCAGCGGCAGCAGCAGGATTCTACCAGTGATAATACAGGTGCCATCTACTCACAATTTGTCAACCTCAATGGGAGATGAAGAACTGCTATGGTCTATGGATGATTCTTGATTGTTTAGTTTAATTAGGGGAGATACAAGGAAGCCATGGGATTCAAGCAAAATAAAAACACCAGCTTCTTTGCGTTGCTTCTTCAAAGGATGTAATGCTATGATTGCTCTTTTTCTATTCTCTCCTATTTGTCATGTTCAACTTGCCTCTTGTTCATAATATAGATATACATATATATATTATATATACGTATATTTTTTATTTATAGTTAGCAAGTTTCGGTTCTGCATAGACCGAATCTCATTCATGTATTATATGCTCTATAGATCTCAGTAAAGGAAGCATTTGGATAACTTGCTTGCAAATTGCAAATTGCAAATTATCATGTAGGTACTGTTAATCTTATTAGAATTATAGAAACAGAAAGTCTGTCTTATTTTTCCTTTATGGCCTGCCTTCTAGTTGACTTATGCACCAAATATGCATGTACTAAAAGCAAAAAGTAACTTGAGCTTTCTAGAGAAAGATCAATGAGCACCAGCGTTATGATAGTCATAGCTCAATACTTTTCATGTTATTTATCTTTAGTTGCAGTTTATCTTTTATACTATTACTAACTAAATAGAAGTCGTTAACAATTACAATTATCGATCAATGGTTGTCCTAGAATCCTAAAACATATTACCAACAGGTAGCTCAGATAATTTTTTAGTAAAGTGTACTAAAATTGTTTCCAGCCATTGCTTGGCAAAGTTAAGATCATCAATTCAACATATGATCACTAGTTGTATCATGTTTTAATAACTTCTCATCATTTTAAACTAATTCTGATATCAAATTTTCAGTCAACAAAATTATGGTAAATGATGAAAATTAGTATGTTAGATAGCCGGTGAAAGAGACAGACAACAAATAGAGCAAACATGATGCTATTGATTCATTACAAAAAGAATAATGACATGCTCTCCAGAATCATTATCCTAATTTTTAAGTGAAGAAAATTTTACAAAATTTTAATTGCTTGAAAATATACAAGTTAATTACAATCATGTATCATATTTTCATGTCATGTGGCTGTTAAGGGAGATAATAAGGCCCCTTTTCCCCTAAGTAGAGTTGCAATTTCTAGTTGAATCTCTAACGTTAATACTTTCCCCGCTGGGGAGCAGGGGTTTCCTTTGCATGGATATGATATCAAACCTGTCATGAATTTTATGCTTCCAGAGAAGAGACCTTCGTGATCATGAGCACCATGGCCTATTTTGCAAGTTCGTATAATTGTGCTTCATCTATCTTATCATCTGACCGCAAACCTGGGAATTGTCCAATATCATGGCCTTCCAGTGGTTGGAACTCTTGATTTAAACCGACTGCAAATTCTGCAGGATCAGCTCCAGTGCTTTGAAAATAGTCTGCAATCTGCAACCCAACATAAAAAGAATATTTTCAATGCGCTTGACGGCAGAGTAAAATTGAATCCAGTATGCTGAAAATGCCCAACTAGGCACTGGCATTTTCTTTAGCATTGTCTTAAAAGTAACATACGTGGTTAGCCAGAGCGATTCCACTCAGTACTGCTGACTCTATATTAGAACCTAGCAGCCAATCACCGCATATCCCAGCCCTTCCAAAGGGATCAAAGATGCAAGGAATTCGAGGTGTATTTGTAGGGAGGGCTGCACCCCTGCAAATCTCAATCAGAAACATTTTGAGGATTGAGTTGTGACTGAGAACAATCACACAAGAAATGCAATGGAGAGAGCATGTGTGATATCAAAGGAAATGAACATGACTCTCACCATAATTGGAGCCTGGTATAAGACAGCTTTGGAAGTGACCCTTTTGATAGTCCAAGAGCAGCCTCAACACTCTCTAGCATTTCTGCCGTTACCCTTGATGATGTAGCAGCAGGGATGTTTTCCTGATAAACAATAAAAAGCTGGGTCAACTTCCAGAGACATGGGGAAAGATTTAAAAAAGGGAATGCATGTGATATATGTCACTATATTGTCCTCGCCAATGCATGACGCTAGGTAATGAACGATGGATCATTATATCCTAAGTCTAGCCAATTTCACACTTATGAAAGAAAGTAAGAAACTAACTCATACTGTACTGAAAATTGAACCCCTTACCTGAGGAACCTTGTTCTGTTTTCCATAAGCAGCAGTGCTCAGGAAGGTCCAACAGTGAGGACCACCATTATGAGAATTCTGTAGTTTCTTTGTATTATTGGCCATCCATGACAATGAATCAACTCCTCGCACAAAAGCTCCTTCAAAAGGAACTTCTGTGGCATCCCAAAAAGGAAGAGGGTCCTCAAATGCCGCTAGAAGGGCCCATATTGAACTCAGTTCCAATCTCTAATACAAGCAAAACAAAAACAGTATGAGATGTATATAACTGTGCTTTATCAGTAAGCGAACCAGAAAAGAGTACAGGTTATAAATGAAGTCAACAGGGCATTTCCTGAATTTACCTTCATTTGTTTTGCAATTAAAGGTAACCCTGATGTCATGAGCAAGCGATTCGCACATTTTCCTGTCGGCAAAGAAGCAGTAGTTACTAGAAGAATCTAAAAATCAAGCAATGTTTGTGCAAAGGGTACTCCAGTCGCACATTTTTGTGGTAAAGTCCAAACTTGAGATGACATGTACGAAAAACAAAAACCTTTGATAACTTCTCCCCTTTCTAAAGATTAAAAATGAAAGCATAGTCATAATCACAGTCGCAGATATGCAAAAGATAGACAAGGAAATTTACCATTGTGTGCAATAACAATAGCATCGAACTGGCCACAAGGTTTCCCATTTTCACTCAAGTGCCACATCCCATTGAAGGGCTCGAGCTTGCTGACCCAGCACGGTCTCACCACATTAACCATGCGAGCCTGCACTGAGAGAGTTAGATTCTTGTTAGGGGAACAACACCAAAAAATACAAAAATCTTGACAACAACAACAACAACCGCAAACAAGTGTAATTCAAGTAACAGACACTGAAATTCACTCCTAATTGTGGAATGCAACAAAATGCTAGTACTTTCTTGAATATGGAATAACCTGAGCAAGTAAAGAATCAGCAAGGGAACGCATTCCATGAGTGGCAATGTATCTTGGAGGAGATGATGGGAAAGGAACAAAGTTGCCACCGCTCTGAAGCTCTCCAATGGGACCCTTCCACTCTGAGACAAGACCCTTATCGATCCAATCATGAACCAGCTCAGCAAAACGAGAATCATTGACAGTGAAGAACTGAGCAGCGTGGTCAAATACCAACGAATTACGATCAACAACCCTCGTTCCCAATCTTCCACCAAGACCATGAACACCCTGCAATGTTAAATTAGTTTATTAACAAACAAGACGAATGCGAAAATGAGGGGAGTGAGGAAGAGAACACTGACGGTGTCGAAAACGGTGGAGCGAACGCCGCGTTGTTCGAGGAAGGAGGCGCAGAGGAGGCCGGAGATGCCGCCGCCGATGATGGCGACGAGAGGGTCGGGGGAGAGCGGGGCGGTGAAGGTGACCTGTTCCTGAGTGAAGGTTTTCTTGAGAGCTGATCTTCTAGAAGCGCCGTACGACGATGGCTTCTTTCGGGTTTTGGAGCGAGGGTTTCGGGTTTGGGCATTCATGGTGGAGCTTTGAGTTGGGAATGGACACAATCCAAAAAGGGGAAATAGTTTGGAGGTGTTAACCATGGTTGATGGTTCCTGAGATTTTGGAACACTTGCCAAAAAAAGAAGCGCCAAGATGAATATGGTTCCTCTACAATCTACATCTGCATTACTTTGGATAGAAAGATAGAATCATCTATTTAATTTAATGCATTCTCTACTACTGTAAATGTGAATATGGCCCCATAAATTGGCGAAATTCCACAAACGGCCCAGTGGGGGCATTTCAGTAAATGTAGAATAGAAATAGTCCATAGGAAGAAAGGCACTCCTCAAATTTTGGATTTAAATGACCAAAAATGTTTTTTCAAGAGTATTTTTGTCGTTATAAAATTTTGGGTTTAAGGCGAAAACTCACATGATCCTGTTATACAAATTTTTTATTGGATATCTAATAATTTGACAACAAAATTTTCTTTTTTTTATTATGAATATCAGTTTTTTAAATATACACCAAAAATTTCTCTTTGAACAGAACCAAAAGAATAATATGACGTAAACTAAAACTTAAAAATTTAAATTAAAAGAAAAGAAAATTACAGATTAATAAAACAAAATAAAGAAACTTCAGCAAAGTTAAAAAAACTCTTAAAACTAAAATCAATAATTCGAAAACTTTAAAGAAAAGACAATTAATTTACTGAAGGAAAATAGTTTACATAAAAGGAAATTACAGAAAAATTTGAAAAAAAATGTAAAGACATGGAATAAATCCTAACAAAAAAGTTTGTGGTACACTCAAAAAATTGTTAGGAATGTGAGTGTATAAGAGTATTTTTTGAAAATGAATTCCAACATCTTGCTTTCCCTAAACTTCATATATTTATAGATTTCTTTGACCAATCAAATGTTGCTAAATATCCCTTTCTAAAGAACTCTGAAAAGTAATTGTTCCCACCAAATGCGGACACTATATAACCATCTCCAATTGGAAGGAATCTCTAATCTTATTATTTGTAACAGATCTGCTTCTCTTTATCTCGACAATCTTCATCGAACCAATTACCTTTTTCCTTATCAATCTCCTTTATTCGACAAGAACTTATCACACTCGATGAGACTTATAACACACAATCTTCAACATTTCGATCACAACATCTCTTAACTTATGATTTATTTCAGCCAATAAATTGTCTCTTTAGAATTGTCGCTTTCATGCATGAAGGTAAAACATTTAATCCTTATTGAAAATTTTTTCTTAAACATCAAACTAAAATTAAAAAATGGGAAGAGTTAATGTCACACGTCTCTTAACCAATCACATCTGCACAGTCTCATTAATTGTGCCCACTTCAGACGTTTCTACTTAATTACTTTTTTCTCTCTTCTAAACTTTTTAACTTTCCAAAAGGCTACAAGTTTTTTTCTAAATAAAAACCCAAAATCTTTCGTCTTTACAATTCAAAAAGTTTCCTATTTCTACTTCGCAATTTCTCCTTGACTGTTACAAGAAATTTCGTATTACAGGCTCTTCCATTCTTTCACACTTTCTCTGAAATGTTTCTATTTCATCCTATATGCTTTACTTCATACATTTCATCTTCCCTAATCTTCACCAAACATATTCCTTACAAAACCTAATTTCACCTTCTTTATTTCACAGACATGGATACATCAACCCCTCTCATAACCTCTTCAACAGAAGTTAAAGAAAAAACAACAAGAAGAACATGCCATCACTCAAGTTTTCGAACATTCAAGCTTGAAAATCCTAATTCAAACAACAGACACTATTATTGAAGACCTAATTGATACAATAAATAACAAAAAGATTCTCTTCCCTTTCTCCGACGAAAATGAACTCCATTGCTTTGTAAGCCCTTTGAATTCTCCTCGACAAGCTAAAAAGGTTTTTCATTACTTCCCTAGTATCGAAGGTCAGGATTTACTTATCAAACAAGACTTGTTTGCGGTTCCCTTTGTTGACAGCAAACGTCTATTTCGCAATAATCCCAATATTTCCTTCAAAAACTCAAGTTTTCTTGCTTGGTACAAGAGAATTGAGCCTCTGAAATTAGAAAAATGGAAGTTTCGGAGATTTTATGATCTCCTCAGACTCTCACATTTTCCACCAACAACATATCATTGAATGATTAGGGCTGCGCTATGTTTTTGGAACAAAAACACCAATAATTTCCATCTTTCGTGTGGTATGATCAGACCTATACTCTTCGATGTTGCAACTATCATAAGGCTTTCTTTAAGTGGACCTACGGCTATCTTCAATATGATGCTTGAACGGAGATACAACATCATCGAGAAAAATTCTTATGGGGAATTCATCAAACACAACATGGGAGATGATGGTAGTTTGGTCACAGATGATGAAGATGTTGCCTTTTTATACTACTGGCTTAACGCTATCATTTTCTGCTCAAGAAGGGTTTATATACAAAAATTGTTCATTCCGTTAGCTGTCCTAATCCATGAAAAGTGCAAATTTAGCCTAGCCAAGTTACTCCTATGCAGTCTCTATGACGAATTAGGACAAATGGTTGACAGCCTTCGAAACAAGACTTCAATTAGCGCAGGAGGCCCTCTTTGGTTATTATAGCTTTGGTTGAACGCTATTTTTGAAAAACATATGAAACACAAAGAAATTGCCTCCACAGTCAAACAAAACACTAAAGGACATCGATTGATTACCTTGGAACCAAATTTTGTCAACTCTCACTCTACTAGTGAACTCTTCTGGGAAGCATTCTCGAAACTTCATTCATGCAAAGACTTTCAAATGAAGACTTAAAGCTTGCTCCGTTTGTCGACAAAAAATGTGGACCAACCTGGTTTCGACTCTCTTTGGTTCAAAAAGATGAGAATAAGGAACAACAACATTCAAATAACACCATGTGGTCCAATTTCCTTGCCATCCAAGTGTTTCCGACAGAAATTCCTCAATACAAAAAGGAACAAGTTCGAGTACCACTACATGCTCCCCATTATGTTGCAAGACAAATGTGTTTTTCTCAAGCTATACCAACACTATGTCCAAGCAAGTCTCCTCCTCTTTGCCAAATAAATTTCAACAAAAAGAGAGAAATTCACAAATGTCTCGAGTGCAACGAGAAATATCAAAGCCACTACTTCCCACTCAACTTTGTTCGAAGCTTTATGTTACCAAGTCCTTTGTCGAGTGGTGGGCGACTACTCTCGCTACAATCGATCACTTGATGATATCTCCAAAAACCTTATCAAGACTTTTCCAAATATCATCGACGTACCCATTCAAAAATCTTCCAAAAGGAAACCTGAATCACCAAAACTTTGACAAGGAAAGAAAGCACGACCAATCTCGACAAAAGCTCCTCCGACTAACAAGGTAACTTTAGACAAACTTCAATTCTTTAATATGAATTTCAATATCACTAGCTTTTGATCCTAAACTCTTGAAAATTTTCAAACATCAATGTAGGAAGGGTCATCTGATAAACCCACCATCTCATCTCCAAAAAAGACTCTCATTCATTCGAGTGAATCTTCTGCCACCTCAAGTACTTCGGATTCCAGCAGCACTTCGAAAAGCTCTGCTCACTCATCAAACTCTCAACCCCAAGAAGTAGAGGTATTCTATCAATTTTTGTTTTGCAAATAACTGTAATGATGAACCAAAACTAAAATTGAATTTTAAAACTGAACTATTTTAGATTGAGATTCCTCCTAAAAATTCATAACTATTTTCGACAACAAAATCTCCTATCGATGAAAAGAGAGGAAATTCTTCGAACTCCTTATCAAGTGGCCATGTCTTATTACATTACCTACAAACTGATCGAGAAAACCAACAGCTTGATGAACAAACTGAAGAACCTATCGAAGAAGTTGTCCATCCTGTCGAACAGATAAATTCTCCAAATAAACCAAATAAAGAGAATCCCTCAAAGGTTCAAGCAATAGAAGAAGAATTTTCTACTCACCAAATTGATGTCGGTCCCACTCTTGTATCTTCTCCTTCTAAAAAAACAATCCAATTGAAAAAACAAAGAAATGAGCAAAACTACTTCTCACACCAATCCAGAAACCAATATTACATTCAATCCTGACAATCAAGCTGGACATACTCCTGAAAACCTCAAAAAAGTCATCAACCTCCATCAGTTACAATCTCTAACCCACCAAAAGCATATTTAGATGAGTTTTTTTCTGTTGTATTTAGTATTTCTTACAAAATAGAAATTTCATCTCCAGTTCAGGCTACTAAAGAATCATTAGGGCATGGGATCTCTAAAGAACTAACCCCTCGTGCTATTGAAGGGCTAAAAATTCTCCTTCAACTTCTGAAGCACATTATTGATGAATGGGTGAATCGAGATGACTTAAAGTCCATGTTCTCTGATATCTTGAGTGCTACTCTCGAATATCGAGTTCCTCTCAATTTTTCTAATTTGGTGAAAAAAATTATAGAAAATTATCAACAACTTATTCATCTCCCACAACAAGCTCACTAACTTCAAGAAAAGCATGGTAGAAATTGAAACAAAATCTATGCAACTAGAAGCTTCTTATGCATCAATACAGAAGATTTACAAGAAGTATGAAATAAATGTTGCTCGTGCTGCCAATGCTCGAGAACAACTAGCTCGAGGCCAAGAGGAACTTGAAAGAGAACTTGCTAAAATTCATGAGGAAGAAGCTTTACTAGAAGGACCCTTTCTTAAAGCCGATAAACAGAAAAAAGACCTCAATCGAGACTCGAGAGCTATTTGAAAAGGAAAACAATAGGTTGCCTTTTGGTTGCAATTGCGCAAGATGGGAATCAAAACATTATACTGATTGCTTTTGCCATTATAGAGGGTGAGATTGTTGATGCGTGGCACTTTTTTTTCAGTAATTTACGAACACATGTTGTAAGAAAAGACGGCGTGGGGATAATCTCTGATTGTCGTGAGTCAATCTGGGCCACAGTAAATCGTAGCAGTGGTGATTGAAAACCTCTGATAGCATGGTGGATGTTTTGTATTTGGCACATTGACAGTAACTTCTTGAGGGAATTCAAGGTTCTGTACTTGCAAAAGCTTATGGTCAACATTGGGTATTCAAGGACAGTGGAGGAGTACAACGCCAACTATAGGAGGTTGCAAGAACGAGGTGAGACATATGTTCATTAGTGCGACAATATCGATCGTCCCCAGTGGGTGTTGGCGTTTGACGAGGGACATCGATGGGGGGTCACATGACGACGAACTTTGTCGAATATGGCAAACCCATGAAAGATTTATGTAATTCTTGGAGGACCACTTGGGGTTCGCTGCCGAATATCGCAAAGCTCTGCGTGATCAAGAAGTCGTGACTGCTATCGGTCCAACTAGTCACAACCTCTTCGTCGATCGGTAGGCCGAATATGTATAACACGTCCTCTAGTGTCACTGTGACCTCATCCACTGGCATTACAAACGTACATGTCTCCGGCCGCCACCTTTCCACAAGAGCAGCTAGCATTGCGGAATGTCCTCTTATCACTCCAACTCTTAAGAGCTGATAAAATCCGGTGGTCCGTAAGGCTTGCTCAACATCCAGATGCCACGTCTCTGGTTAGTCAAGTTTACGGGGCAAAAGATTCCTATTAGCCTGATAAAGTTCAACCACAAAAGGAATTAATTTAATAAATAGCAATACGAATAAATTGATAACTTCTTATTACTCACATCTATATTCTTTGTTAGTTCACTATAACATATAACTATATATTATTGGCTAGCAAAATATATGTTTACAAAATATAAAATACCATATTCTAATAAATAATAAAAAATATATATTAATTTAAAAAAAATTAATATTAATTATAATCTATATTAATATTTAACATTATACTTAGAATAATAATACCCAAATAAATAATAATCAACTACTAAATAAATGTTAATCAAGTAAATACTAATAAATTAAACAAAAAAACAAACTTACATAATTAAGATGTTTCAAATAATTGGCCACATGGTCTTCAAGAAATATATAATTACCTACCATTTTGAGTATTCTAATCTCACTCTCAACCTTAAAACTAACTCAAAATCCTAAGTCTCAATGAGTGAAAATTCCACCCTCATCTCCCTCAACAATGAAAGGAAACCCTAAATCTCCAACCCCACCACCCTCTTAATATAGACGACAGCCCTACCAACCACCCCTCCCACCATTAACGATGCTTGTTCCCAGAGGGGGCCTACCTCTTGCATGTGCTAACACGAGGCAACACACATCCCACGTGTTGCTGCATGCTAGACAAGTGGCACAACGACGTTAACACGCAACTTGCGTGATGCTGCATGGTGGCCACATGGCGGAGCGCCACCAACACGCAACCTATGTGCTGCCTTGGTGGTATGCACGTGTTCGTAGCGTCCTCAACTCGCATCCTACGTGATGCTTGGTTAATCTGCATGATTCTTGGATGAAGAAATCTTCGCTTGAGTATGTATGATTGCCTCTTGTCGTTTGTCTCTTGTCCCTTGCAAGGACGACACGTCAGCACGCAAGTTACGTGGTGAGCAACATGGAATTTGCGTGTTGGCCAACATTTTTTACGGCTTCATAATTGTAAAAATTATCCCCAACACCAATATTTAAAGAAAACACCATTGCTTTCTCTATGTAAAAAATAATTTCTGTAATCTAATTGCATATATTTCTTTCGATTATTACATCATTTAAAACATTAGACGACTAACACTTTTAATATAAAAGTGAGATAATTAACTAATATTAATTCAAATATAATAAAATAAAAAAATGGCGAAAACTCAACCCATTCCATATTTTAAAACTTACAGCAAAAACCAACTTGCTTAGGACTTCCAATGTTGCTGGTTTCATTTTTGGGACAAAACAAGTGTCCACATAACCACATTAATGATTGAAAGAATAAATAAATACAAACCCATGTTACAAACAAAGATACATCTAGTATCACTTAATCTTAATGGAATAGACACAATGGACATCACATCCTACAAAATGGGAACATATTTCATATGGATTCAGATAACGTGATTTATCCAAATTTTTTACTTACAAAACATCATATTGCACTTCAAAAACGAAGAACGTTAGAGAATCTCTCCCCATCTGTGTATGAATTTGTGGAACCCATAATGTGTCGAGCTTAATTAATAGTTAATTTTGGAAGCAGCGTCATTGCTGTTGTGTCTGGTGATGGGTCTCTTACTACCAATGCTACGCGCTGCACGTGAACAAATTTCTGGATGTGCAGTTAAAGCATCACCGCAGCTCCGTCTCCTTGACACTTTGGTCAGGTTTGGTGACTTTGGCCGAGTCAGGGGTGACTGCCATGCATGAAACCAAAGGAATTACAGACATGGAAGGAAGAGATGTTTTGGCGACAAAAGTTCAAAGTCTAACCAAATTTATTTTTTTTACTAATATCTTTAGTCATCATTTTTATATTTTTTTATTCAGCAGTTTAATAATATATTTTTAATTTATATTTTATTATTAATAAAAAATAATAAATAAAAAAATTTAGAAAATTAACATTTTTATTAAAATTTAGTCGTATTTAACTAGTAAAAAAAAAGTGAATAATCTTACGTCATTAAATGTAATCTTATACCATTAAAAATATTAATAATAATTAATTAATAATTAAATTTTACAAGATTTACTGGTCTCCTAACACCCTTCATAATAAATTATAGTGACCTTTTAAGTTTTTAGGCCTTAGCATTTTTTTTTCTGATTATTCAAGTTGTTTATTGCATTTGCATATAAAGATAATAATTGATAATTATTAAATAATAATTTAATTAAATACGTTAAATTATTTAATGATTTTTATCCATCATTCTCCTAAAGAAACTACTTTATTTGAGTAGCAATCTTATTTTTTATAAGTACGTAGCTTGTGACTTTTGAACCATAATATTTTAAAGCAAAATGATAATGTCACTCACATTTTTTATAATGTCATTTCACAAATGATTTTTTTGTATTGTATGTGTGTATGAATCTATAAAAAATAAAGTGGTATTATCAAAATAAGAGTGATAATATTTATTTTTTTAAAAATTATCATATTTATATTTGATAAATTAAATTAGCAATAATTTTTAATAAACAAAAATAATAATATATTTAATAAAATATTTTAAAATTTAAAATAATTATAATAAATATAAAATAAAAAGAAATTTTAACATAAATATAATTTAACATTAATAATTAATTAAAAATAAAGTTAATTATTTTTTAATCCATAAAATTATATTGAATTTTTTATTTTAATAAATATAAATTAATTTTAAAAACATCTTTCAAAAACATTTGTAACTTCTAAAATATACAGAAACACCTAATCTTGCACCTTTAATTTCCAAAAACAAATTTTTACAAAAGCATGGTGAAACAGAGAGTACCTTCTTGAGTTCACGCTTAGGGGGAGGGTTCTCATAATAGAAGCTTGGTACTGGTTTCGCTCTGATCACCAACTTCTTTCTCAACTCCTTTAAAGCTGCCTCTTCCTCTTCCTATTATTATCATATTAATTAATTACATATTAGATTAGCATCAAACTTAACTGTGGATTAATTAAGGACTTGCCTTTTTCCTTGCCTCGTACTGCTTTCTTTCTTCTTCACGAGCTCGTTGTCTCTCCTCTAACTTCTGATAAAACTGGGCGCATAAATCAAACACATGATGATTAATTAAGAACACAGATGACGTAATTAGAGTGAGATTAATTGTTAAGCAAGACATTACCTCCCTCCGTTTCTCTGCACGCTCTGGGCATTTAAATGTAGGGGCTGTGCCTACGGTTACCTTTGATCTAAATGTTCGCATAGATCCGGTAGATTTCACACTGTTACTAATTATGCTTAGTTAAAGAACAAATCATGATCTAATATACCTAAAATTCCTCTTATCATTTAAAAAATAACCATGAAAAGAAAATTGTTCATAATTTTAAGGATACGGTGATGTAGAAGATGAACTATCCTCATCATCACGGTGTTTCTTTCCATCACGTAGCAATGCCTTCTTTGATGAAAAAGGTGAGTTTGGCTGAAAACCAAAAGACACATCAAATGGGGAAATGTTTCCGGATATATTAGTCTCAGGTGAAAACTCAGGTATAGTCGACTTCAGATGAAGTTGATATCTGAGAGAGAGCCGTTAAATGATATGAGTGATTTGACTAAATTTTTATCTAACGACTCTCAAGTATCAACTTCACGTAAAGTCGACTTCACCTGAGTTTTCACCTTAGTCTCATTATACTTATCATGTAAGGTGAAAATTTAAGTACAGTCGACTTCACGTAAAGTTGATAGCCGAGAACCTTCAGATGAAAATTTAGTCAAATAAGTCAAATCATCTAACAGCTCTTAATTATCACTTTCACATGAAAACCACTCCACCTGAGTTTTCACTCAGTTTTCAAATCACATGAAATTCTTTATTGAAAGAAATGAAATAATACCTGTGAATTTTTTGATGAATTAGGTGAGTCTATAACAACAGTAATTTTTGGGAACAACAAGTTTAAATCGTTAGGTTTTGGCGACAAGTCCATAGTTTGTGTATGTGTGACATGCCTTTCAGTGGTTTGCTCAGATGGTTGTGGAACAGAAGAACTTATCTGTTTCTGTATTTCGGATTTTTGGCTCTTGTCTCTGGGTGATTCAATCTTTAAGGTAGCAACTTTAACATTGGGAAAATCCTTCTGCTCATAAAATGCTGCAATGTTGTTATCATCACCGCTTTTTTGTACCTCAGGTTTCTCAATTTTATCTTTCGGAGATTCAGTCTTCAAGTTAGTGATTTGAGCATTGAAAAAATCTTTCTTTTCAAGAACTGTAGCTGCATTATCATCATCAACTATCTTTTTTACTTCGGTTTTCTCGTTTTTTTCTTTAGGCGATTCCGTCTTTACGGTAGTGATTTTAGCATTGAAAAAATCTTTCTTCTCATGGAATGCTGTTGCGTTATCATCATCGACTACCTTCTTCACTTCGGATTTCTCGTTCTTTTCTTTGGGCGATTCAGTCTTTACAGTAGCGATTTTAGCATTGAAAAAATCTTTCTTCTCATGAAATGCTGTTGCATTATCATCATCGACTATCTTCTTCACTTCGGATTTCTCGTTCTTTTCTTTGGGCGATTCAGTCTTTACAGTAGCGATTTTAGCATTGAAAAAATCTTTCTTCTCGTGAAATGCTGTTGCGTTATCATCATCGACTATCTTCTTCACTTCGGATTTCTCGTTCTTTTCTTTAGGCGATTCCGTCTTTAAAGTAGAGATTTTAGCATTGAAAAAATCTTTCTTCTCATGAAATGCTGGGTTGTTATCATCTTCCCCCGTTTTCTGCACTTCAAATTTTTCGTTCTTCTCTTTTGGCGATTCAGTCTTTGAGGTAGCAGTTTTAGCATTGAAAAATTCTTTCTTCTCATAAAATGCTGATTTATTATCATCTCCCATCTTTTGTACTTCGGATTTTTCATTCTTCACTTTGGGCGATTCAGTAGTAGCAATAATCTTGGCATTAAAAACATCTTTCTTCTCAGAAAACGCTGATTTGTTATCATCTCCACTCTTTGGCGCTTCAAATTTCTCGTCTTTTTCTTTAGGCGACAACGATTTTGAATTGGCGATTTTAGCAATGAAAAAATCCTTCTTTTCATGGAATGCTGCTTTATTATTATCATCGAATTTCTCGTTCTTCTCCTTGAAGGATTCAGTCCTTGCCATAGTCGCTTTAGCTTTGAAAAATTCCTTCTTCTCATGAAATGCTGCTTTATTATTGTCGTCGAACTTCTCGTTCTTCTCCTTGAAAGATTCAGTTCTTAACATAGTGGCTTTAGCAGCGAAAAGCTTCTTCTTCTCACTAAATGAAAGAGATTCATAAGATTCATTTTTCTCACGATCCATTGCTGCAATATTGGGAGAAACCTTCACACTACTGTTATCACTTAAATTTCCATCTGAAGCTTCCAAACCATTCGGCTTCTTGCCTACCATATGTATGCCTGCAACTTCCCTCCCCTAACACTGCATGATACAATAATAATTAAGAAAATCCATCACCTCCAAGATGCAAATTTCATGAAAAACACAATAAAAAAATGTGGAAACTCAAGTTAACTTCATGTAGAAGTCGATATAGCTGTGAGATCGATAAATAATTTGATAGGTTTGACTAAATTATCATATAACAACTCTCAAATATTGAATTTACATAAAGTTAACTGCATCTGAATTTTTGAAAAAAAAAATGTAATTAATAAACATCATGATGTCATTACCAGAAGAAGTGTTTATGTCATTTTGAGCATTGTTAGCAAGTAGCCTGAAATTTTTGAAACAAAAAGAAGTATTCATCTTCAATTAGTGTTGATTCATTATATTAAGTGGGACAAATTGCAGAATCATTCATTAACATGCATATTAATTAATTAATTAATTAATAATAACACAAAAAAAGGGGGGGAATACATGCATTAGTTGAGGAAAAAGAACGTACCGTAACAGCGGAATGGGTTGCGATCAGACAAGACAGGATCTCAAAGGAGTTGAGCGCTGTTCGTTCCTTGTTTGTTGTTGCGAAATGGAAAATTTTGAAGTTTGAGATATTCCTTTACTTTAGGGGAGACTCTCTTTTTAGTCTTCTTTTCCTTTTAATTCTTTTCTAATTCCTGTTCCTATTCCTGCGTTGCTCTTTGTTTATATATAGATATAACTAACTATACGTGTGAATTCCTTGACGCCGTTAATTAACATGACAGCGAGGTTTCAACGCCTGAAATAATCCCCAAGTTTGTTGTAACAACATACCAATAAAACTTAACTTAATCACCTCTATCTTTAACAGGTGATGGGACACTAAACTTTCTTTTAAAAATTTAAGCAATGTTTTGTCTCATTCACCTTTTGGAGTTTTGGTTACTACACTAAGTTCAGTTTTTTGGCATTTTTTGTGTTTGGTTACATGCAATGCAAGTATGCAAGTTGTAACTGCACCGCAATAAGGAATTGGGTAATTGACCGTGAAAGAGATAAGCACCAAAGTCAACGTGAATATTCCACTTTATTTTATTTTAACGCCGTTACCCCACGTCAACTTCTAACTATATATGTACAAGTGACTCGTATGAAAAAGATGTTTATCGTGAGAAATAGGAATTTACAATCTTAAGTCATTAAATTAAAAACACGGTTAAGATTGGACTTTTTTATTTACATAAATTAAATATATTATTTATTAAAATTCGTAATACACATAATATTTATTGATATATACAATTTTACACATTTTGAATATAGTGACCTAAAACACGTTAGACATAGGGGTGGCAACGGGGCGGGTAGGGGCGGGTTTTTGCTCTACCCGACCCCGCCCCGTCCTACAAAAAACCTGCATCAAACCCGCCCCGCCCTACCCGCGGGTTGTAAAATGTTAAACCCTAACCCGCCCCGTCCCTACCCGCCCCTATAATTATTAAATCCAACAAATAAAATTAAATTTTAAAAATTATATAACCACCATTTACATACATAATATAAATTAAAGTAAAAATTTATATATGATATAATATTATTAATCATTTTACTAATTATTTTATATATGTTACATATATTATATATTAAAAATATATATATTTACATATATATTATATATACCGGGGCGGGTAGGGGCGGGTTCAACCTAAACCCGACCCCGCCCCGCCCCGCCCAAGAATCCGCCCCGTTAAAACCCGCCCCGGTGCGGGGGCGGGTAATTACCCGCCCCGAGCGGGTAGGAGCGGGGTGGGTACCCACGGGTTCGGGTAGTGTTGCCACCCCTAGTTAGACATTTATCTTAATACTTCTGATTTAACAAAAATTGAATACATCACAACTCGAATATAGCATAACTGCAAAACTGTGCATATAACGGGTACTCAATACTTGAGATATAGGTATAATATATTTAATATTAGTGTATATGAGATATGTATATTATTTAATGATTTAACTATAATATTACGCATTTGTATTATTCTACTCGTAAATTAATTAAATATTTAATTTAAAAATAAAATTTGTAAATACAAAAAATTAATTTTTTAAAATAATAAAAAATTAATAATTTTATTTAAACCGATTTAAAAAAATAAAAACTGATCTTTTTGTTACTATTATTAATACGTATGCAATTTTAAATCACTAGTTTTAAATTAGTCAAGGGACACAATTCACTTCCAATTTTAAATCCCACTTGCGTGACAAGGATTGGGTATTATCCTGCTTGGGTGTTGATTTGATAATTGTTTTAAATAAGGACGATGGTATCATCTCGCTTGCTAAGAGCGTAAACTACTATGCAAGGATGGTGATTTTGTCCGGCCTGCGGTGAGGTTGGTGGTGTTATTCCACTCACGAGAAAATGAAATTGATTACTTAATAGAGAGTTGGGTCTAAATGACCGAAGTGACAAGGTTTGAGTGTTATACCGCTTGAATACTGATGTGATATTTATTTCGGGTAAGGTCGGTGGTCTTATCCCCACTTGTTCGTGGATATTAATTGAATACTTGTTATGGCAAGGTCGTGAGTTTCATTCCGCTTGCGTATTGGTTTGGCACTGACATCAGGCAAGGATGGTGGTGTTATCCCACTTTCATGATTGCAATGTCGTTGTGGAAATTGTGGTTTTGTCTCGCCCACGGTGAGAACAGTGGCATTGTCCTGCTCACGATTAGGCAAGTTGAGATGAAGGATTTTCTCTCTTACTATGATAGACAAGTTGAAGTGAATGATTCCCTCTCTTATGATGTGATTATGATTAATGTTGTGAGGACGGTGATTTCATCCCATTTATGAATAGACAAGTTGAGGATGAATGATTTCTTCTCTTGTTGTGATGTAGATGTGAAAAAGGTGGAAATACAGACTCCTTCGTATTAATCCCCCTGAGTTAAGGGAAGGTGAAAAGACACTCTTCTTCTTATTGATTTTCTTACATCTCTCTCTAGTTGCAAGGTGGAAAGACACGCTCTTTCGATGTGCAAAGGCACACTCCTTCGTAATTCCTCCAAGAGAAGTTGGAAAGGCACTTTCCTTTGTTTATGTTCTTCCTAGGGGGTGTGTAATCGATAGACGATATCCGGGTTAGATACCGGGTGTGTCGGGTTCTGACAGTTTAATCGACATATAAGCTCATGGCCAATAGGACAGACATACATCATGTGCATTCGTTTGTAATTGTTTGGGTGTGCATAATTGTTTGGTTTGCCTACTTGTTCATCTATCTGCTACTTGCATTACTTGAACTAATTGTCCTTGTTATGATTGACTTGTATATTTTGTTTGTGGTTGATACTATTGAGACTTGTTGAGACTATCGAGACTTGTTGAGAAAATTGAGATTTATTGGGATTATTAAGACTTATAAGACTAAAAATATTGATAAGGATGATTGTTTAGTACTGCCAATGTAACACCCTTACTATTATAATGTTACGCTTCCGACTGCACCACTCTAATAGTGAGAAGTATTATGACGACTTCATATACTTAATAATAAAATAGAAGCTTTTGACTTGAAACCGTATTGCTGTCTTTTTTGAAAAAAAATGAAAAATACTTTTTCTTGAAAACGAACAAGCATATACATATGTACAAAACTTCTTACTCAATCAACTTACAATTATTATATACATACATGTCATTACAGTCATGACTCTTATCCTTCTTACAAGAATATAATAATATAGGGGAGGAAAATCTATAACATATGTATGCATACAGATTTAAAAGCAAATTATAAGTGGAATTTTTTTTTTAAGTGCAAAGATTTAATTTAGGTTTAAAAATCAATTCTTTTCTAGATTCTCTCTATCCATCTTTCTCTTCTTTTTTTCTTACGCTCTTTTTCTCTCTAATTGAGTACATAAATGGAGTGGTGACTAACCAGGAGGAAGAAACAAGGAGCTCACTGCTGATAGAAGCAATAACAGTGACTGCTGATAATATAAAAAGGAGAGAGAGAAAGAAAAAGAGGCAGAACGAAGCAGAGAAGAAGAAAAAAAAGAATGACGAGAGAGAAAGGAAGAGGAGTGAGGTGGCGATGGCGATAGAGACGACGCTAATGGATCCGTAGAACAGCGTCACAGTCGCTTCTTTACTGAGGCAACAACGGCAGGTGCTGCAAATGCATCGAAGCAGTTCGTTACAATGTCATTGTACATCGGGGATCTGGACCCTGACGTTGATGAGAACCTCTACGATTTCTTCGACCAGGTCGGACAAGTAGTTTCAGTTTGTTTTGTCCCCACCATTTTCTCAAAATTATTTTTGTTTTGTTTCGTTTATTTGAGTTTATTTTTTCTTTTTCTATGATTGTTTGTATGAACAAATGGAGTGTCATTTAGTTAGGACTTTTGGTATCATTGTGAAATTATTTTCAAGTTTTACTCTTTGTTGTTGATTTTTGAAGTTGTAGATACAGTTGATTTAGGAAGTTTTTTCGGATGTTGTTGTAATACGAAAACGGCCCATTGGATTTTTATGATGAAAGAAGAGAAGAGAAGAGAAAATGCTTAGTCCACGGATAAAGGCATTTGATTTAGGCAGTGACTTGACCACTTGCTGATCGCCCGATTGAGGTTACATTAATTTCCAGTAAGTATAGATGATTTGTGTGTGAACTACTTTGGTAAGAATAATTGATTGAGACAAAGACAAATTTTTTGTGTTTTTATGTGTTTGAATTAAGAAAAAACAGGTTGAAAGTCTTTTCTGATTGGAATTGTCCATGATTCCTTTAAAAGAAGAAGTTAGTTTAGTAATTTTATCTAATATCAACAAACTAGAAGAATTGATTTTCGATCATTGGAATATGTAAAATAGATCATTTGTGGTTTCTAATTGTGGAACTTAGGTAAACTTAAATAGTAAAACTCAACTTAAAATCGATTCAGTGAGTAAACATGTAAATTGAGGAGTGTTAAGGGCCAGCAAGTTTTGTAAGTTGTATCAATTAATTAGCCATTATTAGTATTTTTATTGGTGTAAAATTACATCTAATGATATAGGATTGCTTACTTTCCTTTTGTTGGTTAAGTGCTGACCAGATTTTAATAAAACTGTTGGCCCGTAGACTTTCTCTAATTTTAGAATTTGATACCCTTTTCAATATCTACTGCATCATTGTAGCTATAAGTTGTGGTTGTTTGTATACATTTTTTAATCAGAACTAATGAGTGATCTAATTTGTATTGCTATTTTCAATCCAATACTGATTACTTGAAAGAGGATCTGAAGTGTGTGATTGTCAAAAACAAAAAATTGGCTGAAATACTCTTTTTGTGCTTGTCGAAATAATTTCATCTCTAAGTTTATTATTGTCATTTAATTTTTCGAAACTTTTCCTTACAATTCTAGAATTAGAAGTAGATGACATCCAGGTTGTGTCCGTTGAAGTAGATCTTAATTCTCTTCTCTTTTGCTAGAAAACTTAGTTATTGCAAAGTCATCTTTAACATAAATATTTATAGACTTAAATATTAGCCTCTCAACTATGTTTATATATTTTTTAAAAGTTTATATAATTTTACTTTAGCTTACTCTTAAATATTAGAAAGTTACATTTTTATTTAACATAAAAATATAAGAAAACAGAAAAAAAAAATTAGACCCTTTTTTTCCCTATCTTTATTATGCATGTTTTCTACTATATTGTCTTAATTGTGTGTTTTTATCTAAAATGAAAATTAGTATAATTGATTCCGAGACCAAAGCTTTAGAATTTTCGGCTTTGTAGGAGAACGATGATAGCACCACAAATATATCATTTACTTCTCGTAATAATCATCATGTACAAACATTACCTTTAATTTTGTTAATTTTTTTGTCTTTTAATTTATGTTATTTTAAACCATAGATCAGTATTAATGTTGTTATTACTTTGGAATTTTGAAAAATTAAGGATTTTTATTTGAAATGCATAATAATTTTTATATTATCTATAAATTTAAAGCAAGACATTTATTACTATTAACACAAAAAAAAAACATAATAATTATGTGCTAAAAAATTAGGGTGGTAAGTTTGGTGTTAGTCGCAATTTTATAATGTTTGGTGTTTTTTTACTTCTTTTTTTTATTGTATTTAAGTTTTTAGTAAATTTTAAAATTCACCTATTCCAATAGTATTTAACTATATATATATAAACTATTTAAGAGTAAAAGATCATACTTTACCCTCTAAAGTAAAATTAAAAATTTAGAGAATCCAAATTCAATTAAAAAAAAATTACTTTCATAAATACACATGAAAAAATATATATATGGAGATAGGTTTTTTCATGTGTATTTATGAAAGTAATTTTTTTTAATTGAATTTGGATTCTCTAAATTTTTAATTTTACTTTAGAGGGTAAAGTGTGATCTTTTATTTTTAAATAGTTTTTATATATATATATATTTACTTTTAGTCTCATTTATAAAATAAATGATGAGAAATCACACTTTATTTTCTAAAGTAAAATTCAAAATTTAGAGAATCCAAATTTTTTTTATTGGAGTTGTCCATGGTTCTCTTAAAAGAAGAGATTCACTTAGTAGTTGCATCTATAAATCAGGGACGGATTCATATTCATGGATGTGGGGGCAAGTTCCATTAGAGTTTAAGATATTTTTAACTAATACATAATAACAAATTTTATTTGTTCTCACTATATAATTAAATTTGACTCTACTATGATTGAATTTCACTCATTAACTTCAATTATGTAAAAACAAATGGTAATTCAAGATTCAAATGAATTTGTTACAATAACCTTTAAAAAAAAGAGTGAAATAATTATAGATTTGTTATTTTATAATTGCAACTAATAAATAAATTTAAAATTAAAAAAAATCTGTTTATATACTTAGATATATATATATATATATATATATATATATATATATATATATATATATATATATATATATATATTTGTTCAAAATAGAGGTATCTACTAATTTAGTATCCAAAAGATTTTAGGCGCGGATAAAATAATTTTTAAATGATTTAAAAATTACGATAAAAATAACTAATACATATTATATTTATTAAAAGTGACAAAAAACTTTTGTATTTAACAAATGACATATCTATTTAATCTAAATTGTTTTATCAATATTTGAATAAATATTTAGAAAATGCACAAAAATATTTAGAGCAAAATTTGATCTCTAAATATTTTTTTATTTTTTTAAAAAAATTAGTCATTCACAATAAAAAATTAAAAAAAATTCACTTGACATAAAATTATAAATTTTTGAAAATGAAAAGATCTTATTTTTTTAATATTTCTTGCAAAATATTGTATCAAAATATGACATCTAAAGTCTTTTTTTTAGAATATATATATATATATATATATATATATATATATATATATTTAATGTATATTTAGTTCTTCAAGACTTATTTGTTGTTAACACTTTTTAGAATTATTTTTTGTTAGCAATGTAAATTTTTTGATACTATTTTGATTGTTTACTCGTTTAAAATAATAGGTTTCAAAATATTATTCTCTCTTCTATAAATTACCACTAGATTAGCATTTTAATTTTAAAATAATAAAAATATTTGGTAGTCAATAAAATTTACTCCAATATTTATTAGATTTGATTACAAATATATAAAATTATTCTGCTATACTAATTTTAAATTAAATAAATTATCTTCTTAAACTAATTTAAACATTAAATTAAGAATGACTAATAAAAATATTAATCTTATATTGACTATTAAATAAAAAATGGTTAAATAAATAATATAATAATAAAAAAATTAAAATAATACTGTTTATTTATTGGTTTTTTTTAAGTTAACTTTAATTTTTTCTATGACAATATCAGTTGATTTTTTTTAAAATATGAATATTATAAAGAATCGATTTCATAATCATATGAGAGATGAATTTTTAAATGATTGTTTAACAATATATATAAAAAGGGAGACATTTAATTATATTGACAATAAAAATTTTAATTTATATATTATTTTAATATTTTAATTTATTGATTAAATAATTTAAAGATTGATTACGTTTATAATAATAAAATATAATTATAAAAATTATTATCATATTATGTATATATTCTCTTCAATCACAAAATTTTCATTGTTGCCTATTAATAATAATTTGGAATAAGTATGATTTTGGTCCTCAACGTAAGGGTTGAAAATATTTTTCGTCCCTCGTTTTTTTTTCGCTCCAAAATGGTCTCCAAGGTTTTAGTTTGTTTTAAAATCGTCCTTAAGACGAAAATACCCTTCTCCCTTCACCCCAAAATCAACCACCACCACCACCAGAACAGAAGCCCAACCCGAACCACCACCACCACCACCAGTATCATCATGGTCATCATCATCATCAGAACTTTTTCCAAAATCAAACAAAAGTTCAAGCTGAACAAGAACCCACCACCACCACCACCATTATCATCATGGTCGTCATCATCATCAACATTAGAAAAATCAAAATCAAGCAACATGAATAATCAACAAATTCAGCAACAATAATATTTCAAATTCAAATTTCAGCAACAATAATATTTCACAAAAAATCCAGAAATTTCACAAAAAATTCAGTTCACAAGAAGAAGAAATGGTGGTGGTGCGGTGGTGCAGGGCGGCAGAGCGGCGGGACGGCAAAGAAGAAGAAGAAGAAGAAGAAATGATAGTGATGCGGTGGTGCAGGGCGGCAGAGCGGCGAGACGGCAAAGAAGAAGAAGAAGAAGAAGAAATGATAGTGGTGCGGTGGTGCAGGACGGCAGGGCGGCGGAGCGGTGGTGCGGCGGCGGTCCCCCTTCTCTACCCCCCCTTTTCTGCGCCCTCCCTTTTCTTTCTCTCCCCACCCCCTGGCCCTTTCTGTATCCCTTTCTTTTTTTCTTATTTATTTATTTATTTATTTTATATTTATTTTATTTTATAATTTTTTAATAAAAAATAATTTGGTAATAAAAAAATAAAATTGGTAAAAATGACGATTTTAAAACAAATTGAAATCTTGAAAATTATTTTGGAGCGGAAAAAAATGAAGAACGAAATAAATTTTCAACCCCTACATTAGGACTAAAATCATACTTATCTCTAATAATTTAGTGCAATATAAGATAAAGTTATCAAAAGTGCATTAGCTATTTTCATTGTTTATAACTTTCAATTTCACCTCAAAAGTATTAATGAATTAGAGATGTAAGAAATATTAATTTCATCTCTTCTTGATAATTATTAATCATCTTAACATAAGTGCTTTTGTTGTTGATTCAACTTGGTACATTTTATTATATCCTACAAATATGATATATCTCTATGTAAATGTGGATTTTGTCTCAAATTTTATTTTATTTATTTTTGTTGTTGAAGGGTAATCATATTAATGGAGTGTAAGATTTAAACATGATAGCCTTTTTAGGAGCAAAATCATAATCATTTATATATGAAAAAATTTAATTTGAATATCTTCTATTCTTGATAATTGTTGTATTTGTTTCGAACTATAAAAATACTTTATTTATTCATGGATAATGTATTGAATGTTTGAACGTAAATTCAAACTATTTATTTATTTTAAAATATTTTATATAAAAATTGGTGAATTTGAAATTATTATTGTATTTTTTTTTGAAATTTTTTTTGAAGTTAAAATATTGGTTATAGAATGATTTATGTTTTGTTATATATTCATATATGAGCTTTTTGCGTATAGATTAAGAAAATAAAATAAAATAGATTTGTGAAAAAATATACTCGAGAATTAGAGAACATATTAGAAAAATATTATGAAAAATGTGTTTTAAAAGTTACCATTTAAAAAAAAGTTAATAAAAATAACTAAATTAATCATTTAATTTGTATATTAAATAAATTAACTGTTTTAAAAAATATATATTAATCTTTTTGCAAAAAATTATACATAAATACAATAAAGTAGATTAAATACATAATTTGTGTGTAGTGCGGGCTAAACACTAAAGATCTAATAATATAATTAAATATCACTTAATTAGTATTCATTATTTATATAGCTACAATAATATAAATTATTTTTATTAAAATTTTAAACACACAAACATAATAACTTTTACATATAAATAAAATTCGTTAATATAGACTAGAAAAATGATAAGATTATTCAGTCAAAAAAATAAATAATAAAACAATTTTATACACAGTACAATAAACTTTTATGCACCAAAATTTGTTCAAATAAAAAATAACAATTATTAATATAAATGATCATGTAGTAATAAATTTTTATAATAGATTAACATTTAGTCCGCACTTAGCGCGAATAAATTTAAATGTACTGCATAAAAAAATTAATATTTTATGAATAAGAGTCTTTATTAAGTTTAGTTAATATTTTTTAATTAATATCTTTTATTTTTTTAAAATCTTAAATTTGAATTTTAAATATTTAATTTTTCAAAAAAATAAATTAAAAAATAATTTTATACTTATTGGTCTTTATTAAAGTATTTTTACTTAAGTTTATATAATTAATCAATAATCAATATAATATAAAGAAAAATTTAGGAAGTCAACAGTTTTATTGAATTTTGGCCAGCATATAATCAGCAGAAAAAGGTGAGCCATTGAATGAAATTTCATACCAATCTCACACTATTAAATTATCATTAATGGCTAATTAATGGCTAACAATCACAAAAATTGCTGCCCCTAGCATTGCTCGTAATATAATATTGTTAGAAGAGTTCCCGAAGATATAATAGCATAATACCCAACAATAGCACCATCTCCGGTGCGCCACACTCTCTCTCCAAAACCCCAAACCCTAGATTCCCCAATTCCATCCCTCTTGTCGTAATTCTACCTCAGCTCGTAACCAAGGTAGTTTTAAACAACACCACTCACTTCTATTCTTTGGTTGATGACAATGAGCTAGCTGGCATTTCTTTTTCTCGCATCTGATTTTTCTCCAAATTTCTTTACGATATTGTTTGTGTTGTAGTAGTGGAATCAGTGAAACTCTATGGCTGATGCTGAAGTTGATCAGAACATAGAGGAACATGAGGAGGAGGAAGAAGAGGAAGAGGAAGAACAAGACCAAGACCAAGACCAAGTGATAGAGAACGTGGAGCATGAGGAAAACGAAGGGCAGGAGGTGGCGGAGGAGGAGCCCGTCGCGGAGGCTGCAGCAGCAGCAGCACCACCACCAGAAGTAGCAGCACCAGCAGGGGGAACTGGTGGTGATGGCGGCGGCGGCGAGAAGAAGTGGCCCGGGTGGCCAGGCGAGAGTGTGTTCCGTATGTTAGTTCCTGCGCAGAAGGTTGGAGGTATTATTGGACGTAAAGGAGAGTTCATTAAGAAGATTGTGGAGGAGACACGTGCTCGCATTAAGATTCTTGATGGTCCTCCTGGAACTTCTGAAAGGGCTGTAAGTAATCCTAATTTCCCTTCTATCAATTGGAAGTATAATAACTTGAATGCATGCTGGTGACTCGTTAAGCTCAAGCTTCTTTATTATTGCCCTGGAAGGATGGTTTTGTTGTTGCTTAAGCTAATTGCTATTGATGGAGAATTATTGATATGGGATCTCTTATTTGTTCTTTCTGATGCTTTCCTTGCTCCATTTGGTTGATGATATTGGTTATTAGAGCAGTTGATGGGTGATGATATTATCTAATTTTTTACCATGGATTTTACTAGTGATTGTGGTTATTGCCTGCATGTTGCAATTATAAATTCAGGTTTATCATTTTTTACTATTTTTACTTGATTTAATATATATACCAGAAAAAAAGAAAAAAAGAAAAAAGAGTGTGAATTGACATGTAACTATGTAACTTTGTAAGACTCTAGATAAATTACGTAATCTGCCACCCAAACTGCTTCTAAGTACTTAGAATATAAATAACGGGCAAAAAACACAGTTACATTTACACACTACAAGCATTGTTCTTTTGGAAGAAATGGAACATTATCCAATGTGATTGAAAGTTTGCCAAAGATGTTAGAGAGGAGAACAGAGTGTGGCTCTGTCTCTTTGTCAATCTTTAATAAAAAATTTCAGTCTTATGTTTTAGTAGGTAGATGTTTACATGAAAGTATAAAAACAACCAAGAAAATTCACCAATAGCTTGCATGGTCAAAGGGGGTAACCTTGCTTAAATGTACTATAATAGTAAAGAAACCAATACAAAGCAAATGAAGCGAATTCCAAAAAGAAGAATGCTGGCAAGAATCCCTAAAATATTAATTTAATTCTAACAGAAAATGAATCTGTGCAGGTTCAATGTCCCAATTTTAAAGGCAACGACTCAATCATCATTTAGATCCCAATCTTGAAGAACCAAAGATCCAGATGCAAGGATCAGCTTTGAGCGTTGCAAAGTGCTGAAAAGTTTATTTATTTGTAGACATTTTGTACCAAAGTACCACGAAGCTCTGCATTTCATCTGGTAAATTCAGAACCTCGATGATTGATGTCTTGCCTCAAGCAGATTGCAAGCAATGAAAAAACAGCTTATTGCCAGCTCTTATACAATATTAAAATCACCATGTATTAAAACTGAAGTATTTTTATTATCATACATATTATTAAAAGAAAAGGATTAAAAAACTACCTAAGTTCTAACTATATCAGTCAATTTTCCTCTTAACACACAGAGCTTCCCTATGTATTAATGATTTTAGTTTTTCATAGTAGTTCTTCAATAGAAATCCTTGCCATACTGATCTATAACAAGCTAAAATGCATTATACTAAACCAAGACTTGGTCATTGAAGAATTAGAAGGCACTTCCACTTTGACATGTGTCTTACATCTTGTCTTATGTTACAAATTAGTGGTAAACTATAAAGATTATTTTCCACTATGAGACTTCAAACTTTTGCAAGCTTTGGATTTAGTAAAATGTAAAATATTAGCTGGTTTAGTTGATCAAACAAAAATGGTAACTTTTTTTCTTAATGGAACATTAGGGCCTTGGGGGTTATTCCATACATTGGTAGAGGGAAGGGATATCATAAATATGGTTGAGGAAGGTTGTTCCTTCTGGTATTTTGCTGACAAGTGAGGATAGTTAAGGATTAGTTGGGAAAGAAAATATACTAGAAGGTGGATCAGCCATTGTTCTAAATCCTCTAAACTATTGAAATTTTATCATTGAAAATCGTTTCTTGTATGCTTTTGTGTTGAGATTTTAGCTGGCATGCAACATGCTTGGGGTTGGTATGTTTTATTGTTGGTTAAAGATATATATATATATATATATATATATATATATATATATATATATATATATTTTTTTTTTTTCTTTTTTTTTACAAGCATTGGACAGAATGTTTAGGATGATGATTTTTGTTCACGTTGATCAGGTAATGGTATCAGGAAAAGACGAGCCTGATTCATCTCTTCCTCCTGCTGTGGATGGCTTATTGAGAGTTCATAAGAGGCTTCTTGATGGTTTAGAGAATGATTTCTCCCATGCTTCTTCAGGTGTGGCCGGGAAGGTTTCTACAAAACTATTGGTGCCAGCATCACAAGCAGGAAGTTTAATTGGGAAGCAAGGAGGAACTGTAAAATCTATCCAAGAAGCATCAAATTGTATAGTTAGGGTTCTTGGAGCAGGTTCTCGTTATATTTCTTAAAATTTTTGTTAATTATTATTATTATTATTATTATGTGTTGTTGCGTAATTATGTTTCTTCTGGCCCCACCGCCCACCCAAAAAAAAAAAAGAAATTCAAAACAAAAGAATTCTTTCTATCCATGAACTTTTATGGTGGTTTCTCACATATTTTGCTGTGTTTTTTCCTTTAGTCCTTGGTTAGGCTGTGACATTTTCTAGTTGCTAAGCATATGGTTGTCCACTTGTCTTACTATTCTGCAGAAGACCTTCCTGTTTTTGCTCTTCAAGATGATAGGGTGGTTGAAGTACTAGGGGATCCCACTGGGGTTCACAAGGCAATTGAACTTATTGCATCCCATCTAAAGAAGTTTTTAGTTGATCGCTCTGTAATTCCAATTTTCGAAATGAATGTAAGTGTGTGATTTTATCCGAATAATTTTCGTTTTGACAAACTGAGGCATTTACGTAAACTGTTATTTCTCAGATGCAAATGGCAAATCCTCATCGAGTGGAGCACATGCCACCTCACCAATCATGGGGTCCACCTCAGGGTCTTCCTCCAAATGCCGGTGGAGGTCCTGGTTTTGTACCTACTCCTCAATACATGCCACCTCCGCGACCACTTGATAGTTACTATCCCCCAGCTGAAATCCCACCTCCAGTGGAGAAACAGCCCCATCACGGTATATCTGCCTATGGAAGAGATTCTTCAATAGGTGTTCATGCGTCTTCAAATACCCAATCTGCACCTTCCATAGTGACTCAGGTACCTACTAATTGCAAATTTGGTCTCTTGCACTCTCCAAAAGTGAATACATCTTTTTGTTGACCTCAATTTGCACTTGCTATTTTGTCAGATCACACAGCAAATGCAAATTCCCCTATCTTATGCCGATGCTGTTATTGGAACAGCTGGAGCAAATATAAGTTACATTAGACGGGCTAGTGGAGCTACGGTTACTATACAAGAAACAAGAGGTGTTCCGGGAGAGATGACAGTTGAAATTAGTGGAACCGCTTCTCAAGTCCAAACTGCCCAGCAATTGATACAGGTAATCCTCCTTATCCTGCATTTAACGGTTTAATTTATGCACCCAAATTCAGACCACGTGGGAGCTTTGTACATTATAGGTCATCTTTTTGGTTTCAAGTAAAAGATATTCTAAGCTTTGGGATAATCTTAGCTTGATTTATAAGTATTTTAACCTAATTAGTTTGCATGGCAATCAAGCAACGTGATTATGAATTTGTGGTGCAGAATTTTATGGCGGAAGCTGGAGCGCCAACAGCGGCGGCAGCAGCAACAGGGCAGCAGCCACAAACAGGGGGACCTGGTGCAGATCAAGGATATAATTCTTATCAGGCTCATAGTTCTGTTTATGCATCTCCACCATCCAACCAAGGCCATACCGGAGGCTATGGCTCAGTTTATGGTGCAAACTATGGCTATTGAGCTGAGCAGTTCTACAAAATCTGCTCATTGTTGAAAGTATAGAACTGATTTATGTAATAATTTGACGAACATTAGGACGCACTGCTAAATTATGCTTCTTTTTCTTCCTCCCTCCATTTTCCTGAATCTTCATGAATGTGATTTTTGTATGGCGCTAGCTTTCTGTTTGTATTGGTAGTCATTTGGAAATGCTACACACACTATCCATGGCCTGATGTATTATTTACTTGTTTTGGAAAGTTGGTGCACCTATGACCATATGATGATACTCACTCTGCGTCAATTAAGTGCAATTTCTTTCAAGGGGTCCATAATTACGTACTAGATAAATATAAAGTCATTGATATTTTCACTTACACAACAATAAATGCCTAAATTTAAAGCCAGAAACTCTAAATAAAGAGATACGTCATAATTCTAGAATGAGTGTAATAATTCAGTAAATCAGAACATAAACCATAATTGTGATTCTTGAAAACGCCAAGTCAACAAGTTCTTCGGTCGGTATTACTATGATTAGATTAGTCACAGTCACAGCTCACATCGCTAAAGTTCACGCCGACCATCTACTCATAGCCGACATATCTGATATCTAATCTCTCTCGGCTTTCAACTTACCATTACTTCCTTACAACGTTTATTCATTATTATAATTAATATAGTTATAACACATACGAATAATAACGGAACAATTATTTAATCTCTTGAAATTATTCAATTAAACGTGTTCTTAAGTGTTTTCTGCTTTTTTTAAAAAATATGGAAATATTGTAATATATTCAAGCTCACTCGCTCTCTTGCATGATTTGACCTTTTCCTTTCAACCTTTTACATAGTTTAAACTAATATGTACGTGTCATGGTATGTTCTGATCTCTTACATTTTATTCCGTAAATATTGATATGATTGGAGTGGAAGATGGAAAGGGATGGGCCACCTGTAACTGCTTTGTTACTTTCGGGAATGTTCTCTGTTCATAGATAGCTATAGCCTAAGGTTCCTTGTTTTCTAATCTTCCATGCGCCAAAAATCAGACATTAAACCAACAAAAATGTTATTGGTATATTAAAATTAATTATTAAAATTAGTTATTAATATATTTATATATAAAAATATATATAATTTAAAATTTTTTAATATATATTTTATATTGATAATTAATTTTTAGCGATTGATTTTAATGTAAACGAAACAAATAGGATGAGAGAAAGAATAAAATTGGTGTCCCAATCCTTTTTCTTTTTATTATAATATTGTTACTACTATTATTTATTTTCTGATACAATTACCAAAATGGGACATAAGAGATAACTCCTAGACTCCTAGTCAATGTTTTTCCGGGGTAGTTCCGGTATTTGAATATTTCTCTCTCTCTCTCTCAACACTCTTGAAGATAGGGGTGGCAACACTACCCGAACCCGCGGGTACCCATCCCATTCCTACTCGCTCGGGGCGGGTAATTACCCGGCCCCGCACCGGGGCGGGTTTTAACGGAGCGGATTCTTGGACGGGGCGGGGCGGGGTCGGGTTTAGGTTGAACCCGCCCCTACCTGCCCCGGTATATATAATATATATGTAAATATATATATTTTTAATATATAATATATGTAACATATATAAAATAATTAGTAAAATGATTAATAATATTATATCATATATAAATTTTTACTTTAATTTATATTATGTATGTAAATGGTGGTTATATAATTTTTAAAATTTAATTTTATTTGTTGGATTTAATAATTATAGGGGCGGGTACCCGCAGGAGCGGGTTAGGGTTTAACATTTTACAACCCGCGGGTAGGGCGGGGCGGGTTTGATGCGGGTTTTTTGTAGGGCGGGACGGGGTCGGGTAGAGCAAAAACCCACCCTTACCCGCCCCGTTGCCACCCCTACTTGAAGACGCTTTTTGTCTTTGTCGGCTTGTTTTACTTTATTTTTCAACTAGAAAGTAAATGTGTGTGTGCGTGGATTTACGTTGGAAAGCTTCAAACTTTGGGTTTGATTCTTTTTGGTTTACTTTGTTGATTATTTTGTACATCACTAAGCTCCAACCATCGCCACATACTAAGTGTTGATACCCTCTTGATGCCTCTGAATCTGATTGGACTCAACATTTACACATACATATATGACACATAATAATTACTAATCACTCCAATAAGGTATTTATCATACTTCTCTGATGTTATATTCTTTCAGTTTCTGTAATAAGTATAACTCCTTTATTGATCTGATTCTCTATCTCCCATAATTATTCATTTATCTATTATCTTGTATGTAACGTTTATACTGTTTAAAGTTTCTGCAGCTGATCATAGTTGTATGATTTATAATGACTTCTTTTTCTTCAGGGTTTTCTGGATATTGATTCGTTTGTTTCTAATTTAGCATCTCAATGGGACTGTTTAGTGTTCATTGTATATCAAATTATCAATCAATATCGTGTAATTTTGATCTTATAGTATGCTGAATAAATCCTTCTATGTTCTAACTTTTTTTTTGTGCAATCAGTTTTGTCTTTTGCCTTGAAATTTGGTATCAAGTTTGATCTGTTTCAACTTTCAAGAAATTGGTTGCTCCCTTGATTCAATGGCGTCTTCTGGAGTGTCAACTGCCATGTTATCCAGAAATTTTAGCACATCATTGGCATCGGCATTGCTGGAATGGTTTCTGATCTTTTTCCTTTTTGTTGATGCTGTATTTTCTTATGTCATTACAAAGTTTGCTAGTTACTGCAAATTGCAAACCCCATGCCTCTTTTGTTCAAGGCTTGATCATGTGTTAGGAAAGCAGAAAACAGGATTCTATTGGGAATTGATTTGCAGTGCTCATAAATTGGAGATTTCTTCATTGGTTCTTTGTCGTGCGCATGATAAGCTTGTTAATGTTCAAGGAATTTGCCAAAACTGCCTCTTTTCTCTTGCTAACATCAATAAAACCAATGCTGAAAATTGCAACTTAGTAGGTAAATTTGGGGATGAATCTGCCTCCAGGTTTGATCAGGATCCATTACTTGGTGACCGGATTGAAACACGGTGTTCTTGTTGCAATGAGCAAAGGATTTTCAATTCTTATGATGAAAGATTGGCTTTCAGTAAGTCAATTGAGTCTGAAGTTGTGGATCTTGATGAGTTGGAAGCTGTTAGAGACAATTTACATGACAAGAAAAGGAGAGCAAAACCATCAGTATCATTCAGAGTTTCAAACCTTAGAAATAGCCAGCTTGACCCTTTGTCTCATGTAGGTTATACAGAAGTCAAGGTTACTTCTGATACTGAGTCTGAATCTGAACTTCCCTTATCCGAAGATGACGATACCAATATACCAGTTTCTGTAAAGGATGATACCAAGGAAGATGTAAAACTTCCATGTGAAGACATAGAGCCTACCATCATTGATTTAAATAAGGCTTCAGGGAAGCCCAGGAGTTTAGCTCCTCCACTTGAGCCATTACTATCAGAGCCGGAAATTCAGTTAGAAAATACGGATACTCATGCTATAAAATCTGTATCAGAAGCAATGGGAAGTGAGAATAATGAAGAAGAACTTGATTGGCAACAGGCTGAAAAAAATGCTGATGCTACCACAGTATCAAAGGAAAGCTGTAAGTTATTCTCAGCTTTTAGTTTTCTGTACCATGGAACTCTTCTGTTTGAATGATTTAGGGGTGCATCACAATTTGTTAGCTGATGAAGGATTGAAGATGAATAGTTTATAGCCTACTTTAACCAAATCATTTTTCTGAATGAATAAAATAGTCAGTAACTCTATATTCATTTTTTATGTCTAAAAGTTTTAATGTCTAATTATATTAGGCCATAAGTTCATGATTTTTGGTACTTACAATGAACATTTTGTGCAATACTTTTATAGATGAATTGACAACAAATGAAGTTGGGCTAGCATCTGATAAAAGATCTGCCATGGATTGTGAGGAAATCATCAAGTTAGGCAATAAGCAAACAACATCCGAAGCAGGTTCCGAACCAAACCCGGTTTCTAGCGACAGTTTTCAGCAAAATCCCATTATATTGGATCTTGGTGATGCTTATAAGCTAGCTGTTGGTAACAAAGGAAGACAGTTATCCGGCATTCTTGCTGAACAATGGCTTGGTAAAGATTCTACAAGAGTTAGCGAAGACTTGAAGATTATGTTGTCACAATTCTCTGCCACTCGAGGAACTGATCTGTCTATGAACGATATCAGTCCCAGGTTGTCTATAAACAGTGACGAAATGAAGAATTCTGATGTTTCTAACTCTACCGGAATGCAGATACTTCAAAAGATGATATCACTCGAGCGAAATGAGTCCGGCTTGTCTCTGGATGGAAGCATTGTGAGTGAAATCGAAGGTGAAAGCGTGGTTGACAGACTAAAAAGGCAAGTTGATCATGACAGGAAACTGATGAGTGCTTTGTATAAAGAGCTGGAGGAAGAAAGAAATGCTTCTGCAGTTGCTGCTAATCAAGCACTAGCCATGATCACAAGGCTGCAGGAAGAAAAGGCAGCATTACATATGGAAGCCTTGCAGTATTTAAGAGTGATGGATGAGCAATCAGAGTATGATACGGACGCTTTGCAAAAGGCGAACGATGCTATTTCTGAGAAGGACAGAGAGATTGAGGAATTGGAAGCAAAGCTTGATTTTTATAGGAAGAAATTCCCTGATGAATCAATGAATGAAAATGTTTTGGTGACAAACTTTGAGATGAAGGTGAAGGATATTGGATTGGATAACTCACAATGTTCTGCCATTGAAAGCGAAGAAAGTATTCTTGGAAAATCAGTTACTGAAAATCCTATTATATCTGACAAAGCTCAAGAGTTAGTCACATCTTTGGAGGGGGAAAATGTTCAACTTGTGAAAAATTCATCGTTGAAGTTTCAAGAGGAAAGGCTGTATATTTCGGAACGGTTGAAGAAGCTGGAGAAGCAAGTTTACCTTTTCTTGAATATGCATCACTCAGAGGAGAAGTGCATCAATTCTGAAAGTTCTGGAAAAGAATCCCCAGTAAACTGCGAAAAGTTAGACAGCAGTCTCATGATGCCAGATTCTGTTTCCATATTAAAAATGAATTCAGATGCCAAGGATTGTGATTACTTATCATCCAAGGAACCTAAAGATTTCGACGAAAATGGTGATTCCCCTTTGCTCTGTGGAAATAATGATTTAGCTTCAACTGGAAATTTGATTCATAACTTCGTCGGAAGGCTTCAAATTATTGAGGCCGACCTGAGTTTCCTTGAGCATAGTATGAACTTACTAAGCAATGGAGATGAAGGACTCAAATTGTTAAAGGAAATAGCTGATCATCTGCAACAGTTACGTCGAATCGGGATTAGAGAAATTGATCAACAAGATGCTTAATGTTGTATTTAAGGTTAGTAATTATTGTTAACTATTGCACAAGAAATCAAAGCATTTCCTTTTTATCCCTTAAAATTAGTTACATTGCTGCATGCTGCTTTTCTAAATTAACTTGTGCATGGTAAATATGTGGTTTGACTTTATATCAAAGTTTTAGGCATGATATAGAAAATATTTAACCTATGTTTTTTTTAAACATTTTACAGATTCATAGAGCAGTGCTCAGTGATCAGGAGGAAGGTAAATTGTACATTAGTAAACCAGGTTACCAGAGACTGGTTGCAACTGTACAGTAACAATAGCTTATTGCTTCCACTCACAAAATAAGGTAAAATAGAAACAGGATTTCAAATTATATATGGAGAGCTTTTTATTTATTTATTTTGTTTTTCATTTGACCCCTGCATTTTTTTTATTTGGGGTTAGCTTTTATGGAGCATTTTGCTCCACTGAGTTTGCATGGTTTTCATGTAGGATAAAATTTTTATACTGCAGTTTTGACATTTGTAAAAGATAACATGTACCTAAGAGTGATTGTTTTGTGTATCTCGCGTATTCTTGTATCAATGTGAGTATTTTAGAGAAGTGTGACCTAAAATTAGTATGCTATGTATTGTTGTTTTTACGTGGACAAATCATGTTAATACACGTAGCACTATCGTTTGCTTTGACTTGTCAGTGTTATTTACGGACACTTTATTCTGACATGTGTCACTGATTATCTACGTCAGCATAATTCTAGGACCAAATTTAAACTTGAATGAAAATTGAGGGACTCGTTTTTGAAGTCTCGTTGCATGAAATGAAATACCAAGATTATTTTCCATCGATTCGTCCAAATTCAATTTAATCAATCCAACGGATACGAGTGACAATTTAAAGTGTGAATATAAAAATGTTTAAATTAATATGCTAAACTATAATTGATTCATTGAGATACATCATTACTTTCACCTCAAAGTACCCGATCTTTTATTTTTTCTATTATGACAACTGTGTCTAACTGGTCAACTCATTACTCATCATCAAAACAGTTCGAGTCTCCTCAATTAAGCCCTATAAATATACTCCACAACCATGATAAATCTGTGGCTTAATTTTCATCATCATCCCTACTTGCTTATGACATAAGAAAGGTGTGTATTGTGTTGAGAACAACAAACACAGCATTCCTTAAGTAAGGATTTTTTTTGTGTGTTTAATTTTTGTATAATTTTTTTTTAATTTCTTTTATGTTATTTTTTTACTTTTAAAATTTATAAACAATCCGAACTCTAAATCTTTTGAATATAAAATTTTGATATCTTGTCGTAATATCAATTATCCTAGTAATACAGGAAACAAGAACTGAAGAAGAAGGAATTACATGTTCCTAATTTATTGTTGTTGGAGTCAAAGCCAAGGCCCAAGGGGACCCACAGGTCAAACCCAAATTAACTTTGCAGGCCACCTTCTTCTCAAATTTGGCCCACCTTCCAATTAAAGTCATCATCATCATACCATAACATACATATGCATATACATACCCCATTCATTATTCATTTCTCTGTATTTGATGACAGTTTCTGCTATATACACTTTCAAGCTCCGCATAGAGGATTATGAAATATACTTATTGGTATTTGTACTTTAGGTAGGTGTCTAATTCTTCTTGCATCATGCATCATCCATGCTTATAATTGTAGTATGTAATTGACTTTCACTTTTAATTTATTCCTACTTTAATTTGTGAAGAAAAGTGAGCGTTGACTTTCTTATATTATGAGGATGTTTTCAAGTATTTTAAAAATATTAATTTTTTAGTAATTTTAACGATTAATTTTTGTCATAAAATATAAAATTAAAATTATTAAAACATTATATTTCAAAAATATTCAAAATATTTTTTATATTATATTTTATATATTATAATATAAGAAATGATATTTATACTAATTTTTATGTATACTTATATATATTATTTTATGGTATAAAAAATAATTTCTTTTCATTTATTATCAATTATTTTAATTTTAAAGATAAAGCCTATGTAAAAAAAATATACATATAATATTTTTCGATATATATTTGAATACATTGGGGCAACTTCTCATGTAGTCAAACTTGTCAATATCTGGCTACTAATAATAAATGTTTATTACGAGTGGACCATTTCAGTTTTTTCACACAAAATGTTACTTGAGGTCAATAGAACATGTTACACACATGTATATATTTTGATACACATATTGCAGCCTAGTTTGATAGTAGTAAACTAAATTAGAGGGGGAACCTGCAAGCTATACATCAAATTTGTATTAATTAATTAATTAGGGTCAAGCTATATAGCTAAGTAGTTATTGTTGGGGTGATAAGAAAATGTACTTGTAAATTCATATATTGATAGATGTCATTTGGCTCCCCTAGATATTCCTTTTATGACACATGCATGAGATGAGAGTTTTCCAACAACCTAACCACGTACACACTACTGCACTGTTTTTTTCCGTTGTATTCTTTCCAACTAATTTCCTTCACTATGCAAACTTTTACTTACCCCTCCCATGCTCGGGCTAATTTTTTGTGGATATTGAAGAAAATTTTGGTATAACACTCAATTATTAAATTTTACCGTGTTTTTTTAAATTTTGGAAGCGGAACAACACGCTCTTTGCATGTTGTATATTTTAAGTAGGAATGTATTGTTTTGCATCTAAAATTTTAAAAAATACAATAAAATTTAATAACTAATTATTACACCAAAAATTTTATCAATATCTAAAAAAATATATGCTATGCTCACTGCTCTCTTTTATTATTTATAAACTATTGGCTACATTGTCAAAATGTAGCTTATCGAATTTGTTAAAAAAAAAAAAATTCTGTTAGATAGATAATGAGGAGCGCGGATAATATGAATAATAGGCTACACTTTAGGTCCAGTAAAACAAAAAATATTCTACTCTATTTATCTATCACAATCCTAATCTCTTACTTTCCACTTTTTTCTCTTTTTATGGCAGCCGCTTTACTCCCCCTTCCATGTCGCGATGTCACCAATGCACCTCATCGCTGCCGCCACCGTCGGAAGAAGCAACACGCCGCACCATCGCTGTGCCTTAGCTTCTTCTCCAACGTGTCGCACGGCACCGCTCCACCTTCTTCTTCCCTGTGTCGTGTCCCTTGCTCTCGATGCCGCCGTTGCACCTTCTTCTCCCATGCGTTGCGCCGTCCCTGTTCTCCCTACAAGCGACACTGCCGCTGCGCGCCTTCTTCTCCCCTTTGTGATGTCGCACCGTCGCCGATAGGGGTGTGCATGGCCCGGTCCGGTCCGAAGATTCGGCCCAACCCCGAACACTTTAGGGACTAATTTGGTGTAATTTCACCGGGTTTAGGGACGGGTAAGGGTCTCAAAAATAGACTCAGTCAATATTTCGGGTCGGGTCCGGGCCATGGCTCGGGTCACCCGAAATCGGCCCGGTGCCCTGGTCATCATCATACACAATTAATATTTTGTATTATTAGTGATGGATGATGGCTATTCTTATGTAGAATTTAAGTATAGTAAACCTTAATATTTTGTGTTATTAGTTATTATAAGACTATAATTTAATGTTTTATATTTAAAATGCATAAAATTTTAGACTAATTAATGCATAATATTGTGTTATTTGTATTGATTTAAATATTTGGTGTTATTAGACAATATTAGTATTGATTATGGTTATGCTTTAATTTTAGAGAAGAGTTGGTTCTTGTTTTATTTTTCTAAGTGAATTTTACCATGTCAAATAATGGTTGGAGTATTGAAAATTTGGATATTTTCACATGCTAGCTTATAAGAAGGTATCAAGGTAATGTAATGTAAACGGCTCGGTTTTCACCCGATTTTTACTCAGTATAATCGTGGCCCAAAAGTGTATAGGTTTCATCGGGTCTAGGGTCGGATTCGGGTCTACTAAATAAGCCCAGTATATATTTCGGGTCGGGTCTGGGTCACATCAAACCCGGTTTCACCCGGCCCATGCACACCCCTAGCCGCCGAGCCAGAGGCCTTGCTCCACCGTTGTTCTAACTTTGCACCTCTATCCTTACTTTCATCATGTCGCTGCGTTGTGTCGTCGCTATTTCCATCGCGCACCGCTTTGTTTTGTTCACCCAAATGGTATGACCCAAATAAACATCTACATTTTATTTAAAAGAACCATTTGCATACATAGTAAAATGAACATCCTACGGAACATGTGCATGCAGAATCAAACAAATCAAGTAAAATAACAATGATATACCCAAATAAACATCTATGTTAGAATAAAAAGAACCATTCGTATACATAATAAAATGAACATCCAACTTTGTTGATAAGAAACAAGTAACGAGGCGAGATAGCAGTTGTGGGGGCACCGGAGTCGTGATACAGCAACGGCGGTGGCTCTGGATTGCGAGAAAGCGGTTGCGACAAAAATAAAAAAATTAAAATTATGATTAAATCTAATTAATTCAAAATTTGATTTTTAAAATTCAAATTAACTTTCCTTTTTTAACATATTGTATACGTTGTTCCGGAAAAGCATTGTTCTGCTATACTTTCTAAAAAAAGTAGAATATACATTCAATTTTTTAAAAATTACTTATATCAAACAGTTTAATCTCTCTATCACTTAAAATAAAATATTTAACATATGTGTTGGACAATAACTTTCAATCAAATTCTGTTATAAAATAATTAGATTCTTAACAAATGTCAATATAAAACAAATAAGATCTCTTTAGAAAAGAATTAATTCGTATCGAAAATGTCTAAAATAATAAAAATTTATTAAAAATCAAAATGTCCAATTTAAATTTTTTTAGGAATTAATTTGGAAGTTGACTTAAAAAATATAACAAGCTTTATAAATTAGTAAATTATAATTGTTGGATGAAGGATTTATTAATAATTTTATATTAAAAAAATCATATATCAAGCCAAATTTAGCAATTTGAGTATGAAAAATAAGACACTAGAAAACTGGCCTATTTATAAATCACTGACCACACCTATTGTAATGTCTCAATATTTTTTTTAAGTACACATGTCTCAACACATTCGAAATAGTAGTATAAGTGTGTAACCTCATCTCGTCATTCAATGTTGAATGTGGAAAGGAGGCAGAAAGTGTCAAAACAATGTGGGGGCATCTAGCTCCAACAAGTCACATGCCAAAGCGCAGAGCAAGTGAGCCAAAACAATGTATATAATTGCAACCTCATTTAAGAACAAGCCTCAAATAAACGATATTGGCATAGTAGTAGTGTTAACAACACGAAAACGAAAATGCGTCAAATAAGAAATTCAAAAAACTATTAAAGCGTGCTATCAACACTCAACATTAGATAGCTGTCATCTTATTACAACATTCTTGTATTATAATCTACTCAACGTGTTCTTCTATTATACTCTTCACTTTTTATTTTCATTACGTGTTCCTTTGCTTTTTTAAAAATATACTACATGCATAATTAATGCTTATACAACTTGTTCAGAAATACTTGGATTCGGCGAGGTTAATTTGTAAGAGAACGAAAGCTTCCAATCAAGTATAAGAGTAAAGTGACCCCAAAAAAAAAAAAATTATGCTACATATACACTAAAATTAACTATTAAAGTCAGCTATCAGTATAAAATACATGTTAAAATACAAATACACATTGAAAATCAATTAAATCACACATGTATTTATACATAAATATATTGATGGCTGATTTTAGTGGTTAATTTTAGTGTATAAATAGTATTTTTGTAAAAAAAATATCAATAAATTTTTTTAAAACAAACGTAAATAAATTAATTTAAATTAAATTTTTTTATTCTAATTATAGAGATTAATTTAAAGATAATGTATCTATTTCTAAAATGCATGTAGGCCTATATAGAAAGAAAAAATATAGGATATTAATATACTATCTGTGAACTTATTACTAACAATAATTAATTATTATATTTTAAATACATGTATAAAAAGACACATTTAGAAAATATATATATATAAAGATACTTTTATTAGTTACAGGCATAAAAAAATATTTTTATTAGACATATCCATAAAAACACTTCCATTAAACACCGTCATAAATAAAAGTTGACAAAAATTGATAAAAATATTGTTGGTAACGTAGCGAAATTGATATAGAAAATGTCTTAGACGTAGTTGAAAATATTTAACCTTAACATACAAACTATTTTTACTAAATAAGTGTATGTAATACGTTTAATGGTTACATTATGGTAAGTAATTAATATTTATACAGTATTTTGTACAGATATTTTTTATAGTATGGACGTACTTTACCTATGTGGTCCGTAATTTTCTGTCGGCACTCTTCTCAATGATATTGTACTACGTACAGTGCTCAACTGTTATTTAACAACGGACTTTGTAAGAATTCTTTCTTGGTACAAACAAGGCTTTCCTCTGTTCACTCAACTATTTTCTTTTTTTGGTAAACTTACCAGCTTTTTGCACCAAATGCACAGCTCAAGAAAAGTAGTAACTTTTAAAAACTGTGTCAAACCTATTTGTGTACGTTTTATTATTCGGTTTCTGTAACAAAAATTTTTCTGTAGATAATAATTATTTTAAAATAGAAAAATATTAAGTGGTTAATATATTTTTATATGTATATTAAGTAAAAAGTTAACTACCAAAAATGTTGAATTATTTTGACACTGATATAAATAACTTTAAGATTTACTAACGAAAAATTTATCTTTAATAATATTAAAAATATGTCAAAAATATCCAACTATAAAGGAAAATATGTTTGATTAATAGATTGGATGACGTGGCACAGGCTTCAATTATAAATCCTAATTCTAATTGAATCTCAACAAAAATTCTAATTCTTAAATTAGCCTCTAATCCCCACCACCGCGACGCCATAGCTATGATTGCTGTTGGAGTTTTATCTTATTCTTTTCTCAACGTCTTTATTGTCTTTTTCTCCTTCTCCCAAATATTAGTCATTATTCGCTCCTTCTCTTTGTACCACTATTCTACTCTTCTCCTCCCCACGTCAAAGCCACCGTCACTTTCAACACTATAAAAAAATCAGAAATTACAACACATTTCCGGCTAGGGATGTCAATGGGGCAGGACGGGGGCGGGGGATGCCTCCATGCTCCCATCTCCGTCCCCAGATTTACTCCCCGTCCCCGCCTCCGTTCCCCGCTGTGGAGAATATTGCTCCCCATCCCCATTCTCCATAAGGCCCCATTCCTCGCAGAGACCACATTTCTCATCTATCTGATAATTCTAACTAATTATTGATTTCCATATGAATAGAGATGTAAGTATCCATTATATACAAAAATAACAAGATTTTATACAAAAAATCTAAACGATAAGATGGTGACTTCTTTTGAAATGACGCAGTGGGAGAACACAACGGTGAGCCAGAGGATAAAGAAGTGGACAAGGTGGGAGACACAGCAACAGAGAGGAGAATGGACATGACGACAAAGTTACGGAAAAGAACGCCGCAAATAGAGAGCACGACTCAGTGAGGATCATGGCACGGTGAGGTATGACAATGCAGTGAGAAGGGAGAGCGGCAAGAGGATGGCTGCAGAGAGGTTGGATGGAGTGTAGACATTGTTAGAGATTTCTGAATTGAAAAAGAGTTATGCAAATGAGAATTAGGAATTTTGGGTTTATGTGTGTGTGTAATGACTAAAAAACATATATGTGTGTGTGTGTAATGACTAAAAAACATATATGAGAAATAAACTATTAAGGACAATTCAGTAAATTTATGAATTTCGGGATTAGTGGGATGGGACGGGGATCCCCGCGCCTATTTTGGGGGAATTTTGTCCCCCGTCCCCATCCCCACGAGAAAAATTTTTCATAGTCAAATCCCCATTCGGGACAGTCTCCGCAGGGATCCCCGTATCTCGAGGAGTTTTGCCATTCCTATTTCCGGCCCAACATAGAAACTAACAACCGCCACAACACACAACCGTCAACAAAAAGCTAAAACCACAACAAATCTGGAATGCGATGGTCAACAGAATAAGAAAAAGAAGAGTGTTAGGGGTCACCGAATTTTGTGATTTGTATCCATCAATTAGCCATCATTAATATTTTTAATGGTGTGAGATTACTCACTTTTTTTTGCTGGTTAAATACTAGCCGAATTTTAATAAAAGTTCTGCCCCCATAAACTTTCTCTAAAAAAAACCATGACATCCATAACTAGAAGATGAGCATGACTGCTGGTGGAGGTGAGCACGAAGTGAAGACAATAGCAACAAGAAGAGAAAGCCGACGGAAAGGCAATAACGACGATAGAGCTTCGACAAATTGAGTGAAATCATGATTTCAGGCTCATGGAAAGGAATAATGATAGAATTGACAATTGGAAGAGAGAAAAAATCGAAGAAGACAAGGACATCGACTGGCTCAAAGAAGATAAGAATGGTGGAGGTGGAACTAGTAGAGCAGAGATTTGATTTTATTATGATTTGAAAAATTAATTAGAATTTTAAATTATAAAAATTAGGAAAATTAATAATTTTAGAAATTTTTTTAACAGGACATTCATAAAAACGGATGCCATGCTTGCATCTTCATTTGTCACGTCAACTAATTCTGTTAATGGAATACATCTCTCTTTACAGATGGATACTTTTGACATATTTTTAATATTATTAAGGACATTTTTGTCGTTAGTAAAAGTGGAAGTTATTTACGTTAGCGTCAAAATAATTCGGAAACGTTTTTGATAGTTAATCCTTATAAATAAATTTTAATTTTTTATTTATTATATTTTATATTAATGACTCAGATTTAATTTAGAGATGACAAAAAGCTCGCACATGTGAATATCCGTGGAGATTACCCGCGACAGGAGGGAGAGTATGAGACCTGCAAAACCCCCTAGGAGAACGAGGATATGTCTCGCGAATAAATGAGAACAGAAGCAAGGATTGAAGTACCTGCTTCGTGAAAACTAGTAAAATCCATACGAAGAAGAGTTTACTTAAATGTCCGACACATATGTGTATATATATAGTTATGTATGTAATCCTAATTCATTTCTAGTGTTTGTGAAAAAAATGTTCTATTTCATTTTATTTTAATTTGTATACTAGATATTTTGAGTGTTTGTTGATTATATTAAATTTATGTTGAAATCGTGTTTTAATTTAATATGTTTGGTGAATTGTATTAGATTTGTTTATGACTGTGTTAATTTTTTTAAAAATTTTCTAAGAACTTAATATCCATGCGTATCTGTGGGTATGTATTCGTCTTCCGCAGGAAAAAAATAAACGGAATTCATAACAGAAATGGGACGGGAACGAGATATTTAAATGGGGTGGGGCAAGGGAGGAGTCTCTGCCCATGGAGATCCATTGTCATCCCTACCCGAATTTAAAGTTTAGAGTAAAGTATATTTTTGTTCTATAAATTTGTCAAAAATTTTAAAAATACTACTAAATTTTATTTTGTTTTAATTTTGTACCTGAAATTTTCGATTTGTATCAAATATATCCTTAACAGCAAATTTTTTTAAAAAAATTTAGAATCAATCCAACAAAAATGATGACAACTATATTTGGCTTGCTTGTATTGAAGATTGTTTTTTTGTAATTGTTGTTGAATTGGTCCTAAGTCTTTTTGAAAAATTAGTCATCAGAAGTGTCTTTGATGCAAATTAAAAAATTTTAGGATTAAACTAAAACAAAATAAAATTTAGGAATTTTTTAAAAACTTTTAATAAATTTTAATGACAAAAATAAATATACTTTATCGTAAAATTTAAAAATTAGAATTTAGAATTTAAAATTTAGAATTTATGATTCAGAATTTAAAGTTTAGAATTTAAGGCTTAGGGTTTAAAATTTAAGATTTTAAATTTAGGTTTTAAAGTTGAACAACTGCTACATTTGTATTTTTTGAAGCGCATTAGAATTATTATCTGTATTATATTCACAATAATATTAATAAATTCTCCATTTTATTAAAATATTAGTCATATTTATTTAATATATTAGTGAATTTGACTATTTTTTTTTTCTTACACAATAGACATACATGTGAAAATACTATTAAAAGATAAATTAGAATAATTTTTTTTCATATTCTAAAAGTATCTATGAAATTTTTTTTACATAGTCAACATTTATTAATGTGAAAAAATTAAAAAGTAGAATAAAAAGTTTTTCAAGAATTATTGTGTGTAGTTAAAATTGGAATGAGAGGATAACGAGAAAGCTAGGACCTACCTATATAGAGTGGGGAAAAGCAAAAAATAGATGGAGAAGACAGAATTGAAATTTAAGCAGAGAAAGCAATTGAGAGTTGAGACATCCTAACCACCCATCATGTTTGAAGAACCGAAACACCTTGCTTTAGTCATCATCATCGTTATTTGATTCTATTCATGGTCAATACTTACTCAATACAACACAGTGTGTAGTACTCAGAACAACCATTATATTACATATGGCATCTTGTAATAATAATAATAATAATGATAATTCAAAATGATATTATTTTTGTTTGGTTTCACAAGAATAATAAAATGGATGATTTTGGGAATGGAATGAGAGTGAGAGGGGCAAAGCATGCATCAAGCATGTATGAATTAATGTACATTAGTTGTTGGGGGGTTGCAGTTATATGTGTGACCCACATATGATATGTTATATGTATGGGCTCTGAGTTCTGAGTTCTGAGGGCTAAAGACGCGAGTTTGAGTTGAGTTCAGTTTGACCTTTGTATATATTCATGATTCATATTAATAATACAGTTGGATATTGACTGGACAACACTCTCTTCTATCTATTACAAAATCTATCATGTGAACCCTTTTGGGTCCCATTTTCATCTCCAAATTAAATGAAATGAAATGTAATGTGATTTTCGCCATGCTTATCCAGTGTCCTTTCTGCCAAACCAACATTCACTACCCAATTATATTATTCTCTTCAATTCCCTCTCTACTCTCCTTAATCTTATTCTCAGCTAATCCTGTTTTGCTATTGCTACACTACTAGAAACTCAATTTGTTAAAAGTTCTTTTAATAAACATTTCGTTTCAAACACAATGTAAAGAATCTAAAATAAAGATAAACAAAACAATAACTTCTTATCCAACTAAAATTGGATACATAAATTAAAGAATGAAAAATGCTATTTGTGTTAAGTAGCAATCGTGAGAAATGTAATGAATTAGTCTAACAATTAAAAAATAAAAAAGTGAAAAATTTATAAGATGAGAGACTTTGTTAAATTTTTGTGTCGACGTGTCCAATATATTTTAAATACGATCGATATTTATTGATACTCGTCTGATACGCGTATTGTGTGTAACGGTGTCTTAATAAAATATAAAAAATTTGCTTCGAACACATTTAAACACACTTAAATAGCATCGTTAGTGTGTCCAATATTATTTATAACCTATATTTTTGAAATAAATTTATAAATAGTATATATTATTATTTATTAAAAAGAATATTTTAAATACTTTATATAATTAAAACAAGACTTTTAAATAAAAAATTATTTTATATTTTATTATTAATAAAATATCAAAATATCATTACGATTTATTTAAAAAATATTTTATATTTTATATATAAACGTATCTCTATATCTTATAAGAAAATTTTAAAATTGTTCAATGTCGTATCGCATCTTGTGTCCGTACATCATAATAAAAGACTATTAATTTAATACTTTAAAATTTTGAATTGAATACGATATCTGATATCTATTGTTTAACTTATTTTTAATATAAAATAAATGATATTATTACATTAGATATTTTTTATACCGAATACTTTTCGTTTTATTATTATTATTTCTTATTATTGATCTATATTTCATATAAATCTACTCTTGCGATCAGATTTTATCTTTTTTTCGTTGTATATCCAAATTATTTATGATAGTCAAAGTATATATTTTCTAAAATATATATTAATATTAAATAATAAATATTTTTCATATAAAGCCTTTGTTTCAGAGTTGAAAGAAGATATACACTCTTTTCATAATAAATTTATCTAAAGCAATTTTGTTTATATAATAAAAATCTTAAAAACTTTTTCTTTTTCTTTTTTAATAAAAACCTCTCACAGTATAAACTTAGAAAGTTACTTTTTATAATATACAGTACTACATAAAATTTGATTTTACCGTGTATATTGACAAATTAGGGGTCAACGTAGTTTGACTACTCCAACTCTGTACAGCAGTTATTATCAAGTCACATTCAAATTCGTTAAAATTAAATAGTCCTATTAAAAAAGTTGAACATCACTGTATAACAAATGGTTACGTTTCCTTGATTGGTAAATGAGAAATGCAGTTGTAAGCTTAGCTAAGCTCCATTATTAACAGTTTTAAAATTTATTGTAGATGGTATTGATAAGATAAGAATGTGTAGAGAGAGATAACGGAGGAGGAGAACAATGATTTGCACGAAGGTCAAGGAACGTGAGCGGAGATAACGAGAGTGTGACAGCGCGTCGGGCGAAGCGCGCGTGACGTAATGAGTGAGAAGCCATAGGAATCTGCTTACGCAAGTCCTACGTCATGTACATTAATAGGTCAGATCAAACTGGACAAATCCACCACCCTCCGCCCATTGCCATCTTTAATTCACAACGCCCAACGTCCTTTTGCTTATTTATTTTAATATTATTATATTTTTAATTAAATAATTATTAGTTAAAAATTATAAATTAATTACTAAATTATTAAAATAAATAAAAAATTGACGTTAATTTAAGACGGAGAAATGTTTTAATAAAAAATAGAAATGTGGATTGAGACAAGATGTTTTTGAATTAATAAGAGAAAATGTTATTTGAAGGGTCCGTGTCTGAGATCACGTGAGGTACTTTGAGGGACACGGAGTTCAAGAGAGAGTGAAAAAGCAAACAAAAATCACAGCGCCAAACCCAATGCACCAAAACCTACCTTGTTCCGTGTGGTAGCATCAATTTTCAATAGCCGAGGTGCTGGGATAATAAAACCCATTTACATTACATTACCACTGCGTTTTTATTTCTTTCTTTCTCTTTGCTGCAGGTGGTGGGGTGTCCCTGTGCTTCTTCTGCTTCTCTGCTCTCTTCACCTTTCTTTTGGACCCAGAAAAACTAAATAAAAGAAAAGAAAGTCTTCCTGTATATATATATAAACAAGTTAGCGGGTGTTATCAAAATAAAAATATGCAGCAGCACCTGATGCAGATGCAGGCCATGATGGCAGCTTACTATCCCAACAACGTCACCACTGATCACATTCAACAGGTTCTCTTCTCTTCTCTTCATTCTTCTACCTCCCCACCACTCAAACGCCATCTTTCTTTCTTCTCTTGTGGAAGGGGTGGCATCCCTTTCTTGCTTGTGGTCAGGTTCAGGTTCAGGCTCAGTCTCAGGAGGGTTTGTTTTGTCTCAGCTTTGGTGGGTCTTTTCTTTGTATGCCACTTTTGGTCTTGTGTTGTGTTCTGCTTTCTCTTTTAATAAATACTCTCTCTTTCTCTTCTTTATTCTGCTTCTGCTCACTTCTTTTTCATTGTCAGCTTCTGTTACCACTTACTACTTGTTGGTATTGGTTCTGCTTTCTGGGTCTTGTTCCTTCTTGCCCCCCTTTCTTTCTTTTCCACCACCACCCACCACCCTTCCTTCATGTGTTTACATATATATGACGTGTCCTTCTCTCACTCTTCAGTTTAGATCATATCTCAATCCAAACATAGACTATCATCATCATCATTAACCTTGTCTATATATATTTGACATACCACTTTCATTATTATTATTAATTTGTAGTTATAATCTTTTTACTAATGGAATGATTTGTTCTAATAATAGGACAGCTACTTCATAAATACAACAAGATGAAAAAGTGGAAAAAAAAAAGGGTTTGTTACATCACATATCTTAAAAGGCTTTTTATCCTTCCTTGTGGTTTACACTTTATTATATGTATCTTGAGATAAAATACTAGATAGACAACACACAGTAGTAACTAACAAGGACGTTTTGTTTTATTTGTTTCTCTCCTTTGCTTCTATTTTCGCTGCATTTATATCATATGATATTATTCTTTTGAATTCATGCAGTACCTGGATGAGAACAAGTCCTTGATTCTTAAGATTGTGGAAAGCCAAAGTTCTGGCAAGCTCAGCGAGTGTGCTGAGTAAGAATCACTAATACTCTAATCATCTATTATGTTTGCTAAGTGCTATCACCAATCTATTATTGTATTGTTCAAGAAATAACCTTGTCAACAGCTAAGACATTAGCATATGATGGAAAAGTTTTAGGTATCAGTTCTTCATTTACTGTGATATGACCGATTCAATAATAGCACCAATGATGTGTTTGAAATTATTAACATCTTTGTCGCCACTTTCTATAGGATGTTGTATATGCTGCACACCTATGAGCTACCCTATGAATATAAATGGACCATCCATCAATTACAATTACACTATTGGATAATTAGTTCTGGATTCTGTTTAGGTTTTTGTTGAATGCTTTCTCTCACTTTCTAGTCTCTAGGTATTCTACATAATTAATAATCTTTATCAATCCTGTGATTCTGGTTTATAATAATTCAGGAACCAAGCAAGGCTACAGAGAAATCTAATGTACCTAGCAGCAATAGCTGATTCTCAACCACAACCACCTACCATGGCTGGCCAGGTACATTCATATTGAACTATTAATATATGTGATCATAATTTAAAGATGAGTAATGCTAGATAACATCACCAATTTTTTTAAAATTATTTTGTTTATCTTAAAATTTAGATTCTGAATCTAAATCTTAAATAATAAACCTAAACGGCAAAACTGGCTAACTGAAAATTGGTTGCATGGATTTTCTCTTTAATGATGTAGTACCCGGGAAGTGGGATGATGCAGCAGGGAGGACACTACGTGCAGGCTCAGCAGGCGGCGGCAGCCGCGGCGGCGCAGCAGATGACACAGCAGCAGCTAATGGCGGCACGCTCCTCCCTCTTGTATGCGCAGCAGCAGCCATACGCTGCGCTCCAACAGCAAGGCCTCCACGGCCAACTCGGCATGAGTAGTTCAGGTGGTGGTGGTGGTCTACACATGCTGCACGGCGAAGCCAGCAGCGGAAACATGGGAGGAGGAGGAGGAGGGTACCCTGACTTCGTGAGAGGCTCCGGTGCGGAGGGCAGGAGCATAATTGGAAGCAGCAGCAGCAGCAAGCAAGAAATGGGTGATGGGCGAGGTGGCGGTGGTGGTGGTGGAAGCTCTAGTGGACACGCCGGGGAAGGTGGTGAAACAATTTACCTCAAATCTGCTGATGAATGATCATGGAGTCATGGCAATTTAACTACCTAGGCTTCTTTTTTTTAGTTTATTAATTAGTTAGGAGAAGAAGAAGGTACGCAATGAATGGAAGATTAAATTATCAGTAGTAGTAGTAGTAGTAGTAGTAGTAGCCTCTAGCTAGGTTGGAAAAAGCCAAAAGACTTGTGTGTTTGAAGAAGAATGTTTGGCTTTTAATCTTTCTTGTGATTTATGGGAACTGGGAATGAAGGCTAAAAAGACAATCAACATAGAGAGAGTGTTTCAAATACCACTTTTAATTTGCCTTGACTTTTCTACCATACTTGCAACATAAATGAAATGAAATAAATGCATGCCTTTACTTGGTTTATGTATGCTGTGCTGTAACCACACTAATTAATAAGATTATAAATTAAAAATTTTTTGGTTCAAAATATTAATAGTAAATTTAATGTGTTTACATGTCAGTTAAATTCTAAGATATTTTGTGGTCTTGAGTGCTGAGTTTGACTCAGCATTGAATGGGTTTGGTGTTTTCTTGTGGGAGAGATGAGAGGGCACATTAAAAACCATTGGGTGCTTCTAAAACTTTTTTGTTTCTGTATTTTGATATTTGAACCAATTTTCCGTTGTGGTGGCAAGTTTATAGGAGTCGGTGGTGCACTGGTGTTAGCGGTGCGTCTAACATGATCAGAAGTATGTCTGGTGTCTCGTCTTTTTATAAGTGTTGATTTCACTAAAATATGAAAAAGCTCGGCAGCTTCATTTGAAACTGAACCTTTATTTCTATCCTTGTGTGATGATTTTAAATATATGTTAAATTTTAAATGTTAAATTATAAATTTTACCTAAATTTTATATGGAGAAAATCTTGAAAGTTAACCCCTCTTAACTAACATTATAGCTAATATTTATACTTAAAATTGAACAATAAAAAATATTTAAAATTAAAAACAATAAAACATCCAAACTCAAGTAAAAATATTTGAAAGTCAAATAAAATAAAATCAAGATATAGAATTGAGGATTTATAAATTATGGTTTAGAATTTAGATTCATTTAGAATTTAGGGTGGCTAGAGGTGACGATGGTGACTAGTGGCGACGGTGGTGAGTGGTTTATAGTAGTGGATGAAATTATGATATGAAAAGAAAAAAAAAGAAAAAAAATGGTAAAAGTAGTTTATAAGCAAACAACTTTAAACTAATCAACTTTAAACAACTTCAATTAATAATTATTAAGATTAATCTCTACATACAAGTGATTCCGCTCAAATGCGTCTTTAACAGATTTTTAATTTTTGAAAGGATTCCGTTTTTTTTTTCGAATTTTTTGCCTTCTCTTTCTTCTTCTTCATTTACGTGCTTTTCTCTCTATTTTCTTTCTTCGTTATTCTCGATTTCCATTGTTTTTGACATCAAGCTCTAAAATCATCTTCATCATCGTGTTTCTTCATGTATTTTTTCTTCTTTGTTTGATTTTTTTCTCCAAAAATAATTATGAGAATATGAAATAAGAAAATGAAGAAGAAGAAGCAGCAGAAGATGATTCAACCAATTTTGGGTGTATTTTCGTAATAGTTTGGATGTATTTCTGTAATCGTTTGGGTGTATTTTTGAAATTCTATTATCTTCCAAACGATTTCAAAGCTTGATTTCAGGAACCATGAAAATAAAAAAAAACGAAGCAAGAATACCAGTGATAGACGTAGGTAAAACACCGAATGAAAAGGCAAAGAGAGAATACACGAAGAAGATCGAACAAATTTGACAAGAAATTCGTTTTCATGGAGGAAGAAGAAGAAGAGTTCGTTTATAATGCATGGTGAGTAGCGCGCTTTGGAAAAAGGAAGTGGTTGAATAACATGCGTATATTTACTCTTGAATGTGGGAGTAATGCGCGTGTGTTTTATTGGAGTTGTGCTAACTTGTAAGATTTGTAAGTCAAAAAAACTTGTATATATAACAGGCCTCTAATTATTAATTTTGTATTTTTTAAAAGTAAAATTTTAATAATTACTAATAATAACAATTAATTAATATAAAATACAATTTAAAAATACTTGTTGACGTATTGTTATTAATTACCTAGCGAGATTGTCAACAAATTTGTAATTATTTTTTTTTTATGTTGGATGAACTTGGCCAATTAGTTGTTGATTTCTTAGCCCTATTTTTCTACATATAAACTATTGATATAAAGTATAATAAATAAAAAAAATTTAGGTAACATATGTCTTAAAAGACATATATTAAATTTACTATTTTTTTTCAAATTTTTTAGTTTAATTTAACAAATACATAATAAAGATTTTAAAAATTTAAATTTTATATTTTTTTTATAAAAGATTTTTCAATTAGTAGTTTTATTTATAACCTAAAAATACATATTAGTTAAATTTTAAATAAAAAATCAAAATTTGTTAATTGATAATATACAATATTCTTTACTTAGTAAATATTATTTAAGGATGAGCCAACTGAGGAGAATAAATCACCTACTATTATATGTTTTATTTTTATACCTATCACAAAAAGAGTTCAATTATAAGAAGTTCATTATTCTTAGTTAGCTAACTTTTTGAAATTATTTTTATCCAAAATTTTAAATAATAAATTATAAATCTTAAATTCTCACCATAAATTTTAAATTTATAAAAAAATTAGAATTAACAAATAATTATATACAAAAATATTAATATTAACTAATAAAGAGTTTATTCCTTATTTTATAATTGACTTATATTTATGTCTACTGTAAAATATAGTAGTTACTCTCATAAAAAAATTTATATATAAAAATATTATTACTAATTATAGATCATTTAAATTAAATATTAAATTATTTAATAATTTATAATATTATTTACACAAATATTTTTATAAAATTAGTCAATACTAAAATTTATATATGGTCGATGTAAAAGTATTAGTTACAATTTGTTTGTCAAAATCACTCAAAAGTTTTTTTGCTGGAATAACTTATTCTCGTTAATTATTCATCTTTCAATACAGTCTTATCGAAGTACCAGCAATTATCATGTGATGTTAATTTTGATGTATAATCCATCTCAAAGTGTTAAAGGTAAGTCTCGTAGAAAAAGCAAAAAGAGTAACATTTGTGATTTAGTTTGATACTTTAAGTAGATAAATTTTTAATTCAGTGAAAATTAATATTAAAAGTAACATAGAATAAAGAAAAGCTCAAATACATAAATAAGAACAAAACAATTTAATTTAAATTTATAAAAATATTATGTAGGTGAGAATGATGTATGAATAATGAAATGTTTATTAATGTATTATATCAAAAACAATATTTTTTACAAATTATTATTGAACTCTTCTATAAATTTAAACTCTGATATGATTTTAAACGTAAAAAATATTATTTTATCAATCAAGTTATTAGAATCAAACTTTAGAAGTAGTTATGTACTCAGAATTCCAAGTACAAATTAAAACATGATTAGAAGTGATTACGTACTCAGTTACTTATTCAAATTGAAATCATAATGGTACAAGTATATATACAAAAACAAGTCTTTCAAAAACTACTTTAGCATGATTAGATATAATTGTAATGGGAAAGTATGAGGAATCAATGAAATATTTATACAATGTGTACAATGGAGGTTTATGGAGTATTAGAGATATAATTATTAGTGTTACATTTTACCATCAGCTGAAGCTTTTGGAATGAGTGGTATCATGACATGGTATTAAAGCGTTAGATTCGAAAGGTCAAGAGTTCGATCCTTGGTGAACCCAAAAATATTATTTATATTGACCGTCTTACAAAAGATCTGCATAACATAATAATAATCACCATGAACACAGTGACATCCAAATACGTACATACTAGGAACTAAAAAAAAGATAAAAAGTATAAGGATGAATAGTATTTCGTTCGTATATACACATTATATTAATTTATATTTATAAATTTTAATAAATATAAGTGTATATGATTTGTTTTATGTGTGTAAATTTTTATAAATGTGAGTATAAATTATTATTAGTCAACACCAACAAATTATAGTTTAAATAACATAATTTTTTCATTATCACTTAGAGATTTTAGATTCGAATATCACTCCTTATTTTAAAAAAAAAAATTATTATTAATCAAATATTGACCCAAAATGATAATATTATTAGCTATGTAACATTGTTGTCGATTAGAAACGACATATATATATCCCGTGGCATGATATAGAAGCTAAGTAAGTAGTAATTACTAAGTAGAATCAATTCGAAACTCAAGACACATTCATAGAAGAAGGTGGTGAGTGGAAAAGTGATGATGGAGCAAAGAAGGAAGAATGTTGTTGTTGATGATGATCCAATAATATTGGCATGGCGTTCTGATCATCCAAGTTGGATTTAGATTCTTTACCAGTGAGTTGGTGAACAAGTGATCGAAACTGAGAAGCATGGTATGTCCTCACCAACACCGGCCTCGATATATATGTTACCTTCACAACTCCTCCTCTTTTGCCTTTTACTCTCTTCCATGGCTCCTCTATTATTCCATTAGCATTATTATTTTGTCTCACCTTTCCCATTTTTCCTCTAAGTATATGTTAAGCGAGTGAGCAAGATACATAGCATGATTTGCCTTTATATATAGCCTTCCAAAGACGAGGCTTCCAAGAAAGAACGTGTGTAGAATCTCTCCAATCTAAAACAAGATGAAATAAGACAAATATTATTATTTTTTAATTTTTAATATTTTTTATTTTTTAAATTTTATAAAAAAATAAAAATAATAAAATTCCATTCTTTTAATTTTTTTAAAACATTTTAAAAACTAAAAATATTAATTAAAAATAAAAATAAAAAATACAAATACAAATTAAACTCACCCTTTGTTGCGGTGGGACAACTGCCTTAAGATCAAGCACATTAAAGTATGATACTTAGCTAGTTAGCTTTCACTATTAATTATTATTATAATGTTACATTATTATTGGAGGCTGCCTTATTTTATTTGTTCTAAAATGACTGCGGTCCAGTCATTTCTTTAACTTTATTTACGTTTGCCGCAGTTGCTCGTTGTTTAAACTTTAGACCTTCTTCCACATTATTTATTTGATTATATTAGATTATTATCCTTTGTGGGAATGGTTTTACGGCTAATTTTTTTTATACGAAAAAATTAGTGTGTAATACATAGTTAGATTTATATATTAAAAATTTTAAAAAATTAAAATATACCAATTTAAAAGTCATATTTATATTTTAAATAACAAATTTATTAATTCCATTTGATTGTATTCTCCAAGTCTTGATGAAATACATCATATTCCAACAATATTACAATACATCATCACATTTCCAATATTAAAAATAAAAAGCATCAAGAAGTCATCTAGTACTCCAGTCCCTTCCATTTATGTATGTGGTTGTGTTTTAATCCATTATTATTGGTATATATCATTTTATTATGATACAATCATACTATATGTGTACTATAAATAGAATGAGTACAAGAAATTAATTTTGAATTAATTATATGAATAGTTTTTATTATAAAATTATTTTTTAATTTATTTTTTTGAAAGATTTAATATTTAGTGTTATAACTTAGAGTATAAATTTAAATTTTAAAATAAAAAATAATTTTAAAAAATTATTTTTTATAGTATTTAAAAAGAATGACTAATTTTTTTAAATAAATATATCCTTCAATTATTTTTTATCTATCTTTTTGTCATAAACGTATTATCTTTCTAACTGCTCAAATTCAAATCCTTATTAATATATTCTTTCATCAATGACATAGGTATACATAGAAAAGATCTAATTCTTCTTAAGAGCTTTTACAATTTAGAAAGAAAAAAAAAAAAGACAGTAGAATCACTGGGTTATTAGCATAAGAGCTTCCTTTATTTGTCCATTCATTCTTTCATCCTTCTCTCTTAGCTATACTAGTTAGTAATAATAAATTAATTAATCAACATAGATATATAAGATGGTAAACGACTGAACCTCGGTGACATGAGAGGTTATATTAATTAATTAATTTTGTGTTTGAATGTCTTCAAGGACTTTTCTCCTTTCTTTTTATTTATAGACTTTTTTGAAGTCGATAAAATTGAGAAAGAATAAAAAAAGAAAAATTAAATAAATTTTATTGATTGTTAATGGATTGAATTGAATTGAAGTGTAAATTATAAATGTAAAATTAAATATATGTCTATGAAAAATAAAAATAAAAATAAAATAAAAAGATAACATAAAAATAAGATAAAATAAGATAAAATAATAAAAATTAAATTTGTTAGACTCAATTTATGAGTCATCAGAAGTGGACGAATAGTTTAATAGAAGCTTCCATGGCCAAGACCAAGGCCATTGCATTGTCATTGCCTGATATGGAGAATAAGGGTTCACTGTTAAAGAAAAACACCAGATTTGGAAGTATTGAAGGATCTCTTGCAGTACATAATGGTGCCTTGAATTTCGTTCTGTGTTGCTGGAAAGTGAATCATCTTCCTACATACATATTATTTTGCGGCAATAATTTCTGTTATAGAAGACGGCAAATTTGACTATTTGAGTGAAGACCGTAGAGAAATAATGTGTATAAGAAAAAAAAAATAGATAAAAGAGTTAATCTAAGGATGTATTTTGTTTACAACATACTAAAATTAACGAATTTGGTTTTTTTAAAGTTATTTAGCCACTTTAAAAAAATAAGTTAATTTATACTATTAATCACTCTTAATCTAGATAGTGGACTCACAAATAAATGAATAATAAATATTACAAATTTAAAAATGATGAATGATGACTATTATAATAGAATATAATAAATTAAAATATAAAATATATATTAAAAATAAATTAAACTACATATATATTTATACATACATAAATATATAATAATTAATTTTTATGTGCAAAATAGTATTTTTAATTTGTCTATTTATTAAAAAAATTGATTTTTCTCTTTAAATATTACAAAAATTAATCTTTTGTAATAATTTTAGTAGTAAAAGTTTTTTTTAATAATTAAATCTTTTTATAGTTCTTTTTAATAATTTTTCCTTGATACTAACTAAAAAAAAAAATTAATACCCTAGTTGAATTCTGATATACAAAGTGATGAATATCATTCTTTTTCTACTGTCAAGTTAAATTTATCCATAACTAATTACTAGTTAGCGTATAAGAAAAAACCAAGGTACTATATGTTATTTATTTCTTTTGATTATAGATTACACCCGAGAGTAAACATTTGAATTCAATGTTGATGTACAAAATCAACATATAGATCATGGTGACTTTAATTTATATTTAGTGTTGACTGACGTGAGTAAAAGTAGTAGTGCTCGTGGTGCGACTCCAGGAAATTAAAATTAAGTATAAGTTGTGTTATTTGTACTATTATTTTGATATACTTATACTTTTGTCTATATATTTTATTTTTTATTTAAAGGTGGATATGATGAAAAAAAATATATAATAAATATGAATTTTTTTAAATAAATAAAATAAATATTTTATTTATTAAAATGCATCACTTCTCTTATCTCATTTACACACGAGATAAGGGCAAATAGAAATAAAGTGTATATATTGTTTATAATGTAAACGAGATACGTATAATTTTAATTCGTTTACACTGTAAATGAAATAAGAGAATAATTATGACGTTTACAGTGTAAAGGAGATATGTAAAGACTATTTTTCAGCAGCTATAAAAGAATGTACAACCCTTTGTATTCTCCACAAACATTTCATTACTTCTTTTCTACCTATTTCTTCCGAAAATAAGCCAAAATGTCTAGTAGCTAGTAGTGGATATTTGATTGTAAGTGTGCATCAGAATTGTCGTATGAGAAATAGTGATAATTGGGTGATATTTGAGTATGAGAATCTCATTCTATTGCATACTCGGCCAGTAAGTTCTTTGTTCAAATTGAAGAGTCTGATATTGGGTAGCATCGGTGGTAGCGGGAGAAAAGAGATTGAAATGGTGGAGTATAGGTTGCTAGCACCGATGGAAAACGGAGTTTTTCGGTTTCGTCTGTTTTGACTCCATGGCGACAAGCATGTGCGCCTGATGTTTGACATCTATGAGAGAATCATGACGGAGTAAGAGATGAGCTTTCTGCGGAGGTTAGTGACGACGGTGGCGGTGAATTTGGCTTGTCAGACTTCGTCCAGGATGACCCATCTCTCGCACCACCACCGATTTATGTTGCTAGTCTAGTGGAAGACATGGACGTCGACGGTGAGAATTCCAATGAGGAGTACGTTACAGATAGCAACGACTGTGATTCTTCTGAGGATGATGATGATGAGGAGTTTGTACTAGAGACCCTGTTTAAGGCATCACGTAGGTATCTTCTACCTGCTCTGCACCTAATTTCGGCATTGTCATCTGTACCAAGTGACTACAGTATGTTGGATCTGGACGCGATGCAAGAGAAGAATCCATTTTCCAACACGGGTGAAGACGATTACAACTTGGACGATAGTGTGGAGTTTAGGATTGGCCACAGATTCAAAAACAGAGATGCAGTAATGCAGGGTGTGAAGAATTACAACATTCGCAGAAGTACTGAATACTGAGTAATAGAGTCGGATCAATTAAAGTACCATGTGCGTTGCCGACAATATGTAACGGGCTGCTCTTGGAGTCTCCGTATTGCTCTCCCACAGAATCTCGGATACTAGTAAGTTAAAATTTTATTGTGTTCTATATTCTCAATTGTCATTGTCATACTTGTTGAACCTGTTTACCACTATTGTTCTATTTTGCTAGGGAGGTGCGTAGGATAGGAGGAGCACACACGTGTTTAGCGTCCACTATATCGCAGGACCACCGATAGTTGGACAGCAGTCTTATTTGCCGTATCATCCTCCTGTTGATACAATCCTACCCGTTTGTTAGCATTTTTGTCCTAAAAGGTGCAATTAGGCAAAGTTATCACTTCAAACCCTCGTACAGAAAGGTCTGGATGGTGAAGCAAAAGACAATTGTGCAAATATATGGTGACTGGGAGGAGTCGTACAATAAGGTTCCGAGGTTGCTACAAGCCCTGCGGAGTTGTTAACCGGATTCCGTAGCATTGGTTGCTCGCCATTGAATTGGCACTTCACACGATCAGCTTGGTAGAATTCCACTATGTTTAAGCAAATGAGGGGGATAACAGACATTCATGTTCCCCACTCTGCCTCCTCCTTCAGCCATAGTAGGCAGATATCCTACAATGTAGGTGGTCATCGTACGACATCTACGTGAACTACAACAGACGCATTGAAAGAAGTGTTACTAACAGTTGCTATAAAAGTTTAACTAATCTATACAACTTAACTAAATAAAAGGGTAACTCGCTTACCTCATTCTAGAGTAACTGATCTAATTTCCGACGTCATCGCATGACTCTCTACTCGTGTTTGTCACTGCTCTGCTGTGTCATGCCCATCAACCTGTTGACATTTGCAAGATCAACTACCATTCAATCAATGTGTCATAATATTGTTATGCGAAAAATGAAGAATAGTAAAACCATACTAAACAATTACCTCGCAGCCATAGGGTATATTTAAATTTGTTGTTCAGCTGGACACCACTTAGGAAACCTCTGGTATATCCAAGATACCAGTAGAGGAGTGCAGCTTGTGATGTCTGTGGTGGAGCGGTAGACCGCAGAGTATAGAAAATGGTATGTCCATGCTAGCACCATAGATCTCCAAGACAGAGATCAACGCCTCTAAAAGTCATCCAGTATTTGGAGCCACCGGAGATGAACCTGATTATTGGACTTATCAGTCATCAAGTAACCCCGATCATTAACAGTATGTAGCACCTCTATTGTCGGAAGGTGGCTGGATCATCTGTATCGAGCGGCATTTGTTAGACACGCTTCCGAAGCTATGTCAGCTTCAGGGAGAAAGACTCCTTTCTCGGAGCTCCTTGCTACTGGACTACAGTAGGCCTGGCACTGAGTAGCTTCTCAACCAACTTCCAGGCTCCGGTCTCGTACCATGTGTGAAAGTCACGAAAGCAACCACCCACGGGCTCTCCATTAGCGCTCAGCCCAAAATGGTATGCGATGTCCTATAGGATGATCGTACACTCACCCCACATCATGTGGAACGTGTAGGTCTTTGGACGCCGACGCTTAACAAATGCCATAATCAGGGAATTGTCGAACATAAAATTTCGGAGTGGCAACGCGTCACCAAACCCAGCCTCCTTCAAGTACGGGACAATAGCATTTGGTGGTGGAAGTGTGACTCACTTTCCTCGAATAAAGTAGGAGAGACCTCTGGTGAACAATAAAAAATTGACTTAGGAATTAATTTGACTTATAAGTAAACTATTTAAGCAAATAACTACAAACATTTAAATTATAAATTTATTTACATAAAAAATTTTACTTAAATAATAAAAATATTTAGTAAAATAATGAACTTAAACGTTTGTATAATATAATGTAAATGAAAATATTTCGTAAGATAATTAGTGATTACACTAAAAAACATCTATTTTATTTAATTTAAGTAAAATTATTTAGTTAAATAATAAATAATAAAATTCATTTCACATCTCCCATATATGGTAGATTAAGTGAAAACATTTATTTAAATAATCAATAAGTACACCATCAATTTGATAACTTTGTTTAAGTAGCAAGAAAATTTAAGAAAAAACCATTTACTTAAATATTTATTAAATACAAACATAAGCATTTTGCTACTTAATTAAGTTTATTAGGAATTGTTAATAACCTTAATTAATAACTAAATTAATAAACATATGCTTAATAATAATTTAGATTGAAGAAAAATAAAGCTAAACAAATATTTAACTAACATCCATTTGAAAGTATGCCTAACATCATACCTTAACATTTAAACCATTCCTAACTATATAATTATTTGGCTAACATATACTGCATACTACCTCTATAAAAGTACCCTAAGTATGGTAACACATTTATACTTTAACATAAGCATAAAATGAAAAACAACAACAACCTCAAAATCAGCTGCCCCTGCAATATGCCAAATCGCGTTCAGTCTGTTAATGTCTCCATCATGATTATCAGTGCGCACCATATTCTTTAAGTAATTCGGAATATGATTAAAAATGGTAGAAAAAGGCCAAAAAATGGAAGTCAAATGCTCTTATTCAATTCAAGGCTATAGACGAGATGCATATATATAGGCATCCTCCACTCTTATCTCATTTACAGTATAAACGAGATAAGAGCTTTACATAATACGTGTATAAACGTGCTACGGTCATATCGTCTCGTGCTTTATTTCGTTTACAATGTAAACGAGATACGTATAATCTTATTTCATTTAAACTGTAAACGAGATAAGAGAAACGACACAATTTGATAAAAATGTTTTAAATTATTTATTTCGATAAAATAAAATATTTATTTTATTTATTTAAAAAAATTCATAAATATGCGCTATTTTCTAAAAAAAAAAATACTTTTAAAGTGTATTTAAAAAATAAAAGAAATTATTGTAAGTATCTTATCTATCCAGAAGCACGTGAGGTCATACAGAAGAAGCATCTGAATTCAATGTTCAACGTTTCCTCTTTGTCGTATGTAGTAGGAGACTTCTTTATCTTTATTGATATATAGTGTTCAAACATTTATTCATATTTAAGTGTAGTAGTTATCTGTAACGATACAAAAGGTTAAGCTGATTGATCAACTGTGTATAGTGTGTCCCATGAAGTATGAATGATATATTTGAGTAATTTCTAGAAGGTGTTAAATGATGGCTTTTTTTTATTTAAATTAAATAAATTTAATATTTACTTATAAAACATTTATTAATTTAAATTAGTGTTACATATTTTGGGTATTGGGACACAAAAATTATAAAAAATACAATCTGGTGACTGGTGACTCAATATATTATTACATAGCTAAGGAAGAGGAACTAAAGTTGAGTAGGATTTTTAAAGAGTTGTGTAATGGAATTCGGAACATGCAAGTCCCACTAAAACTCAAACTGTTTTTGTAGAAAGCAATCCAGAATGTTATTCCAATTAGAGCTAATCTATACTAAAAGAAAAATCGCTAATAAAGTTATGTGTCCTATTTGTTTGCAGAAAGAGGAGACGGTGGAACACGCCATTTTGCTATGTGAATGGACAAAAGCGGCTTGGTTTGGCTTTCCAGACCAATGTATACCAACTCCATAACTAGTTAAATCTATGGGAGATTGGCTATTATAAAGACTAAAGAAAGCGGCTAATAAGGAGGGGTGGCAGAAAAGCTGAAACTGATCAAGGTAATTAATATGGACCATTTGATGCAGAATTTGAAGTCCACAAATTAATTGATAAGTGTACCAAGTCGTACCATGTAATATTTTAGGTGAGTGAAGGTTGATCTCACAAGGATTGATGGATCAAACAACAATGGTGGTTGAATGATTTACTTAGTCAGACAAGCAGAAAATAATGTTTGAGAGCTCAGTAGCATTTAACAGTAAATTCAGAAAATTAAAAAGCAAACAATAAATGGGTTGTGAAGAATATATGGGAAACAGTTAAGATTTTGGAGTTATTTATCTTTCGAATTAACTTTTCTTACCAACTATTTTAATCATGCAAGATTTAATTCATGGCAAACTATATGTGACTAAACCCTAATTCCTTAGTAATTTAGTCTCCTCTAACCTAGTTAACCGCCAATTCCTTTGTCACTTAATTTCAATTAGAGGTTTAAGTTCAATTTTAGTTTATTAGCCACAAAAACCCTAATTATCCAAATATAAGAGGATTATATGTCACGTATCCCGTTAAGTCCAGATAATTAGTGATTTAAGAGAAATTATTTTCAAGCTGTTGTTCGAGTAAGTTACTTTTCCAATGTTTACAAGAACTCAAATATAATAAGGGTTATTCTTTCGATTTACCCAAATCCTTAAGATGAAGAACGAAAACAAATTCTTGAAATTGAAATCAAAATATTAATTAAAATAGAGGAGTAATAGTACGTATCAATCCATACAATAAACAGAGCTCCTAACCTTAATAATAAAGGTTTAGTTGCTCATAAAGAAAATAAATCCTAGCAGATAGAAATTGCGAAAGTACAGAATGAGGTGCGTAAGAGAAAAGAGAGCCTGAAGGGCTAAATCTTTTCCCTTTTATATCTTATCCTAATTAATGTAAAATATATTTTCTAAAACTAAATAATATTTTTTCCTATTGTAAAATAAAATAAAGTTTAATAAAAAATAATTAAGGGATCTTCGAGTTACTCCTTGAGGATATGGGGACCATCGAATTCTTTACAGCCCAAGTTTGGCGCCATTGTGACCATGCTGATTATTTGGAGAGTTTGCAATGATCCTAGCGCCAAACTTGGAGAATCTCAAGTTTGGCGCCACCAAGGCCGTGATTCTCGAAGAAAAAGTGTATATTATTATATATCGTTGAAAAGTTCTGAAAGTTAGCTTTCCAATGCCACTATAACCGCGTCAATTGGATCTTTATAGCTCAAGTTATGCTTGTTGGAGTGCGAGGAGGTCAGGGTTGACAGTAACATCCACTTTCTTCCTTTTTTTCTACATGAATTCTGTCAAATCCATTTGAATGCTATCTGAAATAAACCAAATTACACACAAATCAAAGTAACATTCACAGTGGCCAAAAAATACTTAAATTTGGATTAAACTTAACAAATTCAGAGATAAGTTCACTAGGAAAAGATAGAAAAGACTCACACATCAGCCATCTAAAAAATAAGGAACTCAGCTAGTTTCAATTACACACAACCAGATCCTAAAGGAGCTATAATGAATGCAACAATTCTATCATTAGAGCATAATAAATTGAAACAAGAGTCTAAGTCAATTCACAAATAGAAAATTTGAAATAAAAATACTTGTTGTGTGGAGACCTCCTCTAATGAATGGATGCAGATTAATATAGATGTTGTCTTTAATGAGAAAGTTGGAAAAAGAACGGTTGCAATGGTATTCAGAAATTCAGATGATAGAATTAGAGGTGGAGCTACTACAACAATTGAGGCAAATTCAGCGCTAATGGCGGAAGCATGTGCTATGAAAGAAGCTCTGATCCTGCCAAAAAATCTGGACATAGGTAAATCTCTAGTGGAGTCTAACTTCCTTTCTTTGGTGGAATTGATCAAGAGTAGAGGGGAGTGTTGGGAAATCGATGTTGTGCTTCAAGACATGCGGTTTCACCTAGACACCGCGACAAGGAAATGAATTGGCCTATGTATTAGCAAAGCTGAAGCTCCAAGGAAGCTTGCCAAGAGATTGGAGCCTGAATCCTCCAAGAGAAATAGAGACGAGCATCAAGAAGGAAGCAGCAAATAAAACCTACTTTCCAATCACAACATCGAAAGCTGAACAATAGAGTATTCAGAGAAGGGTATTTCGGACATGAATTTGAATTCTCTAAATTTTAAAGTTTACTTTAGAGAGTAAAGTATGATCTATCACCATTTATTTCATAGGTGAGATCAAGAAAAAGTATGAGAGAGAAAACATTCAATAGTGAGAGATCTTAATTTATTCTCTAAAGTAAAAATCTAAAATTTAGAGGATTCAAATTCCTGGCCATCACATGAGTTGAAAGGAGGGTTGCAATGGTCTCTTTTATAGAGAAGAATTCCCATGCATTACATTCAATTCAAGAATTGGTGAGATATCTTTGAAAAGGAATTCAATGGTTGCAATAGTTTCCTTAACAAAGGGGATTCTTCAAATGAAGATGGAGTAGCTAATTAGGCAATGTATTGATAAGAACATTCAATAACTTCTCCCATATCCTTATTAGTGTTCAATTTGTGTTTGGTTGGGCCTAAGGCCGGAGGCTATTCAGTCTAAAAATTTGTTCAAAAAAAATAAAAATTAGAGTGAACATATTGACATACGACTGAAACAGATTTTTTCTTGTTATCATTCTTTCTTGGATTTTGACATGGGGCTTTTCTTTTGTAGATGGGTGGCCCAAGTGGTAAGAGACGAGCAAAGATAGGAAAAAACTAATGAAGATGATAAAAGTGAATCAAGTGATCCTGATTATTATACAGATGCAAGTGATGATGAAGATGATGAGGATGATGATGATGCATAAAAAATGTAGTATTTATATATTATTAATTTTGTTTTTTTGTTTGAATAGTATGTTGTTCAGCTTAGTATAATGTCACAATCTAAATAGATGATGCTTGAGACTTTGATACTTACTACTAGGTTTAAATATATGTTAGTTTGAGTTTGTTGACAAAATGATTCTGATATTGTTTTAGTCATTTATTTAGTTGAATGTTAATTGTTGATGCTTCTTTTATGTTTTAATAGTTGTATTTGTTGCGGATTATTTATATTTATTAATGGATTAATTATCTATGAAATTGCTTCAAATTAATTATTTGTGAAATTTGCTATAAAAGTTAATTGTAACTTTTGTTGTCTGCGAAATTTGTTGTAGATTAATTATCTACAAAATTTGCTGCAACGATTACCTGCGAATTTTGCTGCAAATTTCATTCATGTAAAAAAAAAAATTGCATCTGAAATTGCAATAAAATTGGACAAAATTCTTTAATTTTTTTCACAAAATTACCTGCGAATTTTACAAAGTTTTTGCGGCCAAAGTCGCATATAAATTACTTGCAAATTTGCAATAATAGTTATCCCCGAGTTCATATGTTGTGGATTTAAATTCGCAGTCGCAAGAAATAAAATTACTCGTAAATTTTAGTCAAAATTCATAGAAAAATGCACAACTAATATACTATCTTTTAATAATGTGCCCCACCACTAAACTATTATAATTCAAGGATCTATTTTTTTACCACTCCATATATATTTTTTTATCAGATATGACTATTATTAGATATAAAGGTCAGTGATTATTGGACCCCTCTTATTTTACTAACTGGAATCAAAGAATTAGTAGATCTGTTCCACCCAAAATGGGAATGGGCTAGGGTTATGAACTTAGAATCTAGAATCTGATGATCGAGTCGATTCCATGATTCTAAGTTCATTCCATACCGGACCAGACCGGAATAGGGTTATATACATTCTCATTATGAGAAAGGGGTCATTCGAGTATATCTAAATAGATACTATGTTTACATATAATAGATCCCTGCGTCATTCTGTTCCATTTAGGATTAGGAATAGGCGTAATCGAACCCGCTTTTTACACATCTATCATTATTTTGGACCCTATTCACCTCTTTGGACTTCTATTGAATCGAGAAATAGGTTTGATTGTCCATCTTTTTTATAGAATATATATAAGATATCCTACGGATAATTCAAATCGAACCAATTGAAAGATTATAATAATTTTTTTAACCATCAGAATATCAAAGGCCAAATCAATTATTATTAAGTAATAGGACAAAGAGTAATATTTCTCCTATTAATCATTCATTTTTATTCAATCTAGATACTCATAAAAAAATTGTTTTTGATATAATGACTAATGACTAATGACTTCACTCAAATAAAAAATATGTATTAATTGAGGAGTAATTTATGAAAAATAAAAATTAAAACATGTAGAAGATCCGAGTCAAACAATTAGTATTATCTAGTTGCCTTTCTTATTATATTATATGAATGAAGAAATTTCTAATACTTAGGTTGTAGCTAGGCATGCATAGGTTAATAGTTGTGGTTGTGGTTGCTGAGTCTTTAATTTACCAGTTATAGTTTTAGATATTTGCCTCACAGTACATGCTGATGATGAGTCGGTAAATTTTGTGCAAATTCATACATTCTGTTACTTGATTATACTGGTTGCTAATTATTATTTAATAGGAAATTAGATCTGGTAAGCCTTTATTATATTCTTTCATTTAAAAATCCAGGTATACCTATCACTAATATTATCTTCATTGGTGCGAACTACAGCGCGTGGAGCAAGGCCATAGTCATTGCTCTCACTTCGAAAAACAATTTGGAATTTGTTAACGGCACCATATTGAGACCAGAGAAAACTGATCCAATTTTCAAGGCATAACAACAATGCAATACATATGTTGTAGCCTGGATAAATCTTTGCCTTAGCCCAGACATCTATCAGAGCGTTCAGAACAATGTAAGTTATGAGTTGTAGAATGATCTCAAGCACCGCTATTATCAGGGTAATCGTTTCAGAGTAGCCGAGTTAAATGAAGAGGTATATGCACTCAAGTAGGGTGAAATGAATGTTATTACTTACTTTACCAAATTGAAGAACCTTTGGAAAGAAATTGATAATATTAGATTTATTCCCGCCTGTGATTGTGTGAAATGTGATTGTGAACTAGGGACTGTTCGAATGCATAGAGAGGAGGACAGAGTCACGAAATTCTTTCCTAGCCTTGGTAAACAATACTCAACTGTCAAGTCACAAGTCATGTTGACGGATGAACTGCTGAATGTGAATAAGATCTTGTCCATGATCACTCAGCAGGAAAGGCAACTCTTCAGCTTGGACAATAATTTAGATGTCAAGATTTTGGCCAGTGCTGCTTCTTCTTTGAGCATCACAAGTTCCTCACAAAGTGGAGGAAAAAGTCAAGGCAAAAGAGGGAAAACTCAGGTTGGAAAAAGGCAAGGTGGCTAGAATAAATTGCAATGCACCCATTGTGAAAAATCTGGACATACTGGGGACAATTTCTACAAAAAGCATGGTTATCCACCCAACTTCAAATCTCGTTTTGACAACAAGAGCTCTGTCTTCAATTGTATGGCAGCCATTGACAACAATGAGGGTGACAATGATGATCTCAGTGATCATCAGATGGTTAGAAGTGAAACCACCATCAATGAATTCACTCCAGAATAATGAGAGGCACTTCTAACATTGCTCAGCAGGAAAGATGCACACCATGCTCATAGCGTTAGTCAGGTTTCAACCAAAATCACTCCTCCTCATCAAGGTAGAATGATTCATATTTTGCATTTTAATTCTCATATCAAGGCTCTAAACATTTCCACCCAAAAACACAAGCCATGGATCATAGACACTGGAGCCACGGATCACATGTCTTATACCCTGACAGATTTTCAAAATCACTTTAAAATAGATCATATTATTGTTAGATTACCCAATGGTGTACTCACTACTAGCTGCATTATGGAAACCATTTTATTTTCTGACAATCTGTATATCTCACCAATGCTTTGTTCATCCCTACCTTTAATTTCAAACTCATATCTGTTTCCAAGTTAACCGCATCCTTGCATTGCAAAATGATCTTTACTAATAAAAATTGTAAGATACAGGATCTGCAAACTTTGAGATTGATTGGTGCAGCTAGCAATATTGATGGTTTGTATCTTTTGAACAAAGAAATTCAGGCTCTCTCCCACGTCGCAATGGTTTCTAGTAGTACTAATTCACAATATTTATGGCACAACAGATTAGGACATCCGCCCCATGATAGGCTAGTTGCATTACAAAAACATTTTGATTTCATTGATTGTAAAATAAGTCATGAGCCTTGTCACTCATGTCATCTTGGCAAGCAAAAAAGACTACCTTATAGTGATAGCTCTACTATTGCTTTAACTGTCCTTGAGCTAATACATGTTGACATTTGGGGACCTATTTTCAATTTCCACATTCTTTTGTAAACGTTACTTTTTAACCATTGTAGACGGTTATTTCAGATTTACTTCGATTCTTTTCATGAAAACTAAAGCAGAAGCTTCTCAATTAGTTAGGAACTTTGTTGCTTTTGCAAAAACTCAATTTCATGCAGTAGTCAAAACAATAAGAACAGATAATGACCCTGAATTCTTGATGCCTTGTTTCTACAATTCAAATGGAATCATTCATTAGCAGACTTGCGTTGAAACAGCACAGCAGAATTGCATTATTGAGCGTAAGCATCAATACATTCTTGCTGTGGCTCGACAATGCCATTCTGCTGTTTTAGAACTATGGCGTTGGACATGCAGTTTTTCTGATAAATCATTTATCTACCCTTTTTTGAAAAACCAATCGCCTTATCAAGTCCCTATCAAAAATTACTTGACATTTCTAACATCAAAATTTTTGACTGTTTAGCATATGCTGCCAGCCTTACAAGGAACAGAACCAAATTGGATTCGAGAGCAAAAAAGTGCTTGCTTCTTGGATTCAGGGAGGAAACAAAGGGCTATTTACTTTTCGATTTACAAACTCGAGAGATTTTCTTATCTCGAGATGTTCAATTTTATGAGGATTTCTTTCCCTAATGCAATGAAAATGAGTCAAATAACGGAGTTTTTTCAAAGTCTCATATTACATACAATGCATCTCATGATGATTTTGATTACAGCTTTTTGGAAGGTACCGAGATTCGGGTTTTGGAAAATAATGATGTTGCCATTTTACAAATAAATCCTCCTAATTCATAAGACATTAGTACTCTAAATCATGATGATGCATTATGTGATCCACATAATGAATTAATGATGATGAAATTTTGCCTTATCCTCAAATTCATGATTATTTAGAGTCTCCAACACACATAGTGGGTTCAAGTAGTGATGCAAATGTCATTCCTCTATCTTCTATGTTTTCTGAAAGTGTTGTAATGAGGAGGTCTACGAGACAAACCAGGCCACCTACATATTTGCAGGACTATGAATGTCAGGTCATCAACGATGCTTAGCCCAAAGCACAACTTTGCACTCAAAGGTGCCCTATCTCTCATGTCTTATCATACACTAGGCTTTCTCCTATGCATCTTGCATTTTTTCTTATCATTCAAAATTGAAGGTTACAGAAGGCTCAGAGAAGGGGGGTTGAATCTATGGCATTCTTTTGTTTTAATGGATTAAGCCTTTAATATCAAACTTTCACTTAAAATCTATTTGAACTGTGCAACAAAGTTTTTATGAGACAATTCCATTTTGTCTCATAAATATCATCAGAAAATAGAACTTAGAGAAAGAGAAGAAAGATGACACAAGCATGCATCCTGGTTCAGTTACCTTGTGCAATGCAACCTACATCCAGTCTCCACCACAACAGTGGTGTAATTTCCATTATAATTAAAGTATTACATATACCAATTTCTTAGGATTCACTCAATACTTTTCTCTCTCAAGTTCTTATCTAACTTGACTTGGTTATGCTAATACCTAACTCTTCACTCTAAGTGCTAACCCAACTTAGAAAGGGGCACCTCACAGGTAAAAGACACAAGACATATGAAACAACCTAAAGAAATTTGAAATCACTCTAGGCTTTTCTCTCAAGTGTTTCACTAAGTCTTTTGTCACTTATAGCCTTTTTCTTGAATTCTCTCTTTCAGCCGTTTACCTCTCTAAGAAATTATAGAAAGATATATATTGAAAATGAATACAAACTATAAAACATGAAGGAGATTGATACATTAACAGCCTCTATTGCTATCACTTGAACCGGATTCAGCTAACTTTGATTAAGTTCTTGATCTTGGTGGAATGCTTCTTTGACTTAGAAAACATTGTCCAAAATGGTGAACTCTTCTCAGGGAAGCTCTCTTCAAACACTCTCCGATTCTAGTTCTTTCTCCTTGTCTTCAAAAAAATAAAATTTTTCCTTTTGTACCTCTTTTCAAGTTTTTCTTTTTTATTTCTCCTGAGTCAACTCTTTGAGCTGTGTGCCTTCCCAGCTTGTCATTTCACTATCTTCAATTAACCCCCAAATTAGAGATTTTAAAGCTGGTCCTTTTTGCTTGACCGAAGACCTTAGAGTAATAAGGAAAAAGTTGTTCAGTGGTAAATCTAAATCCAAACCCTTGAGATAGTATTTTGTCCCCAAACAATTTGAGCCATTGATTCACATCTGTGATTATCAGAAAATACTTTCTCCATTTATCCCAAATTAGAGTTGCAGAGATTTGGAGAAGGAGTAAAGAAAATAAATTGCATGCAAATGGAAATAAATCACCTTTATCCTCTAACTTAGCTTAGCTTGCTTTGATTTGGGTGATTAGACATTAGCTTTTGTAATTTACCTTTCTCTCTATTTCTTCTCTGGTGAATAAATAAGAAGGATGAAGCTCTCTTCTTTCTTTCTGATTCTGACCGAAGCAAGCTTGTGAACGTTGGCCTTGGAATGCTTCTACTTGGTGGAATTTTCTTGGACTTGGGTTAGATTTATTTTCCATTCAGCCCAACTGATTTCTCTGCTTTATTTCCTTAGGCTTTGTTAGATAGAGAACCCACCGAAAGTCTTGTTTATGTTTTTATCTGTTTGGACGGCTGCATATTTGATTTTGGTTTGCAACACTAATCAAATGCAATCAAAACTAATTGGGTGTTTAATCCAATACATCAATGTTTGTCATCATCAATTAAGTTAGATATGTTCTTAATTCTACAAAAATTTAGAGCCAAAATGCTATGAGGATGCTGTCACTCAACCCTGTTGGCAAGAAGATATTAAAGCTGAACTCCTTACTTTGGAAGAAAACAAAACATGGGGGCTAACCTCTTTACCTGCTGGTAAAAGAGCTATCGGTTGCAATTGGGCGTTTCTTGTAAAGTATCACCTATATGGAACAATAGAGTGACACAAGGCACGCCTAGTTGCCAAGGGATTCACACAGGTAGTAGGGATGGATTATAAGGACACATTCAGCCTGGTTGTTAAATTAGGTACTCTAAGGGTTGTTCTGGCTGTTGCTGTTGTTAAGGGTTGGCACGTAAAGCAAATTGACGTGAATATTACCTTCTTACATCGTGAGCTTGATGAGGAGGTGTATATGAAGGTGCCTCCGGGTTTAGAAGCCACACCTGGCCAAATTTGCAAGCTTGAAAAATCCTTATACGGGTTGAAGCAGGCGAGCAGACAATAGAATTGCAAGCTCAAATCTGTTCTTCTTAAGATGAATTTTACTCAATACAAGTTCGATTACAGTCTGCTCATCAAATCTATAGCACTTGGTTTCAGGGCTGTCTTGGTGTATATGGAGTTATGGACGACTTGGTGTTGGCAGGAAATGATTTATATGAGATCGAGTCAGTTAAAAGTGTGTTTCATGACAGATTTCAAATCAAGGACATAGGGGATTTAAAGTATTTTCTTGGATTAGAGGTAGCACAATCTAAGAGTGGCATTGTTCTGTATCAACGGAAGTATGTCCTTGACATGCTTAAGGAAATTGGATTCGAGAATTGCAAACCTGCTACCACACCTATCAACTATGGGGTTAAACTCAGCAAGGATGTTGGGGAATTACTCACACACTCTATGATCGTAGGCAAACTTCTATATCTTTTCAATACCAGACCTGATATAAGCTATGCTATTGGGAAGCTGAGTTAATTCTTGGATTGTGCAACTACTGAACACCTAAAAGCTATGCATAGAGTGCTTCGCTATGTCAAAGGTTCTCCTGCTACTGGCTTGTTTTTTTTCTATCTGATGCAACTTATGGGATTCTCTGACTCAGACTGGGCAGGTTATCCTGATTCTCGTAGATCCGTTTCTGCTTATTGCTTCTACCTTGGTCTTTCTCTGGTTACTTGGAAGAGTAAGAAGTAACTCACAGTTGCGGCTTCCTCTTCTGAAGCTGAGTATCGAGCACTAACATTAGCTACACAGGAAGCTCAGTGGCTAAGCTATGTTCTTAAGGATCGACCTTGGTGTGCCACTTCAAAAATCCATCAACTTGTATTGTGATAACAATTCTGTCATCTACATTGCTACAAACCAGTGTTTCACGAACGCACTGAGTACATTGAGGCAGACTGCCATATCGTGACAAATTACAGGAACACTTGATTCATCCTTTGCCCATCTTTGCTGACAACCAAACTGCTGACATTCTCACCAAACCACTTGCTCCTGGCCCTTTTGCTGCAGCTTACTTGAATCTCTTCTCTCCCAATACTCCATCCTTATGGGGGGGTGTTACTTGATTATGCTGGTTGCTGATTATTATTTAATAGGAAGTTAGAAGTTGTTACTGCTGTTACTATAGTTTCTTTGCTTAGTTAGGCAATTTGTTAACTTGTTGAGGTCTGTTATCATTAGCTTTGCTAAGCTATACAAAGTTAGCTAGAATAATATAGCCATATATATAGTTGTCATTAGCATTATAACGAGTGTGATTCTTTATTAATGTAAGTTTATTACTCATTTTTACCTCAGTTTTTTTAGTTATGTGTTCTTCTCCACAAACACATCAAATTTTCACACATTCTTTTTGTTATTGACGAAAAATTTGTCAAGAAATTTATCTGTATCAATGAAATTAAATTCGTTAAAAATATTTTTTTATAATATATAATATTGTTCCATCTAACTCCTAATAGAATAAGATGAAAACTATGATAATAATGATGAGAACGAAGATAATACTCAAAATTATAACTCACATTTTTTTATGTTTTATTGGATATAATATCTCCAAATACTTGGTTTTATGTTTAGAATAGATTTATTTGTTTTTAGTATTTTTTTTTAGATTGTTAAGATGATTAATTTGTTTGTTTCTTGATTATTATAAATATTTTAATTTACGTTTGATTTTTGTTGAAAATTAGATAAAAAATTTTCATAATTAAATTTATATTTATTTTATATGAAAATATGTTAATTTTGTGATTAAAAGCCTAAAAAAATATATATTCTACCTTATGGATGAATTTACCGACAAATAATAAAATTATTAACGTTTTTTTAAAATAAATTATCGACAAAAAATTTGAAGAGACTTGCTATACATATAAGTCTTTTTGGCATATAAGTCTATATAAGTCAGTCCAACCCCAACAAAAACAACTCTTAATTTAAAGAGCGTGTAAACACATACTTTCTCAACTTTGAATAGCGTGAAATAAGAAAGGGTTCTTCTTCAACGTTTATATTCCACGTTCTTCCTCCTACTTCTTCTCCTTCTTTTTGTTCTCTTTCTTCTTTGCTTTCTTCCTCATTTTTCTTCGTATTGCTTCTTCTTCTTCGGGTTTTCATCTTCATTGTAGTTCTTTTTATTGTTGTTATTGTTGCTGTATTTTTTTCTCCTTCTCTTTCTATTGATTTTGCAATATTATGTATTTTTTTTTCTTTGTTTGAGTTTTTCTCCCAAGAAGAATTATAAGAAAACGAAATAAGATGAGGAAGAAGAAACAGTAGAAGATGAGAAGGAGAAAGAGGAAGAGTTTTGAATTATGTCAAACTTTAGAATAAAAATACACCCAAATATCTTCATGTTACACCCAAATATCTTCGTGTTACACCCAAATTTGTTGTAATACAGAAAAATATTTTCTCTAATGCTGTATTTTTCTTCTTCTTTTTTCCTTATTTCTTTCTTTCTTTTAGTTAAATGAATGTAAATTCATTTTCTTCCAAGTAATTTTGCAACATTATGTGTTTCTTCTTCTTTGTTTGATTTTTTATTTTTATTCTTATTAAGAGAGTAAAATAAGAAAAAATTTGAGAAGGTAAAACAAAAAAGAAAAAATAAATAAGAAAAAAAGAAAAAGGAAGATGATAATAATGATAAAAAAAGAAGAAGTAGTAGAAGATGAGAAGAAGGAAGAGGAAGAGTTTTGAATTATGCAAAACTTATCAGAATAAAAATACACTTAAAATTCTTAAATACACCCAAATATCCTCGTGTTGTACCAAAATATATTCGTGTTACACTCAAATTTGCTATAAATACAGAAAAATATTTCTTCTAATGTTGCATTTTTTTCTTTTGAATTGAACCATACCTTAGGCACTTGATTGAATTCAAAACAATAAAAGGAGAAGAAGAAATTCTAATGAAAAAATAAGGAGGAAGAGGAGGAGAAGAAAGAGGTGGTGTTGATGACAACAATAACGAAGAAAAAAAACGTGCCGTATCAGCACAAAACGCATAAATATAAATAACTTATAAAGACTTGTATGAAAAAAATATTTGTATATTAAAAATAATTTAAATTTGAAACGTTTGACTTTATTAATTACCGCATAAAAAATTTACCGAAAAATTTGCTGCTCGTTATCGACTATCTATCAAAAAGTTTGATGTATTTAGACAAATGGGCGAGGCAATTATCGAAGTAAAATTTGTCAGTTACTAAAAAAAATCCGTGAATAAATTATTACCAACAAGGCTTTTATTAACAGACGAAATCCCTCACTGATTAAAAATCTGTCGGTATATCCATCTATAACATGTTGTTTTGTGGTTGTGTATACATCACAAATCAGGTATATATTTGTGTTATTTTGTTATTTTGATAAAATAAATCATATGTACTTACCATGCATATACCATAAATATCTCTTATAAAAACAAATTGGAGGCTATTTATTTGATCAGATTATACAATTGCATTTACATTAAAGGGTAGCTGTTATACTAACACATTATTCATCAATCAAATAGTTTATCACAAAGTATACATTATGTTTCAAACTAAATTATTATTATTATTATTATAAAAAATTTTTCAACAGACATTTAATTACCTCTTTATTATCTACTAGCTAGCTAGTATGTAAAGAAATATACATATATATAAATACAAATATATGAGTTAAATGTTAAAAAGATAAAAATATAACAGCAATATAAAACATAAAAGTCAAACAGAACGTATGTAATTTTATTTAAAACTTCATTCATATTTTAATAACATATTTTCATCATAATAAAAATTCTTGTAAAAATAAATTTAAGAAAAAAGCTAGGTCAAAAGTAAAATAGGAATATTTGAAAAAAAAAAATTGTGTTATGTTGCTTGTATTATATATAAACACACAAGATTGTAGATAATTTACGCATGTAATAGGTGAATATTTTAGTATGAAAATCTTATATAACAATAATGTTACCGTGTTAATTAAATATGATAGAGAGACGAATTATTCTGTTAGAGAGAAAGAGATGGATAAGAATTGTAGCCACAAGTTGGCGAAAGGGAAGGAAAGGGAAGAAGATCGAAGGTGGTGTTGGCGAAGTTACAGGGCCTCCCATCCTTTGAACAATGTGGCCACTCACTCACTCATTCACAATCCAAACTTACTACCACTTCATTCCACACTTGGTTACATCATCTTCAACACTTTACATAACATGATGATAACAATTAATTAATACTCCTTATTTGCCCTTCCCACTTTGCACCTCAATAATGGTACGTTATCGATCTATTTTCTTCTTTCTCTTTCTATGCATGCATGCATGCATGCATGATCTGATCTGTTTTGCATGATGCAGGGGACTCCAGTGAATATCATTGTGGGGTCTCACGTCTGGGTTGAAGATCCAGACGAAGCTTGGCTCGATGGACAGGTTTCTAAAATCACTGGCAAGGATGTTGAAGTCGCCACATCCAATGGAAAGAAGGTTCCTATCTTTCTTTCTTTCTTTCTTTCTATTACTTAATTATTAGTATTTTTCTCTAACCACAACCATGCATGCATGGACCTCAGATTACTGCAAAGTTATCAAAGATATATCCCAAGGATATGGAAGCTCCTGCTGGCGGAGTGGATGATATGACCAAGCTCTCGTATTTGCACGAGCCTGGAGTCTTGCAGAACTTGAAAAGTAGATATGAATTGAATGAAATATATGTAAGTAATAATAATTAAGGCTTTCAATTTCTATTCATCATCGATCAATGAGGATTAAGATCTATATCTATATTGTTGTTGCCATGGCAGACATACACTGGAAACATTCTGATTGCTATAAATCCATTCCAAAGGCTACCTCACATTTACGATGCACACATGATGCAACAATACAAGGGAGCACCGTTTGGTGAATTAAGCCCTCATGTATTTGCAGTTGCTGATGTTGCTTACAGGTATGTTACGTTCCTAATTAATCATCGCGATTCGATTTATATTCTGTTTAATTCGGCGGTGATTTCATGAATTTGTTATCAATCAGGGCTATGATTAACGAAGGAAAAAGCAATTCAATTCTTGTCAGTGGAGAAAGTGGAGCCGGTAAAACTGAAACTACGAAAATGCTTATGCGATACCTTGCTTATTTAGGAGGAAGGGCTGCCACCGAAGGAAGAACAGTTGAACAGCAAGTTCTTGAAGTACGATGCAAATAAACCACTCGTTTTTTCTTTTTTCTTTTTTCTTTTTTTTTATGTTTGAATTTTGATTCATTTGGGGTTTTTGAATGAACTGGATCTAAGTGCAGTCAAATCCAGTTTTAGAAGCCTTTGGAAATGCTAAAACTGTGAGGAACAACAATTCGAGTCGATTTGGTAAATTCGTTGAGATCCAATTTGATAAGAATGGAAGAATCTCAGGAGCAGCCATTAGAACATACCTTCTAGAAAGATCTAGGGTTTGTCAAGTAAATGATCCTGAACGCAATTACCACTGCTTCTATCTTCTCTGTGCTGCACCGCAGGAGGTAACTTGCGCCGCACTTAATCTACTTATAGTTGCTACGATTCGCTTCATTATGTAAACTCGTTGCAATTTCTTCTGCTAACAGGAAGTTGAGAAATACAAATTAGGACATCCTAAAACATTTCATTACCTTAATCAGTCAAAATGTTATGAACTGGCCGATATAAGCGATGCTCGCGAGTATCTTGCCACTAGAAGAGCTATGGACATTGTTGGAATAAGCCAAAAGGATCAGGTATCTATAATGTATCTCTTTTTGGAAAGAATGAATTTGGCTTCTTGACAGAACAATTCGAATCATTATCATTGCGTCTTTGCCAGGAAGCAATTTTCAGAGTAGTTGCTGCTATTCTTCATCTTGGTAACATTGCGTTTACCAAAGGAAAGGAAGCTGATTCATCTGTTCCAAAAGATGATAAAGCCAAATTCCACCTGAAAACCACTGCTGAGCTTCTCATGTAAGATTGAGTTATTACTCCTATGTCAACTTGATTCTCAATTACTTTTAAGATGATTTTAGTTATACTGTATTTTTCACTTGATCAGGTGTGATCTTGCTGGTTTGGAAGATGCATTAGTGAAGCGTGTGATGATCACCCCAGAGGAAGTTATTAAACGGAGCCTCGATCCGGCAAGCGCAGCAATAAGCAGAGATGGCTTGGCGAAAACAATATATTCTAGACTCTTTGACTGGTAAATAAGAAAAAAATATAATCAAATTCTAGCTATTCAAAACCTGCTCCACTAATGTGTTTAATTTGTTACTAGGTTGGTGGACAAGATTAACAATTCGATCGGACAAGACGCGACTTCTAAATGTTTGATTGGAGTCCTTGATATCTATGGCTTTGAAAGCTTTAAAACCAACAGGTAATATGTAGTTTTAGAAGTACATCCACTAGACTTCATTAATGGAAGATATTGAAAGCACCCTATGCTTGTTTTCAATTCTTTGTAACTCATTTTCAGCCTATCATGCTCTGCAGCTTTGAGCAGTTTTGCATTAATTTCACAAATGAGAAGTTGCAGCAACATTTCAATCAGGCAAAGTCTCAGACCACCATAACCACTTCTAGAAAAAATGCTTACGACTATTATAACCCTTCTTACTTTGGTTTTGATTATGAATTTCAGCACGTATTTAAAATGGAACAAGAAGAATATACAAAGGAGGAGATCAATTGGAGCTACATTGAATTTGTTGACAACCAAGATGTTTTGGACCTTATTGAAAAGGTTGTTTTTGTTTTTCTCTTCTTACACTTCACTTATTGAGTTTATAAGCAGTCAATTTAAATAAAACCTTTTTTCATTTGCAGAAACCTGGTGGAATCATTGCTCTCCTTGATGAAGCTTGGTAAGACATTGTTTTTTATATAAGTTCATGGCTTGCTATGGTGATTCTGTATTCGTTTTTGGTGTCAAAAATGATTTGATCCATTGTTGTCTGTGCTTTGAATCTGAAGTTCCAAATTACATAACATGTCCAATTGATTTTTCGTTCTCACTTTTCCCCTGGTTTTTCAGCATGTTTCCAAAGTCAACACATGAAACGTTTTCAAACAAACTGTATCAGACATTTAAGAATCATAAGCGCTTCATTAAGCCAAAATTGTCTCGGACAGATTTCACTATTTCTCATTATGCAGGCGAGGTATGACTTATTCTCATATCAGAAGCTTCAGCAAAGTGAGACATTTTTTCTTCTTAATGCTAACTGTCCTTAATATGCAGGTGCAATACCAGTCTGATCAATTTCTAGACAAAAACAAGGATTATGTTGTCCCTGAGTATCAAGATTTGCTGGGTGCTTCCAAATGTTCTTTTGTAGCTGGCCTTTTTCCTCCACTTCCAGAAGAGACATCAAAATCTTCCAAATTTTCTTCAATTGGTTCTCGCTTTAAGGTATCGCTCTTGTTCTAGTTTTCATTATCAAAATCTTGGACACTGTTACCTTTTATTGCATCGATATATGTATAAGATCATGTCAGTTCCATCAAAATAGAGCTGTAGATATGGAAGCTAATAAACCTTGTGTTGGTATCCTGAATGGTGCAGCTACAACTGCAGTCACTGATGGATACATTAAACTCTACAGAGCCTCATTACATTAGATGTGTGAAACCAAACAACCTCCTGAAGCCTGCAATTTTTGAGAATCAAAACATTATGCAACAACTTCGTTGTGGTGTGAGTATGCTTTGATTGTTCTCTTTTTATCTCCTTCCTTGAATGATGATTTGTACAAATATAAATCCATAGTTTCTTCATGATTTTAGCCTTTCTTCAGAGTTGTCTCTAACTGTTTTCCCTGCAGGGTGTTTTAGAGGCAATCAGAATTAGTTGCGCGGGCTACCCTACTCGGCGTGCTTTCTTTGAATTTATGCATCGGTTTAGCCTCCTCGCCCCGGAGATCGCAGATTCACAGTAAGAACTCTTGTAGCATATCTTTTGTGTCAGAACCGAAGATTTGGAATTGATGTTTCCAGATACTTTTCTACCAAAGACAATATTGTTGATCTGCTATGTTTTTTCACCTGTGGCAGCCACGATGAGAAGGTTGTTTGCCAAAAGATTCTAGAAAAAATGGGGCTTGCTGGATATCAGGTACTTCCTTATGTTTTATAATTCATAGTGCCTTTTTCACCTATAAGTCTATACATGAATACTATCAAGACTATTGTACAATCATAAAAAAAGCATATGTTTAATTGACATTTATGGCCGGACTTCATTTTGTTGTTGTCAACTGTTGTAGATTGGAAAAACAAAGGTATTCCTAAGGGCAGGTCAGATGGCTGAACTAGATGCTCGTAGGGCTCAAGTACTCAGCAATGCAGCAAAAACTATCCAACGGCGTGTACGAACCTATCAAGCTCGACAACATTATCTTTCATTGCGAACGAAGACCATATTCGTGCAGTCTGTGTGCAGAGGTGAGGTTTTTTACAAGTTAAACAGCTAAACCGTTTTTTTATGATAGGTGCAATATCCTATGGTTAAGCAATAATGTATATACGTTAATAAGCCTGACACATTGTGCAGCAAACCTTGCATGCAAACTTTATCAGAACATGAGGAGGAAAGCAGCTGCAATAAAAATTCAGAAGCATGCCCGCAGATATGAAGCTAGGAAATCATATAGGAAACTCCACGCATCAGTTCTTACCTTACAAACAGCTTTAAGGGCAGTGGCATCCCTTAAAGAGTTCAAGTTTAGAAAACAGACTAAAGCCTCAATCATTATTCAGGTATGATTTGAGTTGGACTATTGTAATGTCTATCAGGACCAGCCACAAGCACGATCAGTTTTTAAAATCTCTGTCCAAATATGGCAGGCTCGTTATAGGTGCCACAGAGCTTCTAAATATTACAAGAGGCTTAAGGTAGGAGCAATAGTCGCACAATGCAGATGGAGGGGGAAGATGGCCAGGAGAGAACTCAGGAAACTGAAGATGGTAAGTTTCTCTAACTATGTTCTTATGTTGTACATGAAACATGTGAAACAGATGCAAAATAAAGCTTGTAGTGAACAACAGAAGGGAATATCAAATCCCTATGGGCATCATCTGAATGTCAAGCATCATTTCTGTGCTCCCAGATCTTTTAGTTCCTCTTATTGGTGGTTTTTTGAATGGCTAAAAATGAAATAGTTAAGCTTCTTATCTTTTTTTTTTCCTACTCTAAGTTGACATATCTTTTGATTTGCATGATTAGGCTGCAAGAGAAACTGGTGCACTTCAAGAAGCAAAGGACAAACTTGAAAAAAGGGTGGAGGAACTCACCTGGCGTCTCCAACTAGAAAAAAGTTTGCGGGTAAGAGTGTTTTTTGTTTTGAAATTAGATATAAGTTGGTGGACTTTGTTATTTTGATATCTTTACATAATCATGCATACTATAACTCCTGAAGAAAACTATGTTGAATTCTGCAGACCAACCTCGAAGAGTCTAAAGCACAAGAGATATCGAAACTGCAGAATTCATTACAGGAGATGCAGGGTAAACTTGATGAAACCAATGCTCTGCTTGTTAAGGAGCGAGAGAATGTAAAGAAGGTTACCATCGAAGCAACTCCGGTTATCCAAGAAAAGGAGGTTATTGTTGAAGACACTGCAAAGATTGACGCACTAACAGCGGAAGTTGAGAGGCTAAAGGTAACCATGTTCAACATTTCAAATCTTTTACTACTCTTATAGACTAATTTGATATCGTCTTATGCTCATAGAGATATACTTAAGTTCATGTAGGTGCCTAATGATTATCAAACTAATTTGTGTTGCCTGTGCCTTTATCTTTGAACAGACTTCCCTTGAGACGGAGAAACAGAAAGCTGATGAATTTGAAAAGAAATATAATGAAATCCAAGCTTCGAGTGAAGAAAAGACTCACAAATTAGAAGACACAGAGAAGAAGGCTCGTCAGCTCCAAGAATCACTACACAGGTAATACAAATAATGAACAGTAGAATCAATGTTAATATCATGTGATATTCATCCTTAATTTTTTGAGAAGACTAAATCCTCATAATTGTTTGATTAGGCTGGAAGAGAAGATTCATAATTTAGAATCAGAGAATCAAGTTCTACGTCAACAAGCTCTGTCCATGTCTCCTAACAAGTTCCTCTCAGGCCGCTCCAGATCAATTATGCAGGTGTCCTTTTAATGAACTTATGAACCACCATACAGGATTAACAATATGAATCTTTAAGTTGGTTTAAATAACTTTTTGTTAATATAGTTTTTTTTTTTAAATTTTGTTTTGATAGAGAGTTGAGAGTGGACATATTGCAGTGGAGTCTAAGCCATCTTTGGTAACTGAATTTATTCGAATCATTGTTACTTTTCTTAGGTATATTATGCATATGTGGATTTTTAACTTGTTCTCTATCTTCTTATGAACCATCCAGGAGATGCATAGTCCATCAATGAACCACAGAGAATCCTCTGAAATGGAGGATAAGCCACAGAAGTCATTGAATGAGAAACAGCAAGAGAATCAAGAGTTGCTCATTAGATGCGTTGCACAACATTTAGGCTTTGCTGGAAATAGACCAATTGCAGCCTGTATCATATACAAATGCCTATTGCATTGGAGATCGTTTGAAGTTGAGCGTACCAGTGTTTTCGATCGCATAATCCAAACTATTGGGCATGCAATTGAGGTGTGAAATGCATCAATTTTCATGTGCTACATTTATCTTTTAAACTTCCTCTTCTTTCTCAGCAGATTTCATTTCACTGACATTTTTATATGGCTTCAGACACAGGAGAACAATGATGTCTTGGCTTATTGGTTATCCAATGCTTCTACGCTTCTCTTGTTACTCCAGCGCACCCTTAAAGCGAGTGGTGCAGCTGGAATGGCTCCTCAACGCCGTCGTTCTTCATCAGCAACTCTTTTTGGAAGGATGACACAAGTAAGTGTAACTTCTCAGTCTAACAGATTTAAACATTTTGCTTCTTCAGATCAGCATGGTGATTTATTTTCCTATATTTTGTTTCAGAGTTTCCGTGGAGCACCGGGGGGAGTGAACCTTTCTCTCATCAATGGTGGCATGAATGGTGGAGTGGATGCATTAAGACAAGTTGAAGCCAAGTACCCAGCTTTGCTTTTCAAACAGCAGCTTACAGCTTATGTGGAAAAGATATATGGAATGATCAGAGATAATTTGAAGAAAGAAATTTCTCCTTTGCTTGGATTGTGCATTCAGGTATGATGATTTCTTCATTCACAAGTTTCTATGTACATGTCTATCATGCATGCATGCATTCACAAGCTCATAAAGCTTTTTCATTTGCAAAGTTTCCTCTCAAAGGGTAACTGTTTTTAAATGCAATATGAGACAGGCACCAAGAACATCCAGAGCAAGCTTGGTTAAGGGATCATCACGTTCAGTTGCAAACACCGAAGCTCAGAAAGCCTTGATTGCACATTGGCAAGGGATAGTTAAGAGCCTTGGAAACTTCTTAAATACTCTAAAAGCAAATCATGTTAGTACAACAACATTTTGCCCCCGTGTTATGTATGCATTATTTATTTTATGTTACTTTATTAAACTAGCTTGCTTTAAATTTTCCGATTTTGTTTTCATTTTGGCAGGTTCCTCCATTCTTGGTTCGTAAGGTGTTCACCCAAATTTTTTCATTCATCAACGTCCAACTTTTCAACAGGTTAGTTTGTTCTGTTTTCCATTGTTTTGTGGTAGTTTTCTGTTCTTCGAATCAGAATTCAGGTTTAATGCCTTGTGTATTCATTTGTTTTTCCTTTACAGTCTTCTCTTAAGACGAGAGTGCTGCTCATTTAGCAACGGAGAATATGTGAAAGCTGGTTTGGCTGAATTGGAGCATTGGTGTTATAAAGCAACAGATGAGGTGCATTAACTATTTCACATTGTTTTTTTGTTATACTACACAGTTCTTTCATATATACTTAAAACCTCTCCCTCCATATTTCTCTTGGGGAAAAAAATGCAGTATGCAGGCTCAGCTTGGGATGAACTCAAACATATAAGACAGGCTATAGGATTTCTGGTATCTATATATATATTGGCTATGAACCATGTGAATAGAAGTTAAGAATTCAGTACTAATATTTTATGCCGTTACTAATTTAGGTCATACATCAAAAACCAAAGAAAACGCTGGATGAAATAAGTCATGACCTATGTCCTGTAAGTGAATACTTTCTCTTTCTACATATAAATTCACTTTTCCAAATACCTGGCTATAATTGTGAATTTTCTATTTGTAGGTACTTAGTATACAACAGTTATATCGAATAAGTACTATGTACTGGGATGACAAGTATGGCACACACAGTGTGTCCCCTGATGTAAGTTCTTACAGCAAACTATTTCTTAAACTAAGTCCACAAGTCAAGTATAAAACTATGTTGAACTTTTCTGTTTCAATTTTTTTTCTTTTCATCTAGGTCATATCCAATATGAGAGTGTTGATGACTGAAGATTCAAATAATGCCGTTAGTAATTCTTTCCTGTTGGATGATGATTCAAGGTATGCCATATTTTGTTCAGAAATGTCATAGATATGATTATTTCTAGTCTCAAACATATGAGATAATTTTTTACAATACCTTTGCCATTAACCGTTTGGAAGTATCTACTTTGCAGCATTCCATTTTCTGTTGATGACATATCAAAGTCGATGGAACAGATAGATATATCTGATATAGAGCCCCCACCATTAATTCGTGAGAATTCTGGCTTTAGCTTCTTGTTGCCACGCGCAGACTGATGGAGGGATGCTGATTTATTTTTTGATTTAACATACGTAATTTATTTATTAGTTGTTTCTTAAAAGGGAGACATAGTGCAGATCTTACGTTTTGGTTTTGCAGCAGCTAGATTTTGGGGGTGTGGTTAAAAGGCTTGTGACAATTTTTGCCTTCACCATCTCCTTTTTATTTGGACTTTTCACTTGTCAGCACATTTTCTTAGAATAAGATTTTGTAACTAGAAAATATAGGAATTTCACCAAAATGCAGTAATGACTAATGAATTCAAAAAGTTGCATATTATGGCATTGTGTCAGATCTAACTGATTCACATTCTCATTTCTTTTCAGTGCTTTCTTGTTAGGTATTTTTAGCTTATGACTATAAAGTTGCCAATAATGCAGTAGATTAAGCCCTTCTAAACATATATATTAAACTAGTCCTATTAATAGGTTTTTTATATAAATGAATCTGAGAACTATCTATATTACAATCTTGAGCACAATTGACCAATGAAAAAGTTTGATGTTGTAAGGCTATCAGTTTTATATAGATAAAAATCAGACAAGATAAGCTGCTGTCAGCAAACAAAACCAGATTCCATATTGCATTCAAGTAACCGAAAATGGGGGTGAAAAAGCATTCTCCTATATTCATCTTTAAAAGAGCATTAGTTTAAAGTTGTTAGTGAGTTGCGACTGTTTCATCTGCAATTTTTCTATGCTGAGAAAGAACAGAATGACGATCTTAGAAGTAATAACTTCTCACTTTCTTGTTTAACAGCAGCATGGAGCCAGATACACCTACCTACCAATAAATTAATGTCTTTAATTTTCCTAATCCACATAAAAACAAAAGGACAAACATAGTCGTTGCATCTATCTATTCACAAAGAGAGGTTTATCACTACAGAAGTGATTTCCACCTTATTCAGATAAAGAAGATACTGGCCAAGCTGGTAGAAAGCAAGGAACTACTTTGCTTGATTCCCATGAAATGGCAGCTCCACGACCTTGGTAGTTTACTGGTTCTACCATTTTGTTCCCCAAATCACATAGAAAAATGCTCGACCCGGATCTGATGAAGACAGTTTTAGAATTCCGAGGAAGAAATGATAGTATCTGAGCTTCTTTAGACTGTGTACTCAAAGGTGGATTCTTCTTCCATATCACTTTGAAATTTAGTTTCCACCTTTGAACCCACTTATACTTCAGCCGAGTGCAGTTGCAGTAAAGGGAAGGGTTGTCACTTTCCTTCTCCAGTACCCATATCTCCAGACCCAAGTTACTGCTCTGACCATATTGCAAAAGACCATCAGAAGACTCCCCAAGAACACATTCTTCGTATTCATGTGATAAAGTACCCGATGGTAGTTTAACCAATGCTATATACCTGTCGCCAAGACGTGGATCATAAACAGCAATTTTTCCCCACATTGCAAACCAGTGTACAACCCCACCAACCACCATACCAACTGTCCTTGGGCGCAGTGCAAAAGATGTAGAGCATATCAAAGTGGATTGCTTCCATTTTCCTGTTTTTGACGAGTAAGTCTCGATGGAAACAGTGTTGCGTTCCCTAAGTTTGCATTCACATTTAGCACGGATCACCTTGTAACAGAGGTCATCATCAAAGGATTCCTCAACAATCAATGCCATGCAGAGAGTTTTGTAGAATTGCTGGGGTTCCGGGAGTTGATATTTCTTCTTGGTCATGGTATTATACACAAAATATGTCTTTGGATGGCGACCGGAAAGAATAATGCCATTGGAACAATCAATGAAGTAGCCAAGTTGTTTGAGGATTCCAGAAAGCTTGAAATCATCACCCTCTTCACATGTGGATAAGAACGGCAGGGCGGGCTCCCAGTTAGGGCGACGGTAGCCATCTCGGGGTCTTCCAAGATACAAAAAGTTGCATACAAAGAAACCCAGAAGTCGAAAATCCTGTCCCCACTTCCTCAAGTAGCAACGGCGAAATGAAGAACTGCTTACCACACGCAGCCATCTTTTTGATACAAGAATGAGTTTGTGGACAGTTGACGGCGGCAAACGAATCAATATATCATGCAAGATGTCATCACAGTTGAGCACAGCATAAACGCTATTGCAACTCTTCTTACCCATTTCCATTCCCATTCATGTCAAAGCAAGTTATCTCCGAGCATACCTATCTGCATCCTATTAAGAGCTTAAAATTAGTACACTATAGACACATCTCAAATACTTAAACAGATAATGGGGTGCTTAAACGCATTCAATGTCATTCAAACCCATTTTAATGAAACTACTAAACGCACTACTCATCATCAGATAAATTAACTTCATCAGCTTACAGTGTATGAATATTGAATTCTACGATGAAAAATGTGCCAGAAAATATCATCCTTTCATCACTATTTACGAGATCATTCATAATCACATGACAGAAAAAATAGGATCACACAGCAGTTAGCAGGTAAAGAACCTTGCCCTCCCATCTTTCTGAAACTACGAGGTTAAGAATACGACGAATACGAAGTAGTTAATAGCACAAAATTTTCAGTGAAGCCAAATCATAAAGATAAATTTTTGTAGCTTCGATTCTGAAACCCTCATCTTCCAGACCAACCACCTAATTGGAAAACTAATGAATACATTCAAAGCATTTGGTTAAACGATTTTTGAACATTGAATCAAATATCAGAATCGGAAAAAAAAAACTTTGAAATCTAAAACAGATAACGAAATGGAAAGCAGAAAGATTAAATGAAAAAAGAGAAGAGAGGGTAAAGGGTAAACAGTATAAACACCTCAGTCATTTCATTTGTGTCTTCGGAGTTCAGAGTTTGGAGTGTGAGTACTGAGAGCACTGAGCAGTGAACGGTGCTTCAGCTGCATGCACTGTTGTCGTTTCACCATCAAACCCAGCACGCTCGTTTCCAATTCCAAATCATATATATATACGAAGAAATCACGCTTTTCTTATTCGTTTTTTTTTTTCTTGTACACTAAATGGGCCATATTTGGGCTTTAGTTCATCAATTTAGGTTTAGGCCTGGGTCTCATTCAAGGTCTTAATGGGCCGTACAATAGACTGGACCGCAAGACCTTTTCATGTCATACAATCATAGAATTTTTATTTCTCCGAACCAAAAGCAAAACATATTATTTTCAAGGTAACGTGACAAATGATTAACAACCAAATTTGTAATAATTTTCTGTTGTACATATTTTATACATTGCAACGAGAAAATCATCTTCCATAATTGGTTGCAGTTCCTTCTCCGCCTTCTCGTTAATGAGCTCGGTGAATGAAGAGCTGAGAAACGCTATCACCCTTAACTTGTGCATTATATATCAATTGTGAAGGCACTGTGAACGAAATTAAACACACACATTCTCTATTTTAATTTCGTAATCGCTATGTCACTATAAATTAATGTAAAATATATATGTCTTTTTGGGATTGCAATTTTTGAAATCATGAAAAGAGTCTTCAAAGATAATAAACACTTTTCAATCTTGTTGAGCTTGGAAAGAAGTTTATTGCTGTCTTTTAGAAAAACTGAAAGGCTTCGTAGATGAAAGAAATAAAAGAAAATTTAAAAAAAAAAATAGAAAGTTGGAAGGGCATAGGACTTGATAGCCATGCATAAAAGCTCAAGAGTTTGGATGAAATTGAGTGAGGACAATCTTACAAGCAAAAAGGACGTCCATTTCAAAGTCAAAAAATAGACCCTATTATCTAATCTGTGATGAAACATTCATAGACATAAATAAAGTGGGATCCGAGTTGTTGAGAAGAAGGTAGAACATTTTCTCCTCGGGTTAACAGGTCAATAGATCGTAATTTTTCTCTTTATTCTTATCTATTAAGTACGGATACTTGGCTGAGTTGCCGTGTCTGCGTGTTAGACACATTTCGGATACGACATTCGTTCGACACTCATTCGACACTCAGTGTTTGTTGTATCCAACCGTGTCTTAATAAAAAATAAAAGATTTTTCGCCGGACATACTTGGACACACCTAAATACTATCACGTGTCAGCGTGTCCAGTTTTATTGTTAACATATATTCTTGAAATAAATTTAAATATGGTATATATTATTATTTATTAAAACAAAAAATATTTTAAATACTTGATATAATTAAAATAAGACATTAAAAATAATAAAAAAAATTAATTTATATTTCAATATCAATAAAATATCAAAATATCATTACGATTTATCTAAAAAAATACTTTATATTTTATATATATACGTGTCCCCGTATCTTATAAGATTTTAAAATTCGCGTGTCGGTGTGTCCCGTGTCGTGTCGTGTCCCGTGTCTGTGTTAGTGTCCGTGCATCATAGATTCTTATCACTACAAAAGGTATGGATAAGTTAAAACTTTTCTGAAGTTTCTTTATCTATAATCGAGAGAACTCCTAAATGTTATATCTACCCACATTACGTTCTCAAGCACATTAGGAAGCATTCTAAACGCTACAAACCGAGACACGGAGGTTAGGCACCTACAAAAGAAAAAACACGAGTAACATAACTGGTAAAAGAGGTCAGTCTCATCAACAATCCAAGACAAAAGATGAAAACTATTCATCTTCACTTCATTCAACAATGGCAGCATGCAAAACACTCAACATAGTAAACACATATTGTAACATCCTACCACATAGAACTTTACGTCTAGGACGTAAATCAGATGTGGCGAGGCGCTACAATCTCTAAAAAAAATACTTATATAATATAGTTGAAAGAAATTTTAACTAGGAGCCTTGAAAAGAAGCTAAACAAAAGCGTAACAGAAGTTGCGTCACACTCGTACGGATAAACTTAAAACAGATAAAAAGATCAAAGAGAATGATAAGTTATATACATAAGGACCAGAGTTCTAAAATATACAAATATCAAGCTCCAGACTTGACCTGTGAAACTAAGGCCGGCCAGAGTATATATATATATATACAACCCAAAACATAACTCAAACTATAATATAAACTCCTGTTTCTCCATATCAACCTCTAAGAGGGACATAAAACATAAATACAGGGCGGAGAATCTATTTACATATATATACATAAACAAAATACAAACACTAAGTCCCAAAATAGTTTTTCACTTCCAAGAATTTTCAGAATGCTCAACAAGGTGCGTCTCGACCTATATCTGAAAAACAACAGAAATATGTATAAATGAGAACTAGGGGTTCTCAACATAGTAAAGGTGTCTGCATAGTTAATATAAAAGGTTTCGAAAAAACCATAAGCAATCCTAGAACTTCGACACTCAGGTTGAAACTTAAGATCCAACTAAACCAGAAATTAGGTAAAACTATCTTAGGTATTCAAGTTCTAATCTAACGTTAATCTGCATTTCACTTCCAGTCCCCTCCAACCCTCCGAATCACCGGTGGAACTACCCTCAGTGTCACCTCTTCCAACATAAGGGATCTCTCAATTGCAAAGACAAACAAGACAAGCAAAGAAAACACAGATAGAATGCAATTATAGCAAGTAGAACAAATAGCAGATATCATGACTAATCAATTAGGCAAACCAAAGTAATGCACACTCAAGTAAAATATATAAATGCATATGATGTATGCATGTCATATGGTTGATGATATCATCTATTGGTTATATAGCCAACTTGACATATTCTAGTAGCTAACCTTAGACAGAAACACCACCTCACGGAACAAGTGGGTCTGAGCCACAACCCCTCGCATACTACCCGCTTGACCCTAAGTAAGTGGATTGAACCACTACTATTGCATACTATCCAGGCGGGTGTTTACGAACTCAACGCAGAGCAAGTGGAATAATCACTACTGCTGCTATTGCCCAGGCGTCACAATCACTGACTTAGGACAAGTGAGACAAACCACTACAACTGCCATTGTTCAGGTATCTCAATCATTGACCCAGGACAAGTGGGACAAACTACTACTAGTGTCATTACCAGGTATCTCATTCACAAAAACTCATTCTCAATATCATTTTAATTCATTCATATTAATTCAAATTCATAATCAAACCCAGTTCTCATCATTCTTCTTCTCCATCTCTTACCCGGAGCAAGTGGACAACGCCATTGCATCTTACCCGGTATCTCAACATATATCTCAATCATATTCAATTTCATGTTCAAGTTCATCCTCCACCTTACTCTACTTCCTTCATAGGCAATAACATCATTAATCATCTCATAATTCAATAACATTTCATTATTATTATTATCATTATCATTATATTTATCAATTACTTCTTATTCAATATTTTATTATCACTCTGCAAATCCTTCTCAATATTTTTTAACTCATTCAACCTATTCACCCTTGTTCTAAAGCTTAAAAACTCACTAACGGACCCTAAACAAGGGTTACAGGGGTTTGGAAAGCTTGAGAAATGGTTTAAAACTTATAATCAACATTTTCAGACAACAGGGGTTTCGCCTACACATATCATATCTGCATACGCAAAAGTGCGCATACGCGTCACTTATCCGCATACGCGAGTCCTTGGGTAGGGAAACATCCCCACGTCACATAGCATTGCTCGCGTACGCGAGCCTGTCCTTTGGCCCATTCGGCGTAGGCACGCACATGTCCGCGTATGCGGGATGTCTGGGCAGAGCCTGGGGTCTACGTCGGGTGCATATCCGCGTGCACCTATCAGAATTTGCAAAAAAGCTGCTAAATTCCAAAAAAACAATTTTACACTCCTAACTTTAAATGTGTATAACTTTTTCGTTAAAAATTGTTTTAGTCCCTTCTTTAAACGCTGTAGACTTTGCAAACCCAGTTTCCATTCAAATTTATAAAATTTGGGAGTCCAGAAGTCAAATTATGGCTCGAAAAAATTGGTAACAAATCTGCTTTTACCAAAAATTTCAAAACATTTAACTTTTCAAAATCCTCAAAACAAACCAAACCACTCACAATCTAAATCATTCTCAATATTCACATATACCACCAAATATTAGTCTCTTACTCACTAAATCTCCCAACCACTTAGCTTGTAACCTCCATATTCAACTCATCTTCAACAAAATTCAATACACTTCACATATATACACATTAATTCTATCATACATATCATGCACCACCTTTATATATACATTTCATCCACATTACTCATTATACACATAGATACATATAACCCATCAAATCCAGTAATTCAACACATTCAAACTTATCCTATGGCATCTAGCATAAGTTTTCACGTAACATTAAACATTAACTACGAGAAACCAAAACCATATATTAGCCGATTCCTCCCTAAACTTGGAATACCTCGAAACGCCTCTCCTTCACAAGTTCCAAGTCACAAACTTCCAACTCCTCAAGCTCCAACATCGGAATCTCGTTCCAAACCACAAAATTAGACTCCAAAAGAACAAGAAGCATAATCTAACTCACATAATATCATAATAATCAATATAGGGCTCACTAAATCACCAATTCACAAGGGTTAAAGTTTTCTTACCATTATTCACGGTTCAAATGGACTAAACTCAGTGATTTTCTGCTACTAGAGTTCACCTAATTAAATCATCAAGAACACCAAATTCCTCAACATATAATACCCAAAATCATGAAATTCAAGAGGGTAAGAACTGAGCATAAATATCAAATTCCTTACCACAATTTTTATATGGTTTTGAAAAGAATTTCGATACAAACGCGTGGCCGCTGACGACTCGTCAATCGGAGCTCTGAATTGAAAGATATAGTGGATTGAAAGTAAAAGTGAGGGTTAGGGTTTAAAGCTCTCCTTCAATCTCTCTTCTTGCAATGTGATTCCATTTTAATGAAGAGAAGGGAGCTGATTGTTGGCTTTATATGATGGGCTTTGGACTCAGTCTAATCGATTCAACCTGTTAGTCTAATTTTGGGCCAAAACTATTAAAATTAGTGTCAAAATTCGTATTTTAATTATTTTTACTCTTCTAACTTTTTAAATTTAATTTTCTAATTTCTTTAAATAATAATTAATTTATTGATTAATTATTTACTAATTATCCAAAATTTACACATATGGCTATGACAATGATGGTGCCACCGCACCAAAGGCAGCACCCTTATCTCTTACGGGATAGGAATCCCACAACACAACTAACCATAACCAGAAGAAAGGCAACTAAAAGAAAAAAATTATTATTTTTATTTGGAGTTATTTTTTTAAACATCCATTCATCTTCAAAGCATTAGCATCATAAGAACATCAATCAGACAAAAACAACAAGCAATAACAAAAATATAATGAGAAAGAAAATGGAAACTAACCTGAAAGATAGAAGATGAAGAACACTTAATAAAATCAAAAGATATAATGACAATGAAGATGAAAGAGTAAAGAATGTTAAAAGTTTTTTAAAGAATTGAAGAAGATGAAGAATGAGAAGAAAAATGCTATATAAATGGCTAACAGGGACAAAAAGATCATCTCATTCTGATTTGAAAGATAGGCACAATTACCAAAGCAATGAAAAAGCACGTGAATAGCTGAAATGACACACATATCAATCACGTCGAGATTTTTGACGACATAGAGCTACAAATCACGTCGAGAATACGACTTCAACCCTGAAAGCTCCAACTCCAACCAACCGATCTGTATGAATCAAAACAACTCGGAACGGATAGTCGAACAACTATTTGACTCAGTAAAATCGCAACTTGTTAGCTTAAACAACCAGACTCTTGCTCGAGATTCAACCTCGAGCAGGCACACTGTTCATAGCATGACCCGAATAGTTAATCGTGGCCCAAAAGAGATGGTCCATCTTTAATGGATTCAGGGCAAGTTGTTCATATCCAAAGAGATCAATTTAAAAACTACACGAGTTAATCTACCCAACTTATTTGGAACATAGATATCACAACCCATGTTCGACCTGACTTGTACAAAAAAAAGGACATCTCAACTGCACTAACGTGCATGCCTATAAACTCTCTATTATTTGAAATGTAGGATAACAATAATTTCCTAAACATAAAAAAATAATAACTACTCATCATTATAGATGAAAAAGTTTTAAAATAATAGTTAAACTATTATCTGAATTGTATAAATACTTTGTCACATTCAAATATCTTTCAACTCTATTTTACTAAAAATCTGATTAAACACTTACTAATTTAAGTATTAAAAATCTTTGCAAGTATCCTCACTTACCATTCTAGAACTCATGTGAAGTTATCTTAAATATCTTCAGCATTTCAGATACGCCTTGAAATAATCAGATTACCTGTAAAATCGATATATAATATAAAAAATCACGTATATGCTTCTGCTGTCATTCAAATTGAGAAATATAGACTATTTTATTTAAATAGAAAAAAAAACGTTTTCTGAATGTCCGTACAAATCCATGATACATATCTTGTTATTGGATATTAGCTTTCTGTAAAGTAAAACACTATATTGAGTAAAATAACATTTTGTACATAATGGAAGCATGCTAAATTGCAATGCATTTGGATAAGAATGAATATTTAATGAAAAGGTCTACCCTACTAGCAGTTGCAAAGTATTAAAACATGCTTAATGGTGAGCCACTGGATAGTGAATAGTGGCCACTCAAATTTGGGTCTACCATAATCCCATTAATCTATTATTAGTATTATTAACTAACTTGAGATTAAAAGGTACTCCATAATTGTTTGTGTAGATATTAGCTAGCTAGCTAGGGAATAACCGTACTCTTATAACAGCAGCAACCAGGATACGGTTCATACAGTTTCATAATACTTTTATTTCTCTATATAAAGATTCACTTTTTCATTTTTATGGGAGACCCAACCAATTCACTTGATCCATTTGTAAAAGAGAGCGATTCTCCAACTCATTCTCAATTTAAATTGTACTTTACAATCGTTTATTTTATTCGAGTCTTTTTTTTCCATTCTTGTTCAATGGAGTTGGTATTATTGTTAAAAATGTCAAAAAATCTTGAATCAAATAGCTTCTATTCAGCATTAGGTTATCTGCGTCGGTGTGAGTTCTTGTTTCATTGAAAAATACTAAATGGTTAATTAAACTCTTATGATCAATTTAATTATGCGACAAAAGTAGGTATACATAACAATGAAATGAAATTATTGGTGCGTATGTGCTCTTTGCTTTAGTCATCAACTGACAAGAGAATTTGGCCAGGTAAGGTCCACCATGTTCATACATCAAAATATCCATGCCACTTGTCCAACATCAGTATGCTGCCAGCACATACCATTATTTATTTATTTTTATTTTTTATTTTTTATGATAAAAGATAAATTGTTTATATTTTATATTATTACTAATAGTTTTTTTTAACGAAAGATAAAGAGATTCGAACCTGCGATTTTTTAGATAAGTATAGAAGATTATGTCATTTGAATTATAATTTATTGGCATATTATTATTACTAAGAGTTAATACCATAAATAAAGAGCGTATATACATAAAATATTTTTTGAATATTAAATAATTAATTATTTTGATTTTAATTTTAAAGTATTTCTACCTTCAAGTACTGTTGCTGTTAAGAAACAATTCCACTAACTGTCTTTCTAGAATCTGAATCTTGGTTCTCTTCTTGAGAGTGGAATTCTACTACACTTTAACCTTCGTTGGTTCAATAAATATGTCGATATTATTAGAAAAACTAGTTTATATATAGTTAAGTACATTTAAACTACTACCTGCTGCATTATGCTCTCTTTCTTAATAATTTTTAGTAATGTTTGTTTTCGTTTAGTGGGGTCCGTTACCACAGATTCCAGTCCAATAATGAATTTAGCAGGTAGATTCTAATTGCTAATTGGAATATTCCTTTCCACATAGTTTGAAATGTCAAATGCATGATTCTAATTATATACTTCAAAATTTACGCATATATTTAATTATATAATTATACCAGCAAAAACAGAGAAAATTGTCTACTGTAAAAGAAAATAATTTGTTCATACAACAAGTTGAACTCGAATGTAATGCTAACAATTCAGTTTTTATTAATAAAAAAAAAAACCTTAAAAAGACATATGTCAACTGAATATAAAAGAATTACGGATTCGAAATAAATTGATTAATGGCCTAAAGATGAAAGTAGGCAATAGTATGCAAAAATTCGAATTTTGAGAAGATAACTAAGTTCAAAGTGGTTTTCTTTATTTGAATTTTCTAAGACTCTATTCTATTTCAAGCCAGCAAGGGATTGTCATTGGAGATTGTGGTTTTCGAGATAGACTATAATGAATATGAAATTTTCAATGGATGAGGGAGTTGTTCCAATGGGAGTTGGAACTTGTCCATCAGCTCCATGAGATGATTAAGACCAGTGAAGTTGTCAGCTGGTCGGGAGGATAATATGGTGTGGAAGTTTGAAAATAAAGGTATTTTTTCAACTAATTTTGTGATACAGGCCATACAATCGGAGACGTTGTCGGCTGAGATTACGAGCTATAGCTTCACGAGCTCCTTTTGGAAAGGTTTCATACCTCCGAGAATTGAGCTTTTTGGGTGGTTTGTGCTAGTTGGTAGAGTTAACACCAAGGAGAGGTTGACCAAATTAGGAGTTAACATTCTAAGTGATAGTATGTGTGTACTGTATACTAAGAAAATAGAATCTGCGGAGCATTTATTTCTTCAGTGTGATGTTACATGGCAGGTGTAGTGCAAGTAATTGAGGTCACTTCGTAGAGAATGAGTAATTCCTGGAACCATTAAAGAACTGTTTGAGAGTTGGCATGGCATGCACAATAGACAACAAGGACAGAGGGTATGGATGATAGTGTTTTTTGCAATAATTTAAAACATTTGGTTGGAACGCAATGCACAAATTTTTAAGAATGAAAAAGTGGATATTGAGATAATTCACACACGGAGAGAGTTGAGCTACACAGAATAGTGTGGTTGTGATTCTGTAGGAGGCTGATGACAATAATGGAGATGCCAGGAGTTTGAGTGATTTCTATTGGTAGCTCTTTATGTTTTTGTATTTTTTTGTATATTCCACTGTAATGTGTTGAACTTCTTTTGTTTAAAAAAAAAAAAACTGTTTTTTATATTAACAGTTTAAATCATCATTTAAAAAAATAAATATATTAACAAAGTAAATCAAACATCACCTCATAATTAAAAAAAAATTATGAAAACAACAACTATGTGATAACTAGTAATGTAATCCGGCCACGTAGATGAGATTGTTTGTATGTTGTTTAGCCCTATATATATGAGCATGGTTCATGGTATCATCCGTCTCTGCTCCTTGTACTTAGTATATCATCGTACTAAGAAATCTTTGCCTTGTTGGGATATCTCATACATGATTCCCAACAAATCCAATAATCTTCTTATCCATTCTTTATTTTCCATGAACATGCAGAAAGAGAGAAAGAAGAAGATGAAGTGTTTACTGCTACAGATTCTGGGGTTGTTGGAGCCGTGGCCAAATATATATAACACCACCAGAAAGATAAGAGAGTAGTGATGATCTGACATTTGACCTTTGACCTGGGGGTTCTGTTCTGCCCTCTGATCTAGGCAAGTCTGATGCTTGGCTTTTATTTAAATAATTGAATTGATTTCCATCTCACATCTCTCTTGGAGAGGATGATGATCTATCATGATGGTCATTAATTAATTTTCTCATTTTATTTTATTATGTCTTTTCAGCAAGTTTATCATATATGTAAGATATGTTGTGTTACCAAAAGAAATGAACTCAAGTCTCTTATCTTCCTTGTTCAATTCAGTTCTTATTATTCTTGGCCTAGACTATAGATTATACATAGTAACTGTATCAAATATTAACATAGATACAGCGATGCCTCTAGTTAATATGGTTAAACGAATCAAGACGAAATACAAGCTAGATTCTTACATTTACATACTGCATAAATTACTGTTAGTAAAAAAGATTTCAATTTTTAGAATTTAACAAATTAGATTTAGTATACTTTTGTAGAAACATTGTGTAGTAACTTTAATAGTACTGGTGAGTTTTTGTCGGTTACTTTACTTGATTCAGTTTCTGAATTCTAAGATGTTTGAATAGTAGCCAGGAATTTCAATGGCAGAGTGCTCACCACGTTCAGGAGGGCCTCAAGGCTCATGAGTTATGAGTACTGTGATTCTAACGGATTAAATGCATTAAATAAATCAAATCTGCCTAATGCCTATAATTCACAGAACTCAGGAATTTTAGGAACCAATTAAAAAGCTAGCTAAGTCAGTTGAGTCTATAGTAGACACTTTAGATCGTGTTTGCTTTTTGGGACTGCGGGTGAAAAGTTAGGATTAAGTATCGTATTCGATGAATAGAGATTGAAATTAAAATTTTAATTTTAAACATAAATTTTAGCTTTTTTAGTATATTTAAAAAGTGAAGATACATAAATTAAAATATTTAAATATAAAAACTAAAATTTTAATAATATTTTTTTTAATTATTCTTATTAAATTTTTAAAATTTTAAATTTATCCTTTAAATTTAAACAAAATATGATACTAAAACATAACTCAATCTTATATTTTTTATATTAATTACATTATAAAAATTTAATTTAATTTTTATTTTTCGATATTAATCTCTCTTTTTTGCTCTTAGAGGATGAAGACATATCCTGCGTTAGTACCACATGTCCTCATCTTATTACAACGCATCACCTTTAATTAAACAAGATTAATGGTATGTTACTATACAAGTGCTGTTTAATGATAAACATCTAATTAAAGTTAACACTAGTTAAACTAACTTGAGTTAGTCGTATGATTAATTTATTCGTCTACTTAAATAAGTATTAAGAGTTTGAATCTCATTTTATGTATGCAGTAATTTATTGACTAACGATAAACCTTTAAATAAAATTCAAATTCATAACAAATTAATTTTTAATTTATTAAACTAAAAAATACTGTAGACAACAAAAAAAATTAACAAAAAAAATTAACACTAGTTGTAGTTGATGTGTGATACTTTACTATTACCTTCAAGAATCAAGATAGGTATAATATAATAATTATGGTGCAAACCTTGTTTTATTAGTTAATTATATAGTATTAAATAATCAATTATATTACGTAGATATTAAAATTAATTATTAATATAAAATATATTTTAAATATAAATATATATTAAAAATAAATTAAATTATATATATATTTATACATAAATATATTAATAATTAATTTTAGTGTAAGAATAACATTTTTTGTTAAATAATTAAAATGCTAAGCTGGTGTATGTGTCCCACCTGAGGAAAGAGATGCGCACCAACAAAACAACATAAAAAAAAAAGTGATATAAAACCGGCCATCATATCTAATTTCTATTAGCTTTTGTGACTCATCAAATGCCATAAAACGACAAACCAAAACGTGATGACTCTTTTTAATCTTATTATTGTTTGCTGATAACTTCAATGGCAGTTGGATTAATTAAACTGACCAAGACGCATAATTCATAATGCGATTTTAGTGTGAACCACTTGAGATATTCTCAACTTGTTTGTGTTTACTTCAACAATGAGGACAGTTGAAAAGATAATCTTTGTTTAATATAGAAATAAATAGAAGTGGCTGTTACACTGAAACTGAAAGATATATAAATAGAGTGAATTACTATTTTAGTATTTGAAAGATTTAGGTGCTGACTAAAAAAAATTTTAAAAGATATAATTGATAAAATAATTTTTGAATATTTTAAAAATAAGATAAAATAATCAATAAATACTTTTTTATAAGTGATAAAAAACTTTTTTATTTATCAAATAACTTATCTATTTGAACCAAATTTTTGTGGTAATATTTAAATGAATATTTAAAAAATTCACAAAAAATTCGAAAAATAATTTAATCTCTACTTTTTTTATTTTTTAAAATAATATGATCATTCACAAAATATTTTTTTAAGAAATTTACTTAACATAAAATTATCAAAATTTTAGAATAAAAAGATATTTTTTTAGTAATACTTACAAAAAATTAGATCAAAATCTAATTTCTAAAATCTTGTTTTAGAATATATATATTTAATATTTAGTTCATTTTGTCTCGTTTTTAAATTTTTCGAAAGCTTATTTATTGAGTTTACAGTTTACTCAATATAATGACGATGAATCTGTTTGGTTTCTTTGTGCTAGTTCCACTTATTCTCCATTGTAATTCAACTCTCATAGATAGATTGTGAATGTCAGATTGACGTGGGACATTGCCACAAAGATGGAGCAGAAAAAATCATATAGCCAAAAGAAACAAATTGACCCTCTTTTTTAGAGAAAAAGGCATAGATAGATTGGTGAAAAGAACAAACAATGAACCTTAATATTTTTGCTTCAGACAAGCATTGATCCTGTAAATAATTGTAGATCTCTTCCATTCTTTTATTAACTTTTAGATTAGATATATGATATGATATAGAAAAGGGATATGAGTTGTAGCCAACTAGCATTACTCATTACTTGCCTTGTTAAGGCTTAACCAGCTCCAATTATCTTATAATTAATTATTATTTATTATTCAAAACCATCATTATTGGATAACACCGTGGCAACTTTCTTGAACTGAGCTGATTTCCTTACACGCATATGAAAATTGAAAAGTGTTCATACATAAGATGCAAAAGAAAAAAATGGGACTGTGAATTATATCAACATAACTCGCCTTAACCAATCCTATTTCAAGATCATATGAACAGAACAATCTCGCATTAAATGAATGTTAACCAAGCATAGCAGTTCTCAAGTCTCAATGCCATGCAATTTTCAATATATCGACACCTACCAAAGAATAATACTTCCTCCGATTCAAAATATTTGTCGTTTTAACTTTTTTGATATATTAAAAAATCAATGTACTTAGATGCTAAATAAGTCAAAATACATTAATTTTTTAATGTATCAGAAAAATCAAAAGCAAAAGTGATTTTGAAACGGACGGTAGAATATATAAAATATAAAATAATACTACTACAACAGGACCTGAGCCAATACAACTGCTAGGTGACAAAATTTTTCTACATTACATTTGCCACTAACACCACTATGATGATACAAATATTTGCTGAATAAATGAAGCAAATTAATATCTACCACAGTCTACACCAATTCCTATGGTCAAATCAGCATAAGAAACAGAAAGTCCTGTTTCTAGCAATATCCCACTCTTCAAGGCCTTTCAGAAATGAACGGATGGCAAGATGTTCAGAAGCATATGTCATGAAAGATGCCAATATTATGCCCCCAACAACCATCAATCCTAACCTGTTAAAAGTATATAAGCATTACTTTAGTTTCATTAAAAAAAAAAAAAAAAGAATTGAGGGCAATGCACATTTTCAACTTAAAAACTACTTAGAACTTAAAAGTAGCTGCTACTGCTATGCAATGAACCAACAAACTACAAATTACAGGAGAAGGCAACTACTAAGGGCTTGTTTGCTACTAACGTAGAAGGGATTCTATGGCATCTCTGAAAAGAGATGATATTGGTTGACAAACCACAACTCAAGCTGAATCTGATAAGAGTAACTTCAGAATCACCAAGACGAAATTGACATTGAAAAAAATTTTAAGTGTCTTAACTAGATCTATTATGATGGCTTACACTAGGCATGCTTCTATTAGAGCTCTCCTTCTAAATAAGTTTAGTTCCAAGTTACCTAACAAACAGGGCAGTTATTCCAAAAACGAAAGGCAAGGATGGAGCCGCAATTGCCAGAAAGGCCATCCCTAAACCATAGAACCACGTAGTAGCATCACAAGATGAGGCTTGTCGTTGATGACCTGTAAATACCCCAAAAAGATAAAAAGATGTCAATTTTTTTTATATGGAATACAAATGTTGAGATCAAAACTCAAAGAAAGATAATACAATAAATAAGCTTTGGTCATGAGGTCATACGTTTTCCTGAATCGTAATCAGAAGACCCAGGTTGCGACAAGGACGACACTGCTTTTGATGCCACAATCTTTCCCCACTGATAAATCAAATGGAGATAACCTCCAAATAATATAAAGAAAATTGTGAATGTCCATTCATACATCAAAAGTAAACCAGTCCATGGCATCACTTGCCGAGGAATAATCGCAAGAGCTATTCCTAGAGACACCACTGCAGCCATAAAACAGACACAGATGGAAATGCCTCCCAAATAGACAGGAACCTTGAACTGAGAACCATTTAAGAGCTGTTCAACACCACAGAAAAGGAATTTATTGAGTCAATTGTCAAATATACATAAATAATAAGTCTAAGCATTTTGAATAACAAGATATAGACATTAAGACATAGACACAAGGCACAAATCACGGTGACTTGTGCAGTATTTGGCATGTGAGAGCCTCGGATGAGAAAGATCCAAATTCCCATTCAGAAAACAGAGGACGTAAAAGGCTGACCTGATGGGACGAACTGATTGTTGATGTCGAAATACTAGTATATGTAAGTGGTCCAGTTGATCTAATCTTGTAATAATAGCGTCTGAAATGATCACATAGCGAGCTTCTACAAAATGAAGACCCTTGATTCTGCAGGAAATACAATATTCCAATACTTACTTTAAAGCCCATTTGCTCAATGCTTGAGATATAAAGAAAAATATTAGTCCATGATTGCTGACCTTTAGAAATGAATGGTAGAAGCAGATGAGAAGAGCACAGAATGGTAGCAGAAAAAGAAACTTCACAAGAAAACTCTCTTTAGGATTTTGGCCCCCTCCCGTGCCAGGAAGGGATTCTGCAAGTTGTACTCTTATATCCTGCATAACCATAAAAGAAAAAGTCAGCATACTTTTATCACAAACTTCAAACCAAGCAGCATGGTACACAGAAAAAATGGGGAAGACAACGATTTTTCAAATATCATTAAAAGCGCAAAAGAGGATAGTAAGTTGCAGAAATACCTGCCAGACATCAACAGGTTTCAGAAGCCATGATGTCCACCAGTCCCAGGGCTTAAGAGGGCCAAGTGTGTAGTGAATCACACGGAGTTCATTCTCATCAACCATCCACTGAAAAAATATCATATTGATTAAGTTATTGAACTAAAAATTGAAAAGCAGCACTAAATAACCTCTTGTGAATATGTCATTATTAATGTAGGTCACCTGAATGGTATATATTATTTGATTATTACAAAACATCTGGGGACAACAGGCCACATATCGTTGATGAAAAAAGAGTAATTAAACATCAGGTATATTGAAGTATAGGACTCTTCTAGACGAAATATAGATTACGGCATTAGGCAGATAAATGAAGCTGGTATGAATAAGGATATCAAGTATCATTAAGTCAAGAGGGAGGAGAAGAAAAAGGGGCATATTTCATGTGCCTTACTGACTCTAATTACTTGAAAGGAATGTAACATCCTCTCATTACCTATATTCTAGTACCTTGTTAGCAAGCATGTAAAGACCAACATCAGCATTATACAGCGTTGAAAGTCGCTCCATTTGAGGAATGGGTCTGGACTTCAATGCCTCTGGGCTCAAATTTGGCTCAAAAACATGTGCATTTGGAAAATCAGAGTAATATGAATTGAGAAATCCTTGATCTCCTGTAAAGGGAGAAAGACAGAAGAAGATAACCGTTATCACGCTATCGAATTTGAACCGACTTCTCATATAGGTGTTTCCAACAGCGATACTAAAGGAACAAGTAATCATAGAATTTCAAATTGGTGTCTAAAATTTGTTTTACCTCCCGTGTATGACGCAAGAGTCTTCACTTTGCTCATCATGTCATTAAAAAGGGTTTCAGATGGCTCCACCACCATGACTCCCGAATTCAACCTCTCAGAATGCTTCAGATTAGCACAGAATTTTTGACATTTGAATAGATCATCAATATTTTTTACCACAATAGTGTCCGCGTCAAGATAAACAACTGCACATTCAAATTCATTACAAAAACAACAAATAAGCCATGCTCCGTATCCCACAATAAGAGAGGAAGCACAAATCCTTTAACATAAATTGCCTGCTCCAATTTGACTTAACTCAAAAGAAGCTAACAACATATTATTAAAAAAGGAAATGTTTCAAGATAATTAAACTTCATAGTAAAATGCTAAATGGAAATTAACCCTAAATAGAAACTTTACAAGTTTCCTCCTTATTGTTGTAACCAGATAACACTAAACAATAACACAAAGCCCCCAAGAAAATGTTACCTTTTTTGTAGTTAGTCATGTTAAATATTTTGAGCTTTGTGTAGACGCCCCAAAATCTCTTTGGACGCACTCGATTAGGATTTGCCAGTAAACTAATCATCTCAACTATCCATCCATCAGCCTGCAGAGAAAAAAAAAATAATAATCAAAATAAAATTTTGGGATTGATGACCAAAAATTAAGCAATTACGATGTGAAATGATTCACTTACCCTAAGAAGGTTTTTGGCATAATCGGAGACTCCATCGGAGACAAGAACGACCATGTCCTTGGTGGATCCAGTGTTACGTATGGATTTACCGAGAACTCGAACGCCCAACAAGAACTCATCACCGTAGAGAAGAGTGACATATGCCTCATCGGTCCTCACTGAAGCTCCCAATTGAACGAAAACCATCAAAATCACTATCAAACACGACCATGATGATGCCCTATGTGCTTTCATCATACCTCAAATCCCCGATGCTACTAGCGCTTCGAACTTGATGACAGTGAAATAAGTATAGGGGGAAAAGAAAAAAGGGAAAAAATGTTGAAACTTGAAATGAAAGGGGTTTGATTTGAGGAATATGTAGGTTATGTTCTTCTCATCTATGACCTTCTTTCTTTCTTCCTTCCTTCTGGGTGGTCTTCTCTGGCTGCGGCCTGCGGGCTTGCGATTTTTCTGATCCTCTGTGATCGGTTCCACGGGAATAAGCTGCACCGCGTTTCATTCTCTCTTTGACTTTGTTGATTTTCTTTTAAATGATATATTGAGCTCGGTCTAACGGAGTAACGGTTAGCGGTTTGTTATTGATTGGTGGATGTACAAAATAAAATTTAAATTTTTAATATTTATATAAATAGATTAGTAAATTAATTATTAAATTAATCTAATTTATTTTTTAAATTATATTTTTTTTTATGTTTTTTTAAAGTTAAATTCTATTCCATTAAAAGAATGGCGAATTCTATAGTGCCTATAAGTTTTTGTTTAAATGTTGCTTAACTTATTTTTTGTAGTAAATTTTAATTTTTTAAAAATTATTTATTTTATATCTTTTAAATAAAATAATAACTTTTAATCTTTTTTAGTAAATAGGCACTACATTATAGACACCGTAACATTCATCTAAAAGAATAGAATACAAAAACGAGGTTCATTTAAAACATCAATATACACAGGTAGTAGTGGAATTTTTCAATAAGTGTAAGAAAATAATCTAAATAGAGAATTAAAATAAACAGAAATTTTTTTCATATGGACTGTGTATTAATATTTTGGCTGAATATTTAGGAAGGAGGGATTTTGCTAGTTTGTGATGTCACAGTTGACATATAGGGAGCGTGATACCGGCGGTCCGTCAGAGGCGTGTGAGTTCTCCAGCAACACGCTGTGGGCGTGGTGAGGCGGGCGTATGCAGTTCCCTGACAATACGTAGTGGACGTGTTGCTTACAAATCAAGCAGATTTTGTAGAGGTTTTGCGCCTTCTCAATGTGCTGCAGCAACAGCAACACGGCGTGAGCATGTTGGAGGCTGTCTGCATGCAGGACAGCTCCTCCACCCCCGTAAGCAAATTAGTTTCGAATAAATTGTTTTTCTTAAAAACTCTTATTTTCGTTAAGCAAATTGATTTATCTAGTACTTTTAATAAAATTTTTAATATGTATGTTTAAAAAATAAAATTTTAATAAATTTTATTATAAGATAATTTAATTCTTAAAAAATATCATTAAAGAACAAATTAGTATTTTCTGCATACAAATCCATCATAAAATGATTCCTTATTTTTTCTTTTTTTTCTTTTTTTTCTCACCTATTGGGTCATTACTATTCTAATGATTCCTTTGACACCTACAATTGCTCACCTTTCTGGGCCTCAATTCACATCATATCTATTTTGCATTACAAACATTAAAACCCAACAAGCCCGTAAAGAAAATGGCCCAATGACCCACCTACCTTAACAAACTTCATTAGCCATTATCCCTAATAAAGGTGAGTGAGATACAGAAACGGAATACGTTCGATCACTCTCCATGCATCGTGTTTTATAGATGACACATCTGGACAACATAGCATGCTGACAAAGGAGGTCAGCACCATAGAAATTTCATCAAGTTATTGTCTATGCTTCAAGTTCAACAGATGGTAACCTGAGAGTTCAATTGGGTCCCTAATAATATATCGTAAGTTCTGCATGACACTGCTGAAACAAGCTTAGATTAGCTTATCAGCCAAAAAATCTTATTTATATTATCTTACACAAAATTGGTAGGTTTTCTATGGTACAATAAAATCAGTACTTAATGTGTGATTAACATTTTCTCATTTGAGCAAGCCCAAGAAAGGGGCATAAATATTCTGATAATTTGCTCTCTTCCTAACAGATACAAACAAATGTGGATGTGCAACATCACATCTAAAGATTTTTCCGTCCTAATTGCCAAGTTAACTGATCAGCAGCCGCCATAGCACGAGATGCCGGACCAATGGACCCTTCATACCTGTATACGTAGACATAAACTGTTAGAGAGTGCATCGGTAAAAATCCATGATAAAGGAGCTGAAATAATATGGCTTACAAAGCAACTAAGATATATGCTGCCGTTTGAATAACAATTGCACCTTCACCAGCAGGCTTTGATGTGTTTATGCACCTTCCACTAAACCAATTCTCGTGAATTGAGGTCACCAAGTCTGCCATCCAAATTTCAATGCACCATTGAAAAAGTCATGAGTCCAATGACATGAATTATTATACCATCAAATGCAAATTAACTTATAACATGCATCACCCTGCCCATCTACAATCCAGAACAAAAAATTTCAAACTTTGTGCTAAATAGCTGCAGCTGAAACCTTAATCTAGCTCAATTACTCATCAAGAATTCTGTGAAGCTACCAGTTGCTTGTAGAATTAGGGTTAGCTGATGAAGTTGGGAGTTTGAACTTGTACTAGACATATGTTCCTTGTAGTTTGTAAGTTCAGTACAAATGTTTACAATCCACCATATATCCGATAATCACAGGGATATGAACTAGCAGCTAATATCAGCTAGCCGTATTCGCTCGCACATACACACTAGCAGTGTCCTGTGATCATTCTAAATTAAATGTTAATTTCATAAGCTAAATCTCTTATTCACAGACTGCACACATAGTTGAACAAGCATCATATATGATCCACTAGTTCAGCTATCCAAGAACCCTAAATTCTTGATTCTTAAGAGCATAAGGCATACAAAAATTGCAGCTTACACTCATTGGAGGCAATAATGAAGGTTTCTGATTGGAGTTGATTGCGCTTGATGAAGTCTAGAAAGTGAGTCAATTCCATGGGATTGGCTTTGATTCCTTCCTGTTCAGCACTGCCAGCATCCAATGAACCCAAACATGGATCAAAATAATGTAAAAAAGGAAAAATCATATGAAGAATAGAGGATAATGGTGGTGCTTACATGGTAGACAACAAGCGAGAGGGTCCAGTTGGGTCATAATTAATCAACAAAGCAGCTTTCAAAGGGTGACCTAAACGACACAATAGTTTAAAACTCAAACATAAAGAGTGCTATTAAGAGGTTAATTAAGAGGGAAGACATTGCTCACCAGAATGACCAACGTTAGAGGAAGCCCACTTATCCCACGTTTTATGCACAAAACTCCAATCCATAAACCCTAAACCCTAACTAAACAAAATTGAAGGAAATAAACCATAGTTTTCAGAATCGAACTAGTAATCAAACCAGTTGGACTACTGGGTTACTGGGTAACCGGTTGACCCGGTCTCACTTAAATAATCAATTGTCCAGATATTAATCAAGAAAAAGAAAACACCCTGAAAATGAACGTTACAATGCAAAAGCTGAAATTATATTTTTTGTTTTTCAATGAAATATATTCCATTGGAAAATAAACTAATACAGCAGCATTCCAATATTCTTTTTGTGAACATGAACAATCCTCTAGAAAAACCTAAGTGTGTGGCTGTGACTTGTGATTATGTTTTGATGTGCCACAGTATATCTTCTACAGTGACTCCTTTTCTTTTTTGCACTTTTTAGCATCTTTGATCTAAACGTGCAATGGAAAACAAAAGGGCCAAAGAACAGAACATAGAAGACCCTTCCTGAATGAAGAAAAAGACAAATATAACAAAAAAAACCTTCAACTCAAACCAAAATTCCACGTTGAAATCTTTTTTTCCGATACTTCAACCCACCCACAAAGAAGCCCATAGAAGGGGTGGGCATTGCAGTAAAAAATCAACAAATCCAGGCAGAAACACACCCGGTCACAAGCACAGCAATAAGATACAAACAGAAAACAGTCCTCAAAACAAACAACAAACTAAAACTAACAGATAAGCCACATAGGAAAGACTAAAGGCTACAGATTAAGGTAAACCGAAACACCCTCATGCACTCCCAGATTCTAGCTTTCTATTGATCCAATTCCTTTGCCAAAGATCCTTCAAAGTTAATACTTCACCGTACAAGTCCTCTAATTGTTAACCTTCCCATTTTCTCTCTTTTTAAAACAAACTCTTATTTATTACCACTGACCTCGAAATCAAACTATTGCAAAGTGATTAATCCACTGAGGAAATTAAAGAGTGCTACACAACACCAGAAGAAAGACCCTTTATCATTTGATTATCAAGCTAGGAGATAAATTTTATAGTGTATGTCTTCTGCTCTATTATCTATCTCAGATTCTCCAACTTTAATATACAAGCCTAAAGAAAGGAAAAGAACATAAATCAATTAGTCTTACATACAAATATAACTCATCTAAACCTATTACAAATTAAATCAATCAGTTTTACATATAAATACATTAATATACTAAAACAGCAAAAATCAGTATAAAAAATTAATAAGAATAACTAAAAAAGGGACTCACCTACACTACACTGCAGAAGCAGAAAGTCAGAAACAAATTCAGGGACGGTTTTCCAACTTGGGGCTGTTGCAGAGCAGGCCACCGGCGAGAGAGATCAGAGCTTCGAAGAGGAGCCAACACGATGACAACGGAGGAAGCAGAGGCAGAGACAGGCGAGGCACGGCGGAGCCAAGGCGGCCGGGACGACACAGACAGAGAAGGCAGAGGCCAGCAGACACCGGCGGCGCGGGGACGAGGTAGAGGAACCGGTGAGGGGAGTGACGAGTGATGACCTCCGTCGTTGACTGCCGTTTTGTTCGGAGGTGACCGTGCGAAACTGCGGTGAGTGAATCTGTAACTCACTGACTCTTGGGAGAGAGTGACCTGTGACTGATTGGGGCCTTGGGGTGCCGTTGGGAAATTAGGGTTTTGTATTTATTTTTTTAAACCAAAACAGCATCGAATTGAAAGAGGATTTTAAAAAGGAAAAAAAAAAAATTGACCCGGTTCGTTTTCAAAACTGGATGGGTCACCGATTTTTATAAAACCGGCATAGGTCAACCCGATTCTCATAGGTTTTGATGTAACGTTTGGTACTAATAACAAGTATAATCACCCGTGACATGCACGTGAGAAGATTGAAATTATAATTTTAAATTATTTTTTTGAAATAAATTTAAATTATAATAATTTGATTAATAAAAAAGTAATATATTATGCATTGTTTTTTTTTTAATTCGATATTAATTGGATTAATTCTAAAATAGTTATTAATCGGTTTTAATAATGTACTTTTTTCAATAAATCACACATGTATACTGAATGTGATCATAAATAATATAGTAATAATAGTTAAATCCACCAACAAATATATTAGCTATATTATCACACTATTAAACAAATTAAATATAAAGACTATTAATACTTATAAATTTATAAAATCGTACTTTCTTTGATTCGTGCGAGAGTTTACTTGTCAAATAAATTTAAAATATAAACAAAAAATATTTATAAGATGGACCTAGCATCACTTGAAAGAATCATGGAAAATAATCAACTTATCTTGTCATCCATGAGAACCATTTCTACATAAGTCGTCTTGTTCTTGTCAAATTTGTATGGGACTTTCCATAACCTTATAATTCTTGCCTTTATTTTTCAAACTTTTTCATTACATAATCTACCGTACCATAGGTAACAATATTGATAGAATCGTAATTAGTAGCCCTTAGGTATGAAAAATAATAAACAGAAGAAAATTTATGTCCGAGGTACGAATTTTTTAAATGATAAATTAAATAATTGTAACAATTCACTGTTACTCATTCTCTCTGTATATATATATACACTAATTATATATATACACTAATTATACACGGTAATAATTAGCAAATATCTTCAATGGAGATACTTACTACAGTTAGGTGAAATTTATTTCATTATATTTTATTAACCTTTATGATTAATTCAATAGAGATACTTACTCAATATATATGTTATCTACATTAATTATATGCCAATATTTTTAGAAAAGAGCTAAAAGAGGAGATATATAAATATATATAATATCATTGCTATATAGGAAGTAGGGCTGTCAAACGGGCTAGTCCGGTCCATTTAGGCCCAACCCATTAAGCCAGTGGGTTAAATGGGCTGGCCCGTTTAAGCCCACTTTATTCGCAGGCCAGAATTTTAATTTCTAACCCGGACCGTTTATGGTCAGTCCAATGGGTTAAACGGGCCAGCCCGTTTATCATTTAATTTTATTTTTTGAAAAATATTTTGACAAAAAATACCACTTTTAGGTCAAAAATCTTTAAAAATAATATTTTTTTAGCTGATAGGTCTGATTTTCAGGTCGAATCAAGAGAAATATCAACTAAAAGTACTGATTTTTTTGAAAAAAATGTAAAAAAAAAAATAAACGGGCCACCCATTTAGCACACAGGCTAGCCCGAAATTTAAACGGGTTTAATTTTACCTCTAATATAATTAAAATTGTTGAATATTGATTATAATTAATTAATTTATATAAATTATAATAAATTGTGAGATTTGAATGGCTAATCAAATTAATTAATTGATATAATTAATTAATTATAATTGATTTGCTTTGACAAATTAAATGAAATAGATTTGGAAACACCTCAAGAGCATGCCACATCAGTTCCATTATTAAATACAAAAATTCTATTTTTATATAATAGAATAGAATAGAATAGAATAGATAGATAATAAAGATATTTTCTTAAATTAGTGTAATTATACATTATTCATTAAATATTTATTATAATATTATAATATAATTATAATAAAAATATTTTTATAAAATAAATTTATTTAGAGAAATATAAATTGGTTATCAATGGCGGGTGCCATTATCATATAATTATCATATTATATTATTATTATCATTATTATTATCAATATAATTAAAATGATCAAAAATATTTTCGATTGATAATTGATAAGTAGTTTAATAATGTATTAAATATTGATTTCATATAACTATAATAAAGATATTTTCTTAAATTAGTATAATTATGTATTATTGCTTACATGCTAATTATAGTATAATTATAATAAAGATATTTTTATAAAATAAACTTAGAAGAGAAAATAGTGTATTAATTTTGGCGGGAAAATAGATTCACGAGGAATCGACACCTCACTTTTATTAGTTAGAAGAAAACACAATTTTAGTATATTAAGTATATATATATATATATATATATATATATATATATATATATATAATTACAAACGGTATGAATTTTTAATGCAGATACTAATTGCTACTAATAGAAAAAAATTATATAAATAGAAATTATTCAATCAATTTCGTATGACAAAACAATGGTTAACAAAAGGTATGGAATCTTTTTTTGACATACGTATTATGCCATACGTATAAATTATACGGGATATTTTATAACTTCATATATATATGTATAACAAAGCAGTTTAATATTATATTTTATCTATATTAATTATATGTCAAAATTCTGAAAAAAGAGATAAAAGTGGAGATATATAAATATGTATAATATTATTGTTATATATGAAGCAGTTTTATATTACTATAATTATAGAGACTTATTATAATTATATCAAATTTAATTATGACTGTAAATAAATAAAATAGGAAACAATCAATACTAATTTTTTTCTTTTTATAGTCAAAATTTACTGTAAATATTAAAAATAAAATCACTAATGATTAAAAATTTGAGTAGAAAATAAAACTCCATAAGCTAAATTCAATTTGTTAACTAATTAATTTGATGTACATATATTATTATTATTATTATTATTATTATTATTATTATATATTGACTAAAACTGTGAATACATACTAATAAAATTATTACATACGAATGAGAATTAGAATTTTACCAATTATATAAATTCAAAATTATTATTATTATTATTGAATAATGATGATAATTCATGTGATAATGAATATTACCTATAAAATATCTAAAATTAAATAATATTCAACAGTAATTATGTAACAATTATAATTCAAAAATTACTGTATATGAAGTCACGTGAATGATTATTATAATTGATATAATAATTGCTATAATTGCTACATATTCTCAATCTTATAGGTTGTATCAATTTAACTATATCAATTATATTCAAATTAGTAGTCAATTATTTTTATGAAAATTCTTGCTATAATCAGGTTATACTTATGAGATTATCTTGTATTAATCGTTATAATTAATTTAATAAAGATATTTATTAAGTATATATGTTATCAATATTAATTATATGCCGATATATATTTGTAAGAATGAGTTTAAAAAAGTGATATATAAATATATAATATTATTGTTATATAAAAGTTAGATTTAAATAATATATTAAATATTGATTTGATATAATTATAATAAAAATATTTTTCTAAAATAATATAATCATACATTATTCATGAGCTAATTATAATGCAATTAAATATATAATAATATTCTATATTATTTATTTACCGTCATGATTTGATTTGATTGTTTTCTAATTTATTTACTTACATAAATAATTAAAATATATAACATAACTATCGTAATTATTATAATTTTATGATATAATTATAATTAACATATTTTATCATAATTAAATATTGATTTGATATAATTATAATGAAAATTTTTTTCTAAAATAATATAATCATATATTATTTATGAGATAATTATAATGCAATTAAAGATATTATTATATCATAATGTCTACTTACTATATTAATATAATATCAAAAGATACATGTTTCATTATTTTTTATAGATAAAATCGATTTTTATTGGCAACTAAATTGTGCTTAGGACAACGAAAAATTATATATTTAGGTAGAATTTTTTTTGTCAAATATAATGAAAATATCAATAAAAAATAAAGAATAAAAATAAACTTAAATAATATACTTGACACCACTTTATTTTATTAATTATTAAATTATTTAAAAATAGTACATCCACGAAAAATAATCATAATATATAAATTGAGGCAATAATTTAAAATTCTCTAATTATAATTAAATCAAATACTAATATTAAAACCAAAATTACTTAAACAATATTGAATCTATTCTAGTCTTTAGTCACGTATAGTATAAAGTCATTCTCGTAACGACAACCAACTGAAATAATATCGTAAGTATCAACATTTAAAATTCGTACAAATTTAAAATTAATAGTACATCAACAGAGTTAAAAACACAATGAAAAGGATGACAAAAGTATTGAGAGTTTGGGACATTTATTTTGCAGCTCACAATAAAAATCTGAGGACACTTGCTGCAATAAGAGCAATTAAAAAAAAAGAAAAACAAAATCTGAATTTGAACCAAATTGACCAATTTAGGATGGTGAATCTAATGAGAAATTATGCAACCGAATAATTATAATAATTTGATAAAAAAGGAGGATGAGTAAATTATAAATGTTAGATAATTAAAATTATTGATAAGTAGTTTAATAACGATCTACTTAATTTTAATTATTTTAATTATAAAAATAAATTACAAATGTTAGATAATTAAAATTATTGATAAGTAGTTTAATAATGCATTAATAATTAAAATATCACAACTGATATTACAATTTTAATCGAATAATTAAAATTATAATAATTTACTCATCCTCCTTTAACCACATTCTATTAGGTTGGTCATAATAGGTGAATAGATCCAACAATCATTCGGTAAAGTAGAAATTATTGCCCCTTCTTTGAACGCTTACATCAATGTAGTTGGAATCCGAATCAGTGAAGACAACTCGATGAGGTATTTTATAGATGTGATGCATTGTAAACGATTGTGGTAAAAGACAATTGAATTGGAACATTAGACGATAAGAACAACTTAGAGTAACAACAATTAATAAATTATTAAAAGAATAATATAATAGAATGAGTATATGAAAAATATTATAGAAAATTATAAATTGTACCTTAAAAGGATCAACTTTAATAAAAAATGAAGAATACATTCTTATTCAATGAAGTAGTAAAAAAAATACTAAATATAAAATTATGAGCTGACTCTCAAATTTAGATGTATGTACGACAGAAAAATACTATTTATAGACCTTAGTAAAACAAAAATAAATAGGTAAATTAATTACTATTAAGGCAATTTGTTATTATGTACGGTAATTACGCATTATAATTGATAAGTAGTTTAATAGTGCATTAAATATTGATTTGATATAATTATAATGAAGATATGTTCTTAAATTAGTATAATTATATATTATTCATAAAATATTAAATATAATATAACAATATAATTATAATAAATAATTTAGAATAGATGAAAAATTTTATTCGTTTTGGAGGGAAAACAGACTCACGAGAGAGTGACACGTCACCCTTATTAGCTGGGGGAAAACCCAGTTTTAGTATATTAAGTAGACAAGTTAAACCCCAAAGTGGTTCCTGAGATTCACAAAATGCACCGATTTAGTCCCTGAATTTTCAATTGCACTAATTAAGTCCTTCAGATTGGAAAAAATGCATCAAGGTGGTCCCCCTCGTATTTTCCGGTCATGTTCGTTGTCGGCGGGAGTGACGTGACCAATGAGTGCCACGCTGGAGTGTCTAACGGTTGGATGATGTGGCAAATGAAAGTTTTTAAGACCCAATTTGGTCCCTGACCCCTTTTTAAACCCTAACTCACAAGTAGTGCAGCACTTCTTCGTCAGCTACGTTCTTCATCTTCATCTTCTTCTTCTTCTTCTTCCCTGGTCATTCTCGTACCCATTGCTTTGCTGGTTGGACGATGGTTGGACGTGCAGTTGAAGGAGAGGGAAGTTCAATGCGATCAACCACAAGGAGGCCAAGTCAGAGTAGAGGCACGCGAGTACCAGAGCGGTGTGGGTGTGAGAAATGTCCTGTGTTCTGATGGTCTGGAACGGAAACTCACCCAAATAAGCCCTTCTTTGGATGCCCGAATTACAACGTGAGTGTTTCCTGAAGATGTGTTGTTGACTATTTTGATGGTAACTGTTAAATTTCATGTTCACAGAGTAGTGAAAGAAGATGGTGTGGGTTTTTTCGATGGGTAGACATTGATGAAGATGATAAAGAAAATTTGGAAGACACTGTGGCATACAACAATGAAGAAGTGAACGTTAGTCTTGCTTTGAGGATTGAAAATTCGGAGGCTGAGTTAAGGACCCAGAAATATATGATGCAAATGTTAGGGTTGCTGTTTTTTTCTCTGTTAGTTGTTGTTTTAGTCGTGATGGTAAAAATGTAAGAACTGTGTTTAAAAGCATCTGTTAATAAATGTATGGAAATTGTTTAGCTTATTGGTGTATTATTTATAGATTGATTTTACAAAAATAGAATACAAACTAAATGAAGAGAAGAGGTAAATTGATAATAGCAGTTGTAGAGTATAAACAAAACATTGTCAATGTAACACAGTATCATTTGACCACATAAAGATAAACAAACTGGAACAGCTACATTGGAGCATAAACTCTGTTATAGTATTTACTACTAGAAAATCAAAATAAACCAAACAGTCTAGCTAAGAGCCATTCCTTTAGAGAAATAACAAAAAAAACCCAAAAAAATCAACCAATGCCCAAATCCCATATATATTCTTAAACAAGCTGATAGAACATCCAAAATCAAGGGTTTTTCTTCCGTGGCGCCTTGAACTATGGTGTTGGAACAAACTTCATGAACCTTTCCAACCTTGAAGATGTAGCTGCACTTGCTCCTTGCATGAGATCGACAGAAGTAGTTACTGGTTGTTGTGGCGTCCTCCTTTTGGTTGGTAATTTAGGTGGCCTTGTTGTTGTTGGTGGTGGTGTCTGCGTAAAGTGTAATAATTTGTATGAATAGTGTAAATAGGAAGTAAACAACAAATATTTTGGAATCTTTTATACCTCATCTTGTGTTCCACCATAGTTTGGTTGGGATAATTCAACCTCTTCAGCTTGCGATGCAGACACTGGTGGTGGAATGTCAGCTGCTGGTGGTCCCGGAGTGACAGTGTTGCTTGATTCAGTTGCTGGTGTACTCCCACTAGCACTTGCTTTGGCCTTGAAAGCTGCCACAGTAGCTGCTGCAGCTGTAAGAGCAGCAACAAGCTCATCAGCTCTCTTCTGTTTGCAACCCCTCTTGGTGTGGCCCTTTACACCATAATAAGTGCATGTGAATGGCTTGAGCTGTCTCTTTAGGGTAACAGTATGCTTAGCTTTCTTGTTTACACTAGTACCCTTATCAGCATCCTTTCTTCTTTTGGTTGTGAGCTTTCCTGGTTTCCGTTTGATGTTTGGAGCCTGGGGCTGACTATATGCTGATTTTTTCCACATGGATGGGCCCGGGAGAGGATTGATGTAATGTTCATAGGTCTTCCTGTATGACTCCATTGTGACCAAGGGGTGACAGAAATCCTCTGGTCTCCTGTTCACCCGTGCAAGAGCAGCACAGGCGTGAACACAGGGAATGCCTAAAGCACACCAAACAAAAGGCAGTTCAAGTCCAGACCATGCCATTGAATAGTTCAAGTAAAAACAGCCTAAATTGAATATGATGATAATGTAAATGAATTTAATGAAAATAAATATAATTTTAGTGTAACTTTACCTGTTAACATCCAGAACTGGCAGGTGCAAAGTCTTTTTCCTAGATCGACAACCATGTTTGTTGGTTGTTCATGGACCTCAAACTTTTCATAGGCTTCATCCCCCAGTCCATATAAGAACCCAGTTCTTTGACTCTTTCCTTACCTTCTCTTGGGCTTCTGGTTCTGCTTGGGTTTTTTATTCTGCTTGACAGTTGGGGTTGTATTGGGCTTTGTGGTGGGTTTTGGGTTGGGTATATGATGGAGTTTAGGGTTCTCATGTTCAGCCATGGACTTCGTGTCATCATGTGTAGGTCTTGTGGTGGGGGTGTTAGCATGAACTGCGATTGCAATTGGACTGTTTGGAATGAGAATTGGAGTAGGAGGAGCTGGGTCAGGATCACATTTGTCATGTGGCATTTCATTTAAGGTATACTCAGAGGTGTTCTTCTTATTTAAGTCACCACCAGGCTCCTATTCTGGAATATAATCCAGACACAGGACAGCTTCTTTCCCCTCCATCAGTTCAGGTGTCGAAACTCCATGTTCGAAATAAACATCAACTACTCCATCATTCCTTTGTGCATGGAAGCACATTTCCCTTAATTCATCATCAGTGGTCAGAGCTCTCAATCCAACCTCTAAACTCCTCTCTAGAACCAACCACCAGCACTCAACTACCTTGTCATATCCCAACTCCTTAAAATAGTTCCTAACGAAGAAGACGTCAAGTGTATCCTCATCTAAATCTCCTAAGCAAGCTCTATTATTAGGTGAGTAAACCAAATTTCCATCAACATTCTTCTTAAACGTTCCACCATGATGGAACATTATATCCAGCAACTTTTCCATCTGTAATGAAAAAAAAAATATACAACATTTTTACTAACATATCGAATCAGCAAACAACAACATACCATATTCCAAAATTGCTAACTAACAACTACTTTAGTCACTATGCCATTATAGAAATACCCATATTTTCAATTTGAAAATAGAGCATTCCAATAACCCCTACCCGCACTACCCAATGCAAAAACCCTAGCTACTAACATAGTATCCATGGTTTTCCATCAGTCTACACCAATTTTCCAAGTAAAATCCATAACGATGGATACCTTACCACTATGTAAAACAGAACAAGACTATCTAATATACTGCATGCCTACCTCTGTCACAGGAGATTTCACGCAGAATATTTGCTCCTTCCTTCACCGATCTTTAGCCAACGCTGACTACGTTCCTCTGAATTCCAAATTGTTTCACTATGAAAATCCACACCAGGGCTCTCCAATGCCAGGGTTTGGTGCTTTCAGTTCAAGGGAAGATGAAGAAGACGAAGTGATCTTTGAATATTGGGAGAGGGGGGTTTGAACGTTTTGTATATGCTTACTTGAAACGGTGTCGTCTATTAGTGGGTTTAGCACCAAAACCCAATACGATGACGTTTTACACTCCTCCAGCGTGGCACTCATTGGCCACGTCACTCCCTCCGGCAACGAACATGATTGGAAAATACGAGGGGGACCACCTTGATGCATTTTTTCCAATATGGAGGACTTAATTAGTGCAATTAGGAAGTCGGGGACTAAATCGGTGCATTTTGTGAATCTCAGGGACCACTTTGGGGTTTAACTCACAATTTAGCCCGATTTGGCAGTTGGATGGGCAAATTTTTTATTTGATCGAATAAGTCAGTCCAATTTTTACAACTATACCAAAAATAAAATAAAAAAGAAGGAGTTGTTTTATCGATGTTGTGTACTACACGATGTTGCTGAAGGTTTCTGAGCTTACCTTCTTCCTATTTCATACGACAAACATCGAAAATTGGCCATTGGTCTATAACAAAAATTTTCTTTTTTATTTTTATAGGGTTAAAGTGGTTCATAAAATTGTATTTGTTTCAAGTCTAAGAACACTGAAATTAGTTGGTCTTTTATTTGTTAATATTGGGCTAGTTTAAATATATTTGCTAAAAATAGTCCATTTGGTGTGTAATATAATTTTATGAAGAACAATATTGGGAGGACGAAATTGTCTGTCCAGTCATCAAGCCCAAATGAAGGAGGCGAATTGTGACTGTGCCACCAAAAAACGAGGGCAGCATTAGAGATGGAGGCCCAATTTGAGGGGCATTTTCGAGACTTCATGAAAAAGCACTCCCATTTTGAATACCACAAACTAACCGACAAGTGTATCGGGTCGTACCAAGTAATAACTCAGGTGAGTGAGTGTTAATCCCACAAGAATTAATGGACGGATCAACAATAGTTGAGTGATTAAGCTAGTCAGACAAGTTAAAATGAGTGGTTTTAAGTTCAAATAGCATAAAATAGTAAATCATAGAGTGCAAGAAAGCAAACAGCGAATTGTTGGTGAGATTAATATAAGAAAATAGTTAACATTTTGGAGATGTTTAAATTTTCGGATTAACAATTCTCATTAACTATTTTAATCATGCAAAGATTCAATTCATACAAACTTTAAGTGATTAAACCCTAATTCCTTAGTAATTTAATCTCCTCTAATCCAATCGACCGCTAATTTCATGGTTACTTAATTTAAATAAAAGGTTAAGTCTAATTCTAGTTTATGAGCCAAACAAACCCTAAGTACCAAAAAATAAGGCGATTATATATCACGTATTACGTTAAATCCAAATAATTAGAGAGTTGTGAGGAATTGATTTCAAGCTGTAATTCTAGTGATATAACTTTTCCAAGATTCAATAAGAATTCAAATAGAAAAAGAGTTATCTTCCAATATATTCTAATTCCTAGGATAAAGAACGAAATCAATCCTTGAATTTAAATTAGTGCATTGATTAAGAGTAGAAAGACAATAGTATTAATCCATTAAAATAAACAGAACTTCTAACCTTAACAATGGAGGTTTAGTTGCTCATGACTCAGAGAAAAACCTAAAGTTAAAAATGTAAAAGTGCCGAATGAGAAAGAAAAAGAGAAGAGATTTTGAAGAGCTGAATCTTTTCTCCTTTTATATTTAATCCTAATTGATAAAAAATTAAATTTTTAAAATCCTATAAAATATCTTTTCTTAATTTAAAAATTAAATTAAAAACCAAAAACTATCTTCTGTGGAATTGCTTGACACAGACCTGGCACTAAACACCGAGCAGTGGTGTTTAGCATCACCAAACAAAATGCAATTTTAACTTTTTGTATCACCGGCGCTAAACGCTGGGTAGTGGCGTTTAACGCCACCTTCACAAATTCCTTGCACAAATTACGAGTCACCTAGCGCTAAATGCCGAGTCGTGGCGTTTAGTGCCAGCTTCACAGAATGCTTGCACAAATCACGAGGCTCGGTGTTTAGCGCCAACTTGATAGTAACTATCTTTCTCACTTTTCTACTACATAAACTCTGTCAAACTCGTCCGAATGTCTTTTATAATTAACAAAATAGCAGTACGACTCAAAGTAGCATTCATGATGGTCTAAAATACCAAATCTCATAAAAACTCAACAAATCCACATCTAAATTACTAAGAAAAGATAGGAAAGATGTTCACGCATCACAACACCAAACTTAAATCGTTGTTTATCCTCAAGCAACTGAAAACAATAGAAACTCGAGATGTAAATTTGCCTAAGAGTTGAGTTTTCAATCAAGCTCCTGTCTATCTTCTGAGTGAGGTTGATGATACTGTGATTATGAGTAGTTTTGACATCTCACTGTCCCTTGAAGACTCAGGAATGCCAATATCATTCAGAACTAGAATATGGATGATGTTATGGATTCTCTCTCTTTTAAATTTCAATTAATCCTTGAACATAATATTTTCTTTTTTTTTTCTTTGGTGTTTTGTACCTTGAGCCTAACCGTGACTCTAAATGTTTTGTCTCAAACTTTGCTCGACACAGAAACACCACAAGCACTTAACTAGGGAATTCTTTGAGCTTTGATTTTTCTATTAATTTTCCCAGTTAGTGGTGCTCAGATCCTTTAGCTTCTCTTTATTTGTACTTGACTTTGACTCTAAGTGTTCTATCTCAAGAGTTACTTGACACATTCACACCACAAGCATACAGTTAGAAAAATAACTCTTTGAGCTTTGATCATTTTTAACCTTCCTAGCCATTAATGTTCAGAGCCTTAGACCTTACGTTTTATTTTTATTTTTTTTGCTGTTTCTTTTGTTTTAAGGATCAACTTCTTGTTTAATTTTTAAAGAATTCATAATACTTCTCTAAATTCTTGTTCCTCATGAATTAACTTTCTTTGTTCTAAGATCAAATATGCACTGTTCTTTTTCATGCATTCAGAGTTACAAATAAATACCACTACATCTAATTAAATAAGATAATTGTAAATATGAACTCAACTGCTTATGCATTACACCACTTTCCTCTTCTATTTTTTTTTTTAATTTAAGCTGAGTGAGCTATACATGAGAATTTTTTTTAAATAAACATAAAAATAATTATAACTAAATAAACTAAACAGACCGAAAACACTAAATATCATGTAAAGGACAGAAAATAAAGTAACAGAAAATAAGAAATAACAAAATAAGAACGGAAAGGAAAAATAGAACGAAAGAAAATACAACCACCTGAGTCATCCCGGTGGTCGTCTTCTCCAACCGACTGAGCTCCTTGGTATCCTCTCAGTCGCCCTATGTCTAGTCTCATCTGGGTGAGCTCCTAGTGCTAACTCTGCTGCTCAGCCAAAACCTGCTAAAGGAGGGCACCATGACCATCCTGGCCAATCACCAGCTGCTCAATGGATGAGGTAAGCTGATGCCAAACTCCTGTGGTGGAAAGTAGTGTCCCTGAGACATCATGGGCTGCTCCTGCTGAAGAGGGAGAATCGGCTCTCCCTCGGCTGCGGGATTGTCTCTCAGGGACTGTGCATATTCTCTGGCATACTCCATAGTCGTCCTTCTAGAGATTGGCCTCTCTATGAGGATGAGGATGTCGTTCTCTAGGCGCACTCTTGTAGCATCACAGAGGCGGTGGATGAGATGTAGGAAGGCCAGCTTGACATGTGTGGAGGCGTTGGAGGCAATGCTGTATATCTGCTGTGGAATTGTGAGCTTCACCTCCATCTCATTCCCTAGCATGATGCAGTGGATCATAACAGTTCGGTCCACGATAACCTCAGAGCGTTACTAGTCAGAATAATGGAGCATTGCATAAACTCCAACCAACCTCGGGCTACCGGCTTCAAATCATGCCACCCCAGCTGATTTGGTTGCCCTTCTAAATTCAGCCTCTATTGGGCTCCCAGGAGGCATATGTATGGAAGAATCTGATCATGTCTCTGATCACCACACATCCTCTCAATATAGGAATGATCATTATCCCTCAGAGGTGGTAGTTGGAGTGCCTCCCTCATACTCCTTGGGCCGAAGTCTAGAATCCTCTCTCTTGTCATAGTGTGGTAGTTCTTGGGACTGGGATCACACCCCACACATGCTTGTATGTAACCCACACATTTCCATAAAATTTCTGGACCTTCAGTTGGACCACATCAGTATGCGATTTACATAATGTTCCCCAGCCTCTTCTCTGTATCTGCTCCTAAATCTTCGGATACTCATCTAACTTGAGATCAAACTAGACTTCAGGAATCACTTTTTTTTTACTGGTGATCTCAAAGAAGTGATATTCGTACACTTTAGAGCTGAACCGGTTGGCATCAAATGGACCAGTCTGAGGGGCCTTTTCCTTCCTCTTCCTTGAAGAGGACTCTCCTTCCTTTGGTGCCATGTATAATAGTTAAAGAACAAGCAGCGCGACCACACCAAACTTAAAAATTTTACTCATCCCCGAGTAAAGAAAATCAGAAAATAGAGGATGGAGAAATAGAAAGGATGTGCAATGGGTGCAAAAAAGGTAATTTTTGGGTGGAGAAGGGAGGGTGAAATAGAAGAAGAAAAGTAAAAAGGGGTTACTAAGCACCTGTATCAACACCTCCTCTTCATCATGACTCAAAGAGGAGTTAATAATCACTGGATAAGAATCTTGCTCGCCTAGAAAAGCATACTTAAGAGAGGGAGGCAAGGGCTTCAACTCAATCTTGGGTGGGCCTTCCTCCTTAGTATGCGTGTTTGGTTCCCCCTTCTGTGGTGGTGAATCATCAATCTCTAGCAAACCATCCTCTGAATGGGGTTCCAAAACAATATCAAGGACCTCTTGAATCAATGGCTCAATTAAATCAACTCTCGTACATCCTTCAGAATCATTAGGATGTTGCAAGGCCTCAAGCACATTAAGATCAACCTCTTCACCATTGCCTCTCAGAGTCAACTCACCCTTTTGCACATCAATAAGGGCTTTCCCTGTATCTAGAAAAGGTCTTCTCAAAATAATGAAAGCATTCACATCTTCTTCCATATCCAGTATCACAAAATCAGCAAGAAAAATGAAGGGTCCTACTTTCACTAGTAAATTCTCAACAACTCCAAGAGGATATTTAATTGAAAGGTCAGCAAGTTGAAGAAAAATTCTTGTAGGTTTTACCTCATCAATTTGGAGCTTTCTCATAAAAGAAAGTGGCATGAGATTGATGCATACTACAAGATCACATAATGCCCTCTGAATAGTAATATCTCCAATGGTGCAAGGAATTAAAAAGCTTCTCGGATCTTGCATCTTCTCCAGGAGAACCTGCTGGATAATTGCACTGAATTTCTTGGTGAGCACCGCATTTTCACTCTCTTTTCAATTTCTCTTATTGGTCAATAATTCCTTCATGAATTTAGCATAGAGAGACAATTGCTCCAAAGCTTTTGCAAAAGGAATGTTGATCTGAAGCTTTCTGAAGACTTCTAGGAATATTGAGAATTGCTTGTCTTTGGATGCCTTCTGAAGCCTCTGAGGATATGAAATTTTTGGCTTGTACTCAAGCACTAGAGACTTCACTTTGTATTGCTCCTCTCAGGGGCGTGCTCCACTTTGTTTTGAATCTCCTCCGGAGCTTTTTTTCAACCGGCTCCTCACTAACGTATGCCTCTGTGCCTGCTACCTTTCCACTTCTCAGATGTATGGCCTTGCACTCTTCTATTGGGTTGGGTATTGTATCACTGGGGAAGGTGTGAGGAGGTCTCTTAACTACTTGCTTGCTTAACTGACCCATTTGAACCTCTAAGTTTCTAATTGAAGCTCTAGTTTCCTACATAAAACTATTAGTGTTCTTGGAGAATTCTGCAACTAAAGATTCCAAGTTAGAAAGTTTCTGAGAAGGAGGGGGCACATGGTATTGTTGAGAGGACTGAAACTAACTGCTGTTATTGTTGAAATGATTTTGATTGAAATTACCCTGAGGAGAGTTGTTGTTGAAATATGGTTGCCTCTGTGGTTGATTTTCCCATCCAAAATTTGGGTGATTTCTCCACCCCAAATTGTAAGTCTTGGAAGAATTGTCCCTGTAATTAACCTGTTCAGAGAAAAATTGACCATAATCATAATTCTCACCTTGAGAAAATCTACCACTCATGTCATAAGGAAAATCTTGGGTATTAGTAGCTGAAATTTGTAATCTACCCAAGTGTTGAGTAATGGCATTTATTTTGTTTTGAGAATGAATAATATCCAAAGTATCTAGTTCCAAGACTCCTTTTCTCATGGTGGTTCTAATAATATCCAAAGTATCTAGTTCTAATACTCCTTTCCTCATGGTGGTTCTCTCAGAAGAGTATAAATACTGGTTGTCCATAAATTCTAATTTGATACTTCTTTGATATATTTTCTAATTCAACAAGTGTGATTAAAAATAAAACAATAAACTTATAATTAATATAACATAATATTAGAATTAATTTAAAACATATATACCTTTTTTAGATAGTGCACATGGGTCGGGTGAAGTTGGGTTCGCTTTAATCCGGACCCAGCCCTAAATAATGACCGTGCCTATTTTTGAGACTCGGACCTGGCCCTAGACCCAGTAAAATCACACCAAATTAACCCCTAAAATATTCGGATCTGGGCCGGATCACTCCATGTACACCCCTAGTTCTATCGATGTTGTGTACTACACAGTGTGGCTGAAGCTTTCCGAGCTTACATTCTTCCTATTTCATACGACAAACATTGAAAATTGGCCATTGGCCTACAACAAAGGTTTTTCTTTCTATTTTTATAGGGTTAAAGTGGTTCATAAAGTTGCATTTATTCCAAGTCTAAAGGCACTGAAATTAGTCCGTCTTTTTTATTATTATTATTGGGCCAGTTTAAGTGTATTTGCTAAAAATAGTTCATTTGGTGTGTAATCCAATTTTATGGAAACAAATATTGGGAGGACGAAATTGTCGCGTCTAGTCATCAAACCCAAATGAAGGGGGGCGAACTGTGACTATGCCACCAAAAAACAAGGGCAACGTTAGAGATAGAGGCGCATTTTTGAGACTTCATGAAAAAGCGCTGAGAGTGCTGATGCGGATTTTGAATATGACAAACTAACCGATAAGTGTATCAGGTATGACAAACTAACCGATAAGTGTATCAGGTCGTACCAAGTAATAAATCAATATTAAATAAATTAACTTACATATATAGAATAATCTAAAAATTGAATAATATGTTCTTCAAATTTAGTAAAATCACGCACCACTATTGTCACCTCACTCTTTTAAATTTGAAATTTTACTCCCGGTGAAGTTAGTTTATCAAACAAATTTTTACTTCAACCGCCCAAGTTAGTTTACCAAACAAAATTTGTGTAAGGACAAAAATTTATTCCGAATATTTACCATTTTTCATCTCATGTTTTACATTCGTTCATAAGGTTTTAGAACCACATATATGTTCTTTTTCATACCACTAGGAATTATAATCTAACCTATATTACCATCCTAGACAATACCTGCTTACATTTTGAAGATGAAAATGTATCATATTAAGAGGGATATAAACACAACTACACAAGTATAGAATGTTTGGTTTGTCCTATTAATATGACATGGCCATTTTCAAGACTAACAATACAACACATAAATTGGCAGTGATCACTTGAGATTCTTTTCCTTCTGGGATAGGAGGACTAGCTGCATATTTCATCTCCTAACCAATTGGCTTTCCCCTTTGGACCAATTGGTCCCTCCTCACCATAAAGCTCTGTTGGAAACAATTCAAATAAATTCTCCACAGAAAATCTAACAAACACAGGCAGCATATCTATCAGCTTGTCTATCTCAGAACGTGAGTCATACACAATGCTAGGACCCCACTCTCTCATATACTGCAACCAACATGGTTCCTCTACGGCTCCAAGATACTCCGCCGCAACAATCTCATACTTTGTGCTTGAATCCACAACAATATCACTTTTTGCAGCATCATTCCGAGCTCCGATTCCAAGTCTGGATATAGATATCCCCTGAAGGTAAGTACCTTCATGAGGGTAGCTAGCATGCCCATGCTTTGATGAATAAACAATTGGTTTGTTAGTCCCTTCAATGAACTCCAAGTCGAATGCATCCACCCATTCGCCGCCACTATGCTGAGAGAAGAACATTGACCATAGCTCTCCGGTGAAGTTACTTACACGGAGGGTAAAGTGCTCCCAGTCACCTACATGTTCTCCTATCTTACTCATCTCAATGTTCAACAAACCCACCTTAAGGGTGGCAGGTCCATTGAAAGGACAGAACACCCACATTGCAATATCAGTAAATGTTCCTCCCAATGCTGGTTTCACATGAACATACAGTTTTGCACTCTCTATGTTTCCCTTCTTGAGATTATCTCTGGCATCATCATCTGTAGGCAAATCTATCCAAAATAAGCCGTCGTTTGTTCCTCCACTTGGTAAGTTCGAACCATCATACTCAATATTCTTACCCTTCTCACTACCTTGTGAATACAGAAGCGCTCCGTCCTTGAAAAACCATTGCACAGATGATGGCAAGTATACCTCATCAGGATGGAAGTACATGGTCGGACCATAATGCTTAATAAGTGCATGAATTTGGCTTAGATTCGGCATGGCGTGTAAGGTGGAATCAAGACTCCTCAGGCAAGCAATATCAAACACTATGCCAGAATCAGCATAGGTGCTGCAGAAGAATGTCCCAACAGCTACACCTCTACCTAACATACCTCTTCTATAAGGTTGTGTGTTCCAAACATGAAATGAGTTTTTTGAAAATTTTGAGTCCATTGTTATTAACAGATCACAAGTCTCACAAACTTCTGTCAAATCCTTTCGCACGCATCTAACTTCTTCAACGTCAGGTTCATCCGGTATGCTAGTAACTACTATGCCCATTGCTTTATAACCCGCCGGAGGATTTGGCAACCAGAAATAACCACATCCACCATCCGGTGACTCAGCACTCCATATTAAAGAGTAGTTAATTGGCTTTCTTAGAGCCGGAGATTCTGACACAGGGCTATTTGAAGAATAATGATTAGCTTCAGGTTCAGGTTCCAAAGCAGTTTCACCAGCCACAAGAACATATCCTCGCAATGGCTGCACATTGGATTGGCAGTAGTGTCCAAGGCAGTGAAAACCATCAGGAATCTCCAAAGGTCTGTAGAATGTGAAACCCTGTGTGCAGCACCAAACTCTCTCAAAATTGGTTATTTTTACAACTTCTAATTGTCCAAGGCTTATTCTTCCACTGGAAAAAGCACCACCTATAACAACATATTAATATTATTCAAAAAATTAGATCAACCATGTAGTAAATACAGGATATTAGTTTATTAGTTAACAACTCAAGTCTGATGCACTAATGGTAAAAAATTTTGCAATAAAGGTGTATCAATTGATGCATTAATGAATATTTTTCAACCCCTGAACAAAAACTCATAGGATAGCAGCATGAAGCACAAATCTGAACAAAATAACACATGCAAGAGCTATGCATTTTGCTGCCTTCAACTTCAAGTACATTCATAAAATTCACTAAAAAGTCTTAAACCATGTCAAGTGTAGATTTTTCACCATGGATTGACAAGGTGGCCTCCTAATTGAAAGGATTAACCCCCGCCGTGACACGGGGCTTGTTAATTTAGTATGAGAACGAAATCAAAGAAGAAAAGGGCCTGAATTTCTGGTGTATATCCTTGAATAATAGCAAAAATAGAAGAGGAAAAGAACAGAAGCAGCATCCCCAAAAAGAGTTACAGATAGAAAGCGTATTATTATTGTCAATAAATAGATACCTTGTGGCCAATCGGGAAGAGGTGCAGGCAGAGAGAATGGTTGAGGTTCAGCAAATGAAGAGTAGAGTTGAGAAGGTTCGGTATTATTAATGTTATTATTATTCCACCAAAAGCATTCACACCCAAACATCTCTCTCTATGACACCACAAAGAGTTAATGTTGAGAGTGATGCTGGTTCTTGAGCATGTGAGAGCTGAAACGAAGATGGTTTACGGTGTATTGATGTAACAAAGTAAAGTGCAGAAATGGAGTAATCAGTGTTCAGTGATGTGGTTCACCACGTTGACCACATCACCCAGGAGAAGGAAGACACGACACTAGTCTACAGCAACTTCATGCTCCCTTCATTATGAGAGATAACACGTTTACACCATTTATTTATTATATATAATCTTTTGATGTATATTTTTTTTTCATGATATAATTTTGGGAGTTACTAAGATTAAGATAAAGATATCTAAAATATTTTTTTAAAAAATATTTTTTAATAATTAAAATTTAATATATATAATCGATTAAATTGTATTATTTTTATTAAAATTATATTAGACAAATTAATTTGATAAAAAATGATGAATTAAATTTTGAAGTGGTCTAAATTAATATTTTTTTTAAAAAAAATGACCACAATAATTTTATTATAGAAACTGAAATAGAAATATTTTAGTCATTTTCATAATAAGAATATTATAATTATTTTCTACAAAAAATAATATTATTTAGACTAATTTAATATTTAATTCACTATTTTTTGGGTCAAATTAATTTATTTAGCCTAATTTAAACAAAAATAAATATATTAAATTTTAATTACTAAAAAATATTTAAAAAAAAACGTTCGTTTTTATCTGAGAAGCTTTCTATAATTTTTATCAACTATTCTTAATATTGAAAGTGAAAGTTATATAAAAAATGGTATACAAAAATTAATGTATATAATATTTCTATTGTTTTTATGTCTTTATAAAAACTGATAAAAAAAATTGATTGGCAGGAATTTGGGTAAGAAAACTGATATATTTTTTTAAATTTATTTTCTTCTCCAAAGATAGTGAAGGAATTTTTTAAAATAAATAAAATAAATTTTTTATTTATCAAAATATATAATTTGTAGCATTTTTACTGAAATAATATTTTATCTCTTATCTTGTTTACACTATAAACGAGATATGTGCACTCTTATTTCATTTACACTGTAAACAAAATACGTAAAAAATTATAACGTTTACACTGTAAACGAGATACATTACAATAAATTTTCAGCAGCTATAAAAAGATGTGCAACCTTTTGTATTTTTCACAAACATTTCACTTCTTCTTTTCTTCCGGCTTTCTTCCGAAAAATAAGCTAAAATGTCTAGTGGTGGTGGATATGTGGTTGTAAGTGTGTATCCCAATCGGCATATGAGAAACAGTGACACCGACGTGATATTTGAGTGTGATAATCCCATTCTTTTGCGCACCTGACGAGTTAGTTCTTTGTCCGATTTGAAGAGTCTGATATTGAGTAATGTTGGTGGTAGCGGGAGAAAAGAGATAGGAAGGGTGGGGTATAGATTGCTAGCACCAATGTGAAATGGAGTTTTCTCGTCTGTTTTGCCTCCATGGCGACGAGCATGTGTGGCTCATGTTTGACATCCATGGGAGAATCATGACGCAATAAGTCATTGAGCTTTCTGCAGAGGTCTGCGATGTTGGTGGCCGTGGATCTAGCCACTCGAATTTAGTGTAGGACGACCCACCTCTCGCACCGCAACCGATACACATTGCGAATTCAGTCGAAGACATGGACGTGGATGATGAGGAATCCGACGAGGAGTATATTGCGGAAAGCAACAAGAGTAGTTCTTCTGAAGATGACGACGAGAAAAAGTTCATACCCGAAACGCCGGTTGAGACATCAGTTCGGTATCTTCTTTTTACTCCACAACCAATTCCTGCCTTCTCAGCTGTACCTAGTCACTATCAGACGCTAGATCTGGATGCGATGCACGAGAAAACTCATTTTTCAATATGGGTGAAGAGAATTACAACTTAGATAGTGGCGTGGAGTTTTGTATTGGCCCCAACTTCAAGAGTAGATATACAGTGATATAGGGTGTGAAGAATTGCAGCATTCACAGAAGTACTGAGTACCAAGTAGTGGAGTCGGACCGATTAAAGTACCATGTTTATTTCCAGCAATATGCAGCTGGATGCCCGTGGAGTCTCCATGTTGCCCTCCAATAGAATCTCGGATATTGGTGATGCCTCGTTTAACTGTGGTGTAATTAATATCATTTATCACTGTTATATTTTGTGTAAATACTAACCATGTATGTGTTATTTCGTTTGGGAGGTGTGTAGGGTTGGAGGAGCACACATGTATTTGGCACGAACTATGTCTCAGGACCATCGACACGTGTTTAGCCCTCCACCGATCATACCATTCACGAAGCTTGGTAGGCAACCATACATCCTCGCCACGTCCTGTGGTAGTTAGGAACCTGTCAATGTTGACTAGGTCCCCTGGTACTGGCTGTTCGCTATTAAACTGGCGTTTCACCCGATCAACATGGTAAAATTCAACTATGTTAAAGCAGACGAGGAAAACAATAGACATCCATGTCTCCCACTCTACCCTTCCTTCAGCCATGGCAGGCAGATGTTCTGTAGTACAGAGTCGTCATTGTAGGGCATTCACAAGAAATAATATACATTGTGAAATAATCATCAGTGACAGGTGCTAAAAAAGTATGAGTAATTTATGCAACTGTGACCAAATAAAAGGGTAACTCGCTTACCTCATCCAATTGTAACTGATCCAGCATCCGACGCTATTGCAGTACTTTTTGCTTGTACTAGTCCCTATTCTGTTGTGTCATATCTATCAACCTGTGAAAATTTGCAAGAATAACCACGATTCAATTAATCATATTGAATTACGTAAATGAAGAAAAGCGCAAAATTGTAGTGAACAATTACCTCACAACCATGAGATACATGTAAATCTGTTGCTCAGGTGGACACCACTAAGAGAATCTATAGTATATCCATGATACTAGTAGAGGAGTGCATCCTACGATATTTGTGGTGGAGCGATGTGTTGCAGAGGATAGGGAATGGTACGTCCACGCTAGCACTGCAGACTCTCAAGATAGAGAACGACACCTCAGAAAATCATCTCATAGTGGGAGCCATTGGAGATGGACCTAATTATTTGATTTATCAATATCAGGTAATCACCAATCATAAAAAATATGTAGCATCTTGCGTACCATCAGTATTGGACATCTGTCGGAGTCGCTCTCGAAGCCATGTCAGCTTGAAGTAGAAAGACTCCTTCCTCTGCTGACTTTGCTGCTGGACTGCAGGAGGCCTAACACCGAGTAACCGCCCAAGCCTTAGTCCTGTACCATGTATGGAAATCACGGAAGCACCCACTGACTTGCTCTCTATGCACATGTAGCCCTGAGGTGGTACGCAATGTCCTACAGGGTGATGTGCACTCACCCCACGACAAGTGAAAAGTGTAGGTCTCAGGACGCCGGTGCTCCACAAATGCCAATATCAGGGAGTTGTCAAACACAAAATTTCTAAGTAGCACCACGTCATCGAAGCCAACCTCCCTCAAGTAGGGAACAATGGCGTCCACTGGTGGGAGTGTGCGACTCACTCTCCTGAAAAGAAGTAGGCGAGATCTCTAGTAAACAACAAAAAATACGAATAAAAAATGTGTAAACATATAAAGCTATAAAACTTTCACAACAAAAAAATTCTATTATATAAACGTTTACGTAATAAATTAATTTATATTATAAGTAAAACCTTAATAAAAGCCTATCTATTCTATTATATAAAAATCGGATTTCTGCACTTAATGATGAAGTTGACGTGGCATGATTCTGAGAGTATTTTCCAATTTATTTCTTTTAACTCATTAAATACAAGTTACTACGGTGTATTAATTATAGCAACTAATTGATTTGATTATATATTTAAATATTACATAATTTATTATAATTTATATCAAACAATTAATTATTAAAAATATTTTTCAATTTATTTCTTTTAACTCGTTAAATACAATTCATTACAGTAAATTAATTATATCAACTAATTGATTTGATTAGATATTTAAATATCACACAATTTATTATAATTTATATCAATTAATTAATTATAATTTATTATATCAATTAATTAATTATAATTTATTATATCAATTATTTTAATTTATTAATTTATAAGGTGCATATTAAAATAGATAATTTGTTATTTATTCTAATTGAATATAATAAAGACAGATTAATTTAGTTAAGAAAATTATTGTCTCCTAAAAGAGTGTTTCTCTATTTGTCTTTTTAATTCATTAAATTTAATCAATTATTTTTTATTTATTTTTTTGAATTTAGTAAATTAAATCAAATCACATCAATTATACTAATTATTTGTATTAACTAATTGATTTGATTAATTTTTAAAAATATTTTTATTTGATTTGTTTTATTTATTTAAATATATTAATTATAACTAATCCATTATTTAATTCTATTAGAATAAATATTAAATTATATTTCTAATATAAAAATATAAAATTTTATTCCTTCTATTTTTATTTTATCATTATAAAAGGTCATATATATTAGAAGATGATCTCATTTTTTTATTAATTACTCTTTTATTTGGTAGTTTTTACAATAATTTTTTTCTTCTTATGAGACGCCGTGGCAAGAAGGCAACTATCGACTTATCGTGGATACAAGCCACGAGACCCTCCAACTCTCATTCAAAGCTATATATAATATGTAAGGGTGTTCATGGATCGGATCTAATCCTCATATCCGCAGTGTTTATCCGAATCCGATTCGAAAATTGCGGATATGGATCTGATCCGCAAGGCTATCGGATCCGCACACTAATCGGATCGGATTGCGAATTTTGTGTTGGTATCCGCATTTTCGATCCGCATATCCGCAAAAATAAAGAAATAAATAAATAAATATTCTTTTTATGTTTTATTTCAACTAATAATTATCATATATGTTGTATTATTTTAATTTATTATTTAAGAAAAGTATGTTTAATATTATTTTAAGAGTAAATATATTTAAAAGAATAGAAAAAATAAATTTTATTGATATTTTTTAATAAAAATAAGCTTTTAAAAATATTTTTAAATTTTGCAGATATATCCGATATCCGATCCGAACCGATCCGCAAATGTGCGGATTGGATCGGATCTAAGCTTAAAAACTGCGGATATTGGATCCGATCCAAACCAATAATTTTAGTGCGGATCGGATCGAAAATTTAGCCATATCTGATCCGATCCGATCCACGTTTACCTCTAAACTAATACGTTAACCATGAAGTATTTATGGACCATGGTTGACAAATTCTCAAGTTGGAGTTTATGAAAAGTCTATCCCTGACCATTTTAACATGGACTATGAACATTGAAAATGTGTTCGGATAGAAATTCAATGGCCAAATATTCAAAATGTTATGGATATAAGATCAATCTACATGGGGTAAGAAAAATCATTTTTGAAATGTTAATTCGAATTATATAAATCTATCATTGTCACTATCTTTGTTTTATAATTATTTTTTGGTCTCCAGGTTTGCTGCAGCTATAAAAGATTTGAATATTTATGTCATGAATGTGGTTTGAGAGCATAGTGAAGTCTATGAACTAGGAGATTTGCATGACTTACACTAAAGAAAATGAGGGTTTTTTAAGTGTTCGAAAGACTACATAGTGGCTTACAGAGATTGTGACGCTCGAATATGTTGTTTAATTGATAGAATAGATAGGTGAATTTTGAATTATGGCTTAGAAAAATTCTTGTGTAATTGTACTTTTACATTTATCTATGTATCATAGTAGTTAGATATTTATGTATTTGACTTTTTTTTATTTAGTTATTGATTTCGATCTCCATTTAGAAATTGGTGTATTTTGCTATAAGATGGTGATATAGATAAAAAAATTTCATCATATTTTTAAAAATGTAGAGGTCGTCGCCTTAGAAACCAAATATATTTTTATTTAATTTTCTTTAATAAAATTTTTTATATAATTTTATATATTATCCCGTACAGGATACAGAAACATACACTAGTATAATTTAATTTAAATAAAAATATTTAATTAAAAAATTAATAACAACATTCATTTTTCATTTCCTTCGTAACTTACATTAAGTAAAAATATTTAGTTAAATAATTAATAACTAAATTAATAAAAGTCTATATAATTTAATTTAAATTAAAATATTTAGTTAAATAATTAATAACAACATTCATTTCCCATCTCCCTTATAACTTACATTAAATAAAAATATTTACTTAAATAACTAACAACAAGTAAACCATCAACTTAATAACTTAATTTAAGTAATAATAAAATTAAAAAAATTATTTACTTAAATATTTAATAACTAGAAACATAATATCTTGTTACTTAATTAAGTTAATTAAAAAATATTTAATTAAATAATTAATAACTAAATTAATTAAAGAAAAACAAAGCTAAATAAATATTTAACTAACAAATCCATATTAAAGTATGTCTAAAATCATACCCTACTCATCGAAAATCATAATTAACATTAAGTGTCATGTGTTCCAATGTCTCCATCATAAATAAGTAATTCAAAGCCACCATCTTCAGAAGTACCACCAAAAGAAGTATTTGAAGATTCAATTACAACATCAAACATATCCACTTTAATTTTTATGTCTCCTCCATCTAATAAAAATATAAAATAGAAAAAAAAAAAACTCAATAAGAAATCAAAATGAACAACATATATCTTTATGGAAGGAAACAAAATTTGCTATGTCACTCATCATTAGGATACGAAGGCATAGCATTATCTGTATATATTAGACTTTCAATGCCTTCAACATCTCCGTTAGTAAATTCAGGATCATCCTCATCTGCCATTACCCAAATATCTATGGTGTTAATGCTTTGAATGTCAATTGGATCATAATTCCTCTTCTTTCGATACAACCTAGATTGAAGGCGTAGGTTATAGGTCACATAAACAATGTTACATAGTCTTTGATGCTCTAACCGGTTCCTCCGCCTTGAATGGATTTGTTCAAAAAGGTTCCAGTTTCTCTCACATCCAGATGAAGAAGATGTTTGATGAAGAAGACAAATTTCCATTTTTTTTGCAATTTAGGAGCACTTCTACCATGTAACCTCTACCATTCACCTACATAGATATAAAATCAAATATTATTTAATATTTATCACTCAAGATATTAAACTTTCAAACTAAATTGAACTTGGAAATAAAATAACTTACCAGGTTCGAGTCTTGTTGCCGTTCTCTTGGCACTTTCCCTCCCAAAACTTTCTTTACAATCTCGATACAATTATATCTCTTGCATTGCGGCAATTAAGTTATCGTAAAGTGTTTCAACATCAAGCAAATCAAGTAAAGATCTTAAGATATTTGCCTTCTCAACAAAATTCTCACTATAGAAAAAACCTGGATTTAGAAAGCGTGCCACCGCATGCATGGAGATCCGCTTCAAATGCTTATCCCACCGCATTTTCAAGATACTTGTGTATGGCGTATAAGCAGCTTTTTGATTTCTAAGCATTGTTTTGATAGCATTTTTTGCTCTTTGCATGCCTTCAATCACGTATCCCAAAAAGAATTTCTCATCAACATCAACAATCCTCAACAACTTAATAAGAGAACCAACAATTTTTCACAATAGTACACAGTCACTTTGGAGGCACCGGAAACAAGTAAGCTATGTGAGGAATACTTGCAATATCTTTCAAAATAAGATTGATACAATGAGTAGCACAAGGAGACCAAAAAATATTTGGATACTTTTCATGAATGAGTTTTCCAGTAGATACATAATTAACAGCATTATCACTGACCACATGCACAATATTACTAGGCCCAACCCACTCAATAACATTAAAAAACAAAGTAAACAAGGCATCGACAAATGACATACCAGCCGAAAAATAAACTAGAAAGTTAATTAAGGTTTGTTGCCTTTGATCAGTCCAACCATCTGCCATCAGCGTATAACCGGTACTTTTCCATGAGCCCCTATACTTTTCAACAAGCAATTGACACTCTTTCTTAAGATCGGCCAACAAATGAACTCTCATTTCATCATATGACGGTCCTTTAAAATCAGGTCCAATTGCAGCAATACCATCCAATGCAGGTTAAAAGTAAGGTGATTGAATTGCATTGAAAGGAATATGTGCATCAATGATCCATTTAGAAAATCCCAACTTAGCCTTGTGCGATTTTTTTACTGGCCAAAACACTTTTCAAAGTCAGTTGAGACCCTGGAATAGTCCCTTCTTTAAACTAACTTTCAATTTGTGTAGCAACAATAGCTCTTCTCTTTTCTTTGTCTCCCATTGTTGTAGGAACAGCATGATGTACGGGGTTAGGCGATTCAGACTCTTGTGCTTGTGGTTCCACACTATAAGACTCCTCCTCAAATTTTTTTCCATCTTTTTTTTTTTATTTTCCATCAATAGCCTCTTGAATTGAAGTTCAACCTCTTCAATGACTTTGTTACATACTTTAATTTGTCCAAAAATTTTTGCTAGATGATATTTCATTCTATATATACCTCCTCCATTATAAGTATTCAAACAAAAGATACATGTATATTGCGACTTGTGATTTTTGTCATACTTCACAGTAAAATATTTTCAAGTTGGGTCAGATTTTCCTCGAGAAGAATCTATTTGAGATTCTCAGACAGCATTATCATGTGGTTGTTGATCAATTTGTGCTTGTTCCATCTAAGTTATATACAATATACAAATTATAAATTAGTGAAATACATACAACAACCATTACAACAATTAGTCAGTTACAACAAAATTCAGGAATCAAAATTGAATTTACATACAACAGGCCAGCCATTACAAATTACTGAAATGAGTGAATTACATATAGCAAAATTCAGAGAATTACATAATACATACATCAGCCATTACAACAATTCTAGCAAAATTCAAAATCCAAAATTTTAGCAAAATTCAAATTTTAGCAACTATTACATATAATTAACCAAATAAATTAATTGACCAAATAATCCAAAATTGAATTATATACCGCAGCTATTACATACAAAAGCAGAACTCTACATCAATCCATATAATTAACCAAATAAAGAACTCTGCATATTAATTCATATAATTCATTAACAAAATAAAAAATGGTTGTAAAACCAGTACAACTCACTGTGGCGCAGAGTAGAGAAGGCGTCTAGGTCACAGCGGTAGAACAGAGCAACTTTTGACAACGTTTACAGAGCAGCTTCCGCTGACCAGACAAGCAGACGACGCCGACCAGGCGACCAGACCAGCTTCAAAGTTCAAACGACGACGCCGCTGCAGTAGCTTAAATCTGTGACGGTGATTTCCTTCCGCCCGTTGGAGGTCCTTCTACCCGGTGATAGCATCGATTGTGGTAGACTGAGAGGGATGGTGGCCTTCGTTGTTGGATGAAAATTGGAACTTGGAAGTGAAATTAGGGTTGAATGTGTGGTGGCTGGTGAGTGAAGGGAATGAGGTCTCCAGTTTGCATAAGGGGTTGGGTTGGGTTGGGTTACCGGGGTCAGGTGGTCAGCGAATGCGAATTTCTTTTTTTTTTCGCGTCTCAAAATGACGCCGTTTATGGCCCCAGGTAAAAAATCGGTACCTTTAAAAAATTGGCCGATTCACCACCAATTTGACCAGTTTTTTTATCGATTTTTTACAAGGTGATTCTAGGGTTAATCGAACTGGCCAGGTGACCGATTTTCGATTAAACTAGCCAATCCGATCTAATTTTCAGAACCTTAATTGATATAATTGTCAAAAACAGTGATAAGTTCAATTTTAGTTGCTAAATAAAATAGATTCTGATTGATATAATTCTTTTTGAATTTTTTTAGTCTAGAAATTATTAAATTTAAATATTTGTAATTATATATTAAATATTTTATAATTTTATTATATATTTAATTAAATTAGTTCAACTACAGTTCGATACTGGTTAAATCATTGAACTATTGAATCAGTCACTCGATCAGTTCAATAACCGATTCGATTATCGCAACCTTGATTTTTATTAATTGTTGTTGAGTTTAACTAATAGTTAATTTCTTTTTTACTTAATATCAGTCAATCTTTATATATATTGTTTATTTATTTTATATTTTAAATTTTAGATTTTAAATTTTAAGTTCTAAACACTAAATTTTAATAAAAAATCTTATAAAAAATTAAGAAATAATTTTATAATAAAAAATTAGTTAATATTAACTAATTTAAATTAGTTGTATATAATTATTATTTTATAATCTCCATAAACCACCTTGATGTTTATCAAGATGAGACTAAACTACCGCGGTAGATTAGAGAAGAAACCTAAAATTGAGACAAACTTTAATCGTTCAATAATACTGTAATACTCTAATCCATTCCATTCAATTCATGGGATGTTTAAGTTTAACTCAACCCTAATTCTTTTTAAGGGTATTTAATAGCTATAAAATCAGTATATGATTCATTTATACTTTTAAAAAAATATTATATATACATAAAAATAACAATTAAATTAACTATTATATATTTTTATATATTTATATATATTATTTCATACATTTTCAATACTTGTTTTATATTTTAATCTTTTTTTTATATACAAATATTCATATTTTGACCCAATACTATGGTTCAGACCAAAGTGAGTCAAAAGATCCAATTTAAAAGTTGGCCTTCACCACCTAACCGACCTCCCAAAAAAGAGGTCGGATTCGACGTAAATCCCTCCCTATAAAGGTCGGGTTCGAGATGAACTGACAGACAACACTTATTCAAATAAGTAACTGTCTCCTTAAATCTCTCGTCCACTTCCAGAAACAATATCTCAACAACCTTAGGATAAAGGGACGATTATCCACCTTCAGAAGTGAAACTACTCCAACGGTAGTTATTGAATCACCACTATAAATACACTGACACACTCAGGTAAAAGTTAAGTTCCAATATACTCTAAATCTGCTTACTTCCTTACTGATTTAGGCATCGGAATATCTTTGCAAGTACTACCCCCATTTTCCAAACACACAACTTGGACGGCAGCTCTCAAATACATATAAATCGGATACTACCTTCCTTTGACGTTTAGATCAATCCTACAAACTCAATCTACCTATCTCAAATTACCTATGTAACAACAAATCACTAATTTTTAATTAGTGTACATTACCATAGACATAATTATTAGACCCATGGGTTAAATAGGTAATGTTAATCATATAAATTGGCTAGCTTAACAAATCACTTAAGCAATGTTATATAACTAACAAAATTTATTTATTTTTATTAATATTTGAACAATATTTTAAATTTTAAGTAATAAATTATAAACTCAAAAATTTAATTCATAAATTCTAATAAGATAAAAATAAAATATTGACTAAATATTAATAAAAATATTAGTTCCTAATATTTTTTCTAAGATGAAATAGAAAGTGTGGTGACAATAATAAAGATTATGGATTTCTTTTTTTTTTTTTCGAATTTTGTAAGAAAATTTATGTAGTCTGTTTGAAAATAAAAGTGCTAGATGATCAATAATTTTTTTTGTTTTGTTTTAGTCTTACGTTTTTTTTTTGGTGACTGTTTTAGTCTTACATTTAAACTCACATTAGTAAACTCTCTATTTTTTCTTGTACTTAAAATAGTGGCTCTCAAGTATTTTTCACTAGAAAGTTAAAAAAAATATAGTTCGCCTGATTAGCATGTTAGTCTTTCAAATATAAAGAAAAATTGGTAAAAATGATAAAATAATATTTTAATTATGTTAGAACTAAAATGGTGAACTCACAAATAATAAAAATTATAAATTTAGAAATGATTAAAATATTATTTTACTTCTTTATATATCAATCTCCTTACTTTAAAAAATATTTTTATTTAGCTTCAAGGATTAGCACAACTGAAAATAAATAGATACATATAGAACATAATTTATTATTTTTTATCAGTAGTTAATCAATAATATTTAAAATATAAATAAAAAATATGATATTAAATTATTAAACTAAAAAAATTAAATTAATAACTAAAAATATTAACTTCTACTAATTCTTGAGTTTTTCTTAAATTTAACAAGACTTAAATAAAATATGAAAGTTCCAATAAATTAAAAGAAATTATTCATTGAAGATAATCGGGTATACAAACTCCAGTATATATAATCCATTCCATGGAATGCAAATATACACTTGTTAACAGAAAAGTTAATTAAAAAAAATTAAAAGGGAAAAAAGAATCTGATATCCTCTCTAACAAAGCTACACCTTCTTCTGCTGCATCTACATACATCCAACCATTAATTAATCAAAATTGCGGATCCCAATTTACAGCGCCTACGTACAATAATCCCACTACTACCATGCATGTCTCGCGAGGGGGCTGCTCCTGCATCGCACACGATACTAATCTCCAGAGTAGCTAATCAATTAATGATTAATTAAAGTAATACCTGACCCTGTTTAATTTAATTAACAAATTAATTAATCAATTAATCTCTGCATTGAGATGATTCATCGTAAGTAAGCTCTGATCCACTTATTACGTGGCTCTTCCCCTGATGCCTCTTCTTCCGTTTGCCTCCGCCGCAAGTAATTGAGATCTCACACCCAAACACCGTCCCGAAGCACGAAAACAGCCCTTTCTGCTGCTGCTGTTGCTGCCGGTTCCCGCCTACGCTACTCCGCCTCCCCGGCGTTTTACCTACAACGCGCTTAGAGCTTTTGTATTTCTTCACCTCAAACTCTTCACTAACTTCCGATGGAGGCGCCGATTGTTGATGGTCCAGATCGTAAGCAGGGGTAAGCTCAATCCTCCATCTCTCAATCTTCGTCCTCATCCCTACTTCCGAGTTGCTATTCCCTGTCCAACCGTCGATCGCCGAACTCTCTGCCGATCTCGGTGGCAGTGCCGGCATCGGATACAATCCTTTTGCTATTGCCGCCGCCACCACCGATGGCGACGGACCTACATCCGAACACAACGAACCGTTTAAGTTCACAATTGGTGTGCCTTTCCGCAGAGTGAGAAACTCCGACTCGTCGTGTCCGTCGTGGGCATAGAAGTTTTGGCCCGCTCCTTGGTAGGTATAATCGTTGATTGTTGAATCGTTCTTCTCGCTCTGGCATCTCTGCAGCGTCAAGAGCTTCGGATCGTTGATACCGTTGTCCTGGCTCTCGGCGTCGTCGTTTTGGTGTTTTGTCATCTTCTTAGGGTCCTTCAGATCCCAATAACCGACGGCGGAGTTGCTGAGTTCGGAATACATAGGCATGCTCCTCTTTGTGCTATCGAGGAGCGTGACGCCGATGTTGAGGATCCCCTGAGGGCGACCGGAGGGCCTTCGGATCTGAAGCGCGACGAATCGGAGGTTTGGCTTGCGGTTCCCGGAGCGAGAGGAGGGCGGGATGAGGTTGCTGACGAGGACGCCGACGGTGCCGACGAGAACATCGCGAAGCCATGCGTTGGTGTAGATCTCGATCATGATAACGGAATTTTCGTTGCTGAGGAAGTCTTCATCAACCCTGTACACGAACTTCTCGTTCCACGTTGGGTTGGTGTGACCTACTTCGTCGACCCGCGTGGCTAGCTTGCGCTCAGGGTTCAACCACGCCACCGCGTAGGCTCGCATGGATTTCGAAATCGGCGCAAGATCCTGCGCCGATATGATGTTTATTTCTAGGAGCTGAAACGGAGCTGCAACCGACATTTTATGATTTTGTTTTGATATATATGCGACGCACGGATTATTATAATTAGTGGTGGCGTGTGACGGGGGAGGCGGTGGATCTGGCCGTGTTCGATCGTCAGTGTGGTGGTCACAAACCACGCACTCTCCCCCGAAAGTGCGCGCCAAAATGAAAATGCTATCTCTTGTTTCCTCTCTATCTGTCTTTTATATCTATAAAATTGCCGAGTCATTTATCTGGTTAATTAATTATATTTAGTTAGAGCGGGAAAAACTGAATACGTGGATGGCATATGCCACCTTTCAGGTTTTGGGTGATTGAGGGCGCAAGGAAAGGAGCTTATTACGTTCTGTTGAGTTAATTAATCAGTAACGTAACTATTTGTATGTTGTTTACCGTTTAGAGAATAATGGTTACCACTCATGCATCTTGCCTTGATTAAACATGTAATAATACCCGCTTATAGGTTGAGACAATCTCCATTCCCTCAATTGTCATTTGGTTCGTCCAATTAATAATTAGGATGGAGTTGTTTTGGGAGATTGAGTTGAACCTAATAATAGATGAATGGGTAATCTTAGGTAATTAATGATTTTTTGAATAATATTAATAATTACTAATAAAATAAAAATACATTATATTTCTAAATTATCCACCTAAATATTAATATTAGCACATTTAGTAAAATAAACATTTGATATCTTTATTATTCACATTGTTTACCAATATTGTTGATTACCTATACTTTTTCTAGTTGAATATTAATGTAGTAATCCGTATCATGTACAAAAAAAATTTATGCATATAATATGAATTAATTGAAACAAATTAAAAAATAACTATTGATGACTATAAACATAGCGAACATTTTGAAAAGTGAATAACGATATATAATAATTAATTAATATAATTAAAAATTATAATTAATAATATTATGTATACGTATTGTTGTTAAATGTATATATATAATAGAAAGTAATAAGATACGTAAAATAAAACTATAGTCAAGGTACAGTAATCGTTACTCATCTTAGATATCTTTTCAAAAACTAAAGGTTTACATTCGAAAATCCAAAATCCTTTTTAAAAGAGAAATCCGTTAATTCTTCAAAATCCAAAACATTTTCTTTTTATACAAAATATTAAAAAAAAAATTAGACAACATGCATAACCAACTTGTTTCAAGTATAGATTCATTAAGTCTATGCTGAACTAGTTTGATTTTTCATACTTTGCTAATTCAAAAACACAAACCAATCACAAACTCCAGCCCACCACATAATTAATCACGGCCTCAAACCTAAACAACTCAATTAACATCAAATTCACCACAATCCAACCAATTTCAGTCACAAACATAAGTAGAAAGGTTCAAACACAATCAAAACAGTTACATCAAGTATAGCAATTAGCAATTAAACATAATTATTCATATAGACAAACCAATTACAATATGCACACCCAAACATGCGCTCCGCTAACGTAGATGGACCAGGATGTGCCAGGGGATCTGTGGTGAATGCGAGGGGGGAGTCCCGCCCATTGCGAATGTGTCATCCAAATGTTCGGAAGGAGGCTCATTCAGATCCACATCTAGGTGTGTCTCGGGCCCGGCTACCGGATATCTGCATCGCGCCAAGTCATCCTCCTGCATAGTAACGCTAATCTCATCAAGGAAGCGTGACCCTCCAAACTCCGCGTCAAGGCCCTCATTGCCAAGCAAGTCCGATAGTATCTCACTTAGGCTAATATATGTCTGGATCTCATGCACTGCCTCGTCGCTGCTGGAAACCCTGACAAAAATAATCACCAAACCTTCCACCACCATCCCCGCCACCTCCATCGCCACCTAATCTACCACCACCATAACCAACATCTACACCATCACCGCAACAATCTCCACCAACATCTGCTACATCACCACAATCTCCCTCATCTCCTCCATAACGCCCACCCATCCCTCCATCATATCTGCCTGTAGGGCCTCTGCCACCCCCTCCATACCACCAGCATCTCCACCATCATGTCCTTTGCCACCCCCTCCATACCCACCACCACCCATACCACCAACATCTCTACCATCATGTCCTCCTCCACCATTGTGTCCTCGTCTACCACCTCCATCACAACCGTTATCATTGCCATCATCTCCACCATCATCCTCACCATCACTATCGTCGTCACCACCACCATCATCACCACCACCATCATCATCATCTCTGCCTATCCTTCCACGTCAAGCTCTACTAGGACCACCACCCCTCCCTCCCCGTTGGCCATGACCCCTAGCTCCTTTTCGGCCTCGACCCCTGCCTTCCAATGCATCACTCGCATCGTCAAGCAACCTCCACTCACGCTGACCCGAACGTGTCCCAACATGACGTCTTCGCTCAACACAATGTTTGTTTGGTACATTAGGAACCTGATCCATATTAGAAACATCATAGACCTCTCTGCATTGCTTCAGTTGGGATCACAACTGCCTTGGAGTCACCGAGGAGGAGCTGAGGCAACAAGAGTCTCTTTTCATGCTCATGCCACCACTCCAAGTACACATATGAAGGTCCTGGCTTTGGAACAATATCAAACCGTAACACATGTTGCGCCTTGTTGGTCCAATGAATGTGCCAACTCTATAAGATATTGGAAAACCACCGATTTCTGCCTTTGCCATCCTTCAACACAATCGATATCGAGGACGACACGGGATCAATGCTATACTCCACCAAGCTGCGGTAGCACCTAATCCACTTGATGCCACTCTACGTCAACAAAGTAGATCAATGCCATCGCAGCCTCCACAATGCCATATGTCGTGGCTCTTATATCTTGGGATGCACCACCTGAATAACATCATGCGAGTTGTATGGCATCCACATAAACTGTGAACAAAAATAGTTATCACATGTCATCATAAACAATAAGAATTGTCAAGATAACATTAACGATAAATATATTAAAATCCTAAATACTCATATCCCCGGCCTAAAGTATAAACAAACACAGCATAAATAAACAGCAAGTACCTCAACACCAATGCCAATAAAAGACATCAAATCCATCAGGCTGGAAATCAGGAACTGCAAGAAGATCCATGACTGAAGGAGCTGCAATGAATCTTCTATTATCAGGGTCATTTGCCCAATTTGCATCTGCGAAAGCAAGAAGGCGATAGTTAGTGTTTTTAGTAAATTGAATTCCATGATTTGTCATACTTGCCAACTATCGAAGGATTCATTTGACAATCTTCCAATGTTGAAGCAGTGGATTATGCATGAATTGGCTGCTCTATTTAGAGAGAAGGTAATTATAGGATGTGTTAAGAGTGACATATTGAAGTCCACCAACAAGGAAACGATAGAGAATATGATCATCAAAAAGTTCAGTTCCTTAAGATGTTAATTTCACTGAGGGCAACATGGTGTAGACATGCAATTAGACTCATCCATGTTAGCACGTTTATCATATATATTTGCACTGTGAGACATGAAGATCACCAGATTTTAAATAATTGAACTCGACCAAGAAAGAAATGCAGCTGACCAAGATCTTTGAGTGAAAATTTAGCATGTAATTATGAAATTAAAGATTCCAATTCCTTGGTATTGTCGCCTGTGATGACAATGTCATCAACATAAGCAAGTAAAAAATAAGTTGAAGTAGTTATAAAACAAACAAAGAGAGAGGGATTAGCAGTGGTGTTAACAGAACCAAAATTAAAAAGAGCCAGGCCCTGGGAGCCTGATTTAGACCATAAATGGCCCTATTTAACTTGCAAACAATAATAGAATCAAATGTAGAGAAGCCTTGGGGCTGCATCATATAAACATGTTTAGATGAATTGCCATTCAAGAAGACATTATTAAAATCAAATTGACACAAGGGCCTTTTGATAATGCTATTGATAAAACAGTTCTAATAATGGTTGGCCGAATAACTGGGCTGTATATTTGGGAGTAATCAATCCCTTCAACTTGATGACAGTCCTTAGCTACCAGCCGTGCTTTATATTTTTTAGTTGAGTTATCAGGCCCTCTCTTATTATAGAAAATCTATTTGCAACCAATAACAGTGGCATTAGGAAGAGCTGTGACTAATTGCCATGTTTTATTTTGTTGAAGAGCATTGTACTCCTCCTTTATAGTTTGAAATTAATGGGGGCTGTGTAGAGCTTGAGGAACATTCCTAGGAATATTGTTTACTAAGTCATGCTTAGACATTGTAGTAGTATATGTCTTAGGTTTGGTAATACCAAATTTAGACTTGGTTTGCATAGAGTGAGTGTTAGTAATCATACAAGATGAGGAGCTTTTAGAAATAGGAGATAACTGAGTATCAGTCCTTGAAATTGGAATAGTATTAGTAGAGACATTGTGATCAGAATTAGAAGATGTAGTAGTAAAGGATGGAGACAAATTTGAGATAGTAGCAGGGAGATTAGAAGTATTTGATAAATTCATAAGAGAATTATTGTCATGATCATATTTATGATTAGAGGTAGCAGTGAAAATGTTGGAAACAGGTAAATAATCATCATATTAGAATCAAATTTAGATAAAGCAGAAGAGGAGTTACTAGGAAACATAGATGCATAAGGAAAAATTCCTTCATAAAAAATAACATTCCTAACAATAAACACTTTTTTGTCTTTGTTCGTGCATTTAAAGTCAAGAGATTGAGGTGCATATCCTAAAAAAATGCATTGATCAAATCTATAATCCATTTTGTGTTTGTTAAAGGGTCTTAAGTGAGGAAGACAGGTACAACCAAAAATTTTCAAGATTGAATAGTTTGGTTTAGAATTATGTAGCATTTCATATGGACTTTTGAATTGCAAAACTTTGGAAGGAAGTCTATTTATTAGAAAAGCAAAATTGAGAAATGCATCTTCCCAATATTCAAATGGTAGAGTGGCAGTGGCAAGGAGGGTGAGGCCCATCTCAGTGATGTGCCTATGCTTCCTCTCCACCACTCCTTACTGCTGATATATGTGTTGAGTTTAAAGAAATAATAAATTAATTGATAATGACTAAATATTATTATTGGGTTAAAAATTCAATTATGTGTGTGATTAGTTTGTAAATTGTGCAGAAAATAATAGAAAGCAAAACAGGCCCAATAACAAGCTTTAGGCTTATAAGCTTCAAGGGAATAGTTGCCGATCACTAATCATACCAACACTTTCCCATCAGAATCAAAAACAAGCTTAAGGCCAAATTGTTAGTCCAAGCTCAAGATCATATCACTCTCATGGCCTAAGGAAATGGTTGCTAACTAAGAAATGAAACTTCATTTTCATCTGAACCAAATCAAAGTCACCAAACCAATTCTCTCTCTTCTTTCTTCTCTTCTCTCTCTCTCATCCATGTGAAGCATACCAAAAGAAAGCGAGAAAGAGAAAGTCTGATTAGGATTCAAATAAAAAAAGTGGATTACCAAAACTAAGAAAGTCAAAAGCTAGGGTTCAGAAGCCAAGATCAAATCAAAGAGGTAAATCAAAAAATATTTTCCATCTTGGTTGTTCATTGGTAACTTGTTGAAGATGCTATTTTCCCTCAAGCACCAAACTGGAAAATTAAAGAAAGTGGAGGCTATGAATCAAAGGTCAAGAATAAAACTTGGAGCCAAATTTTTTATATACACTTAGATATTTAAAGAAGATTGAAAAAGGATGAAAGAGAAGCAGTTGGATTTGATTGCATATTTGCTTTAATCATTACTGTTGTCTTCTGCACTACTGCTATTGCTGCTATGACATTGGAGAAGAAGGTAGTCAACTGTTCAAGCCAAGGTTCAAGCTTTAGGAACTTTACTCCTCTATTAAAGGGGTAAACAACCAGAGATTGATTCAAGGAGTGAGAACACAGTTTGGATTCTCATAGCTTTCAAGTTAAATCCTTCTTCTCCTTCAAAATTTACACTGAATTTTTTGTTCTTTAGTGTTCATTTTTTCTTTGTTTCTTTTCAATAGAAAAAAGCATTATGTGAGGAATCAGTAAAAACCATTGAGAGAAAAGATAGAGTTATTAGAAAAAGCCAGAAAATTCCGTCAAAGCTCTTTTGTATGTTTTTTTATTTTGTACACATGATTCTGAAGAGATTCCCTTGCTAAGTTGGGTGAGCACTTAGTGGTTAAAAATCTAGGAAGTAAACCTAGGCAAATCTAGCTTGGGTAGAAGCTGGGTTTGTCCCATATAAGATTGGGTTGAATTCTAGGGAAATTGGTGTTTGTAATCTTTGTGAACGATAGTGAAAATTCCTCCATTGTTGTAGTAGAGATTGGATGTAGGTCACATTGCACATGGTGGCTGAGCCAGGATACATGGCTGTGTGATTTTCTCTTCTCTACTCTTCTTCCGTTTCTCTTTGCTAAGAGACAAAATAAAAGTGTCTCATGCATTACATATTTCTCAGAAGTCACAGCTATCCGAAAGTAACTAATTTATGAACATTTCGTGAAGAGATAAAATAAAATTGTCTCCTAAATTTCATCTTAACAAACATATCAACAACAAATTGTCAATTCCAATCAGAAGCTAAAAGCAAAAAAGGTTCAAAAAGGAGGCTATAGATTCAACCCCTTTTTTCTAGGCCATTCACAAATCTTCACTGTGTATGGACATGATAAGCAATGTAAAATACCATGATGTTGTAGAAAAGCTTTAAACTCATTGGATAAAAATTCTTGTGCATTATCAGTTTGAATGGATTTCAAAGAGAAACCTGTTTGCTTTAATTTTTATACTGTTGCATGACAGGAAACACTTGAGCTTTAGTTGAAATTAAATATAAACAAGTGTATCGAGTAAAGGCATCAACTATACTAATATAAAACTTGTAGCTAGATCTAGAGAGAGTTGGAGTAGGACCCCACAATCTAAAAATACCAATTGCAAAGGATGAGTATAAGTTGTATCAGAAGGATAAAACGGGAGTGTATGCATTTTTCCCATGCAAAAAGATTTGAAGATAGATGAAATAGAATCTATATTATTCATATTAGATGGAATGTTACAATGGTTGAGCACAGTTTGAACAATATTCATAGCAGGATGCCAAGTCTTTTATACCAAAGTTCAAGATTCTGTCTACAAGAAGCTAAAAAAGACTGAATTTGACAATTATCATTTAAATTCCTATGGATGTTAAGACTATCAAAAGCATATAATCCATGTTTATTAAGTAGACCCCGAAGGAGCACTTCCTTGGATACATGAGATTTAACCAAATAATGATAAGGATGAAACTCAAAGAAAACTCCATTATCGAAACAAAATTTTGAAACAATGATAAGATTCTTTGCTAAAGCTGGTATGTGTAAAAGATTTTTCAAAACAAAAACAGAACTAGAATGAGGATCGGCAAGAAAAGAGTGTCCAATCTTGTTGATTGGAATACCTGAACGGAGCAAGATATAGTTGATCCGGGCCAATGTAATTAGAGGTTGAGATCAAGCTTGAAGAGTCATTAGTAAGATGATTGGTGGCACCAGTGTCTGGATACCAAGCAGAATCACTAGAGCACCACGTGCACCTCTTCTTCCTCCAAAGCCTCTAGCATACATTCTTGGATTGGTAGGTGCAGATTAAGTTAGATTCACTTGAGCTGTAGGAAAAGAAGCTTGTTTGAATTTGTCAATTGTATCTTCATGAGAAAGAAGCATATTCTCAATCTCTCCGATACTGAACAACTCAGGTTTTGCTTGCACCAATGTGATACAACTTGAAATCTTCAGGAAGTCCATTACAAATGGTTTCAATGTAATCTTCATTGTTGATATGATATCCAATAGCAATTAGAGAATCAACAAGACCTTTGATTTTTGAAAGATACTCAGAAACTTAAAGATTCCTTTTCTTGATGGATTTGAGTTGATGGCGAAGTTGTTTGATTTTTTATTTGGTATTTTCAGCAAACTAGAGTTGCAACTTCTGCCAGATCTCAAGAGCACCCATGCAGTATGCAATTCGATTCTTGATTGATGGATTGACAGGCACAAGAATCTAAGAACACAAATTGTAATCTTGTTGAATCCAATCAGTATACTTTGCAGAAATAGTACCAGCAGCTTGAGCAGCATCATATTCAAATTGTGGCGGTGCCTTGCCTTCTTGAATATGATCTTCTAGGTTCTGTCCACCAAAAGCAAACAGGGCATGCTGCTGCCAGGTTACATAATTCGATTCATTGAGCTTGTCTGTGATTGAGGAAAGAAAATTCTTGGAATTGATTGAAGAAAGAGTGAGAGCCATGGATCTGAACCTGTGCTCTTGATAACATGTGAGAATGGTTTCAAGAGTTATGAAAGATTAGAAGATTGATATTAGGTTGATGAACCCAGCAAATCAATTCTACAGAAACAAGTTTCTAGGGTTTCAGAAAACAAAGCGGAAGAAGAGTACTTGAGAAAAATTGAATTAGAAATGAATTAATTGTTACTAGTGTTTTGACTAGTGTCAAATACGTTGTATTTATAGCCTAAATTATAGTTGTTGCACTTCTATTCTCTACTTTGAGTTTTAAATATTTAGTGGTTCCTTTAAATATATAACAATAAAATGCTTAGTAAATTGTTTAATAAAATTGTCATACATTCTAGACTATAAAAAAAGATTCAATGGACTAAGTAGGTTTTTTAGTTTTTCAAATGAATTTTAAATGTTTAATGGATGTTTTCAATGTAAAGGGTCAATAAATATTTAGTGAATTAATTAATAAACTTACTATCAACTCAACATTATAAAAAGACTTCAACAAGCTGTTGTGATAAGAATGACAGATAGATGTCCATTAATAATACAGGCGGTTGAAGTTTTCAAGAGAGAGAGTTGAAATTATTATGTAGACCAAATTTTAATGAAAGTTGAATTTGTAAAGTTATAAATAAGACTTCATAGCCTTACGTACAAGACACAAGCAATACAACAAAAATTAATTTTCTCTCTTTCTTTATCTTCAATACTTCTTTCTCTCTTTATATATATATACATTACAACATATAATATTAGTAAATGCATATATGAATTATTATTGAGCTAATTATATTAATACTAGAGTCTTCTATTTATACATCTTTATTTTATATTTAGTATATCTTTTATTTATTTTACAACACGTTATCAGCACGAGACTCTGATCAAATTTTTAGGAAGACTCAGGTAACAAATTTTCATTATGTCAAAACTCTCTCATCTTGAATTCAATACTCTTGATATATCTTGAAACAATTATTTATCATGGATACTAGATGCTGAAATCCATCTTGATTCAATGGATCTTGGAGATACCATTAAGGCTAAAAATAGTGCATCTCAGAAGGATAAAGCCAAATCCATGATTTTTCTTCGTCGTCATCTTGATGAAGGATTGAAAAATGAATATCTCACATTAAAAGATCCTGCAGATCTTTGGAAAGACCTTGAAGAAAGGTATAATCATAAAAAAATGGTAATACTTCCTCAAGCCCGATATGAATGGACGCACTTGAATCTACAAGAATTTAAATCCATAAATGAATATAATTCTGCAATGTTTCGAATCACCTCACGAATGAAATTATGTGGGAAAAAGATAAGTGATCATGATATGTTGGAGAAAACTTTCTCAACTTTCCATACCTCGAATGTGCTCCTGCAGCAGCAGTATCAAGAAAAAGGGTTTAAAAAATATTCTGAGTTAATTTCTTGCCTTCTTGTTGCTGAACGCAACAATGAGTTGCTTTTAAAGAATCACGAAGTGCGCATGCTGGCGCCGCCCCATTTCCTGAAGTAAATGCGGCAAATCATTACTCCATAAGAGGTAAATGACAATATTTTAATAACAAGAAAAATTATGAAAGGAAAAGGAATTATATTCAAAAGAGAGGATCTCACCAGAAGTGGGATAAAGAAAGAAATATTGGGTAGAATAAATCAACAGAGGATAAGTGTTTCCATTGTGGTGGAAAGGGCCATTGGTCACGTACCTGTCGTACATCAAGGTACCTAGTCGATCTTTACCAGGCATCTTTGAAAAAGGACGACAAGGGAAAAGAGTCGAATTTCGTTTCAAGTGATGCTGAAAATTTCACCACTCATTATAATGTATATGATTTCTTTGAGGATCCTGAAGGAAATATTGGTCATCTGATTAATGATTGAATAGTTTAATGTGTGTAATTGTTAAATATCCATGTAAATAAATAATGTAAAGAACTTATTGTTAAGTTTTATTTTCTATGTATTTAAGTTTCAAAAATGATGTATATAAATAATGAAATATTAATGTTTATGAATTTTGAAATCATTAAATGTGTCATGTTTTAAAATAAAATTTTAGTATATGACATTATTTTTATGTACAGTGAAAAATAATTTCGATCAAGTATTCAATTTAAATATACATACTACTCATTTTATTATTATTTGTCTTTGAAGAAAATGGCAAGAATATATAATGAAGATGTATGCCTTGCGGATAGTGCAAGTTCGCACACTATTCTCAAAAGTGATATATATTTTACCCATCTTGTGCCAAAAGAAGAATGTGTTAATAATATAATTGGCTCAGGCAATGTGATTGAAGGCTCCGAAAGAGCTATAATTTTGTTTCTAGGAGGAACAAAATTCATAATAAATAATGCACTGTTGTCTACCAAGTCTCAAAAAAACTTGTTGAGTTTTAAATATATTCGCCGAAATGGATATCATATTGAGACTATGAACGAGAGAAGTCATGAGTATTTATGTATCACAACTCATGATTTAAACAAAAAGGTTATATTAGAAAAGTTGCCCTCACTTTCATCTGAGTTGTATTATACCAAGATTAGTACAATTGAATCACATGCCACTATAAACCAGAAGTTTACTAACCCAAATGAATTCATAACTTGACACGACCGATTGGGTCATCCGGGAACAACAATGATGCGGAGAATTATTGAAAACTCCCATGGGCATTCACTAAAGAACCAGAAGATTCTTAAATCTAGTAATTTTGTTGTGCTGCATGTTCTCAAGGGAAGTTAATTTTAAGGCCATCACTAGTAAAGATTGGATTCAAGGTGACATATGTGGACCTATTCATCCACCATGTGGATCTTTTAGATATTTTATGGTCCTAATAGACGCATCTTCGAGATGGTCACATGTGTGCTTATTATCTTCTTGCAACCTAGTATTTGCGAGATTATTGGCTCAAATTATTCGATTAAAGCACAATTTTACAGAAATATTGGATTTGAGTCCCTTGAATTTCTAGAAAGGATTCAAGGTGACATATGTGGACCTATTCATCCACCATGTGGATCTTTTAGATATTTTATGGTCCTAATAGACGCATCTTCGAGATGGTCACATGTGTGCTTATTATCTTCTTGTAACCTAGCGTTTGTGAGATTATTGGCTCAAATTATTCGATTAAAAACACAATTTTCCAGAAAATCCAATCAAAACAATTCGTCTTGATAATGCTGGTGAATTTACTTCCCAAGCTTTTGATGCTTATTGTATGGCTAATGGAATAAGTGTTGAACATCCAGTAGCTTATGTTCACACACAAAATAGGTTAGCAGAATCACTTATTAAACGCCTCCAATTGATTGCTAGATCCTTACTTATGAGAACAAATCTCCCAACCTCGGTTTGGGGCATGCTATTTTACATGCCGCAACACTTATTCGTTTGAGGCCAACGAGTTACCATCAATTCTCTCCTATGCAATTAGCTTTTGGCCAGCAGCCAAATGTTTTCCATTTAAGAATATTTGGGTGTGCGATATATGTTTACATTGTACCACCTAATCGCACCAAAATGGGACCCCAAAGAAAATTGGGGATATATGTTGGATATGATTCTCCCTCTATAGTGAGGTATCTTGAGATACAAACTGGAGATGTATTTAAAGCCCGATTTGCGGATTGTCATTTTGATGAATCAAAATTTCCAACATTAGGGGGAAAGAATAAGTTTCCTGAAAAGGAACTTAATTGGAATGCATTATCCTTGATACATTTAGATCCTCGATCAGGGCAATGTGAACTAGAAGCTCAAAAGATTATACATTTGCAAAGAATAGCAAATGAATTGCCTGATGTATTTTCCGATACAAAGAGGATAACCAAGTCGTATATACCAGCGAAAAATACCCCAATTCGAATTGATGTCCTAGTTGGACAAATTGCCACCGAAGCAAATACACACCAGAAGCGTGGCAAGCCTGTCGGTTCCAAAGACAAAAATCCTCGAAAGGGAAAAGAGGTAAATAATATTCTTATTGAAAAAGACATAGTAGAGACACCTGTAGTTGTCCAAAATTTTGATATAGTTTTAACTCCAGAAAACGTTCAGGTACCTGAAAATTGTGAAAATGACGAAATCTCGATAAATTATGTTTTTACAGGAAAGAAATGGGACCGAAATAAGACAATTGTCAATGAAATATTTGCATATAATGTGGCAGTAAATATCATGCATGAAAATAAGGATCTTGAGCCAAGATCAGTCGAAGAATATCGACAAAGAAATGATTGGCCAAAATGGGAAGAAGCCATGAAGGCTGAATTAGACTCACTTGTAAAACGTGAAGTCTTTGGACCTGTAGTCCGTACACCTGCAGATGTAAAACCTGTTGGATACCGATGGGTATTTGTGAGAAAACGAAATGAAAAAAATGAAGTTGTGCGCTATAAAGCCCGACTTGTGGCACAAGATTTTTCACAAAGGCCCGGTATAGATTATGAAGAAACGTATTCCCCTGTAGTGGATGTGATAACATTGCGTTATTTGGTCAGTTTATCTGCATATCATAAACTGCATATGCATTTAATGGATGTGGTAACAGCCTATTTATACGGCTCATTAGTTCGAGATATCTATATGAAAGTCCCTGAAGGACTAAAGATATCTAAACCATCCAATGAATATTCGCAAGGGTTATATTCAGTCAAATTGCAAAGATCTTTATATGGTCTAAAGCAATCTGGAAGAATGTGGTATAATCATCTTACTGAGTATCTGGCCAAAAATGGATTCAAGAATAATGATATCTGTCCATGTGTTTTCATAAAGAAAATTGCATCTGGATTCATTATAATTGCTATGTACGTTGATGATTTAAATATCATTGAAACTCTTGAAGAGATTCCAACAATTATAAAAACTATAAAAGAAGAGTTTGAGATGAAAGTTCTTGGAATAACTAAATTTTGTCTCGGCCTGCAGATCGAGCATACAAAAAATGGGATCTTTATTCATCAAACAACATACACAGAAAAGATCATGAAGAGATTTTATATGGATAAGTCACATCCCTTGAGTACCCCAATGATCGTAAGATCGTTGGATGTGGAGAAGGATCAATTCTGTCCTAAAGAAGAAAATGAAGATATCCTTAGTCCAAAAGTACCATATCTTAGTGTCATTAGAGCGATAATGTATCTTGCTAATAATACATGACTTGATATATCATTTGCTATGAACTTACTAGCAAGGTATAATTCCTCTCCAACCAGAAGACATTGGAGTGGAATCAAGCAAATCTTTCGATATCTTTATCAAACGGTTGATATGAGATTGTTTTATCCCTATGGATCCAGGTCATAACTAGTTGGCTATGCAGATGCTGGCTACTTGTCTGATCCATATAAAGGGAGATTTCAAACAGGATACCTGTTCACATATGGAGGTACGACTATATCATGGAGGTCTACGAAACAGACGATAGCAGCAACCTCCTCTAATCATGCTGAAATACTAGTGATTCACGAAGCTAGTCGTGAGTGTTTTTGGCTGAGGAGTCTGATTCAATATATTCTGTCATCATGTGGACTGATTGATCATAAGATAGCTCCAACTGTCCTGTTTGAAGATAATACAGCATGCATTGCTCAACTTAAAGGCGGATACATCAAAGGTGATAGAACAAAGCATATTTCTCCCAAATTCTTCTTCACTCATGATCTTCAAAATCAAAGGACAATTGATGTCCAACAGATCCGCTCAAGTGACAATTTGGCAGATTTATTTACAAAGTCACTCCCAAAATCCTCTTTTGAAAGATTGGTACATGAGATTGGGATACGCCGATTTCGAGACATCAAGTGATGTTGACAAGAGGAGGAGACTGTACTCTTTTTTCTTTGGTCAGATTTTTTTTCCATTGGGTTTTTCTTGACAAGGTTTTTAATGAGGCAGTCCCAATCACTAAAGGATATTGTACTCTTTTTCCTTCACTAAGGTTTTTTCCCACTGGGTTTTTCTTTAGTAAGGTTTTAACGAGGCAATAATCCTAAATGATCATCAAAAGGGGAGTGTTGTGATAAGAATGATACAGGCGGCTGATTTTGAAAGCTGGATTTGTAAAGCTATAAATAAGACTTCATAGCCTTACGTACAAGACACAAGCAATAAAACAAAAATCAATTCTCTTTCTTTCTTTATCTTCAATACTTCTTTCTCTTTATTTATATATATATATATATATATATATATATATATATATATATATAGATAGATATATATATATATAGATATATATATATATTACAACATATAATATTAGTAAATACATATATAAATTATTATTGAGCTAATTATATTAATATTAGAATTTTCTATTTATATATTTATTTTATATTTAGTATATCTTTTATTTATTTTACAACACAAGCTTTGTTTAGTTAGTGTATACAGAGATATAATATAAATAATAAAGACAGATACAAATTATGCATACGTATCTTATTTTTGGCAAAGAAAATATATAAAGTACATAAAACTCTAAATAGTCAGCAAAAAAAATTTAAATGTCAATAATACTTTTATTATCTACTTTCACCATTCCCATCACTTAGATGTTTTATGAAAAATGTTATTTGTACAATAAAATTTAATCTTTATTTAACTTTTAAATTTAATATTTTATTATTTTAATTTTTTAATTAATTATATTTCTTATTTTTAAGAAATTATTTTTATTTTTAATATTTATCACCGTAAAATTTGTAATCATTTGTAATACATTGATTTTTTATAAACTAAACCATAAAACGTGTAACAACTTTTTGTGTACTAATTTTTAAAAAATAAGTGAAGTTTTCAAAATCAATTAAGCTCACTTCAATTATTTTTTTACTTGAAATATTCAAAACTCATGTCAAAAACACATCTAAAATTAAATAAACAACATAAACACATTTAAAATTATGTATTAACACATCTAAATTATTATTATTGTAGTTCTAAATTATATATTGAACACAGAAAAAATTAAATTCACATACACATCTAAAATTATAACAATGCATTCTAAATATTTTATCAACACATCCAAAACTCATGTAAAAAAATTTATATATATACATAAGAACATAATAAACAACATAAAAAATTTAAAATTATAAGAATATAATCTAAATATTTTATCAACACATCCAAAATTCATGTAAAAAAACTTATATATATACAGAATAATAAGGAAAGCAATAGTGTCAGAGAATGCAAAAAAAAAACTCTATGAATAGAGACTCATCCAAACTTTAGGTACGTTTTCGACGCGGACAAATGGCGACATGGCGGGAATAAAAACCTTTCGAGGAAGAGATAATGAGATCATGAAAGAAAACAGAGAGAGAAGGGTAGTAGAGAGAAACAAAGGAATCAGAGAATTTGATGAGGTAAGGATGCCTATACTCTTCTATGTTGCCATCGTTGTGGACAAAGTTCTGGAAGAATGAGTTTGTAGACAAAGAAAAAGAGATAAGGTTTTTATAGAAAAATTTTGGAGGGTCAGGGAGCACTTTAGAGTTTCTAGTGGGAAGTGAAAAGGATGTTCATCATCTAACTGTGTTGTATTTGCCATTGTCTGGATTTGTATGCATGCAGTGACTTGGAGGGGGTGTTGATGTCAAGTGATTTTATAGATGGAAAATGCTATTTGTAATATATTAATAATTAAATATATTAAATCTGAAATAAAAATTTAAAATTTAAATTTAAATTTTAAATTTTAGTTTTATTTAATTTGTATTTTGAATGTGTATTTAATTTTAAAAAATACTAAATCTATTTATAATTTTTAAATGTGTTTGTTTTATTTTTTAAAAATTATTATAATAAAAGATTAAATATTGTATAATTTTTAAAGAATACCTAGTTAAATTGATGTTTTATCTACGGTTCTCTTCCACCACTATTCATAGCTAAAAATAAATAATTCAAATAACATAAAATTTTAATAATTTTAACAATAAAATTAATAATATTTAAAAATAATAAATTAATTAAAAAACATTGATTTAGAAAAAAGAAAGAAAAAATCCATAAAGGATTGAACAGGAGAAATAATGAAAATGGAGATGGAGACATGATGATAACATTGTAGCTCGGCAACGTAGATCTAGAGAGAGTATTAGGTGATGAGAAGGAAGAGGCAGAGCAAATCAAAAGGGATAAGATGAAGAAAAAAAAAAGGAAGATGGTGAGTGAAATGGATGATGACATTAATGGTAAGGTGACACAGTGCAAAGGCAAAGGTAAAGGTAATAATTTGGCAACAGACCAAAAAGTGCAGAAACAAACAAATGACGTAGGGGATGATGGGAAGGTGGATACATGACAACAAACCCGAAGACAACACAACAATATATCCATTCCATTGTCTTTGATGTCTCTGGTGGTGGAGGAGGTTGGTTGGCAGTGAAAGGAGAAGATATATGCAAAAAGAAAAAAGGAGAGAAGTGAAGAAAGTCTCATGCTCTAAAAAAAATATTTGTTTAGTTATTACTCCTTATATACTATACTATGTCCTTTTTATATACTTCTACTAAAAAAAATTATAACAAGTAAGCTTACATCTACTCTTGATTAAAAAAATAATCTAAGTAACACTTTTCCACAAGCTAGAATTGTATAAATTTAACGATCCTAGCTTGGAAACATTAGTAAGAAAAGGACTCGATGGCAGAGCTTTAGTAAGAAAATTGGTAAGTTGGTGTTTAGAATGAATTGGCATAAGATGAATGAGACCATGCTTTTCATGAATAATGTGGCAGTCCACTTCAATGTGTTTAGTTCTTTCATGAAAGATGAAATTATTGGCAATGTGAATGGCTGACTGGTTGTCACAGAATAGAGTGATAGACTTTTGAAGCGGCAAACCAATAAAATCCATTAAGAAAGATAACCAATTAACTTCACAAGTGGCAATAGCAAACCGTAAAAGAACTTGGCAACAGTGGTTTATTTCTTACTCTTCCAACTAGCGAGAAAGTTCCCAAGCATGAAGTAACTACCGAAAATGGAATGACGAGTATCGGCACAGGTAGCCCAGTCCGCCTCGACAAATCTGATGACATGCAAATTAGAAGTAGAGGAGAAGAATAGACCAGTTGCAGGTCTGCCTTTTAAATATCGGAGTACGCGGTAAGTGAAAAGTGGTTGCACAGTCTAAAAACTGGCTCAAATGTCCCATAGCATAAGAGATATCAAGTCTAGTATTTGTGAGGTAAAGGAGTCGGCCGATGAGCTGTCTGTAAGTAGTATTGTCTGTTAAAATGGTACATGATTCCTTCGAGATTTTTTTACTATAATCAAATGGGGTGGAGAGAGGCTTGCAATCTAGATAACTAAAATTCTTGAGAAGGTCCATGATGTACTTCCACTGATAAATGTGTATTCCAGAGTTAGAGCGTGCTACTTCCATTTCCAAGAAGTACTTGAGATCACCAAAATTCTTTATTTTAAATTTGTCATCCAAAACTTGCTTGATGGAATTGATTTCACTAATGTCATTCCTGATTAAAACCAAGTCATCAACATATACTAAAATGACAGTGAAGCTTTCAGATTATTTCTTGATGAAGAAGGAATGATCATAAAAAAGGACTTATAACCAGCATCAATAAGAGTCTGAGTGAGTTTAATGTTCCATTGTCTGCTTGCTTGCTTAAACCCATATAGAGACTTTTGTAATTTACAAACCAAACATGGTTGTGACACAGCTAAACTGGGCGGTATCTTCATATAAACTTCCTTGTCTAAATCTCTGTGAAGGAAGACAGTATTGACGTCCAGCCGTTTCAAATGTCATTTCTTTGCCGCTGCTAATGCTAGCATTACTCGTAGGATAGTCATTTTGACAATTGGGCTAAAAATATCACCATAATCCACTCCTTGCACTTGAGTGAATCCTTTTGTAATTAGCCTCACTTTATGCCTTTCTATGATGCTATTGGGATTGAATTTTACCCGAAAATTTCATTTACAACCCACAGCCTTCTTGCCTTTTGGGAGTTTAGTGAGACGCCAAGCTCTGTTCTGATCTAGAACTGCCAATTCAGCTTGTATTACCTTTCTCCAACATTCATGTGCAGCCTCTTCCTTATAAGTGCTAGGTTCTAAATTTGAGGTGATGGCTAGAGAAAGGGACTTATATTTTGGGGTTAGCTTATCATATGACAAATATTGTGAGATAAGATATAAAGAGTTAGAGTTGGCAAAGTTGGTAGAGTGAGTTGCGTAGATTATCATACAATGCTAGTCCTTCAGATAAGCAGGCGGTTTCTTGATTCTTTCATATTTTTTAGTGATGGAGTCATGTGTGATATCGTAGTTTTGTGATGCAGGTGCATTGTTAGTATGTAATGTGATAATGGGTGCAATGGTGTGTAAGAAAATTGGTGAGTGCATTAAACTTGAGAAATGTTCATTTGAATATGTGAATGTGGTATGTGTGAGTGATTACAAATAATGTGTGAATTTATATACCTATGATTAATTCTTGTCATATCTTGATTACTTATCTTAGTTGTTTCTTTGTATAAAAGATAAAATAAAACCTAATTAATTACATATTTATTTTTTTTATTATATTCACATGAATGATGAATCAATGATTTTTTCTTTAAATAGCTATAAAAGAGGAATCAATTAGAATATTGAATCTGAATGTGTCATATCATTAAGTTTTATACTCATTTTTACCTATCAAACTTTTATATTGATAATTCGATTCCTATTTTATATATATATATATATATATATATATATATATATATATATATATATATATATATATATATATTATAGTTATATCACTTGATTTTTTTGTGATTGAAAAGTAACAACAGAACAAACAAGAAAAAGAAAACAAAGAAGAAAAAACTACTTAAGAAGCAAGGCAGTCCTGCTAAATGCTATTCTTAAATTCTTTTCAAGGCAACGGGAGCTGTATTTGGTGAGTATGAGTTCTCATTGTCGTCTTTGTCTTGATATTTGCCACTTTATTTTCATCTCTCAAAATCAATCGGAGGTTGACACGCCATTTCTAAGACATGATGTTCCGGATTTTCAGCACTAAAGAATCAAAAAAACCAGAGTCATCTTGGAAATTATTGACAAGAGTAAAGGTATTCACATAATCTGTTTTACAAATAACATCTCTTTGCCCCAAGTTTCAGGCTAGAAGATATCCTCTCCAAATATCAAACAACTCTCCTTGCAAAATATTACGACTCTTAATCATTCCCAAATAACCTCGTTGCCAACTTCCATTCTAATCTCTGCTAACACAGGCAAAACCAACACGATCACTAGTATCAGGATAACTTGCATCACAATTAATCTTAAAAGTACCTACCGAGGGAGAAATCTATGAGCCACTAATGGTAGAAGGGATAGAAACTCGTTGCAACTCAAAAACATTCTAAAGCTCCTTTTCTAAGGACAAAGCCATACTAGTCACCTTATTCAGGGGCCAAGACTCGTGTGGAAGAAAGATCTCATTGTTCCTAGAATGCTAAATCCACCATAAACCATAAAAGAATCTAAAAGGGCACTATTTGCTATGAAGCAATAACTAGTTCATCAAATCCAGAGGTTGATCAAAAATCTCCAAAGCTTACCAAACTAGCTAAGCTTTCGTGCAATCCCGAATACAATGAACAACCGATTCCTGACCAGAAAAATATCAAGGATAGCTGTCTGTCGGTGAAATGCCCCTCTAAAACAAAAAACAGCAGTGGGTAGAGTCTTCGTAAGACAAAGCCAGACCAAGAATTTATGTTTTTCCAGAACAAGTTGAAGCCAAAGTCAAAGCCAATTTTTCTGGTCCTCCCAACCAAACTTCTTCTTATTGAGCCATAAGTAACCACTACAAGAGTCATAAACCTTTGATGTTGCACCAGACCAAAACCATCCTACCACTAAACCTTCTTGTACATCCGAATTATAGGAAAGAATGTTGCCTTGAAAATACTGGTTTAGAAGAAAATAGATATTCTGAAGGTGCCACTATCCAGATGACCAAAAATCCAAGATCTGGAGATCTGAATCAGAAATATGAATATAATTCATCTAATGACAAAGCTACCTCTCTTTTCTCCAATTCGAAAACTAAAAGTTCTATTTTAAACCCCCAATACACTAAACAAAGTCATCCTCAAGAGATCACAAGTTTTATATATACTCTTCCAAACATCAGAGCCCGTATTTTGAGACCGACTGAAATAGTCTCCGGGAGAGGAACGGTATCTTTTCACCAACAATTGAACCCATAACTTGTTTGGATAATAAAAAAATTGCCAAGCTAACTTCCCAAGAAAAGCAACATTAGCACAAAACAGATCTCGAATCCCCAAATTACCAAAATTTTTAGGGATGACCAACACCTTCTAACTAACCAGATTCATGCCTCTACCATTAGCTTGACCTTTCCAGAGAAAGCTTCGCATAATAGATTCTATCTTATTGGATATCCCTTTAGGAAAGAAAGATACTTGCATGCAGTAAGAAGGAATCGCAGTCACTACTAAATTGATCAAACATAGTCTTCCTGCCTTGTTAAACAATCTCCCCTCCAAATTTTGTCCAAAACATCATCGAACACTGCTCGCGTCACTCGAGAGTGACTAAGGGTAACCCTAGATACATGCCCAAGTTCTGGACGAATCTGATGGACGACACCCCAGTAAAAATCACTTTCCTTGTTATTGAGAAATTTTTGGAGTATAGCGCTTTAGATTACTCCACATTAACCTTCATCCCAGAGGCTCTAAGAAGTTATCCAAAGCGACCATTATATTTTGAACTTGCCATTTTTTAGATTTATAGAAAAGAAGCAAATCGTTGGTGAACATCAAATGAGAAATTCTTTGACCCCTTCTAGAAATAGTAACCAGCTTCCACAAGCCCCTATCAACTTGATGATTAATAATGCAGGACAATCTCTCCATACACAACACAAATAGATACGGTAACATTGGGTCTCCTTGCCCGAGTCCTTGGCTAAGAGTGAAGCTATTTAATCTCTTCATATTTCACAAGATAGACAACAAAAAAGCATTGACACAATGCATAATCAGATTGATTGTAGGGGTAGAAAAGTCAAAACTCACAAGTGTATGTTTCAGAAACCTCCAACAAACACTGTCATAAGCTTTCTCCAAATCAATCTTAAAGGCCAAAGTTTATTTCTTGGGCTTTGTTTTCTTCATAAAGTGGAGAACCTCTTGCGCAATAATGATGTTGTCAGTGGTTATCCTTCCTAGAATAAAACCTCCTTGAAGGGCCCAACAATGTATGTGAGATAAGGATGAAGTCTACTGAGTAGGACCTTCGTTATAATTTTGTAAATCAAATTACAGAGACTGATAGGTCTGAAATCCTTCATAGAAACCGGGACTTCTACCTTTAGAATAAGAATCAATAGAGTTTCTATCATTCTCCAATCAATATCCATACCAGAGAATGCTTGACTAACCATAGTCCAAACATCAAAACCAATAATCTCCCAATATTCTTTGAAGAAGAAAATTTGAAACTCATCAGGACCCGACGCTTTAAAAGAATGCATACTAAAAATAGCCGACTTAACTTCCTCCAATATAACTGGTGTTGTAAGGTTACAGCAAGCATCCTCATTCAGGAAAGGAAGTGGCACTTCACCAAGACATCCCAAATCCACATCCTCTAATTGGCGGAACAAGTTTTAAACAAGGACTCAACTTCTCTGCAAAGGACATCCAGATCCGTTTTCCACACCCTATCCGGGAGAAAGAGACCATGAGTTTTGTTATTCTTCCTCTATACTAGAGTCTGAACATGAAAAAAAATTGGTATTTTTATCTCTAAATTTTACCCACTGCTCTCTAAATTTCTAAAACCATAGAAATTCCTCTTGCACAAGAGTGTTATTGTAATTCTCAATCAATTGTCGCTCTTTTTGCTGCATAGAAAAGGCTTCCATGACTTCCAGCCACTTCTGTAGGAAATTAATTTGATGCTCCAACTCGCTTTTCCAAATGAAATGTTGTCGAATACTTTAGAATTAAATTCTAGAGAGTTCTTCTATACTTCCGAAAGCTTGCCAAGCACCTATCTATAGCCAGACTGCCACGATTGGGTCACAATATTTCTATACCCCGGATGGATAGCTCAAGCCGCAATAAACTGGAAAGGTCTATTCCTTTTTGGTTGGGACCGCCCTTTACATCAAACTAGGATGAGACAATAATCAGATTGAAGTCTATTTAGTATTTTCGCATAAGCCTCAGAAAATAGAGATAACTATCCACTATTGATACAAATCTGGTCAAGCCTTTTTGTCACCTCAACATAATTTTTCACCTTTCTGTACCAAGAAAATAGTCTTTAAAGAAAATAGATCACTATCCCCTAATAAGGCAGCAAAACTTATCTGCGCATCGACTCGAAAGAAGACAACCCTTAGATTCATGAGAGAAAAGGACTTCATTAAAATCACCAAGAATGATCCATGACCCACGAAAAGATGAGAATTGAGTCACAAGACAATCCCATAGAAGAACTCCAGTATTAAAATGAGGACTACTAAAAATACCACTACACCTCCAAATCACGTTATCTAACTGAACTTCCACCGTAACACACTGATCAAAAGCATCTACCTACTTGTAGCAAGCATCCGGCATTGTAGAAAGGAACCAGATACCTCCTTATGCCCTGTTGCCTCCACTGTACCAATAGAATGATAACCAAGTTTTTTCCAAAACAGTTTCAAGTGTTGAAAAGGACAATGAGTTTTAACAACAATAAAAAAGACAGGTTTAAATTTCCTAACAAGCTCTTTGAAATTCACATGGACTAACTTATTAGATGCACCCCTAATATTTCAAACTATCCATAATATAAAGATAGAATAATAGAACAGTAGTGAATATAAAATTGGTTCACCAACCTAAAGATGAGGCTTGAATCACAGGACAGACTCCCTCATCCTTGCCTTCCCTCATTGCATCATTCAACGGCAAGACTTTCATCCCTAGTGGTACTGTCGCAACAACAACCTTTGCGGAAGTGTCCACCATTGTGCTCAATGGCGGATCCAAAAATCTTATAAAGAGGGGGTCGGAAAAAAAAAATTAAAAGTGACATATTAAAACTGAAAGTTTTAATAAAAATATAATTGTATATTTTAATATTATTTTAAACTAAAATTATTTTTAAAAAATTATTTATATCAAAATTTTTTTCATAAAATTTTAATTTTTATCCTTATTATAAAAGATATAACATAAATAATATAAATTTGTTTCTCTAATAATTTTAATATATGTATTAAAATAAAATAATGAATATAATATATAAGATATATTTATATTAATAAATAATTTACTTAATATATTTTGATTTTAATATTATACAAAATAAAATTTAATCTAATTTATTTTTATGTATATATTTTCTTATTACAATCAATTAAAAATTATTATAAAAGCCAAAGTATTTTTATATAATAATAGATAAAAAAATTATAAAAAAAGATAAAAAATTATAAAAAAAACTTGAAGGAACATATCAAAAATTTTTTTCATAAAATTTTAATTTTTATCCTTATTATAAAAGATATAACATAAATAATATAAATTTGTTTCTCTAATAATTTTAATATATGTATTAAAATAAAATAATGAATATAATATATAAGATATATTTATATTAATAAATAATTCACTTAATATATTTTGATTTTAATATTATACAAAATAAAATTTAATCTAATTTATTTTTATGTATATATTTTCTTATTACAATCAATTAAAAATTATTATAAAAGCCAAAGTATTTTTATATAATAATAGATAAAAAAATTATAAAAAAAGATAAAAAATTATAAAAAAAACTTGAAGGAACATATCAAAATTTTTTTCATAAAATTTTAATTTTTATCCTTATTATAAAAGATATAACATAAATAATATAAATTTGTTTCTCTAATAATTTTAATATATGTATTAAAATAAAATAATGAATATAATATATAAGATATATTTATATTAATAAATAATTCACTTAATATATTTTGATTTTAATATTATACAAAATAAAATTTAATCTAATTTATTTTTATGTATATATTTTCTTATTACAATCAATTAAAAATTATTATAAAAGCCAAAGTATTTTTATATAATAATAGATAAAAAAATTATAAAAAAAGATAAAAAATTATAAAAAAAACTTGAAGGAACAAAAAAAAATAAATTTTAAATGAATAACATGGGAGTTGAACCCATACTTTGATGTATAGAATACCTCCCTTGAACCACTAAACTAGAAAGTATATTTGTCAAAACTTTTAAACATTATATTTAATGTATTTTAAGTTTCGAAAATTTAGGGGGGACTATGGCCATGTTGGTCCCCCCTAAATCTGCCTCTGATCATGCTTTCAGTCTTCTCCTTCGGTGAGCTTTGCAAGAACGGCGGTTTTAGTCGTTTCCAGAGAGAATAACTGTGGGGCGCTGGGGTTTGGTGAGAAGGCGGCATCGCAGATGCATCTCCATTCCTCACACGCGATCCACGTTGCTGGAGTATGGTTCAAGATCCAATCCAGACTCGTGATGAAGCGGACCCGTCAGCAAAATGAGCTGCAACGTGGGCCTTGCTTTCTTATCTGAATCTTTGCTTGAGTATTTCCTTCTCTGAACCTTAAAAATTTGCTTTTGTCCCAACTTATATTTCTCCTTCCTTAATACTTGATTCCGGCTTACTTCTTCATTCTTGCATGCTTCTTCAACGTGAATCTCATGCAAGTTATTAGTCCATGAATCATCATTCATATTAAGTGCGTGATCCTCGCTAACAACCACGCCTATCACAATATCATCCATTGCATTTGTTTTTTTAATTTTTTTTTTATCATTAATTGACATTAACTTTTCACCAATTTAGATTTTGATGGTGCTGGAATTAATACTCTTCCCTTTTGTGATAATTCTACCCAAATATTATGCCTTATCATGTTCATAACGTGCACAAAAAACACATAACAATATATTATCTTTCATACTTCAAATCTCTAATTAATTATATTATCATTTTTTTCATTTTATTTTAGGATATATGCTTTATTTAATTTTTAAATAGATGCATACGAGGAAAATAATTCAAATACTTGCACGAGAATGCATCTCATTATTAATTTTTCGATCAATCTTACATATTTAAATTTCTATAAATGACTGATTGATTTTCACTATATTTGTATTATATTCTTGAATTGATTATTTCTATAAATAAAATTTTTAACTTTTTACATTTTTATTTTTCAAATTATATCAGTATGAAATAACCAATTTTAAAACTTGTATCATTATTTTTGTTAAGAATAAATAGTATGATCACAATTCAATCAAACATATATCAAATAATTTGTTATTATTATTATGTTAAAATGTTAATATAATAAGGTTCTTGATTAAATTTAGGGATTTATCATTGTGATAGTGATCATAATATTGAGAGATAAATCTTTTATAATTTAATTTAAATTATTCTTGGTTATAAGATTATTAAAAGGACATTAATAATCCGAAAAGATCAATATATATAATGGTTTTTATTGGATGAAGATTAATAGATCTCAATTATTAAATTATATATATAGTACATATAGAGATATGATCATTGAACTGAATCAATTTGAGAATTTATAATGGTTATAATTATCGTATATTTATCGATAGGATATTTTCAAGATGAACATGGTAATAGACATGCGACTGTCATAGTAATTAATAATGTATTTATTATACTTTAATTTCGAACCTAATACCCTAAGGTGCTAGTTGAATGGATATTAGGTATGATTTAAATACTTGTAAAATTAATAATGACTAAAACCTTGGCCAAGAAAATTGAATAAATGAAGAAATTAGTTTCTTAAGTCATTCACAGTTCACTATAATAATGGTAACAAGTTAAAATTTGACAATTAAATCATACTCCAAGGGTTAACTAAGAGCTAAAAAGATAGAAGTAATTATACTTTGTTCTTCTAAGGTTCTTAGTAAAAAATATTACTTCATACTATCAGGTCGTTGAGGAGTGTTGCTAGACGTCAACCTTGATTAGTAAATTTAGTATGACTAATTTACTACCCGTTTAATATTAAACTTATGGGATCACACACTAACAAGTGTTCTAATTTTTGCTATAGAATTATTTAATTATTATTTTAATTTGATTAAATAAATAATTATATTAAATCAGATGAAATATTATTGTATTCTTTGCTAGCACCAAGAATATAATAATAATATGATAATTGAGAATATTAAATAAGATTAGAGAATAATTAATTATTCTATTTCTAAATTTGAATTATAAATTTGAATGAGATCCTAACTGATTTGATTTTAAATTGAATTATGATATGATTTATGAAAGATTTAAGTTTAAAATAATAAGATATAATTCAAATTTAAATTGAGATTTAAATTTAAAATCAGTAATATCATAATATATATATATATATATGTATATACGCCAAAAATAGAGAAAATAAATGAGAATAACACATAAGAGTTTTATTCTTTTACTTCTACACATGTAAATATATGTGAGCCTAATTCTTGGAGAAGAATTTTATGGTGTATAAAGAGTTGGTCAAAAAGTTAACAATAAAAATTGGTCTCGATATAAATACGTATAACATTTTTATACTATCAAAAAAAATAATTTTTATTAGCGTATACAAATATTTAGCTTTAATTTATATATTATTTATTTAAATAAAATTTAAGTACAAAATTTTTAGAATTATTTTCTTTTTTCTTACCGCGTGTGTTATGAGTACATAATAATCTTTTAATTCTCCTATCAAATAATTTTCTGTCAAATTCTACCTTTTCAAATGTATATATCTAGTATTGATTTTTATTAAATCTTAATTATATCTTTAGTTCATTCTTCTCTGAATAAAAACTACGAATTAATTACATTTTTTATTTATATCTTATGATTATAATTCTTTTAATAGTTACACAGAAGAAATTGATTAAAAAATTTGCATAAAAATAAAAAAAATATGCCACGTTATCAAGTTTCATTCTCAACCCTACCTATTAATTCTCTAAATCCAACATTGATTTTTGTGATATCATGGGAACCTCTTTAATTGATTTTTTTAATATATAAAATCTTGAATTTATTATATTTTTAATTATATATTGTGATTGATTCTTTCTTGGTTAATTTTATTATATCTAAATTAAATCACATAAATATATTTTATTTCTATTAATTCAAGTCTTTTTAATTGATTATATATATTCTCATTAATTGCATATTTTCTTTAATTTTGAGTTATACTCACGGAGTTAAACTTGTTTTTGTCTTTATTAGGTAGTGTTTGGTAGAGAGACAGAAATTAAAAGACTGAGACTGAGAAACAGAGACTAACAGACAGAGATCAAAATAAATTTCAGTATTTTGTTTGGTGTAAAGTAAGAGACAGAAATTGAAACAAGAATAAAACTCTAATTTAATTTGCAAAAAGAATAAAATTGGAATTAATTAATTGAAATGAGTGTATTTTAGGTATAAAATGTTCTTAAAATTTCAGTATCTGTCTCTAAAAATTTCAGTCTCTTGTGTCCCTACTTTTTAGAGGTACTGAAATGCTGAAATGAGACAAAAATTTTAGTACCAGTCTCTGAGCCAACAAATATGATACTATATCTTAATCTCCCAGTCTCTATCCCAATACCTCAAAACAAACGGTACCTAAATGTAAAAATCAACGCAAGTCTCGTTTTGGCACAACCTGATACCTATTGACATAGTGTACATATGATTTCTAAGAATTAATATTTGGAATTTTAAAATGTCCCTTAGGAGTAAGAGCTTACACATTTTTATTTTTAATATTGAATTAACAATAGTGTTTTTTTAAATTGTAATCTATTATGATATTTTTTTAAAATATGGGATGATTTAATTCACGGAGTATAAATTTAATCGTCTAATTTTTAAGAGGTATAAAAATACCGTTCGATTTATGTATTCAGACTGTTCGATTTGTGTTTAAAAAATTAAAAAAATTTAGAGTACACAAATCGGTCCAATTTGTTGTACTCCAAATTTTTTTAATTTTCTAAACACGCACCCCAAATTTTTAAAATTTTTTAAAATATATTATTTAAATATTTAAAGAAGAAAACAAATGAAAAAATAAAACAAAATGCTCATAAATGGTTAAAAAACACTTGATATATAATGTAAAAAAATATGATATAATTTTAAAATCATTGATAAATCTTAGTATAATTAATTACTAATATTATGCATTGGGCAATATTGTAATGGTGATATTTCATCGCTAATATATTACATCCTCTAAAATACACATTTTTAATTTCGTACATCCATTATCTTGCAAATATCAATAATTTATCTCCATTCTATAGAATGATTTTATTATTCAATAAAACGAAGTTGACCCTCAAAATTTAACTTGATATATTTTTTCTTAAATTATGAAATACTTATAAATGTTAGGTTATAAAAGTTAAAACAAAAAATTATACGGTACAAACTACATGAATCATTTTAATATATTTATACTGCGGTTGTATGCTAATTATAATATTTTAAAAAATATTATTAAAATTAAAATAAATAATTTTTTATTATTTAACAATGTTTTTTAAATAATATTATTAAAAATGTTATAAAATTATAAAAAAAATACAATTTTAATTGTAATAACACTTTATAATCACGATGAATTTCAATTCTTTAAATTTTAAATTTTATTTTAAAAAATAAAATATGATCTATTATTATTTATTTTATAAATAAAATTTAAAAAATATAAAAAATATTTAATAATAATTTTTTTTATTTTTTTTAAAATAAAAATCTAAAATTTAGTAGATCAAAATTCAATCACGATAATAACCCAAATCAAGTCCATAATAACCATTGGACTGGACGGGGCCAAGGCCGCCAATTTGGATAAAGTATGAAATCGATATTCTAGTAAAAAAGACAAAAAGAACGAGTATATTTTGAGGTGCAGCTCAGGTACAGAGAAGGGGGTGAAGTTTCAGAAATAGTAACCAAATGAGAGGCATACCAAGAGGCAGCCATCAAGAGATAGCATTGAAGAGCGGCATTCATATGTGCGTCTACGGTATTCCCCAAGTCCTCGCCATAGTGAATAGAAGCCCCTAACAAACTACCCAACCATTCCGCTTCCTCTCCTATAAAATTGTGTTGTACACACTCACGTTCATCAAGCCGTCACAGACTCACAGTACACATTATTCGAGAGATTTTGAACTCACCATTCCCCTTCCCCTTCCCCCTCCCCCTCCGTAACCAAGTAGGGCCGCTGGGCCACCACTCCGATAATCTCAGGTCTCACCTCACCCCCCCTCTCTCTCTCTCTCTCTCACTCTCTCTCACACACACACGCACATTCTGTGTTTTTTATTCATTCTGTTAACGACATTCTTCTTTATGTATAACTAACTCAGAATCAGAGGCATGGTTGATACTTGACGGTTCTCTCTCCCTCGCCAACACCATCACCAACACCACTCTCCCTCTCTTCATTTCTCCACGTAAACCTCTGTTCATTCTCTAATACGATTGTTTTCATAGTTTGCGAAAGCTCTGCTTATCTACTGTTTTATTCAGATCGATAATAATTTACTCGCTTTCTGCTATCAATTGTTCGTTCTTGTGACTTGCATTGCCACATTCTCTTTTATCAACTCGTGTTTAACTCTTTCCGTGCTTCAACTACTGGATTAAGTAATTCTGCATGCTATTTCCTTATACTACTCTGCATTATCGTTACTTCAAGATCAACTTATGCTAATCTCTACTTAGGTTTGCTGAAATTTATTATGATTCCTTATTATTTCTTCAGATGACATTTACTCACCTTGAACATAAAAGAGAGACTAGTGTTATGCTTAGAAAATACAATAGTGCAAAATGTATTATTATTATTATTATTATCTAATTTTGAAAGAAATCAATCTCTATCTTAAAAAATAGGGGGGAGTCTAGTTAAATTTTACTGAATCAAGTGAGTGTAGTTTTCATATATTATTCAGTAATTTCATTGGCAGGTTAGCGGTTAATATGTTTAATAAAATGAGCCTATATATAGGAAATGATTACTTTTTGTGGCATATAAATTTCTTGACCACAGTAAGCTTCTTAGAAAACATTTAGAGGATCTTATCAAGCATTTTTTTCCCTCTGGTTCTTGTAACAGTGTTGATCATATGGCTCCCAATCCAAGAGTTGTTCAGGCCTTTAATGCTATGAAGGCATTAGGAATTTCAGCTGAAGAGGTGAAGCCGGTGTTGGCAGAGTTGTTAAGAGTCTACGATAAAAATTGGGAACTTATTGAAGAGGACAATTATCGGACACTTGTAGATGCATACTTTGACTTCAAAGAAGATAAGGTTCCTCCAACTATGTTAAAAAAAATTTTAGAAATGAGCTTATTTGTATTGTTTCATTCTTTTTTTCTTCTCTTATTTTTTAAATTTTATTTTAAGTAGTATTGACTTACCTTTCATTTCTAAGTTATACTATGACATAGAAAAAGTGGTAGTTGAATTATTGGAAGTTGTCACTGAGAGTGTTTACATCTTCAGAAACAAACACAAATGAACTGAATAAAATTATCACCACTAGGGATCCAATTAAATACTGATGTGAAAAATTTCAATTTATGACCACAACAGTTTATCTCATCATGTAGCTTCCTTACCTGTCAAAAGGAAGGAGAAATGAAAGTTATTTTTAAGGATAAAATACTAAATTAGTCTCTTACGTTTGGGCATAAGCCTGTTTTGGTTTTTAAGGTTTAAAGTGTCTTATTTGAATTTAAAAAAGTTTTATTTTGCTTCAATATAGTCATACCGTGAAGTCAAAGTTAAATAATCAACAGAATGTCCTATATAACAGTAGTACAAAAACAAGGTTGATAATCTGGAGAACAAGTACAAGCTCCAAAGACACAAAATCAACCTTGATGCATCAATATATTTATTTATCATTCTCCTTAATTCTATAGAAAATATTTTATTTAAATTGTAAGAAGAATGATAAATAAATGTATTAATACATCTACGGTTGATTTTGTGTCTCTAAAGTTTGTACTTGTTCTCCAGATTATCGATCTTGTTCTTATACTGTCGTATAGGATATTCCGTTAATTATTTAACTTTGATGTCACGGTGGAACTACATTGAAATTAAATGAAACATTTTTGGATTCAAATAGGACACTTTAATCTTTAAAGACCAAAATAGGATTATGTCCAAATATAGGTGACCAATTTAATACTTTATCGTTATTTATATTTCCATACTTGTTCTTGCTGAGATCATTGTTCGGTAATAGGCTTAGGATAGATATACTGAGATATTAGAAGAGGCAAATATAAAACAAAAATTTTAGAACATCAATTACTTTAATCAACAGTTGATTTACACATCACATTCTTAATATTTCATTAATTTTTGTACACATATAATTGTTTGAAGCAATATATTGACCTTACAAATCCTTTCTCAAACTTTTGCTGTATATTTTTATAGTTACCTTGTTATATTCAAATAGGGAACAGATGCTAAGAAAAAAGTGTCTGTCAATTTTCATGCTCGAGAAAGACCAAAACAGAAGCTGCACTTGATAGATGATGATGATGATGATAACCAGGTTTTGTCAACAACAAATAAGTCGAGCCAAAAGTTATCCATTGCAGATAGGAAAACACCTCCAGGTAATTCTTCACAAGAAATCATTGAGCCATCTCAAGCTTCTAAGCAAGATAGCAAGCCCAGAACTAGTTCAGAAGCATCACATGCAAGGTTGATGAAGGTAGAAAGGGTTTCCAGTTCACCTTGCAACGCACCTAAATATAGAAAAACGTATTACGACATAGCACCATCTTCAGGGCACTCTGTTGATTATGAGAAAGAGCTAGTGAAACCCAGAACTAAGAAACCAAAGTTACAGACTCAGCCTATTTCAACAAATCATGACGGTAATCATGTTAATCTGTTAATTTTTCTCATTTCTAAATTATATTAAAAGAAATTGCTCGAGGTTTTCAGAGTGGTATGTAGAATGTAGGTTTGAGAGTTAAAAGTAGGAGGTCACATATCACTAGTTGCGTGGTTTTGATTGTCTCCATCTTGCAATGTTTTGTGGAGATGATAGGTGCTTTACAGATTTATGAGGAGCAGCTTTCTTCTGTCTCTCTAATGAAGCTACACATAGTAGGTCAAAATTTATGATGCAAGCAAGGGACTAACAGTGCACTTCAAGAGCAGCTGTTTCCTCAAAGAGAAAATCTTAATGCTTGCTATAGAAATATTCATATTCACTCATTGTTGGCTATTGAGTAAATTTACATCTTTCATTGTCAGCACTCAAACTTTCATTGTTAGAAATAGTATTTAGTATCAATTCACAGCAGCTGTAGAGAGGGGACGAACACCAAAAGCTGAAAGTGTTTTCTATCATGATGATATTTTGAAACGTTAAATGGTTCAGTCAAACATATCAAACTATTTAACAGTTAGCAATTCATGGAAGTATCCACCTTCTACCATAAGTGAATAAGGAGGCTCAACTAAGCAAAGTATATCAAACTGAAGATTTCTAATTAAAAGCGATGAAGAAATCTTCATAAAACTTTACACGAACAATTAAGTAGGAATTAGCTATGTACAATTTTTTTTTAATAAGGCCACCTACATCAAAGAGTCCTGTTGCCGAACTCATACAATGAGATGAATTTTGGCTGTTATTGTTTCATGTGTTCAACTTGGTTTAATATATATATAAAACAAAGATTGTTATTTAACTTCTTGCTGATTTTAGGATTATTTGATGCTTCCTCATCATGCAATAATAATGCCACAACTAGCACGGGAAATATCACTATTGCTTCTTCACCCCGTGGAGAAGTTAAATTGTCTTTAAACTGCAACTCTGCCTTGGCTCAACCGGACTTCTGTAATCCTAATTTGGATACTGTGATGAAGTTCATGGAGGAGAAGTACCTTAGCTCTTGCATGACTCAGGATCCTCAGTTTTCAATGGTGAAGCTACTAAATGGTTTATGCAGGAGCTATCTGATGTTGGGACATAAAAAACGTTCGAATTTCAGGTCTTCTTCCAGCAACTTGGCAGTTACTCAAGATGAAAGGAGTTCCTCTCAGTTTATCAATGACATAACAAGAGGTTCAGAAGAGGTGAAAATCCCATTAATAGATGAAAATGGCAGTGAGGACTTGCCAAAATTTAATTATATACCGCAAAATATAATATACCAAAGTGCTAATGTAAATATTTCATTGGCTCGAATTTCGGATGAGGGTTGCTGTTCTGATTGTTCAGGCAACTGTCTTTCTGCTTCACTGCCTTGTGCATGTGCCCGTGAAACTGGTGGAGAGTTTGCTTACACTCCTGAAGGTGTGTTGAACGAAGAGTTTCTTAAAGCTTGCATTTCCATGAAGAATGAACCTCAAGATCGTCATTTCGTGTATTGTCAAGAGTGCCCATTGGAGAAGTCTAAGAATGAGTTCATGCCCGAACAATGCAAAGGGCATATGGTTAGGAAGTTTATCAAAGAATGCTGGAGGAAATGTGGCTGTGACATGCGATGTGGAAATCGAGTAGTACAAAGAGGTATAAGATGCAAATTGCAGGTAAGTTAATATTCTCTAGCTATATGTACAGATTTTACGCATACATTAATCATGTATTGTGTCGTACATACATGAAGTAACATATACTATTGCGTAAATACTCAAATTAGTCATAACATTAAATTTTTTTAAAATTAAATTGGTCCTTCAAATATTGCGAATTAATCATATTTGTCTTTCAGTCACTTCATAGATTAATGTTGTAAAGCGTTAATTGATAACATATATAATACCTGATATGTTTAATTAGATATTGACCAAATATGTTTATGAAAATTTATTAATTTAGTCATTTTTTCCAATTACAAAAATCTTATATGACCTAATGACTAAATTGATAGATTTTTATAAACATATTTAGTTAATATCTAATTGAATATATTATGTGTTATGTATGCTATCAGTTAACATTTTACATCATTAATTGTTGACGAAATTGTGAGTGTAGTAACGGAAGGACAGGGACTAATTTAACTATTAACTCATATACTATCTATCTATAAATATATGTTATTCAACTTATTTTTAAGAAAAATACTAGAGGACTATTAGAATTTATTATTTTTATCTATCCGTTAGTCATCAATGTTTAAAAGTATAGGATAAAATATATTGTTGAATTACTAGACTAAAAGAATTAAGTTGATGATTAAGTAATAGCTAAAACTAATAAATTTTCATAGCTCTCTAACTAACACTTTTCTATTTTTAATATGTATTTTATATTTCAACATATATTTTGTGTGAATTGTTAATTTGGTAGCTAATTTTTAGTATATACATAATATAGTTGTTGATTGAATTATAATATATGCAATTTTAGAAATTTTATGTATTGAATATTAAAAAAAATACTAGAGAATTAGCATAATTTAGCTAATAGTTAGCTAGCAATATTCAAAAACTGTAGGCTAAAAATATATTGTTAAATTGTCAGACTAAAGGTATTAGACTGATCACTAAAAGTGTTATCAAAAATAATAAATTCTATTGGTTTAAATTTTTTTTTATTACAATCATGCTATGTATACACAAAAATTTAGTCACCAAATTAGAATATATGTTAAAATACGAAATACATATTGAAGATATTATATAGTTATAGTTTAATTACTTTATTAGTTCCTATAGTTTAATTAAATTTTCAATTTGATCTTTATACTTTTTTTATTATGTCCCTATAACATATCATATTTTATAATTAAGTTCCTGTCGTGACAAAAATGTTGGAATGAATGGAATATTATGTTAAACAAATGAATATGCCTAACACTTTTCTGAATTTCATTGATTCTAACGTTTTTGTTACGCTAGGGACTTAGTTACAAAATCTGATATGGTATAAGAACTCAATTAAAAAAAGAAGAGTGCTAGAGAGTCAGCAACTTTTGTGTTTTGTAACTATCAATTGGCCATCATTAGTATTTTTAATGGTGTGAGATTATATTCAATGGTAGGAGATCACTCTTCTCTTGATGATTAAGTGCTGGTCACAAAACATAAAAATTGCTGGTCCCTAAACTTTTCCTAAAAATATAAGAATCTAATTGAAAATTTAGTAAAATTATAAAGACTTAGAAGATAATAACTAGTTGATTTTTTGTATATACATAATATTTTTGTATTACTATAATGGTTATTACTATACAATTATTAAAATTAATGTTTTTTTTTCGCTATTTGAAAATATTTTTTTACTATAAAGAGATAGAAAAAAAGTAAAAAATATTATCAAAATTATATAGTTATTGTAACTACTATGATAATAGTTCATCATAGAATCCACCTTAAAAATTATTCTATGAATACTGAATTAATCACCAATACAATTTACAATGCATACTCTTATAATTATGAATCTATTTTACTATAAATGTAAATTTGATTATATTGTTTTTTAAGTTTGATTATAAGTGTCTGGTTTCATTATAAATATGAATTTGGTAGGTGGCCATTGGCCGACATATAGGGAACACTTATAGAGGAGGTGCAAAATATAATATTTCATATGTACGTTCTCTGTCAACGTATATGCAGAAAAGCTTCTGTGTAATGTAGATGCAAATTAGGCTAAATTTATTGCTCATTCTTTGTTATTCAGGTGTACATGACTCGTGAGGGAAAGGGCTGGGGCCTTAGAACACTTGAGGATTTGCCGAAGGGTACTTTTGTATGTGAATACGTTGGGGAAATATTAACCAATACAGAGTTATACGAAAGGAATGTGCACAGCAGTTGCAGCAATGACAGACACACATATCCCGTAACTCTTGATGCAGACTGGGGATCAGAAGGGGTCTTGAAAGATGAGGAAGCGCTTTGTTTAGATGCAACATATAATGGAAATGTTGGAAGGTTTATCAATCACAGGTATACTTCATATTGATTTCAAGCTTTATATAACGTGAAATTCAAGACAACAAATTTCTTTCCATGTCTCTATCCTTTTCATTTCTATGTAGATTTTTCCGATGAAATTTATTTGCTCGACATTCCAGATGCTTTGATGCAAATCTCATTGACATTCCTGTTGAAGTGGAGACTCCTGATCACCACTATTACCATGTAATAACTAGTTGAGTTTGCATTCATATAGTTCTCTATTTACCTTATTTGTTGTAAGGCAATGAAAACTAACTTCTTGTCATATGTTCATGATTTTTTGTTCTACAGCTTGCTTTCTTTACCACCCGAGATGTGAGAGCCAATGAGGAGTTGACGTGGGTAAGTTGATTCTGGTAACACTCTCTCCTTGTAAGATTTTGTTTTTCTCATTGACACGTGATAAATTTTCTACAGGATTATGGTATTGACTTTGATGATCATGACCATCCTATTAAAGCATTTCAATGTTCTTGTGGAAGCGCTTTCTGCGGTGATAAGAAGAGAAAAGGTAACTGGATAGCAGATAAAATGGACAAAAATACATGTAAAAAAGTTTAAAACACAAAAGAACACATTTATAAATATTAAAGTTTACTTTCGAAATTATTTTTGCGAACAAAAGTACACACTAAATATTCGTAAATATCAAATTCTTATTTACGGCATAACACTTTTGTCCACCGAAAACATTTTTGAAGTGTATTTTTATATTTCAGGAATCTTTAGTTATATTTTTTTCCACTTAAAATTTTTTTATGTATACTTTTGTCTATCAGTAATATTACATGATTAAATTATTTTAATAACTAAATTTAACTTAGTTGGTTCAATAGCTTAAGGATTGATAATAAAAAATTTTAATTTAAGAAAAAAGAGGAAAGGCTTAAAAAAATGACTTATTTGAACTTAGTTAAAAAAATAACTTCTTCACTTAGTATTTTTCTTTTTCCATTTACTCACTTTGGTATATCGTTAATTCGTTATATTGTAGGCGTATTTGTTGGATTATGCTGTTATCGGAACCAATATAGGAATTTTTTGCATTGATGTCTCATCTTGTAGGGAAAGGGAAAGTAGAAAATCAGGTCCATGTATCTGCAAGAACAAGTGTGTCTGAATTTGGAAGCAGCCGAAGCAATACCTGCAGCTAGTAGAATAGGGAGTAAACAAATTTCTTGAGGTACATGATTATCGTGCTTCTAGAATTCAAGTTCCACCTCCACCTGGTGGGTTGATGCAAGGAAGCATTGTCATATACGTTTCCTTCGAACCGTAGAAAGTAACTAGTTGATTCTCCTCAGTCCAGCCATTTTCCCTTTCAATCATGCCTTGTGAATCCGTCACTTACCTCAATGCTGCATTTGGTTCGGTTACGGTTTACAGATTTGATACATCCGAATTGACCATAAAGGATAAAGGACCACTTGATCAAATTGGTTTGATTTTTACACATTTTTTCAAAGTCCAGTTACCTGAAATTTGGGTTGGTCTAGTGATTACAATAGTAAATGATTTTGATTTTTGAACACTAACTTTTTGTACTCTTTGACAACAACTATTTTAACACACATGGATTTTAATGTGATCTCAACATTAAACTTTTCACATTAAACAAAATTTGATGTCCATGAACATATTTTGAGTGTAGAAACTAGAAATGTTGTAATTCAATTTTTTCCGGGCATAAGGCTAGTTTATTCCAAACAAAAAAACTAAGGTCTCTGTATAAAGACTCTGATAACATAAAGTTTGTCAGCATTTTTCCACAACAAATCAAACTTAATTAATTTGTCAGCTAGTTGCCACTATATGTTAACATTTAATGACAGCTATAGATTTGATTTCCCTTCTCTCTTTCCCAAAATGGAATCAAAAGTTCAGTAGCTGCAACTATTTTACCCAAAATATGTTTTGTTTCTGAAAGGGGGAAATTAAAACAGGAAGGTAATGAAATTTGTTCATTTAGCTTGAATGCTGCCCCGACCTGTAGCCACACTCATTTTGTTGAACAAGAACTGCAGGCTTTATTCGGTCTAGAACTAGAACAATATTGCAGTCAATTATATCCTAAAATTAATTAATATGCATCCTCTCTGGTTTAGTTTTAGTAGACCTAAAGTTGTATTTAGATTTGATATCTCAAAAGTGTATGAATATCATATACACGCCACACCTGAAATCAAACACGCAAATAGAAGACCTTACGCCTAAGAAGTCAGAACTCGAGATAGATTATTTCAAAAGTAACACCACATTTACTCTACCTAAATTGTAAACATGCACACATATGTCCTTATTATGAGGTAATTGGACCTTTACAAGAGGCTAGAGAGGGTGTCAAGCCATCTTTCCTGTATGATTATTACCACTACGCTTTTTAGCACAGTAGTCGAATAAGCTGCCATCAAAGCACCGTCTCACAGCTTCTTTTGCTAGAAAGCCTTCTTCATCTCTTGCTAGCAGATACAATACACTCCACTCAAATTTTGCCGCAGCCCTGCAGTAGCAAAAGGTTTCATTCACCCACTTTTTCTAATTGAGGGATACCTGTGAAGAACTAAAATGAGAGGGTGTGAGAAGAGAGGACCAGCCAAATACGTCATATGCAACAGCGTTTGCTTGTGTCATGTGCCACATCTCTCTTAACGTCAATTTATCAGGCTCTGTCTGTGCATACTTGCTAAACATGATTTCCAAATTTGCAGGAACGAATCTGAAAACCATCTTATGTCACCAGGCAATAAGAGGTTTATATTATTAATCTTAAATCTTAACCACACTTAATTACCTTCCCTCTGTGTCGTAGGTGCCTGTATCACTACCATGTTTGGCCTTGTGTATGTTTTCTATGTAAATTGGGAAGAAAGGTGAAGGTAGCCATGTCTGTGTTACATACAAGTCACAACATGTGCAAGTAAGTTGAAGTGGTAATTATACTAAGGTAACATATAATTGGATGGGATCCTTGTTGAAAGTGTCTCACCGGAAGTGTAAGATAACTGAGAGCTATATGAATAATAATCGCAATCACGAAGGAAGCAATAACATTAAAGCCTATTTTGCGTAACCCTGCAACATTATTAAAACAATAATCAAAGCTACAATCCAAAAACCCCAAAAGCAGGAATAGTCAAGGAGGCGTGCAACACAATAAGAGAAATGTTTTGTGTATTGATAGCATAGTGTACAGAGTGAGATTCACATGGGACGAGTATCACACCCAATACAATCCAATCCAATAATAACAGAGGAACGTGTGTTAGCTTAACATGAAGAAATCGCAGTAAGACTATTAATCTGTTATGAGAGTAAGTACCTCTGTAAGTCTCCCATGGATAGATGATACCATCCTTGTCAAGATCAAAGAAGGTAGCATGTTGTTGAAGCACGGACATGTTGTTATGCTTGTGACCCCATGTCCCATTCACATTCTGTGTGTCAGGTGCAACCAGTGCTCTTGGCATATCTGGACAAAAACATGATCCAATCAATAAGGGAAAAAAATAAAAAATAAAAAACCTTGATCAAACCCCATTAAAGTTTCCTACGCTATAATCTCATTTCAAGTGAAAAAGAAATGAACTTGAAAGAAAAATAGAGATTACAGGGTTTGGGGAGCTTAGTTTCCAAGTCCATAGGAACCTTCCTTTCAGCCGTTACCGGTGCCTTTTCGGCCACCGTTGCCATGGCTTCATGGGATTGGGATTGTTCCGGTGTTGTTGCCATTGTGGAGAGTGTTCTTCTCTGGAAGGAGAGAAGGAAGTTACTTTCTTTCTTCGTTTGGAGTGTGGCGGTGGCAGTTGTCAGATGCTCAAAAATAGGAAAGGAAAGAAGGCAAAGTGATTACACAAACAATAAAATCAAAGTGTGGGGACACAGAAATAGCAACAGATTCTTAGGGACTTGTGTGGTTGGTCCTTCCACACTCTCGACTGTTCTTGATTTGACACGTACCCTTGATCTAAACATTACATTAATTTGGTCCGATTCTGAAAGAGGCGTCACTAGAAGAAGCAAGGAGTTTTTATTTTAATAAATAAAATAATATATTAGTTATCTAATTAAATAATTTTAAAAATTATTATCGAAATCTGTCGCTATGCTTTATCTTGTGAATGAGATGATTTTACACGTATTTTGTTTATAGTGTAAATGAAATAAGACACATAGACGTGACACATGTATATATTGTTCACACTGTAAACGAGAACGAGACTTCATAATACGTCGGAGCAGTCGACTTTGCGGTTAGTTGTAATTTATTGAATTTGACGCAATTTTATATAGATAAATATGTGTATGTAGCTATAGTTAGGGTAGTAGTGAAGAAGTAGAATATAGTTTGTATAGTTAGTATGGAATAAGTCACGGGTGAAAATTTAGAACTCTCTTTTATTTCACTTGTCTTAAGTTGTTACTACATAATTATTAGTTTGAAATTCTATCTAATTTAGTTATTTTATCCCTTTTAATTTTATAATTAATTTTTTTTATATCAAATATATTAAAACTAATAGAATAAGATTTTTCTCAAAAATATGCAACTAAATATGTAATTACGTTCTTAATTATAAAATCTATAATTTATAAAAAAGTATCTATTTAAGTTTAATATTTTTTATACTGAAAAGATCTAATTATAAAACTAAAAATAGTGTAAGAATTAAAAAAATATAGACACCTATTTAAAAATTTAGTGACATTATAAGGACCATTAAACTTAAAAAAATCAATAAAAGATTTAAAATTACTTATTGATAATTGTGAACATATATTTTTTCTTCACAGGCCTCGCCTTTTACTGCCCCGACGAGTGAGTCATACCCTTCCTCCACTGGACGCCATCGTCCCGTATTTGAGGGAGGCTGGATTCGGTGACACGGTTCCTTTCAGGGACTTCACATTCAATAATGCCTTGATTACGATATTCGTGGAGCAATGGCATCCGGAGACACACACGTTTCATCTCTTGTGGAGTGAGGTTACTATCACCCTACAGGACGTTGCGTACCACCTAGGGTTATGCCCCCACGAGGACCCTGTTGGGGCGGTGCTTCCGTGACTTTAGTAGGTGGTACCAGACGGAGACGTGGCAGTTGGTGGAGCAGCTCTTGGGTGCCAGGCCTCTGGTGGCTCCACAGCAGGCAGCACAAAGGAAGGAGTCGTTCACGCTGAAGCTCGTATGGCTGCGGGATCGTGTCTGTCAGATGCCCGCTATAGATGTCGCAAAGACCCTCCGACAGTACGCTAGATGCTACATCATGTTACTGATCGGAGGATATCTGATGACGGACAAGTCGAACAACTTGATCCACCTGCGATGGCTCCTGCTTCTTCAAGACTTTGGGCAGTGCCGGGCGTTGTCTTAGGGCTTGGCCGTGCTGGCCTGGATGTACCAGTCACTATGCTTGGCGGCACACCGAGGCGTCACAGACATTGCTGGCTGCTCTCAGCTATTGATGTCCTAGATATACCAGCGATTTTTTCAGTGGTGTCCACTGGATCGAGCGATCTACATGTATCCTATGGCTGCGAGGTAACAACTGTTTATGTCTTTATTTAGTTATAAGTTTATAATTTCTTACGACCTTCTACATAATGAACTGCTTTTATTGTTTTGATTGGTGTCAGGTTGGTTGTACTGCAGCAGCAGAGTAGAGATCAGCATGAGGCCAGGATCCTGCATTGGAGAGTATCGATCGACAAGTTACGATTCGATGAGGTTAGTACCATGCTTGACTTAACCACAATTTCATTTTAGTCCTTTATGTTGCATTCGTTTATAAGTACTAATTATTTGTTATGTCACAGTTCTTTCAGTTTGTATGGAGGTCGTATGATGACCCTGCTCTGCAGGCTCTATGCCCTCCTTGGTTCATCGAGGAGGAGGAGTGGGGGACATGGATGTCAGTCATTTTTCTTGTCTGCTTCAATGTTGTGCAGTTTCACTAGGTTGACCGGGTGAAACGGCAGTTCAATGGAGAGCAGTAGGTGCCTGGCACTCCAGTGAACCATGACAGGTATTGCTGAAATCTTATTTATCTTTGCTTTACTGATTTTAAAGTTAAATCATTACAATATACATATGTGCCCCCAGACAACCCCGTCAGACTAGTTACTTATCTGTGTTTGTTCCGACAGGTTCCTGACCTCCACTGGCCGGGGTGAGGATGTGTGGTGGTCTGATAGACATCACAATTGGTACGAGGGATGGCGTACCAGTTTCCGTCCACGTCACAAGATCTCCATTATGAACACGTTCAACACCAAGCCAATGCAGGAGTATTACGATTGGTAGGGGTGGAAACAGGCCAGGCGGCCTGCCAGGGGCCTGCAGCCTGGCCTGTGTTTGGCCTGGCCTGATAGGAAATAGGCCCTGGCTCAGGCTATTAAAAAAGCCTATATTCTTTAAAAGGCCAGGCCTAGGCTTTTGATTGAAATAGCCTGTTGGGCCTGTCAGGCCGGCCTGAGCCTACAAATATATATAGAGAGTTTTATTATACTAGTAAAAATGCTATTGAAAGAATTTGAACTTGGATCTTCTATCTTATGAAAATACCTTTATCCACCCAGCCATTTGTCTCTTTAATTATATATGTGTATTTGTATTTTATAATTTTAAAAATTAAATTATATCTTAAATTTAATTATTATTAAAAAAACAGGCCTATTGACAGGCTTAAGGCCAGGCCAGATTTAACAATAGACCAGACTCAGTACTCATTAAAAATCCTATACCAAGCTACAAGCCAGGCTAAGGCCAATATACTCTATTACAGGCCTGGCCTGGCCTGGCCTGTTTCCACCCCTAAGGATTGGTAGCACGGGGCTTGCCGTGTTAGGTACCTGTCAGGCGAAGAGGTATTGGAGAATCCGAGACTTGTCGAGTTACCCACTGATGTACAGCCCACTGCCAGCCAGTCGAGGGACGATCTTCACCTTCCTCGGGGTGTGCCAGATCGGCGTAGCCGCGTAGGCGGGCGACTGAGGTTAGGACGATACCCGGTGACCTGCTCGGAGGGACAGGGGTGCTAGAGATCAAATACCGAGTGAGGGGGTTAGGAGGGAGAGGGTCAGGCCTCGTTGGGCGCGGCTGGATGTAGAGTCTAACGAGGAGGCAGAGTACGATCAATAGGAGGAATGGAAACCTCCCGTTAAACAGGTAGGATACACCTGCACCTCCACCTCCACCAGCCCACGCACCGCATCTTTCATCTGGTTCAGGAGGACCGCAGCATTGGGCCATCTGGGACACATCACCACTCAGCTGGCATGATCTAGGACCATCCTGTAGCCATTAGGAGGAGCAGATGGTGAATGAGATATTCTTTGACAATGCCTTCTAGCTTCACACCACTGATCCGGCATTAATGCAGCGCCTAGCAGAGTCATTCCGAATTGGGAGAGAGTAGGGTGTCAGACAGTACTAGCATCCATCTGTTCCCGCGTATACCTCGGTGTGGATGCCACAGATATCTCCTGCATTTGGATCATCATACGCGGCGGGGTTCATGCTGGTGCCCAGTATGCCACACCACTGTTGTACGACTATGGTATGTTGCTGACCTCATCACGGCCTCTAGTTACCCCTCCGTTAAATCCACCGTCAAAAAGTGTACCTTGTTCCCTGGTGTACTCTTTTTTCTGACTTCATGATTTTTTCCCAAAAAAAAAATTCCTGGAGGGGGTTTTAATGAGGCACCACAGCAAGGGCTAAGGATAAAAGAAATCCTTAGTAGCAAGAAAAGGTATGTAAATATTTTTCTCTTATTAATGATAACTCATTTTCTATCAATTTTCTCATTCAAACACATTAATTTGAGCTCAAAAAACTACGAAAATCATTGCCCGACCTGAGTGGTCGGTAAGATGAAGCGACGAGTTACAAATTAATGTAAGAAGTTATGCAAGCTTCGTGGTCCAACCTTAAAAGAGTCGAGCCTAAAAATGAAATTCAAGAATAACTTGATAAACTCGACTACTTAAAGTCGGAATGCAAACAATTAAGGGAAAATTAGATTTACAAGAGAAACGTCTAAAGAATGGCCGACTTACTTTACCGACGTCTTTTTCCACTTAATAAAAACCCAAGATTTTCAAGGCAGCATCTAAAGCTACCAAAATTATTTACAACTAAGTCGTAAAAGGCAAAAATAAATTAAGTAGAGGATGATAAAGAAATACTCATTCATTCAAAAGAACCACCACATATGCGAGTAGTGAAAAAAGGTATTTAAGCAAGGAGAAATAAAGTATTCCAACTACGACTATTACAAAACAAAAAATTGTTCATAAAGACCCACAAGTCGGGTCATTCAAAGCAACGAATTACAAAGGAATGAGCTATTTTCCATTAGTAGCATCTTCAGGCTAAGTGGAGGAGGTCAGAATAGCTTCAGAAGGAATAGGGAGTTTCTTAGGAGGAGGTATGATGGGCTCATCTTCCATCCGGGTTGGAAAGCTTTGAGAAGCTCCCTTAACTCGGACTTCTAAGGTCTTCAGGTCAGGCATGGAAGTGTCCTCATCGTCTTTAGGTGCAGGAATAATTTTTTCATCAACTACAATGTTGTTGGGGGTAATAAAGGAGAGGTCTGCCTCGGGAACAACAATCCGAAATTGAACCTTCAGGTTCTGTACCATCTCATCTAGGGGTGGCAATGGGTAGGGTAGAGTAGGGTTTGAACCCAACCCTAACCCTACCCGCAGGTTGAGTTTTTAACTAACACTCAACCTTACCCTACCCGCGGGTTGAGAAATACCCAACCCTAATCCTACCCGCGCTCAACCCGCGGGTATCCGACCCTACCCGCGAGTTAACAAAAAGAAACATTATAATGACACAAATATCTCATAAATAACACAAGTATCCTTGGTTCAGTGGCTAAGAACTTTTTGCACATACTTAAAGTCCTTGGTTTAACTCCCATATGTCAACGTCAGAATTTGCTGGGCATATTATTAATAATAAAAAAGAAAATAGGATTTATATTTTTTAATTATTAATTTTATAATTATTAAGGGTAAATTTATCGTTTTATTGACAAAAAATAATTTTAATATTAATGATAATTTTAAACAAAAATATGTTATAAACAATTTTAATTTCGACTATAAATTTTAGAAATTAAAAGAGTACCTATCCTAAAACTAAAAAATTACATACATTACAATCAGTACGAAGATTATAATACAATAACATTTTTGTTAAATAAAAAAACGGTAGAAAAAGGTAATATGTGGTCTTGAAGCCCTCTATATGGTGATTGGGTATCTTCATCCTTGCTAAATCAGATATTGAGTGTTTCGTTTTTTTTATTCTTTTTATAAGTAGGTGTTTGATATAACAAAGCTAGAAGGAACTGGCAAAAAGGCCATTTGTATACATACATCCCATCAATAAAATGAAAATATCAAAATTATACAACTAACTATTCATATAAAATACATATTAAAATATATAATAAAAATATATAAAATAATATGTATAAATATAGTGAATGATTTTTGTATGTTTTATAAACAAAATGGACTATGATATAGTATTGAGCCTACTTAATTAATTACAGGTTACGCTATAAAATTACAAATCAAGCAATTAGATTTGTTATTAGTCTGGAACACTAGCCACAAAACATTTTACCCAGTGATTATGTAGCACTTAGCACATAACAACAATTCTTTTGTATAAGGGTCAAGAGTTTGAATTAATGTTTAAATTTATAGTTAGCATTTATCCTTTTAAATTAGAGTAAACATCCAACTCGATTTCTGTCCAAAAAAAAAGGTACATTACGTCTTCTGTCTTTGTATTCCATGAGATATGGCGACTCTTCTGTGTTTTCCGGCGTTAAAAACAAATAGAATATGTATACGTGTCACTTAACGGTGATGAGCTAGCTGTTAGGTGTCCATTAAGTGTCAAGCTGTCAATTTAAAAATAGACAGGGATCAATCTGTCCCTGCCTCCCAAACAAAAATGCTGTCGTTTTAAGTGAGGGATTGGAGGTTCAAATGTTGCACTGCTTCATTATATACTCTGAAAATGTATCACTGTGTTTGACTGTAAACCCTTGGATAGCATGGTTGATAGTGAAGAACATGGGTCGACATCAAATCGGTGAAGTGGGAGAGTTGAAAACGAATCAGGTTGGAGTTTGAAAGCTACTGGGAGTGTGGGATCAAGGTGGAAGAAGAAGTGGGTTGCCCCAGAGTGTAATTGTGGAATTTATGCAATTTTATTCATGTCCGGAACCGATATGAACCTAAATAGACTATTCTTTCGATGCTCATACTTCAAGATAGGTTTATTAACAATTAAATTTTTGTTCACTTTGTTTTTCACTGATACTCATATTTTAAGGTAGGTTTATGAAGAATTAAAATTATGTTCACTTTGTTTTTCATTAGATTCATATTAAAGAATATTATTTTGTAGACTCCAAGACCTCATTACAAATATTTTTGTTGGCTTGATGATTATGTTGCATCATTCAATGAAGATGCTACAAAGACTCTTTTGTTTGGAGGTTTGAAGCTGAATTCGAATCATAAAGAAGATCATTCTTCTACAGATGCTAACAAAGTTAGGGAGCTAGAGGAAAGAGTGGTTAGCTTAAAAATTCATTTAAAGAAAGTTAGATTGAATTTTAGGCAAATTAGATGTACTAATGTTGGATGTGTTATGTTGGCATTTGTTGCTGGAATTGTAGTTGAAAACCTGTTTAGTGGTGTAGTTTAGAGAGATCAAATGTTACTTCTGGAGTATTGTGAAACATGGTGATCATGGTTGTTAAGTACTTAAATTGTTTAGGCTATGACATTTGTTATTGTTGATCACTTTTGATGAATGAATATTAAATATAATTAAGCTGCTTTTGTTTTTATATGTTTGTTTATTCAATTTTAAATAATGCAATAATGTACATGATTTTATAATAAAATAAGACATTATGAATTTGTTGAACAAAGTAAGAAGCCATCTGTTGAAAGTTGAAACTTAACACATGATACCATAATAATAGAATAAGGGAATCATCATAACAGTCCTTACTGATATAGTTATCCAAAAGAGTATTCAACTAACTATGTCACTGGTTGCATGTCTTAGCATCTAATTATATTATAACAAAAACAAGGGCAATACAAGGTCCCTAATCAACATAGTTGTCATAGCAAGTAATTTGATAACCAAAATAAACACAAGCTATTGTCCAAATTATCTATTATTCTGAGTCCCAAACTTTTAAAGCTAGGTCAACTACTCAATTCTTGTTGGAAGGCCTAATCCCTGGAGTGGGGATGAACTTAAAAAGTCTTGTTGCAGTCCCTGAAGTTACTGCAGCCATGGTCTCAACTGATACTGCTGTTGATACACCTTGGTTAGTTGAAGTAGATTGACCTGAACCAACAGATGGGGTTGGCTGTAGGCTCATTCGACTTGAGCCTTGTGCTATTGGAGCAGTGGGTCTCACAATTGGTTGCTTCTCTCTAAAGTATGGTGCAGAGTTAGTGTTGAATTTTGTTGCATGCTATCCACAGAAAATATCATAGTAAAGGTCATAATTAAATTAAATAGACATTACAAATTTAACTTAGGAACATTTTTTACCTCATCTGCTTAGGGTGCAGACTGGGAGACATTAATTTTCTCCCATTGACTATGGTTCATTGATTGTCCTCTTGCAGATGTTTTGGGAAGCTTCTTTTTGTTCTTCTTTGCCTTAGCCTATCATAAATGGTAACTGTTAGGGCAACAAATAAATTAGTGTTATGCCAAATAAAGATCCTAAATTGGCATAAACTCACAGCAACATCTAATGTAGTTTCCTCAGCATTGGCAGTTGAGTTGTTCTGTCCTGTTTTCTGAACCTGTTTTATCATCAAAACACAAGATTGGAACACAACAAGGCTCAACCAATTAGGTTACTTAATTCCTTAACTATATATTTATAGGACAGTTATCATATTAAATATATTTTGAAAGTAAATCATCACTTGTTGAATTATATCTGCTCAGTGTTAGCCTGACTTGACTCTACAAATTGCAAAGGCCATTTCTTTGCCCTTCTCTCCTTCTTTGTCATGAGTTTTCAATTCAGATCTTGGGATGCATTGGTACAAGTTTTGTAGTAGTGTCCTAACTGACCACACTTTGAGCAAGTGACTTGAAAAGTTTTTCTATATTTGTTTGGATTCACCTCTTTCTCAACCGGGTCTGATCTTCTCTTCGTTTTTGGCCTATGAGCAGCTCTTTTAATTGGAGGAGGAAGAGTCTTAGAGGCATTCGATTGTACCCAGTACTCTTCACTATTAACCAATTTGATGCAATGTGAGTATGTAGCTCTTACTGCTTCCATTGTAAGCCACTTATGCACAAAATCTTCAGGCCTAAGGCCCATCTTAGATATGGCTGCCACTGCATGTCTACAAGGCATACCTATAGACATGAATTCAATTTATCACATGCAATGAATTTTATGAAACAAGTATATAGTTTTACAAATGCAAAATAATATTCAAAACAAGTTTACCAGTTAGCTGCCACAGATTGCATGTGCATGTTCTTTCTTCAAGATTAACTCCAATCTTGTGATTTCTACAGTGCACTTCAAAAAGAACTCTTTTACTATATATAGTCTATCAAACAAAGGGAGAGACTCTGGCTGAGGTATCACATCTAATATTGCAGTTAAACTTGGGTTTGTCTTATGCAGTTCCATCAGGTAATTCCTAATCTTACCATATTGTGCTCCTTCATCGCCAATTACCTCCTCCCTAGCTGCCTTTAGTGCCTTGCTTATCATTTTTCCACTCATTTTGATGTTGTAGTCTTGGACCATATATTTCGTAGCCTGCTTTGGCTTCATGTCTGGCTGAGTAAGAAGTCTCTTAACTAACTTCGATGTTACCCATTGCCTATCAGCAAGGTTGCTGCTAAAATCCCTCCCACAATTATGCTCATTGAACAATATTTTTACTTGAAAACATCCATTTGCACTATTCCATGATGTCAATATTAGCCATGAACAATTTTCACTAGCACATGCTATCCTGACCCTTTGTTTCTCATTCTTTAGATACATAACATCTTTACCCTCATATACGAAATAATCCTTCAATGCACTCTTGAATGTCTCCATTGTAGTGAAGATTTATCCAACTTTAAATTCAACATCCCCTTACTCAATTTCTTCATTAAAGGCATCGTATGCAGTCCTCCCTTCGTCCTCAGATGACACTGGACTGTTAAATGCTTCACTTTCATAATCATATGGTTTGTCATAATCCGAATTCAATTCCTCAATAGTTGGCCCAACATTCCCAGATGTGCCACCCAAACTAGTTCTAATGCCACTTAAACCACCACCTGTAGTCTTAGTCTTACTTCTATTATACCTTCTATCTCTCAGAATATGTCTTCTTCTAGTGCCCTTATACTTCTTAGAAAGTCTTTTTTGGACAGACTTTTTTTTAGTTGTGTCCATACTATCCTTTTCACCTGAACCGGCCCAACCTCCACATTTAGGCCAGTGCCAACTGTCATATTTAGGCCAGTGCCAACCTCCACATTTGGGCCAGCCTTATCTTGAATTTTTGGGCCATGACTAGCTTTCTTTTTAGGTGAAACTCTCTTCTTCTTCTGAATATTTTTTTTTCTTTTCCAAACTCTCATCACTGCTGTCTGTATCCTCAAAACCAGAAAGAGGAGGATTATAAGGCTCATATTCTTTGGTCTCATATCCATCATCTGAAGATGATAATGATTCACTCAGCATAACAGTATCACACTTCACACCATCATCAACAACTTCAGGAATATCTATCGGGTGATCAAAGTAAAGATAAAATTCATTATTGCCCTTATTTCTCTTCTGAGCATCCCTCAGTTCATTTATATCAGCATCACCTTTAATAACATGTAGCCAAACTTCCATGTCATCAGCAATGTTGTCAAACTAATACATCTCCTTATATGTTGTATACCCTAACTCCTTAAATAAAATTTTAGATCAAAGAAGTTAATATAGTCTAAATCTATGGGTAGATACTTATGCAATTTTCTAATAAGATAACATAATACCTCCTCTGAATTTCTCTTAAAACTTTTTCCATAATGAAATATAGGAACAACCATAAAATCATCCATCTGAGACAAACAAAGTAAATAATATTTTATATTACAACCTTTATATAAATAATTGTGATTTTAATAGAGTACATGTAGTTAAAGTATGTATACATTTTAATAGAGTACATGTAATCAAAATAAGTAGGTATATATTTACTGCCTTCTTTTTTCATGAGAGTACATAAACATTTGCTAAGGTATATATTTGCCTTAAACTTTAATAGAAAGTTGCTGTGAACTCTTTTATAAACACTAATCATAGCAATGTTTATATATAATATTGAAATTTGAATAAAGATAACTATATCTGTTGGAGTTTGTGATTTTAATACAAGTAAATTGATACATTCTGAACCCACTTGCAAACTATATATGAATTCCATTGAACCCTACTTTCTATATATGAATTCCGTTATAGGAAGGGAAAACATCTTTATCTGTTGATGGCAAAATGCCTCAAAATTAGCCATAATAGCCTATATATGAATTCCGTTATAGGAAGGGAAAACATCTTTATCTGTTGATCATAATTGTCTGATTGATATCCAAAAATCTAACCATAATAGCCTATATTACTACCATTAAAAGCAAAAAGAGGGACTTAACAATGAAACCAACCACAATGTTTTTAATGGCAATAAGAGAGTCCTATACAAAAAAATATGGCATTAGCCCTAATTACATAAGGATCAGAAATCAGCATCAAATAAGTTTATCCTTCTTCTTAGGAGGGTTGAATCCTGAAGTAGGAACAAAAGTCATATAATCAGCAAGTCTCTTGATAGTGGTAGAGCTAGTTTCCCTAATGGTTTCAGCAGAAAGAGGAGTTGTTGATGCTGCAACAACTTGGGGGAGGCATTTCTTCTGGCGCTTCCCTTTGACAACTTTCAGTTTTACGGACCTTGTAACACTTTCCTACATAATTTCAGCAACAATTTCATCCAACATTGAAAAATGATTTCAGTTACAAATATAAACAACAACATTTAATTTTTTCCAGTTACAAATGCAACTTGTTCTGAGTTTTGTGTGTATTATGTTAATGGGTAGGCATCTGTCTAGCTAAATTTTTTATCGTAGTGAAACACAAATGTCATTAGAGATTCTTCCATCTACAAATGAATAAAGATAAAACTTAAAATAAACTCAAAATCATAAACAACTCTATACTGTACATTAACTTATTACACGAGCATTAACTCTATACTGTACATGAGTAATAGCATACAAGGAAACTTATCTATTTTGTGTTTTTCTCTGCAGCTACTGATCCTCGTTTATTTTATTCTATTTACCAATCAATTCTAAACAATGATGTAATCTATTTTATAATAATAACAATAATATCTACCAGAAAACTTATTTCAGAAGAAATTAATTTAATCTACTTTATTCTGAAAAAATTTTTATGGATGGAACTTACTTGACAGAGATATTATACATTGTTGTTTCACATAGTTCTGAACAAATCTTGGAAAATAGGTGGTTGTGCCAAGAATTGGTTTCATATTACTTAAAACATGAAGAATTTTTTATCTCCATTTTTAATCTAACCACAATGCATGATCTTATTCTTAGAAGAGCAACACAGGTAATTAGAAAAAAATTGAGGCCTTTGTAAATATGATTTCAAATTGAGAAAAATTAGCATTTATATTCTCTACAGTACGTAATTAGAAACAATACATTCCATTAACTCTGTTTTCAAAAATTTAGCTTAACACATGTTTCACTTTGTGGATCACAATACGTAAACCCTAAACCGTATACCACCTACAAAATCAAACCTTAACACATTCAAAAGAGTCTATTCACCACAACAAACACATTACTATCAAAAAACAAAAAAGAGTTATCTACCCTTTTGCAAACCAAATCACTAGGGCACAAATAACACTAGGATTTTCATTCAAACAAAAAACAAGCAGAATCTCATCCTCTCTTTTGCAATCAAAGATAGCATATAGGTGAGAAAGAAAAAAGTATTTTATACTTTGCAGTAGCGCCGAAAATGCTGCCTTCCTTTGAATTTGGTTTGCGAAATAAGAACCTACACTCGCCGAAGAAGACACACACGACACCCGCTGTATAATCGCATGTCAGAATTCTTCCACGGAGCTTTGTCGATGGGTTTAGGGAGGAACAAAGATCAAGGGATTTTGTTGGGTAAGGATTCGATGGTCCCAAAACGTTTGGATTATTAAATGATTCCATAACAAAATATGTTTTTTAAATTTTTTTAATAACTGATAAATAGTTCTTTTCTAATTTTAATTACAAATTAATCTCATATATTTTATTTGATTATAAAAATTATTTTTTATTTTATAAATTATTATTTTATCATTCATCTATTATATTTATTAATAATCAAAATAAAAAATAATAACGAATTAGATCTTCTATTGATTGTAATAAATTTTTTGGTTATTCCAATCGATTAAAAGTTTATATTTAATCCGTAACATTCGTCCAAGACTATGAAATCGTGTTTTTTTAAAATTCAATCGATTGAATGTTTCAAAACAACCTGAGGTCTCAAAGCTTTAAAGCAATGTGGATTTGCCCAATTCAATCGATTGGTTGTGTTACCTAATCGATTGAAAGCTTTTATAATTTTTCTCTATTTCTATGCACTATAAAGATATCTTAGTTTAAAAAACTCATATTTTTATGATGAAGTAATGTCATTTTCATTTATTATTTCAAAAACAATGTCATACAAATTTTACGTCTTGTGAATTATATTTTATTTTATATAATTAATTTATATAAAAAATTTCATATCTTTTTATTTGTTTGCATTCTATTTTGTTCTTTTCATTTGTTCAAGATTTGACCTCTTTATTGAATCTTGACAAGAAAAAAATACCATGCAATATATATCAAAGCATTTTAATAATCTGTTCATATATTGGCATATTGCTAAGACATATATAAAGTATATATATTACAAATTTTTAATCAATTCTTCCTAGATTAACAATGGAAGCCCCTTTTCAATCCTCCGTTAGAGCGATAGGACTTTTAGACTTATCATCTTCAGATTTTACAGTTTCCTCGAGAGCCGTTCTAATAACGTTACTTTCATGTTGTGCTCTACATTCTGAGTCTCCAATATATCGAACATCTGTTTCACAGCTTCGGAGATGACACCAGCATCACTCGACAATTCGCTATTCTGCACGATGAAGAGCACAAAAGGATAATTAGATTTCAATACAAAATATTTGAGCAGACATAAAAAGCAATTAAAACAGGGGAATATTGAATATTTCCTGCACCGTCGATATTCCCTATCCCACCGGTATTTTCAGTTGGGAGTGTTTGATATAAATTTCTCAAGAAGAGGAACATTTCAAGCAACGGTTAAAAATAAGAACATTCATTACCAGTCAACATGATTTTAAAAAACGGTAAGTCAAGAGACATTATAATTACCAAGCATTGAGTCATAAGCCTGCACCACTCTCTCATGATACATAAAGAGATTGATATACGATTCTAATGGTGGAATTGAATAATTGGTGATAGATTATTCACCAATTTATAATGTTAATATTAAAGAAAAGATAAGATTAAAGTATTTAAATCAAAATAAAGTCTTAAAAATTGAAGATAAAATTTTAAAGTTAAGATAGATGAATAATAAGATAATAATTTATAAAAATAATAAGAAAATTGAAAATGGCGTAGTACACAATTTAATTGATTGGGTAACACAACCAATCGATTGAATTGGCAAATCCATATTATTTTGATGACTTCAATCGATTGAATTGTGAGACCTCAAGTTGCTTTGGAGCATTTAATCGATTGGGTAGTATAAGAAATCGATTGAATTTTAAAAAACCAACATTTTAGTCATCGTTCAATCAATTGGGTAATATAACCAATCGATTGATTTTTGCGAAAACCATGCTGCCTTACAATTTTCAATCGATTGTTTTGTGATAACTTGTAGTCCAATCGATTGAGTTATGAAACCTGAAATTCAATTTATTGTTTTGATAATCCAATCAATTGATTTTCAAATAAACACAATTACGAATGTCACGGATTAAATATAAACTTTTAATTAATTGGAATGGCCAAAAAATTATTTTTTTATTGTTAATGAACATAATAGATTAATAATAAAATAATAATTTATAAAATAAAAAAATAATTTTTATAATTAAATAAAATATATAAAATTAATTTGTAATTAAAATTTTAAAAAAATTATTTAATAATTATTAAAAAAATTTAAAAAATATATTTTGTTATGAGAATATTTAATTTAATAGTCTAAATATTTTGGAACAATCGAATATACTGCTGAGTTTCTTTGACTAAGAGTGAAGAGAAGTGTGTTTGAAGTGTGAGGGATTAGTGTTTTGTCTTCCTTTCTAACAATCTAAACGGCGTCGTTTAAATTGGTTACGTGTATTTCTAACGTGCCAGTTCAGCTTCCATCAACAGTGTTAATGAGAAAAATGACAAAGAACTAACGCCAGGATTAAAATAGAGATCGCGTGATCTTTTAGAACCATTTTAACTATTTACTCAATTTGATTCGGTAGCAGAATCACTTTTGCGCAAACGCAAAGGAGGAAGGATCCTTCCATCCCTACCAAGAAACAATCTTCGAGCATAGAGTCAGTAATCACGAATGAATTTTGAGTAAAAGCTGTAAGCTCAAACATATATGAACGAAGACGCAAGGCGGTGCAAGAGTAAGAAAGAAAGGATAAGAAGATATGCTGTTTCAGGTGGGGGGCCAAGGCAGCCGCCCCACGTTCTTCGAGATGGCGGCGGCCCAGCAGCTCCCCGCCAGCCTACGCGCCGCCCTCACTTACTCTTTGGGAGTCTTTGCCCTCCGCCGCCCCTTCCTCCACCGCCTCCTCGACTACGAACATGAATCCTTCGCCCTCCTCATGCTCATCCTCGAAACTCACAGCTTGCGAACCACAGATGCTTCCTTTGCTGAATCTCTCTACGGTCTCCGAAGAAGACCCGTCAATGTTGCCCTCAAGATTGATGCTTCCACCGTTTCCCCCAATTCCGATGACGCTGCTCCCAATTCAGGTTTACAAAGGCGCCAGAAAGTTCTCTCTGTTGTTTTTCTGGTAACCCTAGTTCTCTCTTTCTTCCTAATTTGCTTCAATTGGAGAACATTGCTGTACTATAGATAGTGGTAGCTAGCTGAATCTGCGTGTGTTTCTAGGTTGTGTTGCCCTATTTGAAGTCTAAGTTGCATTCAATCTACAACAAAGAAAGGGAAGCTAGGCTGCAGGCTACCCTCTGGGGTGATGATCAAAATGAAGGCTTTGATGCCACCCTCGGCTTCGAAGAGTCGAGGAGAACATTGGATTCTGATGCCAATGCATCTATTAGGGAGCGCGTCAGGAAGAGAGTTCAAAAGATTGTGGGGTTTTGCTACCCTTGGCTACATGCTACTACAGAGGGTATGTGTGTTCTGCTGTTTGTTATCTTGCTGAGACTTCGGATTCACTGATTCTTAATATCTTAACAATGTCACTGCAGGTTTGCAATTTGCTTACCAGCTATTATACCTTTTGGATGCCACTGGATACTACTCATTTGCATTGCATGCAGTTGGGATACAAGTGTGCCGAGCTACAGGGCAAGAGATGGTACATATTTAGGATATTATAAAATCTGTCACACTACATTACTTTTATGTAATCTGGTTATCTGTTATTTCTACTTTCTTGTTTGGATCAATTGTTTCCAAGCTTGCCGTATATTAGCAAACATTGTTACTCGTGTACTTGAGTGCTGTTTTGTGGTGGGTGAATGAGAATAGACATGTTGTTTGCATTTTTTCATTTCTTGTTTCACTGAATTGGGTTTTGTTCCTTTCATGGGATTATAGATGGATACCTCTTCAAGAATTTCAAAGATACGTAGCCGAGAACGTGAGAGACTTCGTGGTCCTCAATGGTTGAAGGTATTTATCAATTAAATGCTAATTTAGATCAGTTTATTTCGTATTTAAAACATCAAAAGCTTTTTTCTTTTTTGTTATTTTATTCATATTGTTCTGCCTATCCAAAGTCAAGATTCATTTTAACATTTGCAATCTTGACTTTGAATAAATGTTATGCTTTTTGTCCACATGAATCACCTTATATGATTATGTGATATATGTCACAATGCAGACCTTGCAAGGAGCACTGCTCAGCTGTATGTACACTGTACTGGATTATGCGCAAACTGGTTTGATTGCAGCTGTGTTCTTCTTTAAAGTGAGATGTCTTTTTCCCTCTTGATAAGTTTTGTTACTTAATATAGTAAAACAGTAAGCCAAAAATAATACTCAATCTTCTTAAACTTTGGTGTGTGTTGTAGCTTGTTTTATATATTGTTTGTTGGCTTAGTTTTCTTCAAGTCAACAAAATTAACAACACCCACTATGGTATAGCCAACAGAGTTTTGGTTGGTACTATTGCCTGGGTGGTTCAGAAATCTTTTTGAGTGGTCTGTGTTCAACTTCTTCTGTCAAGTGGTACTTAAGTAATCTACCAGTGATGTGTGGTTAAATATGTTAGTTTGAGGAACATACTAGTTGAGACAGAGCACAATCATTAACACGTAATTTATGTGGAACATATAGATGATGGAATGGTGGTATCAGTCAGCCGAGGAGCGAATGTCAGCCCCGACAGTATATCCTCCACCCCCTCCTCCTCCTCCTCCAAAGGTAAAACGTTTTGTTTTTCATCTTCTTTCTTCGTCAGTGTACTTCTATACATGTAAAATTGGTGTTTGAATCATACTGATTGAATAGGTCTACTTGCATCCTCTCTATGAACCGTTCAAAAAATTGTGTTGGGCCATTGGCTAATATATATTCATACAACCAGTGGGCCATTGGCTAATATATATTCATACAACCAGGTAGCGAAAGAGGGAATCCCGCTGCCATCTGACAGAACAATTTGCCCCTTGTGCTCACAGAAGCGTGCAAATCCATCTGTAGTTACAATTTCGGGCTTTGTCTTTTGCTATGCTTGCATATTTAAGTATATTACACAGGTGAGAATTCAATCTTGTAAGAGTTGGCAGGACGTAACGTTTGTGATGTCAAGTGTTAAATTCAACATGTATCACTTCTATTCCCTAATTTGTTTTGTTTATTGTGGTTCCTCATTACAGTATAAGCGTTGCCCAGTTACGCTGATGCCTGCAACAGTTGAGCAGATAAGGAGACTATTTCATGATGTCTAGGTCTCACGTGGCTACAAGATTCTCAATTGTGGTTTTAGTTATATGTACATCTCTCTTAGTCTCTTCTATGTAGGGATGGGGGGTTTCACCTTTAGTATGGTAGGTACACGATGCAGAAGAGGAATGATTTTTGTTATTTTCCTCGTATTCATCCGCATAAAGTTCCAGCTATAACGAGCATGAATGTATGTATGTATGTTACTTATAAAGCAATAAACAATAGTTACTGCAAAAAAGCAAAGGCAAGATTTGCTTGTCCTTAATTATAGTTGCGCTTATAATATATCATTAGCAGCAGCAAAACTGCGGAAGTAATAATCTTGAAACTATGTACGCATCAAATGCTCCAAGAGTACTCATTAAGATTCCTTTTTTTATTATTAAGAAAAATGAACCATATTATTCTAAGGCTAACCACGCTTCATGCACAACGAAAGAACGCAAGAACCATGGGACGCGAGCTCAAACTTCACAAACACTTTCTTCGAACGCTCTTTCTAGTCTTGTCTTACATGTTGAAGAACTTGATTTCAGTTTTGCATCCTGCAACACCAGCAATTCTCTGGTTAAGTTTAATAAAACTTTAATTCAACTAACATACAGGTTTATTATGCACTATTGATATATCAACTACCTAACCTAATTATCAACTTATAACACTAAATGTAGTACCTTTCTTCCACTGTTGTTCAAGCTTGACTCCATGTCCTGACCAGTATGAGTCCAGTAGCTGCCAACAGTACCTATGATGGGGGTCTCGTCGGGGCTCTTGCTTCTAGTCCTTCTTGAAGATCTTGATAGGGAATGCATCCTGATCTCTTCAACTGTCAATGCTCCTAGAATTGGTCTATCCTCATTACTCCATGAGGATCCTCTACCTCCCTTTGGTGTCTGTTCTCCCACTGAACTTTTGTTCACCGAAACAGGCGTGCCTTCGGGTTCAACCAACCAGCTGGATAGGCTGGTGTCAACGCCAATCTCTAGCTTGTTATCATTCGCCTTCTGCCTTGCCTTGCATTTTGAGAGCTTCATATTTGGCTCTGGACTGAGGGATATTGCTATGTCCTCCACTGCTGAATTGTTGATGTTTTCTTTATCATTGTTCTTCAGTGACTTAAGCAATGTGGATTTGGCCACCCTCCCTTGTGTATCAACATTCTCAATTGGATTCAACACAGAGGAAACATCATAAACTCTTTCTTGAGTTTCTTCTTTCTTGTCCTGCCTCAGGCTATTAACTTCGGTCTCCGCTATTTCAGCCGATGAAATTGGTTTCCTATAATCAGTCGACAGCGAAAACAACGACTCTGAAGACTCTTCTTGAATTCCATTGACATCACCACCTTCTTCTCTGGCAATGCAATTTTGTTGCTCAGCAGGTTTTTCTATGTCTGCTTCCTTGTCGGATGAAAAGAATCCAGCCGGCTTGGACGAGTTCCCTTGAACCTTTTCCCGAACAGTTGGTGTGCTTGATCCTAATGCTTCAGAATCCTCGTCTCTAACTCCAAGAAGAAGTTGTTGCTGCTGCTGCATTGGACTGTTAACTTCAGTAGTGTCAGCATTTTGAGCAGCAGAAATCTGTTTAGCGGAGCCAATGGAGAGAGAAAACAACGACTCCGAAAACTCTTGTTCTCCTTCTCCTTCTCCTTGGCGTTCATCTTTCTTCTCACCTCTTCTTCCAAGTCTCTCTTCTTCATCCTTGGTAGGTGTTGCCGCATGAGCTGCTTCAGCACTTTGATTCAATAATTCATATTGCAATTCGATTCTGATATGAAAATGACGGATAAAGAAAGTTCAAAATAAATAAAGGAATAAAACAAAATAAACAAAAAGCATGGAAAGCTAGCAAGCTTACTTGGAATGAAGGGACTGTGTAGCAGTTGGATTGGAGCGTTTAGAGCGTTTGCAAGAACCAAAACAAGTAGGTAGAAAGCACCTCATCATGAATGGATATAGTTGAGAAAAAGGTCACTTTCTAAAGAGAAAGAAAAAAGCGGAGAGGGGATTGAGGAACTGAAATGGAAGAAAAGAGGGAGGAAGGTAGCGAGCTTTTGAAATTTGACCGTTGAGATTCTCGTCTATCTCTGGGCCCACCCATTTATGTGGACTCTACTACTTGAACAGGTTTGACTTTGACCACTCACTCCACTTCAATTATTTATTCATAATCATACATCTGTTTTTGACACAAATAGTAGGTATTAATAACTCATTTTCCATCAAGGACAAAAGGGAATAATTTTGTAGCTCTGGATTTTGTTAAGGGAAGAAATGTTTCTCAATGACTTATTTCAAGATGGACAACTGATATTTAACACTATTTAATAATGTTATTGACAATTTTTATATGAAGTTAATTAGAGAATGGAAATTTTTTTAGTAAATAAATTTTAATTTTTTTTAAAAAATTAAAAATTGTAATAAAAAATAACTGATATAAAACTAATTCTTTATAAGTCAAAAAGAATTATCTAGCACCGGAGTCTTTTTTTTTTGTTGGACTACTTTTTCGGTTGGTGCAACTTTGCTAATTAATATGATTTTCAAATATGCTTTCATCTTCTTTCATTAAATTGAATAATAATAATGAGTGACAAGTTATATATTTCAGTGACACAGTTATATTCACAAGTTAAATGTACAAGATTTACCAAGGGCCCTATTGCGCACTATCCTGCAAAAGCCAAAGAGGAATTTTAGATGACAATTTTTGGGACTCCAAATCCATGCAGATTCTCTCGCTTTTCTCTCATACGTCCATTCCCATCTCATTTCCCAATGAAAAATGACGAAAACAAAATCACCCATCATGTTATTTGAACTACTTTAATCAACTCAGTTAATATTATATTCTGCTCCTCATTTATTAATAATTATATCACACCTGATATTTTGTGTAACTATGGTATGCTTATTACGTAAAATAAACATTTAATTTGAAGTAAAAAAAATACAAAATTAATTTAACCCCAAAATTTTCAATATTATTTTGAAGCAAAAGAAATACTATTATATTATACATTAATATGAGGGGGTGTTCAAATCTAAATCGATCCAAATTAAATCGTCCATCCAATTCAATTCAAATCAAAAATCGATTAAAACCGCACTAATTCGAATTTGATTGGATTCTATTTTTTACAAACTGCTGGATTAGATCGGATTTCGGATCTATTTTTTATAACCGATCCAATCCAATTCAAATCGCACAATGTACTATAATATTATTATTTTATTATTATATTTACAATTATACTTATAAGATGTTCAATTTGTTATACATTTTTCTATTATTCATGTATTATTATTATTTAATAAAAATTTTATGTTCAAAATGTTATTTATTTATTTATTTTAACTAACCTATAATTTTATTTTTATTGTTATGTTATGTTGATTTTTTAAGATATTGTTAAGACTTATTATATTATTGTTGGTTATTTAAAATTTGATGTTGAGACTTGTTATATGTATTTAATTTTTTTATTTAAAAAATCACAAATCTAAACCGCTTGTAATCGGATCGTATTTTCAAAAAAGTTCATCCAATTCAAACCGTCACATAAATTAAAATATTGGATGGCTTTTTTCTTTAAAATCGAAGCAATCCGTAAACACCCCCTAATTAATATGGTCTTTGGAGTAGTAAGGACTAGGAGTACTATAATTGATAATTTTCAGTTCAAGATCCAAAACCAGCATCCAAGTATCCAACCCCCTTTTAAATGAATTTTATTATAAGCCAGAATAAAAATATTTAATTAGAAAAAGAATAAATAACCATAATTGAAAAGCAAAAAGAAGAAAGGAAAAGTGTATCACAGCCAAGAGGCTCTCCAAAAAGAGAACAACTCTATATTCGTTTTGTTTTAACTAATCACAATTAGAGCTCACATAATTTTCAAAAAGAGAAAGTCAACATAGCATGCATGGAAAGTTTGTGTGTGGTTCCATTCCTTCTGTCCATATCCAAAAACCACCATAACAATTAGATGAATGACTGTTGTAATTAATAATAAGATTAAAGAAAAAAAAGGATTAATTAATTGGAGGCTTAGCTTTTGGTTGAGCTGAGGGAAGTTCATCTAGAAATGTGAGAGGGGACCAGCCATACATTGCAACAAAGCATAGAGCCATAGATTGAGTGAGTGATAATCATCAGAATATATAAATCAAGTGGCAACTTCACCAGCTGCCACCAAATCTAACCTTCTTTCTTTCTTTCTTTATTTCTTTATTTCCATTGGAGATTGGTGTTACTAACTCTTACTATTAATAATAATAATATTAAAAGCACAAGAAAGAAAGGGTGTGCAGGTAAAAATCAGGCTCCACAGACACTGTTTCTCTAAAAAGTTGTTGCCACTCACATTCTTATCTTGTTTCACGGATTGTGTTTTTGTTTTTTTCATGGTACGTCACCTTCTTCCTCTTCTTCCCCTCAAAACTTTGCTTGCTTATGCCGTATTATAAAAGTATTCTCCTCTTCTTGGGTGATTAATTATTTAGTGATTATTAGACATTGTTCTTTAATCTTTACACTTAAAGAAGAAAACTATGCATGTGAATTCTATTTCCTTATTCCTAGCTCCATCCAAAAGTAGCGGGGATGCTTTTCTTGCTCCATCAACATCATTGACCTCTTTAGTCTTTCCCTCTCTTCATAGACTTTTTTTCTGCCTTTGAAGCTTCTTGAAGGAGCCTAATTGCCAGAAAACCATGGAGGCAGTGAATCAGAAATCTCTTGAGAGAGCGGTTTCAATGAGAGCCTTGCAAATGGGAAACTCATTTCCATGTATGGTTTGTGTTGTTGGATTCCTCTTTGGAGTGTGCCTTGCCTCTTTCATCTTGGCTGCTCTTACTTCCACTGGAACCTTTCAGCTTGGCATTGGTCGCTTCTCATTCTCAATGCTTAATTTAACATTCCATTCTGACTCTCTTTCTCACTCTAATAATACCATAAGTAAGTCAATCTTCTTCTACTTTTGATTATCTTTATTTCTATGTTTCTGTTTTTGTTTCTACCATTTGATGATGGTTCTTAATTGAAGTGGAACATGACAAATTCAGTACACTTTGTTAATCTTGTTGAAAAAGGAACAACAATTATTGGCTAAATTTAAAGCAAAGAATATTGGATTCTTCAATTGATGATTAGATGAATGAATGAATAAATTCTAAGGCTTGTACCTGAAGCAACTTGAAATCATACCAACACTTTCTTTAGGCTACTCTGTCCGAATATGGCACATTATTTTGCATTGCATAATCAATCAATATTAAATTTTCTTGGGACATTCTTGCAGTTATCAATTTGGATATGATCAATTTTATAGGGGTCTTAGATTATATAAATGTCAAATGTCATAATTTATTTTTTCTCTTATGGTGACAAGAACAGACTGCAATGTTAATGCTAAGGGAACACAGAGGCTAACAGATTTCAACAGCAGAAAAGATAAAGAAAATGAGGATAGTGTCTCTATGCTTTATTCAGGTTGGAGTTGTGTGTTAACTAAATCTGAAAGTGAGGCAAATGAGTGCTTGCACAAACTTGGAATCAGTAGGTCCATTTTGCCTTATGCCCCACATTTGGAAGACTGCAAAGCCAGGACACAGCTATTCGAACGTCTCGATAAGCGAACAGGAAATGAGAACTTCCCTCAATGGACAAGTTGGAAAGGATTTTTGGACATGCACCATGTTGCTACAACCAGTGACCAGACTCAAAATTTCAGGCATCAAGCTGTAACTAAGGGTGCTTATCCACCTTGGGTATGTCTTTTTAGTATTTGTGCCATATTGTTAGATTTCTTCGGCATAAGGTCGAATCGCGTAAGCTAGACTCACCAATTATAATGTCAACTACTTGCCGGTTCAAACTTCAAACTTAAACCATTTTCTTATTATAAGCTTTTGGCAGATTGCAGGATCTGATGAAGAAAATTACCCATTGACTAGGAAAGTGCAACGTGACATATGGATCCATCAGCATCCCTTAAACTGCAGCAATCCGGATGTCAAGTTCCTTGTAGCTGACTGGGAAAAATTACCAGGATTCGGCATTGGTGCTCAGTTTGCTGGAATGAGTGGACTCCTTGCTATTGCAATCAATGAAGGCAGAGTTCTTGTAACTAAATATTACAATAGAGCTGACCATGGTGGCTGCAAAGGTATAATTAAAAAGACCAATACAGTTGCTTGCTTCATCTCTTCTGATTTAGGTTCAATTCAGTTTTAACAACTTTTGCATACAATCATTGTGAACATAAAATGTGTATGCAGGGTCTTCCCGGTCTAGTTGGAGTTGTTACTTCTTTCCAGAAGCCTCCCTAGAGTGTCGTCGACGAGCATTAGAACTAATGAAAAGCGAAGATGCTTGGAGTAAAGGAATTTTGACTGTGAAAGAAAATTACACATCAAAGCATATATGGGCAGGGCCAACTCCTAGGTAGGTTCCAACTACAACTGCAGTTATACATTAATGATTACTTAAAGAATTTTAGTTTTTATGGTGCAGAATATGGGGTGAACCGTGGAGGTATCTGCAACCAACAACTGATATAAATGGCAGCTTGATTACTTCACATAGAAAGATGGATATGCGGTGGTGGAGGGCACAGGTAGGGTACTCATAAGAAATGCATAAAAGAGTTATGTCCACATTTTCCCAATTTTCTTCAGTGATCAGTTTCCCTCTTATTTTGTGTGACTGCTTCATGAAGTCATGTTGATGCCACAAATATTGTTTCCAGGCTGTGCGTTACTTAATGAGGTTCCCAACTGAGTACACATGCAGCCTATTGAATGAAGCTCGACATGCTGCATTCGGAAAATTAGCTGCGAAAATGGTGCATGAAGGTCTTGCTGGAGACTGGACAAAGGTTAACTTACTAAAATACTTTTTGGGACAAAAAAGACTGACTTAGAGAAGAATATACATGACCATGAAAATTGCTTTTGATTTTGTTATAATTTTGCTTCTGGTGGTATTTCAGGGAAGTAATAATAAGCCAAGATCTGAAATTGATGAATATGTGTGGTCCAATCACAAGCCATGGGTTCCTAGGCCTCTTCTAAGCATGCATGTAAGGATGGGAGACAAAGCATGTGAAATGAAAGTGGTTGAATTTGAAGAATACATGCATCTTGCTGATAGGATTAGGAGGCACTTCCCAAACCTCAACAACATTTGGCTCTCCACTGAGATGCAGGTACTAGTACTACTACTACTACTACTACTACACATCTACTTAATTTTTCAAACGTTGTTCTTGTTAAAAGTGTCTGACATTACTAAGAACCTAACTTGATTCAGGAAGTCATTGACAAAACCAAAGAATATTCTCATTGGAACTTTCACTATACAAAGGTAAGACGCCAAGACAGGATGAATGTGTCAATGGCTGAGTATGAAGCCAGCCTTGGGAGGGAGACCAGCACCAATTACCCACTGGTTAATTTCCTCATGGCTGCTGACTCTGATTTCTTCATTGGAGCATTGGGTTCTTCATGGTGCTTCCTCATAGATGGTATGAGAAATACTGGGGGGAAGGTAATGGCTGGCTATTTGAGCGTTAACAAAGACAGATTTTGGTAGAATAATTCTACCTCTTGTAAATTAATATATAGTTATTAAGTCTTTTATTTTTGTTGATATGACATGGATTCTTTGTAGTATGTGTCAAAAATAGTTCGTGGAAATAAGATTAAAGTTCTTTACTATTTCCGGTTTATGATGTTTCCTTTTCAAAAGAAGATTCAAATTCTTGATGACAGACAGAACAACAAACAATGAAGAGAATGCCACTCTCAAAAGTGTAATCTAGATAATCATTGACATAGGTGTAGATACAAATATTGGTGACTAATGAAAATTAGAATGAAGCCACGCGATTGAAGGAGGAGTATAAACTCTTCCTCTTCAATTTTCACTTCACATGACAATACAACAATTTCTAGAAGAAAAAGCTTTCTTCGCCAAACTTGAGAAGAAATAAAAAAATAAAGGCACATTTTTCTTAGCTAGTAACAAACAATTGGTTGCCCAAGAAATCTCTAGTAGAATATTCTTGGAGAAACAATCCAATGCAGAATGAGAAAGTCAGCTGTGGCTGTTTGCACAAAAAAAGACTCTTTGTGCAACAATTATCAAAGTGGAAATATACCCAGAGACCGTGAATCCATGTTGTTACTATTATTCTTCAAGGTCTTCAGTTCCTTGATGCAAAGCACCACCCTCACTACCTCTTGCTGCTGTCTGCTTCTTATTTTTCTTACTTCTGGCTTTCTTAGCCTTCATTCTGCGTTTCTTCTCATTGGCATCCACCCATTTGTAGTCCGAAGGTATGTTGAAAGGGTCAACTTCATCTTTGTATCTGTGACTATCGGAGTCGCTGGACTGCCCTCCGCGACTTCCTTTCATCCATGAAATCCACGATGTTGAACCCTCCGGTTCCTTGGATTTCGCATCCTGGAAATGTGCTGGGCTGGAGAGTGGAGTTGAAAACTCCTCTGTTGGCTGAAGCTCCTCAAACTTTGTAAAGGTGACGAGAACCCGAATGGTAGGGACTATTGGGATAGCAACCTGAGTGGCACCAGAGATTATTATCGCTGACAATGACAAACCAATTAACCATCAGGTTAAGACCCAGACAGGCAGAAATCAGGCACTCCACTCGCATTTTAGTAACTTATGTTTAGTATAGTATAGCTTGAAATCTAAATCAAATTAGCAAATGAAATCCATGAAGTGAGAAGTCAAAACATGGCCAGAACTACTTGTCAAACAATTAATCAAAACGAAACGAAAAAATGAAAGGGGCAAACCGCTCCAATTCATTGTTTTACTCAGACTATGATAGATAACACTAACAGCAGTATCATGTCATGTCATGCACAAATACCAGTACAAGAATAACCAAACAATAGAAACAGAATCAAGTCACATGAATCTCCTCAATATTCTGAAGCTTTAAGTTGCCAACTCCAAAATAATGCAATGTACAGAAAAATGATGCCTAAAAAATTAAAAACCTATAGTTATTATGGTAATATGATTACCTTGACGGGAAAAGTTCCAAGAGGAAGCTTAGTTGTCAAAAGCTCCCTCAGTCTTCTAACAGCCTTAACCTTATTTGCTAAGATGTCAAGTAGAGGCAAAAGCTCATCCGTTTTCAAAGGGAAATCTGGTGTTAACCACAAGACAGGTCTTAAACCTTTTTTATACTCACTCTCATTCTTAGACTCAGCAGCTGTTCCTTTCTTCTTCTTCTTCTTATTGCTTTTGTCTTTTCCCTTCCTAGTGTCTCCACTATCTTCCTTCAAGTCAGATGCTGACTTTTGCTGATCACTTGACTTCTGGTTGCTACCTTCTGAGCCAAACTTCGAAACTTTCTTCAAAGTTTTTGACTCCTCAGGATCATCACTGCTACTCTTGATGTTTTTCTTGTTCCAACCAAACCAACTCTTCTTCTCTTTAACCACACCATTGCCTTCAGGATTCTCAAAGGTAGCTGCTGAGCCATTTTCTTGACTGTCTCCATGTTCCTCATCATCACACACCATATCAGGATTCCCCATACGTAGTGCAGAATCCAGTTGCATTCTTTCCTCAGCAGTCAATACATCATCATACTCATCATTGTTTTCCCCATTTATCATACTTTCTCCATCCTCCACAGCAAAAAGCTCTTCGTCTGACATAGCACCTGGCACCCGTCTTGATTTCACACTAACCATCACATGAAGCATGTCATAAACTTTTGCCTTCCAGTTCCCAACCATCTCAGTCTTCTCTTGGCGCCTCCAATTTAAATGGGGAATAAGCTCAGCCTGCGTAACATCAATACCCGGCCTATACATATTTGTCTGAGACATCAAGGAAACTTCATGAGCAACTTCAGCTTCTGTTGGTTGTGTACCAGCACCTTCCAAAGCATTTGTTATTTCCTTTTCTTTATGAGAAAGAGCAATCAAAGAACCAGGTGGCAGAGTTACATTACCATCCTCAGAAGCATATCCATCTCCAAGAAACAAAAATGTCTGGTCTGATCGTTGGATGCGTAAACCGTCAAAACCAGCAAGTGTCATATCAGCACGAAGATTAGAACCACGCTTCCAGATGCGATATGTGTCTGAAGGAGCTATGCGTCCAATAAAAGGAATGACAGAGCTCTCAAAATGGAAAGTTATCTCCATATAAAAGTCACGTATGCGAGCTGCCGAAGCAATGATGCGGGGAAGTCTACGACACCATTTAGCCCAAGCCAGAGGTTGATAATGCCGCGCGATAATCATGGCAATTGCTTCCTCCCTGGTGCACACTGCTTCTTGGAGAGCACTCCAACCATTCTCATTCTGAAGACTCCAATCTGCGCCTGCAGCCATCAATATCTCAGCAGAGATTGGATCTCTGAGACGTACTGCAAGGTGAAGAGGGGTCTCCCTACCAGGAACATCACGTCGATCAATAACTGCAGAGACCTCATCAGCTCGAAGCTCAGCGGCAAGAGATTCAGCCTCTGTATTCACCTCACCAGCCTTGGCAAGCCTAGGCAGGGTGGAAACAATGCGCTGTAAGGCAACATGGTCGCGCCTGGCAACAGCCAAGTGGGCAGGACTATGTGCATATTTAGCTAAATCTTCCACTGATTTGTCCCCTATCTCTCTCTTTTCTCTCCTAGCCCCTCCTATACTACCATCATGAACAATTCCATTTGTTTCCATGGTTGGTCAATCTTGTGTTACGATGCAGAATTGCCACAGGCCTCACTCACACCATTGCTTTGCTTTTACGATTCACAAACAGTAAGCAATTGCCATGGTTTAAATTGACTAGGGAAGACCACCAAAACGGGGTAACTTGTGCCTACTTGAATAGTAGTATAAATTTGTTGCTCTCCCCTGCCACGATGAAGCTCCACTATTAAATTGGCAGGGACTACTTGAACTGGGCAAAATTTTTTTGAAGAAAGAACAACAATAAATATAATATTTTGGGGAACTGTGCTTTGCTTCAAATTCCTTCACCATTCCTGATTCTCCCCCCAAAATTCGAACTCGAACTCCCAAGTACAAGCGTGCAAGGGGGTGATCTTGCGGTCCATGGAAAAGGAGCTCCAATCAAATCAAATTAAATCTGCAAAAAAAAAAAACAAAAAAAACTGAGTCGAGAACCACCGAACAGTAACAGTAACAAACAAGGATTTATGCATAGTATAAGCTAAGATCAATTCCACCCACTACGCGGTTCTTAGCAGCACCCCTCCAATTGTAACCGCAACGAGTAACATGGGGTAAAAAATATATATAATTTTAAATAAATAAATAAATTATAGAGCAGGTTGATGAAGTTGAAAGCAACAAATTTGAGAAATTGACAGGGGGGAGTTGGGAAGATAGAGAGTAAACCTAGAAAATTTGGTAGCATTTGGGAGGGTAAAGTTAAAGTGTCTGCATCAATGGAAGAGGAAGAAGTGAAAGATCCGTGAATGATTAGTGTCTTTTAGTTTGCATGAATTTCCGAATGAGTTTTCAGCAAACAAGAATCCAAGAGAAAAAAAAAAAAAAAAGTACTACGTACCTGACTCTGAATTATCACAGCAAAATTGAGAGAGAAACAGAGCGATCTAGTTCAGTGTGAATGATTGTAGTAGCTCCCGCTTCAGCTTCTTAGGGTTGTTCCTCTTCCTTCAACTTCGAACTTCAAAGTTCCCCAAATTGTTTGAAAAAAAAAAGAAAAAAGAAAAAGAAAATAAGAGGAAAGGAAAGGTGATCGGACGGTGGATATGAAAGAGGAAGATGGGATCTGACGGTGAGGATTGGATGGACCATTAAATGGTGAAAAGGGACAACACAACTCAAAAGGAAAGAGAGGGGGACTCCCGCTGGACTCGCCTCCTATATTTTCTCTGACAAGGGTCTTCTTAAAAGTTAAAACTGTAATCTAGGAGAGTTATTTAAAAACTTATTAATTAATTAATTAATTAACTAATATAATGTAATATACTACTGTTATGCCATTAATTTAAAAGTTTTACTTTTACACTCAAATTTTAGAAATAGTAAAACAACTTTTATATTACCATTAGACATTGTAATAATGTGGTGGTGGTTGTTGTGCGTTGCATTTGCAGTAGTGAAGAAACGGGATTCTCCCTCTACTTTTAAGGGTGTGTTTGGCAAACCCGTTTGAGAGTCTTTGAACGCTATTTTTTAATGTTTAGCGATCTTTTTTCTCTAAACGCAGAAGTGATTTTGCAGTTTAAAAACGCGTTTACTGAAAGCAAAAAATTGTTGCTTCTGCATTCACTTCAACGGGAGTTCACATTTGATGATTATTATTGGTTTTTTCCAAAAGAATTTTCATATTTGTTTCAAGTCATTTCAAATATTTTAAATTTTTTTTTAATTTTTAGTTTTTTTTTATATTTTAGTTTTTTTATTAAATTTTTTATTTTAATTCTATTATAATATGAATTATTGATCTTATTAAAAATGATAAAGTAAATAAAAAACTAATCATACATAATAATGAAATCATAAGTAATACTTAATAATAAATAAAAGAATACCGAAAGTACTAATAAAATTATAGAATATTTTTTGTTTGATATTGTAAAATTTATTATTATAATTCTTGTTCATTGTTTATTATTCTAATTTGTTATAATATGTATTATTGTTCCTATTAAAAATGATAAATTAAATAAAAAATTAATTATAAATAATAATAAAAGCATAATTAGTAAAAAATTAGAATCTAAAACAGTAAACAAAATAAAATTACTGAGAGTACTCATAAAAAGTACTAAAATATATTATTTTATATGTTATTTTTAATTTAATAAATAAATATTAATTTTTATTAAAAAATTATAATAAACTAAAGTAAAATTTTATAAAAAATATTATATAAAAAATATACTAAAAGAAGTATAAAAAAAGATTAAATATATTAAAAAACAATATTATAATTTAATATTATATTTTTTTAGTAATTAACTAATTATCTATCTAAAAGTGATTTTAATTAATATTATCCAAACAATTTCATTTTATTAAAATCAATTTTAATATAAAATTGCCAAACATAAATCATGTTGGGACAAACTCACTTCTATCCAAAATCAATTTTACAAAATCACTTTTATTCAAACTCCAGTTTGATCAACTCTAATCCAAACACACACCAAAATTAACAAAATTTTTCCTGTAAATGATTAAATATAATTCCCTGTTTTTTATTTATAGAGTAATAATCCCATTTACTTTTATGCCTTGCCATGTTCGGTGGAACTAACTCAATTTAGTTTACTTTGTTGATGAGTTAGTTACTTTGAAGAGGATCCCCTGCAAGATTACTTTTCTCATGGCTATTGATTGTAGCTCCAGCAAGGGTAAATCATTCATGCTTTCTTCCTCTCCTTTTTTTTTAGTAAAATGGTAAATAAATTTTTTAAAATTTATATTTCGAATAAATTAGTTTTAAAAAAAAATACTAGTAAAATTTTTATGATAATAAATGTGAATAATTTATGTTCAAATTAAATTTTTTCACATTGATTATGGGAGTTAATATGATAGTAATATATCTATATTTGCTATTGTAAAAAACTCCATTCATATTTTTTTTAATTTTAATATGTCTAAAGTGTAGATCTTTAAAAACTTATTTGTTATTTTACTTTTTTTTTTTGTTCAAGCTCTCTTTTTAGTAACATCTGCTTTAGTTTGAATAATTATATAAAAAATAAAAACTTTTAACATAAATTTAAAGTTACTTTAATTTTGTAATTATAATAAAACAAAAAACGATATCTAAACTTTAAAAAATGCTGTTTATACTTTGTAGTATTTACAAATAGGAAAGTTTAGGAACTAACACTTTTACTAAATTTTAACCAATATTTAACCAGTAAAAAAAATAAGTAATCTCACACTATTAGATGTAATCTCACACAATTAAAAACATCAATAATAATAATTGATGGTTACAAATTACAAAATCTGATGGCCTCCTAACATTCCTCTAAAATAGGCTTCTATTATTTTATTCACTTCTTAATAATTAAGAAGAAAAAGTGAAAAACTGTGTCCCTCAAAATTGTTTTAGGACTAACTTTTTAATTAAAACAAGTGAATATAATGAGAAATAAATGGTCGAGTTAACTAGTATCAAAGAGATTAACAAATTGCAGTAACTTAAAGCGATAATTACATGCATACCTAGCATGATTTCGTTTCTAGTTACTGGCTTCACAAGAGTTCATCATGAACCATCATTGTTTACGTACGCGTACGCTGAAATACTTGTTATTGATTGCAATGAAACTTCAAATGAAAAACTTTCTTATGTGCAAGAATTTCGCTTGAGAATATATAGCAAATATTCCAATGCTATTTGTGAGAGACTAATTATAACCCTATAACTAACTCTTTAAAGCAGGGCAAACAAATAAGGCAGAATTATAATAATTGTGGGAGAATACTCGAAAGAGATTAACGTCAAGTTAGACGAAAATTTTCAAATTTTCCAATAAAATTGTAGATGCGAAATTATTAGTAAGGGTCAGTCTTTGTTCTTTTGATTTGATAAAATTAACGATGAATTATTAGTCCTTTGGAGGCATAAGTATTTTATAGCAATGTGTTTTTTTTTATTAATAAAGTGATAAATAAATCTCCGAAAATTTAAGTACATTTTGGATAAATTAATACTTAAAAAAAATATTAATAAAATTTGTTAGAATGACAGATGTAAATATATTTTTTTAAATTAGTTCTTTATAATTAAAATAAAAAATTTAAATTTAAATTAATTTATTCACGTTTGTTAATCTAGAGAATTTTATTTAGAATAAAATTAAAATATCTAACAAGAAGCTAAGATGTGTTTGTCTTTGTCCTTCACTTTGCAGTCGAATTTCCAAGTTGTGGCGGTTTAGACGAAGTCTTAGTATGCCGTGGGGTTTCCTAAGCACTCTACAAGGAACAAGCTTTGTCATGCGTTGATATTTTCTCCATTATATGAGTTCTATCTTACATTTAAATACCATTTGATCATAAACTTTGTTAATTGCAAAAGCATACTACCATGCATAATGCATTATTTGGTAATTAACCCAATCTCGTTATATACTTGAAGGATAAATTACTAATTGATTATATCTTTACATTAGCACTGTTAAAATGGTGAGGGCTTATATTCACAGGGCTATTTATTTAATTTTGGTTAACTAGGATATGAGTTTAATTAGGAAATTAATTTTTTGTAATTATTTTAGTATTTTAAATTTTAAATTCTAAATTTTATACCTAAATTTTAATTCTAAATATTACACCCTTCAAAAAATTAAGAGTTAAAAAAATAATTTTACAATAAAAAAGTTGATTAATTAAAAGTTCGATTATATTATGGAGATAATAGTCAAAATTATCTTATTTAACTTAATATATATAACATCTATAATTACATACTTATTATATTTATATAGAATATTACTCAATTGTTCTAATAATAATTAGAATACAAAATAAAATAAGTGATAATTAAGGAATGCAAAATAATATATCGTTGAATATTTTTTAAAATAAAAGAGTTCAATTTACTAAAATAGAACAAGAAAAAAAGAACAATAAAAAAACATAAAAGTGATAAAATTAAGGATTTAGTTAATATGTATCTTTAAAACATATAATAAACTTACTACTAGTAAAAGATTTTAAATATTTTCATTTAATGAATACAAAATAAATATATTAAAAATTTAAATTTATTATATTTTCAATGAAAAATTTCTCTTAAAGCACATAATAGATAAATCTTAAAACTAAAAATGTAAAACATATTGCTCACTCTTGGGTTATCTCTGTCGTTATCATCAACAAGTATTAAAATTGATAATTGTTCACTCCTGCATTATCTCTACTATTATTATCAACAAATATATATTAAAATTGATAATACTTCGCTTGTAATTTTTAATCGATGTAACAACGACTTTCATAAATATTTGTTTTAAAAGATCATTTGATTTCTTTTTAATCAAACACTTAAAATGCCACAAAAAAAAAATCAAACACTTAAAATGACAGAAAAAATAAATCTATTAACCATTTTTTGCGGTCTTCCTTTAAACTACTTTACGTTAGTCTTTTATTAATTTTTTATAATTATTAAAAATATATTTCATTCCTAAAAACCAGGATTAAATTTAAAGCTAAAAAAGTGAAGTTTAATTTTTTTTTATAACCGTTAAATTTTATTAAAGGCTTTTGTGAGTTTGTCAGCTTTGTGGACCATACTAGGGGTGCCATATCCCATATGCGTTTATATTAGTGAGTTTATGATAAAATTTAGAAGACATTCTGGTCTTGTGTTTGTCCTATTTTTGCTTGAGACTCACATGCAATGCATCGTAAGTTGTTCTTGGTCCCCGTTGCTGTTGTGGGCCTAATTAAGCTCACTAATAAAACTTTGTTTAGCCTCTTTTAATGTTTTCTTGGCCTTCTTTTTCTTATTTACTGCCTTGAATCTCTCGCTCTAGCAAGTAGCAACTATAGTATAGGCAATGGAAACAACTCAAGATCTTAGGACTTAGGAGTGCTTGCTTTCACTAGTCCCCACCTTAATTTGTCCACAATATTCTTTGTTATTATTTTTTGTACAATGTCACTGTCACATTGTAGGATCTATCGGACATGTTACAAGTTACAACTTATAACTCTGTTAATTAAGGCTGCATTTGTTTATAGAGATAGGACACTGAGACACAAAATTGTGTTTGACAGAGGAGACATAGATAGAGACAATGTGTCCAAAGATACTGAATTAGTGTATTTTGTGTCCATCCAGACACGGAGACACTAACAATGACACAATTTTTTTTATTATTCTTGTTAATTTTTCATAATTATATTTTTTATTATTATATTTTTCATCTCAAATTTTTTTAAATAAAAAAATGAGAATAAATTAAATTTTTATACTTTGTTCTAGTTTATCATCAAATAAGATACAAAAACACAAAATTTTGTATCTCTATCCATCAGTGTCTTATTATATCTTATTCTCAATCTTGTCCTGTCTTATTTTTGAAAACAAGCGCATCCTAAGGTACACAGAGGCAAAGGCAGAGCTTAATACTAGAAACTATATATGAAGTGACAATAAAAACATCAATGTGTAATTTGGGGTCACTGAACCAACAAATTTAGTGTGTTTTGATTAGACTTCTACCGAGATTCAAAATCAATATTTTGGTCAAAAGGTGATGGTTGTAGTTCCTGCATGTTCCAGGCAGAGACTCATGCAGTAGACCTGTTTGTATATTCTTGAAAAGTCTTTTGCGCATGCAGAAATTTTCTGTGTGTTCTTGAACCTTTTTTAACAGATTTTGAAGACTCTATGGGGGTGTTATATAATTTTATCAGTACTCTTATACATAAGGGGTCCAGTAGTTGTGTTAATGAAGAAAAATGACAAGACTTGCTATTACTCTACTTCAAATCTTTGATTTGACACAAGAAAATACCCCTTTTTAAGGGTAAAGTTGTTGAGGATGATAAGGATGACGTGTACAAGGATAAAATAGGGAAAATTTGACTGTTTATTGATTTACAAAAGGTTAATAATAGAGATAGAATTAAAATTTATTTTAAATAATAAAAATAAAATTAAATCAGATTAACCGTAAGTTATATTTTTTAAATTTTAGAGTAAATACTCAATTTGATCTTTGTCTATTTTCATGAAGAATAAGGTAATTTTTGTCTAAAAAAATGAACACTTCAGACTTCAACCTTTTTATTTTAAGACAATACGATCTCTCTATTAAAAAACGTTAAATAGTAATAAAAATTAATTTTGTGAGAGTTTTATTTGTAATTTGTGAAAATTTTAAACTTTCACAAACTATTAATAATTTTGTTTTTGAAAAATTCTTTTACTAATAGTAGGTAAGTGGAGAAAGATTATTGATGGAAATGATGTCATAAGAAAAAAAAATAATTGTGGTACGAAAACTTAAAAAAAAAACATCGAATAAGGAATAAAAAAGAAAATATTAATGTTGATGATATTGGTATTAGTGATGATGACGATAAAGGAGATAACAATGATGATAAAATATGATTACACAATAGATATATAGAAGTAGAAGTGATAATAATGAAGATGAAGAAGATGGTGGTCAGGGGCGGAGTTAGAAATTTTTTTAGAAGCGGCGAACATAAAAAATATAAGTTAAGAAGAGAGAAAAATTAATAATTAAAAGATAGTTAAACTAAAAAATTGGAAACTTAGGAGAAGCCACTAATGATGGTAATAACTAATAAATAATGGCCTATGGTCATAGTTGATCATATTGTTAAAAAAATTTTGGGGAAGGGGAGGTTAAACCTCCACAAAATACAAAATAAAACCTTCCATAAAATATAAGTAAGATTTCTACAAGAGTAATTATCGCAAACTTTTTAATAGAAAAATCGTATTGTTCAAAATAAAAAGGTTTATGATTAAAATGTTTTTTTAATAGAAATTGCTTTATCCTTCATAAAAAATGGATAAAGATCGAGTTAAGTGTTTATTCTAAATTTTATTAAAAAAAAGTGAAATTTATTTACACTAAATAATAATAAATTTTCATGTTTTGCTTGCTTACTAACTACTTCTATCTTCTCTTTAGCCTCAACATAAGTAGAAGAAACTGGGTTTGCTCTAATTAGGAAGAAATTTTAAGAAACATACTACCAATCAGTATTATTATATGATATTTTATTATGTATATAACAACAACAACAAAGCCTTGTCTTATTAGGTGGAGTCGACTACATGAATCAAACGGCGGCACGGCGCTATTGAGCTATGTCATGTATTATGTTTACAAAGAGACCATTTACATGTAGATCTCGTTTGACCACCTCATGGATTGTCTTCTTAGGTCTTCCTCTACCTTTCACCCTTTGTCCATCTTCCATCTCATCCACTCTTCTAACTGGGTGTTCTGTCAGTCTTTTTCTCATGTGTCCAAACCACCTGAGACGCGATTCTACCATCTTTTTCACAATTGGTGCTACTCCAACTCTCTCCCTTATATTTTCGTTCCTTATTTTATCCAATCACGTATGACCACTCATCCATCTCAACATCTTCATCTCTGTCACACTCAACTTATGTTCGTGCTCCCCTTTGGCCGCCCAACACTCCGTACTATAAAGCATAACCAGTCTTATAGCAGTGCGATAGAATCTACCTTTAAGTTTTAAAAGCACTTTTTTGTCGCATATAAAACCAGATGCACTCCGTCATTTTGACCAACCTGCTTGGATCCTATGATTTACATCCTGTTTAATCTCTCCATTATCCTATATGATGCATCTAAGATACTTAAAACTTTTAAATTTTTGTAGGATGTTTTCTCCAATTTCACCTTTATATTAGGATTTTTCCTTTTCAGACCGAACTTACATTCCATATATTCCATCTTGCTTTGGCTTATGCACAGATCATACACTTTTAGAGCTTCTCTCCATAAGTCTAACTTCTTATTTAGGTCTTTCCTTGACTCTCTCATAAGGAAGATATCATCGGCAAAAAGCATGCACCATGGCACAAGCTCTTGGATGTGTGATGCGTGAGCATCTTCTCTATCTTTTTCCTAGTGAATTTGCATTCAAATTGTTGAATTTAATCAAGATTTAATTACCTTTAGCCACTATGAATGCTACTTTGAGTTGTTTGCAATTTCTGTTTATTTCAGGTAGCATTCGAATGGATTTGACAAAATTTTGTAGCAAAAAAGGAAGAAAACGAATGATGCTGTCAACTAGGGGTGTGCAAAAAAACTGGTTTCACTGAACTGAATTGAAACTGAATTGAAACTGTTTTAAATAAACCAGTTTTTTTAAATAAAAAACTGAACTGAAACCATAGTTTTTATGAAAAACCAGTTTATTAAAAACCAGTTTTTATGGTTCAGTTTAGTTTTAAACCAAATTAAAACTGGTTTTATTTAAACTCCAAAATTAATTTTACATACTCTTTCTTTCTCTTTCTCCCTTCACTCTCTCTCTCCCCTTTCTCTCTCTCTCTCTTTCTCTCTCTCTCTCCCTTCTCTCTCTCTCCTCTCCCTCTCTCTCCTTTCCCCCTCTCCCTCTCCCTCTCCCTTCCTTCCCCTCTCTCTCCTCTCCCTCCTCTCTTTCTCCCACTCCTCTCTCTCTCTCTCTCTCTCTCTCACCCCCTTCCTCTTTCTCCTTCTCCCTCTTTTTCCCCTCTCTCTCCCCCTCTACCTCTCCTTCCCTTTCCTTCTTCTCTCTCCTCCCCTCTCTCTTCCTCTCACTCTCCCCTTTTTTTCTCTCTCTCTCCCTCCCCTCTTTCTTCCTCTCTCTCTCTTCTTCTCCTCTTTCTCCCCTTCCTCTCTCCCTTCTCTCTCTCTCTATTCCCTTTCTTTCTTGTCTCCCTTCTCTATCTCTCTCTCTTTCTCTCTCTCCCCCTCCTATTTGTCTCCCTCTTTTTCTCTCTCTTCCTCTCCTCTCTCTCTCCCCCTCTCTCTTTTTCCTCTCTCCCTTCTCTCTCTCTCTCTCTCTCTCTCGATCTCCTTTTCCCCCTCTCCCTCTCCCTTCGTTCCTCTCTCTCTTCTCTCCCTCCTCTCTCTCCCCTCCCCTCTTTTTTCTCTCTCTCTTTCCCCCTCCTCTTTCTCCCTCTCCCTCCATTCCCCCTCTCTCTCCCCATCCTATCTCTTTCTCTCTCTCCCCCTCTCCCTCCACCTTCCTTCTTCTCTCTCTTCCTCCCTCTCTCCCTTTTTTTTCTCTCCCTCCTCTCTCTATCTCTCCTCCTCCCCTCTTTCTTCCTCTCTCTCTCTCCTTCTCCTCTTTCTCCCACTCATATCTCTCTCTCTTTTCTCTCTCTTTTCTATCGCTCTCTCTCTCTTTTCTTTTCTCCCCTCTCCCTCTCTCTCCCCCTCCCATCCCCCTTCTCTCTCTCTCCCTCCCTTCCCCTTCTCTCTCTCTCTTCCTCTTTTCCCTCTTTTTCCTTTTGTTTCTCTCCTCTCTGCCCTCTCTCCACCTCCCCTCTCTCATCCTCTTTCTCTCTCTCATTTTTCTCTTTTTTCTTTCTCTTTCCTATTCTTCCCTCTCTCCTTTTCTCTCTCTCATTTCCTTCTTTCTCTATCCTTTTCTCTCTCTTTTTTCTCCTTCCTCTATCTCCTTATTCTCTTTCTCTCTTTTCTTTCTCTCTTTTTTTCTCTCTCATCCTTTTCTCATTCTATATCCCTCTTCTCTTTCTCTTTCTCTTTTCTCTAAAATAAGAGAGAGAAGAAGGAGAGAGAGGAGGAGGAGAAGGAGAGAGAGGAAGAGAGAGAAGAGAGGGGAAAAAGGAGCATAAGGAAAGAGAGGAGGAAGAGAGAGGGAGAAAAATTGAGAGAGATAGAGAGAAGGAGAGAGAGAAAGAGAAACAGGAGAGAGGGATAGGAGAGAGAGAAAAATGAGAGAAAGGGATAGAGAGGGAGAAAAGGAAAGTGAAAGAAAGGTGAGGGAAAGAAAGAGGGGCAGGGGAGAGAGAGGAGTGAGAGAGAGATGGAGATAGGGAGAGAGAGGGTAAGAGAGAGAAAAGGAAAAGGTGGAGAGAGAGTGAGGAAGACAAAGAGAGGGAGGGGGAGAAAGAAGGGGAGCGAGAGAGAAGAGGAAGAGAGAGGAGGGAGAGAGAGAGAGAAGGAGAGAGAGAGGGAGCAAAGAAGAGAAAGAGAGGAAGAGGGGAAGGAGAGAGAAAGAGAGAAAGAGAGAGAGAGAGAGAGAGAGGGAGAGAGGACAGAAAGAGAGGGAGAGAAAGAGAGAGAGAGGAGAAAGAGAGAGGGAGAGAGGAAAGGAGAGAGAGAGAGGAAGAGGGATAGGGGGAGAGAGAGAGAATGAGAGAAAGGGATAGAGAGGGAGAAAATGGAGAGAGAAAGAGAGAGGGAGAGAGAAGAGGGAGAGAGAGGAAGATAAAGAGAGGGGAGGGGAGAAAGAGGGAAAAAGAAAATAGAGAGGAGGAAGAGAGAGAAAGGAGGGGGAGAAAGGGAGAGAAGAAGATAGAGAAAGAAAGAGAGAAAAGAGAGAGAGGGAGAGGAGAAGAGAGAGAAAAAAGAGAGAAAGGAGAGAGAGGGGAGAAGGAGAGAGTGAGGGAAGAAGAGAGAGAGAGAGCAAAAGAGAAAAAGGAGAGAGAGAGAGGAAGAGAGAGAGGGAGGGAGGGAGAGAGAGAGAGGGAAGAGGGAGGGAGGGAGAGAGAAAGGGAGAGGAGAGAGAGAGAGAGTGAGAGGGGAGAGAGAGGGGAGAGAGAGGGGGGGAAAGAAAGAGGGAGAGTGTGAAAACTAGTTTTAGCCTATAAACCAGTTTAAACTGGTTTTTTTAATTAAAACCAGTTTTATTTTTATGAACTGGTTTAAACTGGTGCACTGTATTATAAACTGGTTTAGAACCAGTTTCATATGTGACAAAGCAGTTTGGTTCAGTTTTTAAACCATTTAAAATGGTTTAGTGCAGTTTCAGTTTAGTTTATAGAAAAACTGAACCATGCACACCCCTACTGTCAACCCCGACCTCTTTGCACTCAAACAAAAATAACTTGAGTTACAGAGATCCAATTGATATGTTTTTAGCAGCATTGGAAATCTAACTTTCAGAACTTTCCAACGATATATAATAGTATACCATTTTCTTCCATTTTGTATGGACCACTCCATGCCAAACTTGGATTCCCCAAATTTGGCGCCACCAAGAAGCTCCAAGGAGAATTCACACTGCCATCTCCACGCCAAACTTGAGTTTTCTCAAGTTCGGCACCAAATCAAAGGCTCCAAGAAAGGCTTGCACTGCCATCTCCACGCCGAACTTGAGTTTTCTCAAGTTCAGCGCCAGCATGAAGACTCCAAAGAAAGCATTGCGCACAATCTCCACGCCAAACTTGGATTCTTCCAAGTTTGGCGCCAAAATGAAGAATGCCAAGGGAATATATGCTGTCCACTCCACGCCGAACTTGGATTCTTCCAAGTTTGGTGCCAACCCTAATTCAATTGGTGGTCCCCAACCTCGTTCAACAAAGGTTGCACAAATCCTTCGATTAAAATCTGATTAAATTTTTATTTTATTTATAACTAGGAAAATATATTATTTAGTTTAGAAAATATATTTTGCATTTATTAGGATTAGATATAAAATGGAAAAGAATCAGCCCTTTGGGCTCATCTCTTCTCTTCTACCTCATTCCGCAATTTTACAGTTTTTACGAATCCTAGTTTTCTCTTTGAACCATGGCAACTAAACCTCCACTGTTAAGGTTAGGAGCTCTATCTATTGTATGGATTGATACTATTATTTTTCTATTTTAATTCATGTACTGATTTATATTTCAAAAATTATTTTCGTTCTTTATTTTATGAATCTGGATGGAACGGAAGTATGACATTGGTTCTAATTGAGTTCTTGTATAACTTGGAAAAGCTCTTTACTTGAACAACAACTTGAAAACATATTCTCCTAAATTCTAATTATCTGGACTTAACAGGATACGTGACGTATAATCCTCTTATATTTGGGTAATTAGAGTCTTTGTGGCATATAAACTAGAATTGAACTTCACCCTCTAATTGGAATTAAGTGACCAAGGAATTAGCAGTTGATGAATTTTAGAGGAGACTAAAAAGGTCTAAGGAATTAGGGTTTAGTCACATATAGTTTGCCATGAATTAAATCTTGCATGATTAAAATATTTAGTAAAAAAAGTCAATCCGAAAAATAGATATATCTAAAACCTTAACTGTTTCTCCATATATTATTCACAACTTGTTTACTGCCTGCTTTTTGATATTCTCTGATTTACTGTTTAATGCAATTGAACTCTCAAAACATCATTTTCTATTTGTCTCATTAAGTAATTCATTTAACCATTGTTTCTTAATCCATCAATACTCGTAGAATTGACCCTCATTTACCTGAGGTACTACTTTGTGATTCTAATAAATGAAATAAAAAATAGAAAGTTTGGACTGTGCTAAACAAAATATTAATGTCTCCTAAATATTTTTTTATCATTTTAGTAGTTTACTCGTGATTAAATTAGGTCAAACAACTTCGAATAAAAATCTAATTGCTAGTGTTATCTTTTAATGATATTATTCGATTGAATTTGTCATACATAATCTCAATCATTCTGTCTCAGTCTCAATCTCTGAAAATAAATACTATCACATAAAATTTACTATAATTTTGTGATAATATAATATACAACATCGGTTCACATAAATGAGAGTGTAACACGCTACAATAACATTAAGAATACAAGACACGTTTTAAGACTTTTATTACCATTAATAATAAGCCTTAAAATCAACGTTTTTATTCATTAGAAGTCATAAAATAATATGAATTGCACTAATGGTATGAGCGCATAAGTGGAGGGCAAATAATGTGTGTTATACTAATAAATTAAATAAAAAATAGAAATTTTGGACTATCCTAAACAAAATTTAATGTCACTTAAATATTTTTTATCATTTTAATAGTTTACTCGTTATTAAATTAGGTAAAACAACCTCGAAAAAAAATCTAACTGCGAGTATTATCTTTTAATGATATTATTCAATTGAACATTTCATACTTAATCTCGATCCTTCCGTCTCAGGCTCAATCTCTAAAAATAAATACTATCACACAAAACTCACTCTAATTTTGTGTTAATATGATATACAACATTGGTTCCATAAATGAGAATATAACACGTTACAGTAACATTAAGAATATAAGACATATTTTAAGGTTTTTATTACCATTAATAATAAGCATTAAAACCAACGTTCTTATTCATAAAAGCCATAAAATAATATATATGAATTGCAATAATGGTGGGAGTGCATAAGTGGAGGACAAATAATGTGTGTTATTCTAATAAATGAAATAAAAAAATAGAAAGTTTAGACTATCAAAAACAAAATATTAATGTCTCCTAAATAATTTTTTTCATTTTAATAGTTTACTCGTTATTAAATTAGGTAAAATAACCTCGAATAAAAATCTAACTGCGAATGTTATCTTTTAATAAGATTATTCAATTGAACTTTTCTTAGTTAATCTCAATCATTGTGTCTTAATCTCAATCTCTGAAAACAAATACTATCGCAGAGAATTCACTCTAATTTTGGGCTAATATGGTATACTACATTGGTTCACATAAATGAGAGTATAACACGCTACAGTAACATTAAGAATACAAGACAAGTTTTAAGGCTTTTATTACCATTAATAATTAGCCATAAATCAATGTTCTTATTCATTAGAAGCCATAAAATAATATGAATTGCAATAAAGTTATGATCGCATAGGTGGACGGAAAATAATGTTTGTGATTCTAATAAAGGAAATAAAAAATAGAAAGTTTGGACTATCCTAAACAAAATATTAATGTCTCCTAAATATTTTTTTTATCATTTTAATAGTTTACTCGTTATTAAATTAGGTAAAATAACCTCGAATAAAAATCTAACTATTAGTGTTATCTTTTAATGATATTATTCAACTGAATTTGAAATACTTAATCTCAATCATTCAGTCTCAGTCTCAATCTCTGAAATCAAATACTATCATAGAAAATTCACTCTAATTTTGGGCTAATATGATATACAACATTGGTTCACATAAATGAGAGTATAACACACTACAATAACATTAAGAATATAAGACACATTTTAAGACTTTTATTACCATTAATAATAAGCCTTAAAACCAACGTTCTTATTCATTAAAAGCCATAAAATAATATAAATCGCAATAATGGTAGGAGCGGATAAGTGGAGGGCAAATAATGTGTGTTATTCTAATAAATGAAATAAAAAATAGAAAGTTTGGACTATCATAAACAAAATATTAATATCTCCTAAATATTTTTTTCATTTTAATAGTTTACTCGTTATTAAATTAGGTAAAACAACCTCAAAAAAATCTAACTGCGAGTGTTATCTTTTAATGAGATTATTCAATTGAACTTTTCTTAGTTAATCTCAATCATTCTATCTCAGTCTCAATCTCTGAAAATAAATACTATCGCAGAAAATTTACTCTAATTTTGGGCTAATATGGTATACAACATTGGTTCACATAAATGAAAGTATAACACGCTACAGTAACATTAAGAATACAAGACACATTTTAAGACTTTTATTACCATTAATAATGAGCTATAAAATCAATGCTTTTATTCATTAGAAGCCATAAAATGATATGAATTGCAAAAATGTTATGAGCGCATAGGTGGAGGGAAAATAATGTTTGTGATTCTAATAAAGGAAATAAAAAATAGAAAGTTTGGACTATCCTAAACAAGATATTAATGTCTCCTAAATATTTTTTTTATCATTTTAATAATTTATTCGTTATTAAATTAGGTAAAACAACCTCGAATAAAAATCTAACTGTTAGTGTTATTTTTTAATGATGTTATTCAACTGAACTCGTCATACTTAATCTCAATCCTTCAGTCTCAGTCTCAACCCTGAAAACAAATACTATCACAGAAAATTCACTCTAATTTTGGGCTAATATGGTATATAACATTGGTCACATAAATGATAGTATAACACGCTACAGTAACATTAAGAATACAAGACACGTTTTAAGGCTTTTATTACCATTAATAATAAACCTTAAAATCAACGTTCTTATTCGTTAAAAGCCATAAAATAATATGAATTGCACTAATGGTATGAGCGCATAAGTGGAGGGCAAATAATGTGTGTTATACTAATAAATAAAATAAAAAATAGAAAGTTTGGACTATACTAGACAAAATAATAATGTTTCCTAAATATTTTTTTATCATTTTAATAGTTTATTCGTTATTAAATTAGGTCAAAAAACCTCGATTAAAAATCTAAGTACTAGTGTTATATTTTAATGATATTATTCAATTGAACTTGTCACATTTAATCTCAATCTTTCAATCTCATTCTAAATCCCTGAAAACAAATACTATCACAAAAAGTTCACTCTAATTTTGGACTAATATGGTATACAACATTGGTTAACATAAATGAGAGTATAACACGTTTCAGTAACATTAAGAATACAAGACACGTTTTAAGACTTTTATTACCATTAATAATGAGTCATAAAATCAACATTTTTATTCATTAAAAAATCATAAAATAATATGAATTGCAAGAATATTATGAGCGCATAAGTGGAGGAAAAATAATGTTTGTGATTCTAATAAATGAAATAAAAAATGGAAAGTTTGGATTGCGCTAAACAAAATATTAAAGTCTCCTAAATATTTTTTTATCATTTTAGTAGTTTACTCGTAATTAAATTAGGTCAAATCAACCTCGAATAAAAATTTAATTGTTAGTGTTATCTTTTAATGATATTATTCAATTGAACTTGTCATACGTAATCTCAATCCTTCTGTCTCAGTTTCAATCTCTGAAAACAAATATTATCACATAAAATTTACTATAATTTTGTTCTAATATATTATACAACATTGTTTTACATAAATGAGAGTGTAATACGCTACGGTAACATTAAGAATACAAGACACGTTTTAAGGCTTTTATTACCATTAATAATGAGCCATAAAATCAATATTCTTATTCATTAAAAGCAATAAAATAATATGAATTGCAATATTGGTATGAGCGTATAAGTTGAGGAAAAATAATGTGTGTTATTCTAATAAATGAAATAAAAAATAAAACCTTTGGATTATGCTAAACAAAATATTAGTGTCTCCTAAATATTTTTTTCATTTTAATACTTTACTCGTTATTAAATTTAGTAAAATAACCTCGAATAAAAATCTAACTGTGAGTGTTATCTTTTAATGATATTATTCAATTGAACTTGTCATACTTAATCTCAATACTTCAGTCTCGGTCTTAATCTCTGAAAACAAATACTATCACATAAAATTTACTCTAATTTTGTGCTAATATAATATACAACATTGGTTTACATAAATGAGAGTATAACACACTACAGTAACATTAAGAATACAAGACAGGTTTTAAGGCTTTTATTACCATTATAATAAGCTTTAAAATCAACGTTCTTATTCATTAAAAGTCATAAAATAATATGAATTGCAACAATGGTGTGAGCGCATAAGTGGAGAGCAAATAATGTGTGTTATTCTAATAAATGAAATAAAAATAAAAAGTTTGGACTATCCTAAACAAAATATTAATGTCTCTTAAATATTTTTTTATCATTTTAATAGTTTACTCGTTATTAAATTAAGTAAAACAACCTCGAATAAAAATCTAACTACGAGTGTTATCTTTTAATGATATTATTTAATTGAACTTGTCATACTTAATCACAATCCTTCAGTCTCAGTTTCAATCTCTGAAAACAAATACTATCACATAAAATTTACTATAATTTTGTGCTAATATAATATACAACATTGGTTCACATAAATGAGAGTATAACACGCTACAATAACATTAAGAATACAAGACACGTTTTAAGACTTTTATTACCATTAATAATGAGCCATAAAATCAATGTTCTTATTCATTAAAAGTCATAAAATAATATGAATTGCAATAATATTATGAGCGCATAAGTGGAAGAAAAATAATATTTGTGATTCTAATAAAGGAAATAAAAAATCGAAAGTTTGGACTATGCTAAACATAATATTAATGTCTCGTAAGTATTTTTTTATCATTTTAATAGTTTACTCGTTATTAAATTAAGTCAAACAACCTCGAATAAAAATCTAACTGCGAGTGTTATTTTTTAATGATATTATTCAATTAAACTTGTCATACTTAATCTCAATCCTTCAGTTTCAGTCTTAATCTTTGAAAATAAATACTATCACAAAAAAATTCACTCTAATTTTGTGCTAATATAATATACAACATTAGTTCACATTAATAAAAGTATAACACGCTACAATATTAAGAATATAAGACATATTTTAAGACTTTTATTATCAGTAAGACTCACGGATAAATTTAAGAATGAAATCATTATATTATTCTACAATCATTATATTCTGACTTTAAGTATGCTAACGGGACACGGTATTCTGGTACGAGTATATTTGTTTCTCTCTTTTGTTACTTATTTTTAGAAAATCAACTTAAATTATTCTATTTATAAATATTTAATAATTAATTATTTTAAAATTTGTCTATAATCATAATATTTTATGTCACGCTTTTTTAATAATTATAATGATTCTTTTTTATATCTCCATAAACATTATATATAATTATATATATAGAGTGTTTCATTTACTATTTATAAGTGTAAGTTCTTAAATTAAAGTATTTTATTTTTATTTTTTAATTATTTTATATAATAATATTATATTTTTTATTATTATTGAAATTATTTTTTTAAGATATAAATTATCCTTTTTTATATTATTAAAATTAAAATGTATGTATTAATATTTTAAATCACCTAACAATAAAAAAAATACATGATTATATTATTTTAAAAGAATAATATTCTAATTTATTATAAATTATACTAAACATAAATTACTCAAATTATACATTAAATTATACATAATTATTTTTTCTTGAATTAAAGAATCAAGTTATTATATTATTATCTATCGTTAAGTAATATTTTTTGTTCTAATTTCAATAGCATTATAATTAAATGCATTGACTCTGACAGAAGAGTAAATATATTAGTATGTTAAATAAAGTTTTTAAATTAAATATAATAAAATAACATTTCAATTTTTTTTAAATTCATAGTTTGTTTTAAATAGTTTGAGAATGAATTGTTATACACGGCTGAGATTTAAACTCTTAATACTTATATAAACAGACGAATGAGATAATTACTTAATCAATCTAAACTGATTAAGATAAATATTAATTATTTATAATATTTTTAATATCAAAAATCGTTAAACTTTGATTTTAATTATAACTTTATAAAATATTTTTAGTGAAAATTAGTATATATCTTTTTGTTGAATTTTTTTAAAATAAAAACTTCATACATTTTAATGTATTATCTCGTACAGGATACAGGAACATACATTAATATTATTAAATTTTTAGTCTTTGACTTTAATATTATTAAATTTTTATTTTTTTGAAAGGACTAAAATTTTATATTCATCTTATCACCAAATACACTATTGAATCTTAATCCACTAATTTCAGTCTCAATTTCTAAAAACAAACGCTATCACAACAAATTTACCCTAATTTTGTGCTAATTATAATATACAATATTAGTTCACAATAAATGAGATATAACACTTTAAAGTAAGATTAATAATACAAAATACGTTTTAATACTTTTATTATCATTAATAATAAGTCATCAAGTCAATGTTCTTATTACTAATTTCTTACTAATTACATGCATTAAACATGATTTATATAAGTTGTATTTTAATCATACATAATTTTGTAAAATTAGAGAATTAATTTATTATATAACAATTGACATAACTACTAATGACGTTTGAATATTTAGTTTAATGTATAATTAAATATAGTATTATCTGAAGTTTTTACATATGTTTTTTATTTTTTATTTTTATTTAGGTATGATTTTATTAGAAATATCAAAGTAATGCTCGCATAAAGTTTGAAAACTTAAAGTTAGAGTTATATTTCGATTGTAGAGAGTAAAACAATTTAAAATGCGGACACAAAAAATTCACATCCAAATTGATCTAATTAACAGAAGTAATTATAATTTATATATCAATAATAAACCAATTATATATCATGTACAATTCTTAGTTAATTCTTTCTTTCCATATTATTTTACAAGGGTGCCCTATATAGTACATCATTAAAGATTTAAATATATCTTTATTTTAAAAAAAATATTTAAAACTTTTTTGATATAATAGCATCGGTCAAAATAAAATTAAATTCAAATTAATTAGACACTGAATATATAATTTACTTCAAAAAAAATATTATTTTATAGTCAATTGAAGATTCTCTAATTTTGCCAAATTCTTTTTTACTTTGAACCAAACAAAAAAAATATTTAAAAAAAATTATTCATACTTTTAATAGATAATAATTATACAATTCATATTTAAATTAGTTTATTTAAATATAAATTATTTAAAAATAAAATTTTGTTCTTCTAACTTATAGATATAATAAGACTTTTAAGTAAAAAAAATTAAAAATTTATAATAACTTTAACGGTGTAATATTTTTATTGTGTGGAATTTAATGAGTAAATTAAAATTAATTATAAAAATATTTTTAAATTTAACGTAAGAAGTTGTTTTTAAATTTATTTTAATATATTATAAAAAAATTTAGTTGAGATTCACATTTTATAAAAATTTTATCAAATAATTCATCAAATATATATAATCACATTAATAAAAAAATATATTTTAAATATAAATATAAAAAAATAAATATTTTTTTGTGCATCACAAGTTTATTTACACTAGTTGCGTATTAATTCACGTTGTAGAAAAAACAAAGGATATATACCGATAAAAAAGGTAGAAAAAATGTTAGTGGTATATGTCATATTTTGATTGAGTTTTGAATTACGAATATGATTAGGAGTCCTCACAATATATGACTTTTCATAAAATACGACACTCATAAAATAGGCTAAAATTTTTAGATATGGAAATAGAATGAGTGTTAAATTTTCACTTAATAATTTTTAGTGTTTTTTAAAACTATGAAAAGTACATAAATTGGACGTGTTTAAAAATTTTAAAAATTTGGGGTTTACAAATCGGATCCTCTGATTTGTGTTTAAAAAATTGAAAAAATTTGGAGTACACAAATCGGACGGTTCGAGTACAAAAATCGAACGGTTCAATTTCTGTACATTTTAAAAATCAGACGGTCTGATTTGTACTCCGTAAAATAAATCATCGCACATTTTAAAAAAATACCACATTAGATCACATTAATAAAAATTTTACCAAATAATTCATCAAATATATATAATCACATTAATAAAAAATATATTTTAAATATAAATATAAAAAATAAATATTTTTTTGTGTATCACACACGTTTATTTACACTAGTTGCGTATTAACTCACATTAACTCACATCATAGAAAAAACAAAGGATATATGCCAGTGAAACAGGCAGAAAAAATTTTGGCGCTACATGTCACATTTTGATTGAGTTCTGACTGACGAATATGACTAGGAGTCCTCGTAATGTATAACTTTTCATAGAATATGACTCTCATAAAATAGGCTAAAAAATTTAGATATGAAAATAGAATGAGTATTATATCTTAACATGATAATTTTTAGTTTTTTAAAACTATGAAAAGTACTTAAATTGAACGTGTTTAAAAATTTTAAAAATTTGGGGTTTACAAATTGGACCCTCCGATTAGTGTTTAAAAAATTAAAAAAATTTGGAGTATACAAATCGGATGGTTCGAGTACAAAAATCGAACGGTCCAATTTCTGAACCTCTTAACAATCGGACGATCCAATTTGTACTTCGTAAATTAAATCATCGCACATTTAAAAAAAATACCACATTAGATCACATTAATAAAAATTTTAACAAATAATTCATCAAATATATATAATCACATTAATAAAAAATATATTTTAAATATAAATATAAAAAAATAAATATTTTTTCTTGCATCACACACGTTTATTTGCACTAGTTGCGTATTAACTCACATTATAGAAAAAACAAAAGATATATGCCGGTAAAATAGCCAGAAAAAATTTTGGTAGTATATGTCACATTTTACTTACGAATATGACTAGGAGTCCTTACAATGTATGACTTTTTATAGAACAAGACACTCATAAAATAGGCTAAAAATTTTAGATATAGAAATAGGATGAGTGTTATATCTTAACATGATAATTTTTAGTGTTTTTTAAAACTACGAAAAGTATATAAATTGGACATGTTTAAAATTTTTAAAAATTTGGGGTTTACAAATCGGACCCTCCGATTTGTGTTTAAAAAATTAAAAAAAAATTGGAGTATACAAATCGAACGGTCCGAGTACAAAAATTGAACGATCCGATTTGTACTCCGTAAATTAAATCATCACATATTTTAAAAAAATACCACATTAGATCACATTAATAAAAATTTTACCAAATAATTCAACAAATATATATAATCACATTAATAAAAAATATATTTTAAATATAAATATAAAAAAATAAAAAAAATTTCGTGCATCACACACGTTTATTTACACTAGTTGCGTATTAACTCACATTATAGAAAAAACAAAGGATATATGCCGGTAAAACAGGCAGAAAAAATTTTGGTGGTATATGTCACGTTTTGATTGAGTTCCGACTTACCAATATGAAAAGGAGTCCTCACAATGTATGACTCTTTTATAGAATACGACACTCATAAAATAGGCTAAAAATTTTAGATATGGAAATAGGATGAGTGTTATATCTTAACATGATAATTTTTAGTATTTTTTAAAACTATAAAAAGTACATAAATTGGACGTGTTTAAAAATTTTAAAAATTTGGGGTTTGCAAATCAGACCCTCCATTTGTGTTTAAAAATTAAAAAAAATTAGACTACAAAAATCGGACGGTATGAGTACAAAAATCAAACGGTGCGATTTCTGCACTTCTTAAAAATCAAACTGTCCGATTTGTACTCCGTAAATTAAATCATCACACATTTTTAAAAGATACGACATTAGATCACATTAATAAAAATTTTACCAAATAATTCATCAAATATATATAATCACATTAATAAAAAATATATTTTAAATATAAATATAAAAAATAAATATTTTTTCGTGCATCACACACGTTTATTTACACTAGTTGCGTATTAACTCATATTATAGAAAAAACAAAGGAGATATGTCGGTTTCTTGCGAATATGACTAAGAGTCCTCACAATGTATGACCTTTCATAGAATACGAAACTCATAATATAGGTTAAAAAATTTAGATATGAAAATAGGATGAGTGTTATATCTTAACATGATAATTTTTAGTGGTTTTTAAAACTATAAAAAGTACATAAATTGGACGTGTTTAAAAATTTTAAAAATTTGGGGTTCACAAATAGGACCCTTCGATTTGTGTTTAAAAAATTAAAAAATTTTGGAGTATTCAAATCGGACGGTCCGAGTACAAAAATCGAATAGTCTGATTTCTTTACCTCTTAAAAATTGCACTGTCCGATTTGTACTCCGTAAATTAAATCATCACACATTTTAAAAAAATACCACATTAGATCACATTAATAAAAAATTTTACCAAATAATTCTTCAAATATATATAATCACATTAATAAAAAATATATTTTAAATATAAATATAAAAAAATATTTTTTTGTGCATCACACACGTTTATTTACATTAGTTGCGTATTAACTCACATTAACTCACATTATAGAAAAAACAAAGGATATATGCCGGTAAAACAGGCAGAAAAATTTTTGGTGGTAGATGTGACATTTTGATTGAGTTTTGACTAACGAATATGACTAGGAGTCTTCATAATGTATAACTTTTCATAGAATACGACACTCCTAATATAGGCTAAAATATTTATATAAGAAAATAGGATGAGTGTTATATCTTAACATGATAATTTTTAGTATTTTTTTTAAATTATGAAAAGTAATGTGACGTGTTTAAAAATTTTAAAAATTTGGAGTTTACAAATTGGACCCTCCTATTTGTGTTTAAAAAATTAAAAAAATTTGGAGTATACAAATCGGACGGTTCGAGTATAAAAATCGAACGGTCCGATTTCTGAACCTCTTAAAAATTGGACGGTCCAATTTGTACTCCGTAAATTAAATCATCACACATTTAAAAAAAATACCACATTAGATCACATTAATAAAAATTTTACCAAATAATTCATCAAATATATATAATCACACTAATAAAAAATATATTTTAAATATAAATATAAAAAAATAAATATTTTTTCTGCATCACACACGTTATTTACACTAGTTGCGTATTAACTCACATTAACTCATATTATAGGAAAAACAAAGTATATATGCCGGAAAAATATGCAGAAAAAATTTTGGTGGTACATGTCACGTTTTACTTACGAATATGACTAGGAGTTCTCACAATGTATGACTTTTTATAGAATAAAACACTCATAAAATAGGCTTAAAAATTTAGATATAGAAATAGGATGAGTGTTATATCTTAATATGATAATTTTTAGTGTTTTTTAAAATTATGAAAAGTACATAAATTGGACGTGTTTAAAAATTTTAAAAATTTGAGATTTACAAATCGGACCATCCGATTTGTGTATAAATAATTAAAAAAATTTGAAGTATACAAATCGGACGGTCCGAATACAAAAATCGAACGGTCCGATTTCTGTACCTCTTAAAATTCGAACGGTCCGATTTGTACTCCGTAAATTAAATCATCACACATTTTTAAAAAATACCACATTAAATCACATTAATAAAAATGTTACCAAATAATTCATCAAATATATATAATCACATTAATAAAAAATATATTTTAAATATAAATATAAAAAAAAATTTCGTGCATCACACACACGTTTATTTACACTAGTTACGTATTAACTAATATTAACTCACATTATTGAAAAAACAAAGGATATATGCCGATAAAACAGGCAGAAAAAATTTTGGTGGTATATGTCACGTTTTGATTGAGTTCTGACTTACCAATAGGACAAGGAGTTCTCACAATGTATGATTTTTTATAGAATACGACACTCATAAATTAGGCTAAAAAATTTAGATATGAAAATAGGATGAGTGTTATATCTTAACATGATAATTTTTAGTTTTTTTAAAACTATAAAAAGTACATAAATATGACGTGTTTAAAAATTTTAAAAATTTGGGGTTTACAAATAAGACCCTTTGATTTGTGTTTAAAAAATTAAAAAAAGTTGGAGTACACAAATCGGACGATCCGAGTACAAAAATCGAACAGTCTGATTTCTATACCTCTTAAAAATCGAAATGTCAGATTTGTACTCCGTAAATTAAATCATCACACATTTTAAAAAAATACCACATTAGATCACATTAATAAAAATTTTACCAAATAATTCATCAAATATATATAATCACATTAATAAAAAATATATTTTAAATATAAATATAAAAAAAATAAATATTTTTTCGTGCATCACACACGTTTATTTACACTAGTTGTGTATTAACTCACATTAACTCACATTATAGAAAAAACAAAAGATATATGCCAGTAAAACAGGCAGAAAAAATTTGAGTGGTATATGTCAGATTTTGATTGAGTTCTCACTAACGAATATGATTAGGAGTCCTCATAATGTATAACTTTTCATAGAATACGACACTCATAATATAGGCTAAAAATTTAGATATGAAAATATGATGAGTGTTATATCTTAACATGATAATTTTTAGTATTTTTTAAAACTATGAAAAGTATTTAAATTGGACGTGTTTAAAAATTTTAAAAATTTTGGATTTACAAATTGGACCCTCTGATTTGTGTTTAAAAAATTAAAAAAATTTGGAGTACACAACTCGGACGGTCCGAGTACAAAAATCAAACTGTCCGATTTCTGTACCTCTTAAAAAATCGGATGGTCCGATTTGTACTCCATAAATTAAATCATCAAAAATTAAAAAAAAATACCATATTATATCACATTAATAAAAATTTTACCAAATAATTCATCAAATATATATAATCACATTAATAAAAATTATATTTTAAATATAAATATAAAAAATAAATATTTTTTCGTGCATCACACACGTTTATTTATACTAATTGCGTATTAACTCACATTAACTCACATTATAGAAAAAGAAAAGGATATATGCAAGAAAACAGGCAAAAAAATTTTTGTAGTATATGTCACGTTTTGATTGAGTTTCGACTTACGAATATGACTAGGAGTCCTCACAAATCACAATGTATGACTTTTCATACAATACGAGACTCATAAAATAAGTTAAAAAAATTTAGATATGGAAATAAGATGAGTGTTATATTTTAATACGATAATTTTTTGTATTTTAAAAATTATGGAAAGTACACAAATCGGAGGGTTCGATTTGTGTTGAAGAAATTAAAAAAATTTGGAGTACACAAAACGAATTTTTTTTTAATTTCTTAAACACAAATCGTAGGGTCCAAGTACGAAAATTAGACGATCCGATTTCTGTACCTCTTAAAAATCGAACGGTCCGATTTATATTCCGTAAATTAAATCATCCCACATTAAAAAAAATACTACATTAGATCACAATTTAGAAAAATACCGTTGTTATCCCAATATTAAAAATAAAAATATACCATAAAATACACTTTACATAATGAATTATATTATATAAAGAAAAATAATTTGCAGTCCAAATTTATTTTTTTATTTTTAAATATTTTATTTTTATATTATTTTATAAAAATTGTATATGCATATTTAAATTTTATTTATTTAAGTATCAATTAAAACTTTTAATTATTTAATGCATTATAATCACTTCATGCAATTAAATATTTCAAAATAAATTTATAAGCAATTAAATTCATTAAAGAAATGACAATGAGCGGTATATGTTTTGAAATTTTTTTTTTTTGCGGTGAGCTTTTTGAAATTGATTTTAAGCAATAAAAGATTTGTATTTTTCACCTAAATAAAATAAAACACAATATTTGGATCCAAGATAAAGATAATATGGAGAATATATGTGAAGTTTAAAATTCAAATTTTTGGAACAAATTTAAAAAACAAGAACGGGAGAAATTTAAGTAAAGATATCTGATTTAAATTAATCTGGACTTAATTTAGAGAATGATAAATAGTCAAATACAACTTAAAAAGAGAATCTAAATGAAAATATTTGATTTAAATCATTACTATTTTTTTTCCACAAAAATGGATAAAACATCGTCATTTTGTTATTGTGGATTTTTAGACTTGTTAGCTTATTTAACATCATGTTTATATTTAGAATCTGTGTGAACTATGAAGGAATTATCTTAATTTTATAATTTTAAAATAGATATAGTTTAAGAATAAATTTATTGTTAACTCTTATTATTTATTTATTTATTTTATGTTTAATTATTCTGCTAGTTTCTTATCAATTCTGTATATTTTATTTAGGTATATATATAATTAAATTTTTATATTATTTTTAATTTTTATAATTAAATTATTTTCATAAAAAAATAATAAAATTAATCAAATACTTTTTTTTAAAATATATTTAGTTAAAGATTTAATTATATTTTTAATTGTGATTATATTTAATTTAAAAAATTATTAACTCTAATATTTTTGTATTGTCAAATATTTAACTAAAAAATTAAAAATAATATAAAAGTTCAAGTGAAAAAAATATAACAACTTAATTATAAATTTGATAAAATTATACCAACTACAGAGGAATAATTACTCCTTTTGTTTTTATTGGGGACTGACGCAACTGAAAAAGAAAAAGACAAGATCCTGATTAGTATTTATAGGCTGATCTGCAGAGGTCTAAGCTACAGAAAGTGAATGACAGTTCAGAATTTGAGAGAATGCCGAAAAATTTAGATATGAAAATAGGATGAGTGTTATATCTTAATATGATAATTTTTAGTGTTTTTTAAAACTATGAAAAGTACTTAAATTGGACGTGTTTAAAAATTTTAAAAATTTTGGGTTTACAAATTGGACCCTCTGATTTGTGTTTAAAAAATTTAAAAAAATTGGAGTACACAAATCGGACAGTCCGAGTACAAAAATCAAACTGTCCGATTTCTGTACCTCTTAAAAAATCGGATGGTCCGATTTGTACTCCATAAATTAAATCATCACAAATTTTAAAAAAATACCACATTATATCACATTAATAAAAATTTTACCAAATAATTCATCAAATATATATAATCACATTAATAAAAATTATATTTTAAATATAAATATAAAAAATAAATATTTTTTCGTGCATCACACACGTTTATTTACACTAATTGCGTATTAACTCACATTAACTCACATTATAGAAAAAGCAAAGGATATATGCAAGAAAATAGGCAGAAAAAATTTTGGTAGTATATGTCACGTTTTGATTGAGTTTCGACTTACGAATATGACTAGGAGTCCTCACAAATCACAATGTATGACTTTTCATACAAGACGAGACTCATAAAATAGGCTAAAAAAATTTAGATATGGAAATAAGATGAGTGTTATATTTTAATACGATAATTTTTTGTATTTTAAAAATTATGGAAAGTACACAAATTGGAGGGTTCGATTTGTGTTGAAGAAATTAAAAAAATTTGGAGTACACAAAACGAAATTTTTTTTAATTTCTTAAACACAAATCGTAGGGTCCAAGTACGAAAATTAGACGATCCGATTTCTGTACCTCTTAAAAATCGAACGGTCCGATTTATATTCCGTAAATTAAATCATCCCACGTTTAAAAAAATACTACATTAGATCACAATTTAGAAAAATACCGTTGTTATCCCAATATTAAAAATAAAAATGTACCATAAAATACACTTTACATAATGAATTATATTATATAAAGAAAAATAATTTGCAATCCTAATTTATTTTTTTATTTTTAAATATTTTATTTTTATATTATTTTATAAAAATTGTATATGTATATTTAAATTTTATTTATTTAAGTATCAATTAAAACTTTTAATTATTTAATGCATTATAATCACTTCATGCAATTAGATATTTCAAAATAAATTTATAAGCAATTAAATTCATTAAATAAATGACAATGAGCCGTATATGTTTTGATTTTTTTTTTTTGTGAGCTTTTTGAAATTAATTTTTAAGCAATAAAAGATTTGCATTTTTCACCTAAATAAAATAAAACACAATATTTGGATCCAAGATAAAGATAATATGGAGAATATATGTGAAGTTTAAAATTCAAATTTTTGGAACAAATTTGAAAAACAAGATCTGGAAAAATTTAAGTAAAGATATCTGATTTAAATTAATCTGGACATAACTTAGAGAATGATAAATAGTCAAATACAATTAAAAGAGAATCTAAATGAAAATATTTGATTTAAATCCTTACTATCTTTTTTTCCACAAAAATGGATAAAACATCGTCATTTTGTTATTGTGGATTTTTAGATTTGTTAGCTTATTTAACATCATGTTTATATTTAGAATCTGTGTGAACTATGAAGGAATTATCTTAATTTTATAATTTTAAAATAGATATAGTTTAAAAATAAATTTATTGTTAACTCTTATTTTTTATTTATTTATTTTATGTTTAATTATTCTGCTTGTTTCTTACCAATTCTGTATATTTTATTTAGGTATATATATATAATTAAATTTTTATATTATTTTTAATTTTTATAATTAAATTATTTTCATATAAAAATAATAAAATTAATCAAATACTTTTTTTAAAAAAATATATTTAGTTAAAGTTTTAATTATATTTTTAATTGTGATTATATTTAATTTAAAAAATTATTAACTCTAATATTTTTGTATTGTCAAATATTTAACTAAAAAATTAAAAATAATATAAAAGTTCAAGTGAAAAAAAATATAACAACTTAATTATAAATTTGATAAAACTATACCAACTACAGAGGAATAATTACTCCGTTTATTTGTATTGGGTACTGACGCAACTGAAAAAGAAAAAGACAAGATCCTGATTAGTATTTATAGGCTGATAGACTGCAGAGGTCCAAGCTGCAAAAAGTGAATGACAGTTCAGAATTTGAGAGAATGTCAAAAAATTTAGATATGAAAATATGATGAGTGTTATATCTTAATATGATAATTTTTAGTGTTTTTTAAAACTATGAAAAGTACTTAAATTGGACGTGTTTAAAAATTTTAAAAATTTTGGTTTTACAAATTGGACCATCTGATTTGTGTTTAAAAAATTAAAAAAATTTGGAGTACACAAATCGGACGGTCCGAGTACAAAAATCAAACTGTCCGATTTCTGTACCTCTTAAAAAATCGGATGGTCCGTTTTGTACTCCATAAATTAAATCATCACAAATTTTAAAAAAATACCACATTAATAAAAATTTTACCAAATAATTCATCAAATATATATAATCACATTAATAAAAATTATATTTTAAATATAAATATAAAAAATAAATATTTTTTCGTGCATCACACACGTTTATTTACACTAATTGCGTATTAACTCACATTAACTCACATTATAGAAAAAGCAAAGGATATATGCAAGAAAACAGGCAGAAAAAATTTTGGTAGTATATGTCACGTTTTGATTGAGTTTCGACTTACGAATATGACTAGGAGTCCTCACAAATCACAATGTATGACTTTTCATACAATACGAGACTCATAAAATAGGCTAAAAAAATTTAGATATGGAAATAAGATGAGTATTATATTTTAATACGATAATTTTTTGTATTTTAAAAATTATAGAAAGTACACAAATCGGAGGGTTCGATTTGTGTTGAAGAAATTAAAAAAATTTGGAGTACACAAAACGAAATTTTTTTTAATTTCTTAAGCACAAATCGTAGGGTCCAAGTACGAAAATTAGACGATCCGATTTCTGTACCTCTTAAAAATCGAACGGTCCGATTTATATTCCGTAAATTAAATCATCCCACGTTTAAAAAAAAAACTACATTAGATCACAATTTAGAAAAATACCGTTGTTCAATATTAAAAATAAAAATGTACCATAAAATACACTTTACATAATGAATTATATTATATAAAGAAAAATAATTTGCAATCCTAATTTATTTTTTTATTTTTAAATATTTTATTTTTATATTATTTTATAAAAATTGTATATGTATATTTAAATTTTATTTATTTAAGTATCAATTAAAACTTTTAATTATTTAATGCATTATAATCACTTCATGCAATTAGATATTTCAAAATAAATTTATAAGCAATTAAATTCATTAAATAAATGACAATGAGCGGTATATGTTTTGAATTTTTTTTTTGGGTGAGCTTTTTGAAATTGATTTTAAGCAATAAAAGATTTGCCTTTTTCACCTAAATAAAATAAAACACAATATTTGGATCCAAGATAAAGATAATATGGAGAATATATGTGAAGTTTAAAATTCAAATTTTTGGAACAAATTTGAAAAACAAGAACTGGAGAAATTTAAGTAAAGATATCTGATTTAAATTAATCTCGACATAACTTAGAGAATGATAAATAGTCAAATACAACTTAAAAGAGAATCTAAATGAAAATATTTGATTTAAATCCTTACTATCTTTTTTTCCACAAAAATGGATAAAACATCGTCATTTTGTTATTGTGGATTTTTAGATTTGTTAGCTTATTTAACATCATGTTTATATTTAGAATCTGTGTGAACTATGAAGGAATTATCTTAATTTTATAATTTTAAAATAGATATAGTTTAAGAATAAATTTATTGTTAACTCTTATTTTTTATTTATTTATTTTATGTTTAATTATTCTGCTAGTTTCTTACCAATTCTGTATATTTTATTTAGGTATATATATATATATATATAATTAAATTTTTATATTATTTTTAATTTTTATAATTAAATTATTTTCATATAAAAACAATAAAATTAATCAAATACTTTTTTTAAAAAAAATATATTTAGTTAAAGATTTAATTATATTTTTAATTGTGATTATATTTAATTTAAAAAATTATTAACTCTAATATTTTTGTATTGTCAAATATTTAACTAAAAAATTAAAAATAATATAACAGTTCAAGTGAAAAAAAATATAACAACTTAATTATAAATTTGATAAAACTATACCAACTATATGGAAATAAGATGAGTATTATATTTTAATACGATAATTTTTTGTATTTTAAAAATTATAGAAAGTACACAAATCGGAGGGTTCGATTTGTGTTGAAGAAATTAAAAAAATTTGGAGTACACAAAACGAAATTTTTTTAATTTCTTAAACACAAATCGTAGGGTCCAAGTACGAAAATTAGACGATCCGATTTCTGTACCTCTTAAAAATCGAACGGTCCGATTTATATTCCGTAAATTAAATCATCCCACATTTAAAAAAAATACTACATTAGATCACAATTTAGAAAAATACCGTTGTTATCCCAATATTAAAAATAAAAATGTACCATAAAATACACTTTACATAATGAATTATATTATATAAAGAAAAATAATTTGCAATCCTAATTTATTTTTTTATTTTTAAATATTTTATTTTTATATTATTTTATAAAAATTGTATATGTATATTTAAATTTTATTTATTTAAGTATCAATTAAAACTTTTAATTATTTAATGCATTATAATCACTTCATGCAATTAGATATTTCAAAATAAATTTATAAGCAATTAAATTCATTAAATAAATGACAATGAGCGGTATATGTTTTGAATTTTTTTTGTTTGGGTGAACTTTTTGAAATTGATTTTAAGCAATAAAAGATTTGCATTTTTCACCTAAATAAAATAAAACACAATATTTGGATCCAAGATAAAGATAATATGGAGAATATATGTGAAGTTTAAAATTCAAATTTTTGGAACAAATTTAAAAAACAAGAACTGGAGAAATTTAAGTAAAGATATCTGATTTAAATTAATCTCGACATAACTTAGAGAATGATAAATAGTTAAATACAACTTAAAAGAGAATCTAAATGAAAATATTTGATTTAAATCATTACTATCTTTTTTTCCACAAAAATGAATAAAACATCGTCATTTTGTTATTGTGGATTTTTAGATTTGTTAGCTTATTTAACATCATGTTTATATTTAGAATATGTGTGAACTATGAAGGAATTATCTTAATTTTATAATTTTAATATAGATATAGTTTAAGAATAAATTTATTGTTAACTCTTATTTTTTATTTATTTATTTTATGTTTAATTATTCTGCTAGTTTCTCACCAATTCTGTATATTTTATTTAGGTATATATATATATATATAATTAAATTTTTATATTATTTTTAATTTTTATAATTAAATTATTTTCATATAAAAATAATAAAATTAATCAAATACTTTTTTTAAAAAAAAATATATTTAGTTAAAGATTTAATTATATTTTTAATTGTGATTATATTTAATTTAAAAAATTATTAACTCTAATATTTTTGTATTGTCAAATATTTAACTAAAAAATTAAAAATAATATAAAAGTTCAAGTGAAAAAAATATAACAACTTAATTATAAATTTGATAAAACTATAGGAACTACAGAGGAATAATTACTCCTTTTGTTTTTATTGGGGACTGACGCAACTGAAAAAGAAAAAGACAAGATCCTTATTAGTATTTATAGGCTGATAGTCTGCAGAGGTCCAAGCTGCAGAAAGTGAATGACAGTTCAGAATTTGAGAGAATGCCAAAAAATTTAGATATGAAAATAGGATGAGTGTTATATCTTAATATGATAATTTTTAGTGTTTTTTAAAATTATGAAAAGTACTTAAATTGGACGTGTTTAAAAATTTTAAAAATTTTGGGTTTACAAATTGGACCCTCTGATTTGTGTTTAAAAAATTAAAAAAATTTGGAGTACACAAATCGGACGGTCCGAGTACAAAAATCAAACTGTCCGATTTCTGTACCTCTTAAAAAATCGGATGGTCCGATTTGTACTCCATAAATTAAATCATCACAAATTTTAAAAAAATACCACATTATATCACATTAATAAAAATTTTACCAAATAATTCATCAAATATATATAATCACATTAATAAAAATTATATTTTAAATATAAATATAAAAAATAAATATTTTTTCGTGCATCACACACGTTTATTTACACTAATTGCGTATTAACTCACATTAACTCACATTATAGAAAAAGCAAAGGATATATGCAAGAAAACAGGCAGAAAAAATTTTGGTAGTATATGTCACGTTTTTATTGAGTTTCGACTTACAAATATGACTAGGAGTCCTCACAAATCACAATGTATGACTTTTCATACAATACGAGACTCATAAAATAGGCTAAAAAAATTTAGATATGGAAATAAGATGAGTGTTATATTTTAATACGATAATTTTTTGTATTTTAAAAATTATGAAAAGTACACAAATCGGAGGGTTCGATTTGTGTTGAATAAATTAAAAAAATTTGTAGTACACAAAACGAAATTTTTTTTAATTTCTTAAACACAAATCGTAGGGTCCAAGTACGAAAATTAGACGATCCGATTTCTATACCTCTTAAAAATCGAACGGTCCGATTTATATTTCGTAAATTAAATCATCCCACATTTAAAAAAAAATACTACATTAGATCACAATTTAGAAAAATACCGTTGTTATCCCAATATTAAAAATAAAAATGTACCATAAAATACACTTTACATAATGAATTATATTATATAAAGAAAAATAATTTGCAATCCTAATTTATTTTTTTATTTTTAAATATTTTATTTTTATATTATTTTATAAAAATTGTATATGTATATTTAAATTTTATTTATTTAAGTATCAATTAAAACTTTTAATTATTTAATGCATCATAATCACTTCATGCAATTAGATATTTCAAAATAAATTTATAAGCAATTAAATTCATTAAATAAATGACAATGAGCGGTATATGTTTTGAATTTTTTTTTTTGGGTGAGCTTTTTGAAATTGATTTTAAGCAATAAAAGATTTGCATTTTTCACCTAAATAAAATAAAACACAATATTTGGATCCAAGATAAAGATAATATGGAGAATATATGTGAAGTTTAAAATTCAAATTTTTGGAACAAATTTGAAAAACAAGAACTGGAGAAATTTAAGTAAAGATATCTGATTTAAATTAAACTGGACATAACTTAGAGAATGATAAATAGTCAAATACAACTTAAAAGAGAATCTAAATGAAAATATTTGATTTAAATCATTACTATTCTTTTTTTCACAAAAATGGATAAAACATCGTCATTTTGTTAATGTGGATTTTTAAATTTGTTAGCTTATTTAACATCATGTTTATATTTAAAATCTTTGTGAACTATGAAGGAATTATCTTAATTTTATAATTTTAAAATAGATATAGTTTAAGAATAAATTTATTGTTAACTCTTATTTTTTATTTATTTATTTTATATTTAATTATTCTACTAGTTTCTTACCAATTCTGTATATTTTATTTAGGTATATATATATAATTAAATTTTTATATTATTTTTAATTTTTATAATTAAATTATTTTCATATAAAAATAATAAAATTAATCAAATACTTTTTTTAAAAAAATATATTTAGTTAAAGATTTAATTATATTTTTAATTGTGATTATATTTAATTTAAAAAATTATTAACTCTAATATTTTTGTATTGTCAAATATTTAACTAAAAAATTAAAAATAATATAAAAGTTCAAGTGAAAAAAAATATAACAACTTAATTATAAATTTGATAAAACTATAGGAACTACAGAGGAATAATTACTCCTTTTGTTTTTTTTGGGGACTGACGCAACTGAAAAAGAAAAAGACAAGATCCTGATTAGTATTTATAGGCTGATAGTTTGCAGAGGTCCAAGCTGCAGAAAGTGAATGACAGTTCAGAATTTGAGAGAATGCCAAAAAATTTAGATATGAAAATAGGATGAGTGTTATATCTTAATATGATAATTTTTAGTGTTTTTTAAAATTATGAAAAGTACTTAAATTGGACGTGTTTAAAAATTTTAAAAATTTTGGGTTTACAAATTGGACCCTCTGATTTGTGTTTAAAAAATTAAAAAAATTTGGAGTACACAAATCGGACGGTCCGAGTACAAAAATCAAACTGTCCGATTTCTGTACATCTTAAAAAATCGGATGGTCCGATTTGTACTCCATAAATTAAATCATCACAAATTTTAAAAAAATACCACATTATATCACATTAATAAAAATTTTACCAAATAATTCATCAAATATATATAATCACATTAATAAAAATTATATTTTGAATATAAATATAAAAAATAAATATTTTTTCGTGCATCACACACGTTTATTTACACCAATTACGTATTAACTCAAATTAACTCACATTATAGAAAAAGCAAAGGATATATGCAAGAAAACAGGCAGAAAAAATTTTGGTAGTATATGTCACGTTTTGATTGAGTTTCGACTTACGAATATGACTTGGATTCCTCACAAATCACAATGTATGATTTAGTTTCGACTTACGAATATGACTAGGAGTCCTCACAAATCACAATGTATGATTTTTCATACAAGACGAAACTCATAAAATAGGCTAAAAAAATTTAGATATGGAAATAAGATGAGTGTTATATTTTAATACGATAATTTTTTGTATTTTAAAAATTACGGAAAGTACACAAATCGGAGGTTTCGATTTGTGTTGAAGAAATTAAAAAAATTTGGAGTACACAAAACGAAATTTTTTTTAATTTCTTAAACACAAATCGTAGGGTCCAAGTACGAAAATTAGACGATCCGATTTCTGTACTTCTTAAAAATCGAACGGTCTGATTTATATTCCGTAAATTAAATCATCCCACATTTAAAAAAAATACTACATTAGATCACAATTTAGAAAAATACCGTTGTTATCCCAATATTAAAAATAAAAATGTACCATAAAATACACTTTACATAATGAATTATATTATATAAAGAAAAATAATTTGCAATCCTAATTTATTTTTTTATTTTTAAATATTTTATTTTTATATTATTTTATAAAAATTGTATATGTATATTTAAATTTTATTTGTTTAAGTATCAATTAAAACTTTTAATTATTTAATGCATTATAATCACTTCATGCAATTAGATATTTCAAAATAAATTTGTAAGCAATTAAATTTATTAAATAAATGACAATGAGCGGTATATGTTTTGAATTTTTTTTTTGGGTGAGCTTTTTGAAATTGATTTTAAACAATAAAAGATTTGCATTTTTCACCTAAATAAAATAAAACACAATATTTGGATCCAAGATAAAGATAATATGGAGAATATATGTGAAGTTTAAAATTCAAATTTTTGGAACAAATTTGAAAAATAAAAACTGGAGAAATTTAAGTAAAGATATCTGATTTAAATTAATCTGGACATAACTTAGAGAATGATAAATAGTCAAATACAACTTAAAAGAGAATCTAAATGAAAATATTTGATTTAAATCATTGCTATTTTTTTTCCACAAAAATGGATAAAACATCGTCATTTTGTTATTGTAGATTTTTAGATTTGTTAGCTTATTTAACATCATGTTTATATTTAGAATCTGTGTGAACTATGAAGGAATTATCTTAATTTTATAATTTTAAAATAGATATAATTTAAGAATAAATTTATTGTTAACTCTTATTTTTTATTTATTTATTTTATGTTTAATTATTCTGCTAATTTCTTACCAATTCTGTATATTTTATTTAGGTTTATATATATATATAATTAAATTTTATATTATTTTTAATTTTTATAATTAAATTATTTTCATATAAAAATAATAAAATTAGTCAAATACTTTTTTTTAATATATTTAGTTAAAGATCTAATTATATTTTTAATTGTGAGTATATTTAATTTAAAAAAATTATTAACTCTAATATTTTTGTATTGTCAAATATTTAACTAAAAAATTAAAAATAATATAAAAGTTCAAGTGAACAAAAATATAACAACTTAATTATAAATTTGATAAAACTATAGAAACTACAGAAGAATAATTACTCCTTTTGTTTTTATTGGAGACTGACGCAACTGAAAAAGAAAAAGACAAGATCCTGATTAATATTTATAGGCTGATAGTCTGCAGAGGTCCAAGCTGCAGAAAGTGAATGACAGTTCAGAATTTGAGAGAATGTCAAATAACAGCACAAGTGGTGGTAAGAAGAGAAAACTCTGTCCACCAAAAGAACCTGAAGATTGGTGCTTTGAATGCAAGGATGGTGGAAAAGTCATTGTATGCGATCGCAGGTTTGATCCTTCTTCTTTTTTTTTTTGGAGGGAGTTAAAACGATTCAGTTGCTTTATTTTTTTTTAAATCTTTTTTAATTCTTCAATTGTAATAAGCTTCACCAGTTATGGTATAGTATGGTATGGGTTGACTCTGATACTTTTGCTTTCAGGAACTGTGTGAAGGTTTATCACACCGACTGTGTTCCTGTTACTCCTAGGAAGGACAAATCTTGGATTTGTGGTAAGCCATTTGAGTTTCTTGATAATGTAGTAGAGTTCTTGATAATGTAGTAGAGTTCTTGCTGGGTAGCCAAATGTGATTGTGATTACTGAATACTGATTAGTCTTCTTTTAAATGGGAAAATTTGATTTGCAAACTAGATGGCCTTCCATTAGTGGTTCCATCAAGTTTGATGCTTGATAGTAAATACATTGAATTTTATTCTTTATGGTTGCTTCTTTCCTGATTGAGTACACCAAACCCTAACTAAATCATTAGGTTTTTGCATGTCCAATTACCATGAGATTAAGCTCTTTCATTGACTAGATGATTAGGTTGACATAACTGACATGCTGCATTTGTATGTTATATTATCAGCTTGGCATTATTGCTATGAATGCAAGGAGTCCGCAAAGTTTTATTGCCTTGGTTGTCCAAATGCTTTGTGCAAAGAGTGCTTGCCTTCCTCAGAATTTATCACTGTCAAGGGTGATAAAGGATTATGCTGCGACTGCGCGCCGCTAGTCAAAATTATAGAACAAAATTTGGAGCGGGACTCTCAGGGGGTAGGTGTGATAATATCGAATGCCATTTATTTTTTACCAAATTAATTCTTGATTACGTCGAATCCATAATTGCATTTAATTTAGCTGCTACACCCTTTTCTGCACTAACTTCATAATATTAGGAAGCATTATGGCAAAGGATATATACTAGTTGTCAATTACTATGTGACTTACGTCAATTACTATGTAACTAACAAAGACAGAAAATTTTGGTGAAACTATTGCTATATCTTTTCTCTAATTTGTGGATGTTTCAGTTTCTGAGTGTACAAGATAATGCGCAATATTAACATATGAGAGTGTGAGAAGTAAGGCTGTTTAACATTTGTAGTTGAGATAAAATAAATGGCTGGTCAGGTCTTTGCAACATATGTGAGTCTAGACTATTGAGCCAAAATTGTTACCTTCATTTTTGTTCTTTTGGATGAAAGATGAAACAGCTAAATGATAATGATCAGATTGGTAATTGGAATCATATTATAATTTAAGTTGAGATGATATCTATAGTTGGCAGTTTCTAATAAAATTTGTTTGTTCCTTGCAGAACAAGATAAGAGTGGATGGAAGAGATACATATGAGGGTCTATTCAAGGAATACTGGGAAATTATTAAGCTAAACGAAGGATTAACTAGTGATGATATCTCTGCTGCAGAAACCAACTACAACAAAAAGGTTAAAAAATCTCCAGATCAAAGCAAAGTCACTGATGTAGATAAAGAAAGTCAGAATGACTCCATGTCATCGGACGGCGATGAAGTTTTTACATATAAACACAACTCAACCAAAAGGAAGCAGTCCAGTTCACTGGAGTTTATGGGATGGGGATCGAAACCTCTCCTTAGCTTCCTTGCGTCCATTGGAAAATTTAGTACTGAACCATTGTCACAGTGGGGTATACGGACTCTCGTGTGTGAATACATTGAGAAGAACAATCTCTATCTCTCGCAAGATAAGAGGAAGTTCCTCCTTGATGAAATGCTGTTTTCTATATTCAGAAAAAAGGTTATGTTGAAAAATCAAATATATCCTCTATTGGAATTTCACTTTGCTGAAAAGTCGGGTGATACAGATGGTGAAGAAGACAATTATGAAAGCATAAGCACTCCTCCAGACAACAAGGGTCTCAGTGATCAGACTTCATGTAGGGAAAGGAGTTTGTCAAGCTCGAAAGGGAAACTTCTATTGGAAAAGAAGGATTTGTCTATCAAGCCTAGTCGTTTTGCATCCATAAGTTCCAGTAATATAAGACTTATTTACTTAAGACAAAGCTTGGTGCTAGAGTTATGTAAACAACTTGAAAGTGCTATGGAAAAGGTTGTTGGAGCCTTCGTTAGAGTTAAAATGGATTCCAGTGATTGTAAGCAGACAAGGCCTTACCATCTTGTGAGAGTTAAAGGTATCAAATTAGACATGTTTTGATAATCTATATTTTACACTTCTACCTTTTATTTGCTAGTTTTGTTAAGTTGCTTTGTGTTTCACAGTGTTGGCCTATGTTTCCTAACTTTTTGCTTACGTCCCCTGTTTAACTTATAGGTGTTGTATTGGAGGATGATGCTTATAGGAGAATGCTTTTGGTAGTTTCCTTCATGTCTGAAGCCATCCCTATCTCCGAGCTTTCTGATAATGACTTCACAGAGGTCAATCAGCTGCATTGAGCATGTTATTTTGTTTGAATAATTTATGAACATTTTGTATGCAGTACGTTGTGCTTCTAAGCGTTTATTGCTGTGTAATAGTTATTACTTTGTGTTTTCTATTGTTTACAGCAAGAATGTGAGGATTTGCGGCTAAAAGTGAAAGCCAAAATGCTGCAGAAACTAACTGTTGTAAGTTGTTTTGACATTCGAAGTTATCTTTTGGAGGAATACTATCCCAAATAGGAATTGTATTAATGTGTAATAAGAACTCATTCTACTTGTTTAATGTATCAATTTGACTGTTAAAATTGTCAAATTGTAGCTCTAAAGTTAGTGTAATTACCTGATACAAGCTTAAAAATCATAGGAAATTTAAGTAATTCTTTTACACCTCTGCTTTTTTACAGGTGGAGCTTCAAGAAAGGGCAAACATTCTTCATGAGGATATAACAAAGCATGTATGCTTCTTTTGACTCTTGGTAGCTATAAGTTAACATCTACCTATTCACCCCGCAAATAAAGAAAGAAAAGTGTTATATCTACCCTTTTCTAAGTACAGGTTCAAATGTTTGAAATATCTATAAGACTTCATTGCACGAATTACATTAGTCGATCCTTGTTAATAATCATAATCATAATCATATGAGCACATTCCTTTTCCCTTCTGCCTGACTTATGAGCCCAAAACGTTTTATTAGGTGAGTCTGTGATCACAGACTGACAGAGACAGAGTTGATATGTTATGTGTGAAAACTGAGCTCCATTTTGAAGTAGCCTTGAATGATTTGTTTTTTGACATTTTATGCATGTCATTGACTCTTGCTTACTTTCTCTACTATCCTTAGTCGAGGTAGTGTGTTATACAGTATTAAATGTCAAATTAGCTGTGTAGGGACCAGGGAGTAACAATCAATAAAAGCACCATCATAGTTCTGATATAAACAGTAAATTAGCCAAAATATAAAAAACAATGAAGGCAGGACCACCCAACATTGCTTCTAATTCTAAACCATTCCTAATTAAGAGAATTCGATAGATTACTTTGTTTCTATTGAACATTGGCTTTGCTTACCAAAATCTTGTAACGTTTGGTTATTTTGGTATTGGTGTTTGTTGCATTTATCACAGCTTGTAAATGTCTTTCTTATTTTTCTGACCCTTCTTCACTTTATGTTCTTGCTAGTGGATCGCGACTCGACTAACCTATTTGCAAAATCAAATTGACCGTGCAAACCTGAAGGGAAGACAAAGAGAATATCCTTGTTCCTATTATTATAATTTTATTAAAAATAAATACATGAAATCTTAGTAGCTTATAGTCATACACGTTAGCATATACCTTGTATCCGTTTCTCTTGCTTCAGTATAAGAATCATAGTTTCTCCTTAACCATTTTTTTTTGTGCTATACAAAATTTGCCTTACTAGATGAAAGGGAAAAACTTCAACAACCATGGAAGCAAGAAGAGTTGTTAAAGCGAGTTCCATCAGTTGTCCCAGAGTTTCCTACAAAGCCACACAAATGATCCTGAAGAGAATAACACATGTAACTTGTGGTTTTATGGTTCAGAATGAAGGTCCATGCTTTTGGAAACAAGTTAATTTCTTAATGTTGCTCCAATAGGTTATAGCCTTTTTAATAATAATAAATTAATAAATAATTATTCTAGCTAGTTTATGTTTGGTCAATTTTATGACACTTGGAATTAAGGCTGTGTAATGATGTGTATAATAGCATTATCAAAAATGTCATGTACACAATAAAAATCAGCCATTGATTCAGTTGTCATATGTGTTTAAATATATCTAATTTATTTTCAATATAAATTTTATATTTTAACATATATTTTATATAAATAATTGATATTAACAGCTGATTTTTTAAGTACATTAAACATGATTGTAGTTTTATATATAATTGGTATTCTCGTATTCATGATTGTTGTCTGCCAACATTATCCACGCATGGGTAAGTTGGTCTCGTCTAATTCCAAGGACCAAAAAAATTAATTTTTATAACCAGATAGAGAAAGGAGGTCTTCACGTGGTTGCAAACTTGCAATAACAATAGTGGTCACAACATTAGTGATGGACTAATTACCCTTTTGGATCCGAGTTCATACTGTCAACAATACATAGGGGGTAGAACAAATACATAGTCAACTATGTTACCTATACACAAATGACAAAACATCAATCGCAAATTAATAACCCGTATAGAATAATGCAAAATACACACTGAAAATGTGCGAAACATATGCATTTATACACAACATAGTGACTAATTTTTTGTGTACACAGCATTTTTGATACGGAATATATACCATATAATTTGACATGAACACCGGTGTGGCAAAAGAAAGAGCACAATTAGGACACTACTCTGTCTCAATCACAATGTAGACTTCTTGGAGGACAAGGTGATGGTGAAAATCCTGATGATGACAGTTGAAAGGGTGGACTAACACATATCTGATCCCAAGATTTTCCATCATCTTCCATCATTTTCATCTCTCGTGATGAAACTATTTGGGCGTGCTGGAGTTGAGGTCTTGGAGGGAACAGAAGGAAAATGGAAGGTTTGATCTGAGAAGTAAAAGATACTTCACTTTACTCATCAATCCATTCCCTTCCCCTCCCACTCAGATCTCAAACTCGCAAACACGCCCTTATGCATCTTACACTTTACACCTGCACTGGCTTCAATTGGAAGTGTCAGAAACGCCTCTGCTCCCTCCTTCCAAGAACCTGCTAATAAAACCACTAAAATTTAAGTATTAAAAGGGTGTCTAGAAATTGATACTGGCTATGAGAAAGCACAGAAAAACAGTGACTTGAGAGAACCCACCTATCAGTTCAGGTAAAGACTTTTTTTTCCCCCTTCCTGATTAACATGATCGCCCCTAGAATCCTTGCTGGTGAAATTAACACAAAGGGAGCCAAAGTGCATCCTTATCTATATAATTAACCAAACATTAGATGTTATCTTATGAATGAATACATAAGAGTAAATAACAAGTGTCGGGGAAGTAAAGAATTACCCAGCTCGATCATCTTGAACAGTTCATTTCATGTCATCCCTGGCATGGTATCATCTGTCATCATCAGATTAACCTTCCCACTCTGCCACCATAACCAATCAAACTATGCAAAGGATCCAACCTACAATTCCAACTGACTAGCATTTCAAAAGAGAATTGTGTTAAGAAATCTAAACGCAGAACTTTAAGCCAGGGGAGCTCTTATCACAGTCTAAGCCAAATACTCAACCGCTCTAATTCCATTCTCCACTTCCATCACTGATAAATATTAAAATGAATTCACTTTACAATATCGTATTCAGCCTCAAATAAATAGCTAGGTGTATCTCACAAGCCCACAAAGTTTTGTTTTAACCAAGTTTGAAAGTATCTTACTCATGATCATCACTTATATTTACTATAACCAGATTGTATAATTAAAAAAAAATGTTACAAAATCAACTAAACCACAAGCAGAGTAGTTGAGTGACAATATTCAGAGATACTAGAGAACAGCAACCAGTAACCCTCCAAAACTCTACCTGATTTGTTGATAATAATTGGTACTACCAGTAGTCTCCACATGAACAGGAGCCATCACGAAAGTGGTGGAAGCGATTAGTGTCTCTCACTATGATTTCCCTCTTCACCAATGATGACACATATTTTATTGCTGAGTGGCAATCACCACAAACCCTGATATTCTTCATGATACGTATGGTGGATCCAGGAGAAGTATTTAGAAGTGCAAATGCGAGAGCCAACTTCTCACTGTGATATTGTATACTTACTTCCTTCTCTTGTTGATCTACACACAGAAGCACATGACTAGTGTCTGGAACATAGCCAATTGCCTTAATTTCATGATTTAGCTTCTCCCACATTTTAAGGACCTTCTCATTTTGTGGATTTGCAAAGTCATTTGCAACAAATACATGGACAGAATTCTGAATCTCAACCCAACTACATGCAGGCTCCTTCTTCAAGCCACTGTCTTTCATTACCTTTCTAACTTTTGCAACATCCTTCCACCTACCCGCAGAGGCATACATATTGGCAAGCAATATATGTGTCCCTGAATAAGAAGGTTCAATCTCAAATATTTGTTCAGCAGCATAAACACCTATCTCCATGTTCTTATACATCCTAGAAGCACCAAGCAGAGCTCCCCATATAGCTGCAGTGGGTTCAATTGGCATTTCTTCAATGAAACTTTTAGCTTGATAAAGAAGGCCAGCTCGACCAAAAAGATCAACAATTGTCACATAATGTGAGATTTTCGGTTCAACATTGTACTTTTTCATTAATCCAAAATAATTTTTACCCTCATCCAAAAGCCCAGCACGGCTACAAGCAGTAAGAACACTTAGGAATGTGATGTCATTGGGTTCAATCCCAATCCTCAACATTTCTTCGAACTGTTGCACAGCTTCTTTTCCAAACCCGTGCTGGGCATACCCTATAAGCATCGAATTGAAAGAAACCACATCAATCTTGAGCAATCGATTGAAAACCTTTCTTGCATCCTGAATGCTACCTGACTTTGCATACATGTGAAGAAGAGTGTTGCCCACGTAACCAGTTAATTTTTTGCCCCATTTTATTGTAAGTGCATGAAGCCATTTACCTTGCTCCAAAGATCCTATACTCGAGGAAGCACATATAAGGGATGAATATGTAAATTCTGTTGGTTTATAACCTTCCCTCTGCATCCTAATAAACAGAGCCAACGCATCCTCTAATTCACCCTTCCTAGCATATCCAGTTATCAAAGCATTCCATGAAACCTCATTCTTATTTTCCAGCTTGTCAAATGACAATCGTGCTTCGCTCAAGTATCCACACCTAGCATACATGTCTACAATCGAACTGCCCACAAAAACATTTGAGTGGAATCCATACTTCAGACAACATGCATGAATTTTCTGCCCATCCTTATAGCTGGATATAAATCCACAAGATTTCACCAAGCTGGATAACGTGAATTCATTTGGTCTGGACCCAAATTGTAGCATCTGAGGAAACAAAGCAAGTGCATGTTGGGCGCATTCATTCTGGGAATACCCGGTAATCATGGACGTCCAAGTAACCATGTCTTTGGACGGCATTTCGTCGAACACTCGGCGAGCCTCTTCCAAACTGCCACACCTTGCATACATGAAAAGAACAGAATTTCGAATAACAAGGTCATCCCTGAGCTTAGAATTAAGGATGTGTGAATGCACCAATCTTCCTTCTCTAAGCTTCCCGAACTGGGTGCATCTCTTTAGCATTGCATTGTACATGGATCGGTTCGGCTCAAGCGAGCCGCTGCCAATAAGATCCAGAACATGGAGACCAGTTTCGGAATTCCGACTTGGAAGAAGAAGGTCCCTGTCATCAATGACACACAAATCGTCCAATCTGTCACGATGTGAATCGGAAAAAGTAGTTGCTGCTGATGAAGATTGCCAAAGGGTTCGAATGGTATTCAAACGCCATTCTATGAGTTTAACTGCAATCACGGAGCAAAGTGGAAGACCCAATAAGCTTAGAATACTGTATTGATTAATTATACGTGTGCATATAATAACATATCCCAGTAACTAACTAACTAACCAACATAACAGTTAATCTGTTGTTATGGAGACATTGGGCTGAAAAGAAAGAGAAAAAGAATGCATACAAAAAAGAGGAGTTAAATTGTTGAGCTTACAGGGGCATATGAGCAGTGATTTGAAGTGACGAATTGAAGAGGAAAGCATAAAAGGATTGTTACATTGGATCATCACCTCGTACTGTTGTTTGGATTCCACAAAAAATGAATTGAATTCAAACCCTACTGTTGTTTGGGACTCAAATTAGCAGAGATGAGTTTGAGAAAAAGTGCGTCGGAGACGGATTCGCTGTGCGCCTACCAATTCCTTCGCAGCAACACCGTTGAGTAGATGGTCAGAACCTCCCTCATTCGCGGCATCAAGCTGCTGCTCGCTCAGCCTGGGGAACACTCTTCTTCACATGTATGCAAAGTCAGGTAGCATTCAGGATGCAAGAAAGGTTTTCAATTGATTGCTCAAGATTGATGTGGTTTCTTTCAATTCGATGCTTATAGGGTATGCCCAGCATGGGTTTGGAAAAGAAACTGTGCAACAGTTCGAAGAAATGTTGAGGATTGGGATTGAACCCAATGACATCACATTCCTGAGTGTTCTTACTGCTTGTAGCCGTGCTGGGCTTTTGGATGAGGGTAAAAATTATTTTGGATTAATGAAAAAGTACAACATTGAACCGAAAATCTCACATTATGTGAGAATTGTTGATCTTTTCGGTCGAGCTGACCTTTATCAAGCTAAAAGTTTCATTGAAGAAATGCCAATCAAACTGCAGCTATATGGGGAGCTTTACTTAGTGCTTCTAGGATGTATAAGAACATGGAGATAGGTGCCTATGCTGCTGAACAAATATTTGAGCTTGAACCTTCTTATTCAAGGACACATATATTGCTTGCCAATATATATGCCTCAGCGGGTAGGTGAAAGGATGTTGCAAAAGTTAGAAAGATAATGAAAGACAGTGGCTTGAAGAAGGAGCCTACATGTAGTTAGGTTGAGATTCAGAATTTTGTCCATGTATTTGTTGCAAATGACTTTACAGATCCACAGAATGAGAAGGTCTCTATTTATTTGAGGCTGAATACGAGATTGTAAAGTGAATTAATTTTGATATTTATCAGTGATGGTAGTGGAGAATGGAATTAGAGCGGTTAAGTATTTAGCTTAGACTGTGATAAGAGCTCCCCTGGCTTAAAGTTCTGCATTTAGATTCTTTAACTCATTCTCTTTTGAAATGCTAGTCAGTTGGAATTGTAGGTTGGATCCTTTGCATAGTTTGATTGGTTATGGTGGCAGAGTGGAAAGGTTAATCTGATGATGACAGATAATACCATGCCAGGGATGACATGAAATGAACTGCTCAAGATGATCGAGCTGGGTAATTCTTTACTTCCCCAACACTTGTTATTTACTCTTATGTACTCATTCATAAGATAACATCTAATGTTTGGTTAATTATATAGATAAGGATGCACTTTGGCTCCCTTAGAGCAAAAAATTTCACTAATCCTCAAGTCAGTACAATTCGGAAGTTTGGTTTTTGCTTTACTTTTTATTTTTATTTTCAATATTTTCTGTTTCAGAATTTTATATAAAAAAAATAAGAAAAAATAAGGGGTAAAAAAAAGAAAACAAATTTTTTATTGTTTTTACTATTTTTTTCTTCTTTCACAAAATTTTAAAAATAAAAAACACTAAAAGTGAAAACAGAAAATAAAAACGCATCTTACATTGTTTAGGCCTACAAATAACATTTTTTTTTAGAAAAATATTTGGTGTGTTTGTTTTATTCTACATATCTAGCCAATGGTGGGATAAAACTTTGTTATTGTTGTTGTTTTCTTCTGCATATTGAGTAAATAGATTCTCATTTATTATTAGATGAGGTGTAAAATTCATATGGAATGAATTTTATATTTGGTGAATTCTATGGTGTCTATAACTTGGCGCCTAACTTACTTTTTATGGCAAATTTTGAATATTTAATTATTATTTATTTTTATACTTTTAAAATTAAATATTGATTTTTAATCATTTTTAATAAATTAGGCAAACACTTTTAAGCACCATAGCAACTACCTTTATATTTTATTTAATAGACAGGATCATAGAAAATGTGTGTTGATTTGAGTCCATTACTCCATTGTACAAGTAACATATCTCATACGTTTGCCTTATGCAAGGGAAACGTCATCAATTGTTTGCCTAGTTTAACAGTGGCAACAGAAATTATGTTATGACAGTTGAACCACTCACTCATCCATACACTAGGGGTGTAATGGACCGGGTGAAACCGGATTTGTTTCAACCCAGACTCGGCCCTAAATATATCTTGGACCTATTTTTTAGACCCTAATACGACCCTAGATCTGATAAAACCTAAACAGTTTCGAGCCACAATTATACCGGTAAAAACCAGGCCACGAATCAGAACCAAATAAGGAGAACAAAGCAACAACATATTTAACACAAATCAGAACCAAACAAGGAGAACAAATCAACAATAGTCAGAACATGTTTTAATTAAAATCAGAATAAATTAGAACCAAACAAGGAGAATAAAACAACAATAACTAGAACATATTTTAATTGAATTCAGAAAAATCAGAGCCAAACATGAAGAACAAATCAACATTATACGTAACTAAAATCAAAACAGATCACAACCAAACAAAGAGAACCAATCAACAATAATCAAAACAAATCAACAATAATCAGAAGTTCAGAACAACAAATCAACCTTATAAATTATAATAACAAATTCAGAACAAATCCAGCATTATAAATTGTAATAACAAAGCTTAACCTTGATCCTATTTTAGAAAAACAAAAGTTCAGAAGCATTACCAGAACCAGTGCCGAGAAGAAGAGGAGCGGCTGAGCAGGGGATTCTGACCTTCCTCATGAGAAGAGCACCAGCTCCGAGAAGAAGATGAGCAGCATCGAGAAGAAGAGAAGCAGGAGAAGAAGAGGAGCAAGAGCAAAGCAGTAACCTTCACACTCCGCGGCCGCTGTTGGTGGCGCCGTGACAGAGGTTCGCCGGCGAGTGCGGCGCGGAGAAGCTGTACAGCGCAGAAACAGAGTAGCCAGTTCCGAGAAGCAGTCGAGCAAAAGCAGAGTAGCGCGGGTTCCGAGGAAGAACACCGTGAGGCCAGTGACGGTGGACGGTGGGTGTCTGAACGGTGGCACTGTTTCTTATGCGTGCCCTAACATTGAGAGGGAGAGAGCGCCAGAGAGGAGACTGTGTGTCGTGTGTGGTGAGATGTGGACAAGTTTCAGAGCCAGACCCGATTGAGTTGTTCTTCCGGATGGTTTTTTCCTTGGGTCAGTTTCAGAGATGGGCCAAAATGTAAAAAAGCTTCGATCCCGGGTCGGGTTTTTCAAGGCGATCCGGGCGTGTGCACGTCCACCATACACCATAAACAAAAGGGAGCAATAGTTAATTCACTAACAAAAAATTTGTCTCACCATAGATTATAATTATATACTACAGCATAAATTTATGATCCTACTAAATGCCTTGGCATAAATCCTCGAATCCGGCTAAGAAAGTTAATGGAATATTGTACTATATGTATAATGTATAATGGGTTATTTATTTATCTTAATATGAATTAAAAAATAAATATTTAAAATAAAATACTATTAATTTATTAAACACAATACACTTATATTATCTAAAATAATTATTTAGATATCAAAAATAATAAATATCTGATATTCTATTGAATTCAATATTCAATTTAAAATACTTGAAATTGATCACACAAATTAGCTTCTATTATATGCATTGTACAGCACATGTTGACAACTACCACATTGAAATTGCCAGCAGCTATAGTTACATACATTTATAAATGGAAAGATGTTCTACAAGACCTTTCAACCATGCTACTTTTCATTCCTTATTCCTTTGTTCTTTCTCTCTTTCTCCACATTCTCTTAAGTCTCAACCAGCTAGCTTTCCAAACTTTACTTGAACAAGAATCCAAGAATGTAACTTGCCATTGATCTCACCTAAAAACAACACTTGAAAGTATTCCCATAATGTCATCCCATGGTCATGCATTTGTAATGGTTGTGGCTGCTGCAGCCATTGCTATGCTACTTGTTGCTGTGATTTTCTTCTACTTGAAAAAATTTGCTTGCTCTTGGAGTTACCACCATAGACAGAGTTGTGGCGAGTTTTCGAAGAGAAGCAGGATTTAACCAAGAGGATATAAGGAAAGTTGATAATAATATGAAAGGGTTACTTGCTGAAGAAAATGGGATTGATATTCTGTATATGGTGGAAACACAAAGAAGGCATTTCAAAACTAGTTTCCCAACTAGAATATTCAATCCTAGTTATGAAGATAATGAAGAAAAAGAAGAAGAAGAAAAGAGAATAGATGTATTGGTTCGAAGATCTATGCATTATGAGACTTTAAGAGGTTCCATTGCTATGTGAATCTCCAGGTTCAGGTTTGACGGTTCATGAGGATTTAGTGAAACCACTACAACCACCATCACCACCATCTCCTCCTCCTCCTCCTCCACCACCACCACCTTCTCCTCCAAGAAAAAAAATTCCAAAAGCATCACCTATGCCTTCATTATCAAAACCACCACCACCACCACCTAAAGGAAAAGCCAACATGGAAAACAACACCTTAGAGGTTGCAGAATCAAGAGAGAAGAGTGCTAGCCAAACAAGACTTAGGCCTCTACATTGGGATAAGGTTGTAGCTAATGTCTTTCTGTGGATTTCATCTTTCTAACTTCATATTTACAGGTTTGACGATGAACTCATAGAAATACTCATTGGATACTCAACCAAGAACCAAACCAATGAAAGAAACGTATGTCATGCATCTTCAGCTCAGTTATTCCTTGTGGACCCTAGAAAATCCCAAAACACATCAATTGTGCTAAGGTCTCTTGCAATTTCTCGCAAGGAAATTATGGACGCGCTCGATGATGGACAACGAATCAGTCTTTAGTTGAGACAGTTGAAAAACTCACTAAGATAGCTCTTACACAAGAAGAAGAAGCCAAAATCATCCCGGAGGAATGTGAGCTTTCTTTAATTTGGTAGGTTGTGTTGGGCCTTTGGGCCCATTTTAGATCCGGTTCGTTTGGTTCGGCCTTTTCGGCCCAATTTTGGGTCAAACTCTTTGAAATTAGTGTCGAAATTCTCGTTTTAATTTTCTCTATCACATTAAACTATCAAATCCTATTTTCTAATCACTTTGATTAATAATTAATTTATTCGCTAACTATTTATTATTTTCTCGGGGTTTACATCCTACCCCCTTAACAGAAATTTTCATCCTCGAAAATTTCGGTTACTAACAAAAGCGGTTGGAAACATTCTCCTTGGCCTCAATTCCTAGTTTGAATCCAAGCTCAACACGGCGTTTGATATTACCAGTCCTAAACTTTCAACTCATATGCGAAGTTCCAGCTCCAAGCAAAATAAATCCAACTTACATGTTTGGTCTCACACTTACCTTGATCCTGTTGCGGCCATCCTGCACCTGTGGCTCTCCCACGCGGACCATCCCTAGACATGTGTCCCGGTACTCCACACACAAAATACATTCTCAGTCTAGCCCTATGCGGCTCGTCTGGAGCAGTCTCTCCATAGCCTTCTTGTAACATCACCCATTTCATGGAGCAATCTTCTGCGAACTGACTCTTCTTAACTAATTCAGTGAAATTTGTTAGCCTTTGTTGATACACGTAGTTAAAGATATCTCTTCTAAGTCCTTTTTCATACTTAGCACACATTCCCTCCTCATAGTCGGCTGGATTTCCTTGACAAGCTTTTGAGAAACGGCATAAGTTGTCGAATTCTCGGGTATAGTCAGCAATGTACATATCCTTTTGCTTCAGCTGCGTTAATTCCAACTCCTTTGCAGTGCAAAGTGCATGCAAGAAATATTTTCCATAAAGCTCCGTCTTAAATATATTCCAAGGGACATCTGTTAACTCCATCTACAAGGTGTGACATAACTCCTGTCACCAATTCTGAGCATCTCCCTCCAACATGTAGGTTACTATTTTCACTTACTGTACTTCAAGAACGTGTTGAGTGTACAAAAACCTCACCACGTCTCGAAACCATCGATCAGCCTCCAACGCATTGACATTTTCATTAAACTGAGTGAACCACTCTTGAGAAAATCAATAAGGGTCATAGACCTATAGTATCGACCTACATTACTTGTATCAGCACCCGAGCTTCCATCTCGACGTCCTTGCATTGGTTCGGTCCTAAGATTTTTTCTCCGGGTACCTCGCTCGGATTCGCGAGACGACATTTGGTCCCTGTTCACTAGTGACAGATCCAGAAATCTTATAAAAAGGGGACCGTAAATAAAAAAATTAAAAGTGCCATATTAAAACTGAAAATTTTAATAAAAAAATAATTATATATTTTAATATTATTTTAAACTAAAATTAATTTTAAAAAATTATTTAGATCAAAGTTATTTTTTCATAAAATTTTAATTTTTATCCTTATTATAAAAGATATACATAAATAATATAAATTTGTTTTTTTAATACTGTTAATATCTATATTTAAAATAAATTAATGAATATAATATATAAGATATATTCATATTAATAAATAATTCACTAAATATATTTTAATTTTAATATTATAAAAAATAAAATTTAATCTAATTTATTTTTATGTATATATTTTTTTATTACATTCAATTAGAAGTTATTATAAAAACTAAAATATTTTTATATAATAATAGATAGAAGAATTACAAAAAAAAATTGAATTTTTATTCTTATTATAAAAGATATAACATAAATAATATAAATTTATTTTTTTAATATTTTTAATATATGTATTTAAAATAAATTAATGAATGTAATATAATATATAAGATATATTCATATTAATAAATAATTCACTTAATATATTTTGATTTTAATATTATACAAAATAAAATTTAATCTAATTTATTTTTATGTATATATTTTCTTATTACATTCAATTAAAAATTATTATAAAAACCAAAGTATTTTTATATAATAATAAATAGAAAAATTATAAAAAAATTAAAAGAATAAAAGAAAATAAATTTTAAATGCATGACATTGAACTTGAACCCATGTTTTGAAGTATAAAATGCCTCCCTTTAACCATTGAACTAAAATGTATATTTGTTAAAACTTTTAAACATTATATTTAATGTATTTTTAAGTTTTGAAAATTTAGGGGGACATGGTCCATGTTGGTCCCCCTAAATCCGCCTCTGCTGTTCACACCAAATAATTAATATTAAAGTGATCAGTTTCAATATCTTAAATTTAGTGTTTTAGAATCCTAAATGCATGCTCACGAATATTCATGTCACTTATATCAGTTAGATATCCTAATTAGCATGTACAGGCATCCAGAGTATGCTCAAAAGCATAGTCAATCCATTCTTCAGGCTCTATGGGAACAAACTGCTCTGATATCATAATGTAACATCCTACTGCACTTAATCTTATGCTTAAGTCATAAGACTGAGATAGTAAGGTATTACGACCTCTAAAAGTATATATATAAAAAATAGGGAATGAGATATTTAACTAGAAGCCTTGAAAAACAAGTTAAACAAAATCACAGAATAAAAATGTAACGCTAAAGAAATGAGATAATTTGCGTGCCAAGAAAGCTGTAGTTAACAAGTGAAAGATAACAAAACTGGGATCAAGATACAAAATAACAAATTCCTAACTCAACCTGTGAAGTTAAAGCTGGTCGGAGAATATTTACATACATATATACATATCCCAAAAACTCAAATACGTAGGTAAAACTCTAGCTCTCCTTAAGCCTCTAAGAGGAACAAAATAAACAAGTTATTCAGAGAGAAAGTTAAGTACATATATATATAATTGTACATCAAAGTAAAACCCAGAGACTACTCCGCTTCAGAAGTCCAGACGCCTAGTGAGGAGCCTCTCGACCTGCATCTGAAAATAACAACACAGTATGGGGTGAGAACTGGAAGTTCTCAGCATGGTAAAGGTGCCACACACATAATATATAAGGTCCTGGAAATGCTAGAGGCAATCCTAGAATATCGACACTCAGATTATAATCTTAATATATTAAACAGAAACCATAAGAGGTGGTCTTCTAAGGGTTCCGAAACTTAACTAGAATTTGACCTAAACACTAAACCCTTCTATCCTTCCTCCGTTCTTCCATCTCTGGTAAATACAATGACAAACAAATAGACAAGGCAAGCACGGGTAGAATACAGATAATACAGATATCAATTATGACAATTAGCATATTATAATTAATTAGGCAATCTCAATTAATGCATAAGCAAGTCATACATACAAATGCATATGATGCATGCCTGCCCTATGGCTGTTGATATCAATTGTCGGTTACCTAGCCATCCCGACATGTTCTCAAGTTAAAAAATACACCATGGGGAGAATCCCCAAACTGATATGGGGAAGAGATCACCCCAATCTCAATAACATCCATGGAAAGAGTCCCAAGCTGACATGGGGAGAAGAGAGAACACCCCAAGCTGACATGGGAAAAATAATACCCCAAGCTCAATATTATCCACGGGAGAAATTCTCGGCTGACGTGGGAAGGACAGCACCCCAAGCTCAAAATAATCAACCTTTAACTCACATATGCATCTCCAGCATACTCGCGACATTACCTCACTTCCTCAATAAATCATAATCACTTACTCATTAATCATATGTTCTATTATTCTCAATTAATTAATATCATCAATTCTCACTTTCTTGCATTACTTTCTTACTTACCACATACATTTCATATTACTTGTAGAAAATCAATCAGTCAAGCCTTAGCATCAAAACTCATTCACGTGCACCTCCTTCTTATACAATTCATCATTTTTAACCTTTACTTTATTTCCAAGTTATCTCTATTTCCTAGCTTCAGCTTATAGCTAAGCTTATCATTATGTTCTAGGGTTAAAAGGGTAAAAATAGAGGTTTGGAGGTTCAAAGTTCAGCTTTAAAGCACAAAATACTTATGCTGAAAACAGGGGAGTCACGCGTACACGTGGGCCACGCGTACGCATAGGCTTGCCCACACACGCATACACGCGAGGCAGTAGCTACCCTATGCGTGTGAAGGTTTCGCGTACACAAATTGCCCCTGCCACACGTACGCGCCGCCCACGCGTACGCGTGGGCGTGAATTTTATCAAAATTTTGGCTAAGTTTGAAATCTGTACATTTGCTAAATTAAACACCAGACTTTCGACGCACATAACTTTTTTGTTTTAAATCATTTTCCTCCTTCTTTGAACGACGTAAATTTTGCGAACCCAATTTTTATACAAAAACAAATTTGGAATCATTTGAGGGCCCGAAAGGCAAGTTATGGTTCACCGAAGTTCGGCCAAAAACCAACTTTACACAAAACTTTAAAACCTCCATTTTCTTTAAAACTCAACCTCAATTCACTTACCATACCTATAGCCATCAACACAATATATCCTTATCAATACCACAACAACCTCACATCCTACCGTTTCTTAATTCCACAAGATTCTCATTTCACCTATTCAACATACATACATACATATATCATCATCAAATCATCATTCAATATCAATCCTTCTATACTCAAAATTAGTTACAACACATGCAATATCACCACAACACAACTATGCACCCTTCCATCATCTATCATGCCTCAATTCTAAATAATTCTCATGCATAACTCCACAACTATATCAAGAAGACCTTCAACAATTCATCATCTATACACATTCATTAATCTCAATTTATCAACCATCATTAAATCATCATTTAATATTCAAAATTTCATTCTCAACATTAAATAACAAATCCATACTTAACTTGGCTCATAGTTATCAACAAGGCACTAAGCAATTTATACCCTCATATATTCATTCTTATCCTATGGTTATCTAGCCTAAGTTTTCACAGAATATTATATATTAAATACGTGAAACATAAACCATACCTTGACCGATTTTAACGTATTAACCCAGGCAAACCACAAAGCAAAAGTGCAATGCTTCAATCACCAAGATTTAACTCTAACTCCACCAAGCTCTCAAATCAAGCTTCCAATGATTCCAAGAATCTTCATATCATGCATTCATATACCTAACACGTATATATACATACATATATCCAATAATTCAATATCCAACATAATCCAAACAAGAAAAACTAGGGTTTAGGACTCACACTGTGCCCACAGACTAAACGAACTAAATCCGTCAAGCTCCACAAGCTAAATTGAACCTAGAGTACCAAATTAAACAAAATCTCAACATGGATTCCCTTTAATTTTAAAAATTGAGGGATAGAGAGGCTAGATGTAACACCCTACTACATAGAGTTTTACGTTTAAGTCATAGAACAAAGGTAGTGTGGTGTTACGGACCTCTATTCGGAAAATATTTACATATAATAGTGGAAAGAGATAATATACTAGGAGCCTTGAAAAACGGGTAAAACATAATCGCGAAATAAAAAGCGCAATGCTCAAGAAATAGAATTACTCGCGTGCTACAAAACCTAAAGATTAAAGATAAGAATAAGTGATAGAGTAACAAGAGCATCAAGAATACAGTGAAACTAGCTCCTAACTCAACTTGCGAAGGCAAGGCTGGCCAGAGAATATATATATATATATAATACAGAAACAAGTCTCTAACTCTCCTGTAACCTCTATGAGGAACAAAATAATCAAGTTTCTTGGAAAGCAAGCTAGTACATATATACATACATATACAAACTGAAAACCCAAAATACACCGGGGACTACTCCGCTTCAGGGAAAACCAGATGCCTAGCGAGGAGCTTCTCGACCTGCATCTGAAAACAACAACACAGTATGGGGTGAGAACCGGAGGTTTTCAGCATGGTAAAGGTGTCACGCGTATAATAAATAAGGTTCTAGAAATACCAGAGGCAATCCTAGAACTTCAACATACAATCATAAAACTTAAACTCTAAGAAGAAGCCATAAAAGGGGGTAAGTGACCTAAGCGTCCAAAACTTACTTACTTTAAAACCTAACATTAACACCTAACCAATCCGCCATTCCTCCGCTCCTCCATCATCCGTGATTTAGCAGAGACAAGCAACCAAACAAATTCACACACAAGTAGGAAATAGATAATTGCAAGTAGCAAATAGAACAAGTAGCATGATAAATAATCAATTAGGCATTCCCAAGTAATGCTTAGCAGACAAACAAACAAATGCACATGATGCATGCCTGTCCTAAGGCTGTTGATATCAACTGTCGGTTACGTAGCCATCCTGACATGTCCTCAAGCTCAAAAATACACTATGGGGAGAATCTCCAACCTGACATGGGGAAGAAAACGCCCCCAAGCTCAATAATATCTATGGGACGAATCCCAAACTAACATAGGAAAAAGAGACAACGCCCCAAGTTGACATGGGGAAGACATTACCCCAAGCTTAATAATAACCACGGGAAAAATCCTGGCTAACATGGGGACAACGCCCCAAGCTCGAGTTATTCGATAATTTCTTATAATTTATCATTTTCATTGTCAATACTAATTCATGTCTCATCTCATCATTCTCAACTTTACTTAACCCATTGATCATACATTTTATTATTCTTGATTGATTAACATTATCAATCCTCAACTTCTTACATTATTCTCTTACTTACCTCACACATTTCATAATGTAGGAAATCAATCATTCAAGCCTTCACATCTTAATTCATTCATATATACACCTTCTTCTTATACAATCCATCGTTTTTAACCTTGGCTTCATTTCCAAGTTATCTCTATTTCCTAGCTCTAACTAATCACTAGGCTTAGTATCACTTATTATGACTAAGAGAATGAAAATAAAGGTTTGGAGGTCTAAAATTGATTTTAAAACACATAAACCAGTTCTGTAAAAAACAGAGGCCATGCGTGCGCGTGGGCCACTCGTACGCGTGGTAGTATGAAAAGGGTAGCACGTGCGCGCACTCCCTTACCATGCGTACGCGTGGTCATGCATGTTGGTTCATCACGCGTACGCATGGATTATTCGCGCATGCGCCGTTTAAAGTTCCATGCCACATGTATGCGTGGGCCATGCATACGCGTGGACGTACGTTGATTGAAAAAATATAACTCGTCCAAAAAGCTGCATAATGCCCTGTATCCTCCTGCATAATCACATAACTCATACCTAAACTTCCGACGTTCATAACTTTTGCTACAAAATTCTATTTTGCACAAAATTTATATCGTTCAAAAGCTTTCAAAACCATCTTTGAGTTGGAACAATTTCCACTTCCAACAAAAATTTAAAGCTCCAGTTATGAACCGCCGAAGTTCGACCAAAAACCAAGTTTTTCAGAAAAAACTTCAAACCTTATTTTCTTTCCAAAATTCATTCCCACTCAATTCAATACATTTATATCCATCAATATAAATAGACCTTAACCATAGCACAATAATTCTTGTAACCTTAGCTCAATAACATCACATTTTCCTAATTTTTTACATTTTTTAGTAACAAACTAATTACTCTATTTACACATAATATCATCATCATGAAATTCTTCAACCATCATCACAACATTATTCATTATAATAATACCAACAAATCCAAAAAAAATACCACTCAATTTCCCAACCGTATCATTACATTACCATAACCACAAGTCCTTCATTCATCATCATCACACTAGCATATAGCGATACATTTACATACTACTCACATTATCAATTACCTAACACAAGCCCACATCAACTTATCCATCAATCTCATAAAAACTAACCATTTAACTCACTTCAACTTATCATATAGTTTCCTAGCCTAAGTTTTCACAAAACCTTAAATATTAAATACGCAAAACCTAAATCATACCTTGGCCAATCACCACGTTTAGTCCAAGGCAACCTCACAAATCACACATACAGCCCCCCTAACTTGAGAAATCCACCAAAATCTTAGCACCAATCTTTCACCAAGCTTCCAATATTCACAATTCAATTTCAATGCATATATATCTAATTAATTCACACCTAATACACATGTACATTTCAATTTCAGATTTCACATAATAAATTCAAGATTGGATTTAGGTTTAGGTGATCCTTACCGCATCCACACACGTAGAAACTCAAACCCAATAAGCTCCGTAAGCTAAATTGAATCTAGAACACCAAATTGGCAAAATCTCACTATAAGGGTTCAATTTCAAGAATAGAAAATGGAATAGAAAATATGAGATGAAATTTGAGCTTACTAGTGAAATTGATCCGACAGAAACGTAGAGCTCGATGCGCTAGATGCGTGGCCGCAAACGGTGCGGCGATCGGAGCTCAAACGGGAAAGTTATGGTGGATTAAAGGGTTGATGATGGTTTGGGTAAGTTCTCCTTTCCCCAATCTGTTTGTTGGTGTTGTTGCTGAATGGGGGAGAAGAAGCTTCTCCTCCTTTTAAGTTATGGGTCCGGTTGGACCCACGGACTCGGTTTTGGGTCTGATTCAACCGGTTAGGTTCATTCGATCTAATTTTGGGCTAAATTTTTTGAAATTAATATCGAAATTCTCGTTTTGAAGAATTCTGTCCTATTTTGATATTAGATTTATATTTTTAATTTTCTTTATTAAAATTCAATTTATTGACTAATTATTTACTAATTTTAGCGGTATTTGCACTGGGGTGATATTGAAGCTTACCTATGAAATTAAACTGATAGGATCGTAGAGGTCGATGCGGTGGACGCGTGACCACAAACAGTGCTGCGATCGGAGTTTGGATGAAGAAGTTATGGTGATTTGAATTATTGAATGAGGGTTTGTATTCTTTGGAAGCTCTCTTCTCTCCCTGGACATGCATCAGCGTGTTTCTTGTAACATCCCAACTTTTTTAATCAAGTCATTTTTTTAAACTAATTAAGCAATTAAAATGGTAATGATTTAAGATTTGAATTTAAAATTTAAACATATAAAAACACTAGTGGTAATAAATCTCTAACCGACAATAAACAACGTTTTAAAATATAGTCATAATTAATTCTAAATTTATTAGATTTGAATGATATTTAGTTATATGAAAAGATAAGAATACTAGCTCTATTCCTTAAGTTCAGTATAAAATCAAATTCAAATTAAATTAGGTAGATAAATCGGTTACAAGTTCATAGTAGAAAATCGCGCTCTTATTAGCTAGCCTGATATACTAACAGTATTTTGGAAATTTCTCAAACTCTGGTTATTTTATTGACTTTATTTAAGATTTATTTTAAAGCTAATTCAATTCTCTATAAATTTGTCTCTAATAGTTATTTCCAAATTCCAAACGTATAAAACGTTATAGGGTTCACAAAGTGACATTTCAGATTGAAGATTTCACCTAAATGCCTCCTAACATAATCTGCACATATCTGAGAGCTATTTGATCCTTCTTTTCTCATTCTATTCCCTTTTTCTATACAAAACATTCTAGTATACACAAAGTCTAGATATGAAACAAGTCTCTCTTCACTAACAAACTGCATCTATTTGCATCGGAACACCTATCGGAACTTTACTCGAGGTAGGGGGTTTTATGCTAATTTTTATATCATATGTTAAATGTTTTTGGATATAGATGTTAGCATTAAATGTCATGATATAATGTCTCTTTCCTTCATACACATTGTGCATTATAATAACAAAGTTATGTGCATTAAAGAACTGAGGGAATGATCCTTCGGTAAGGGAAGGTAACCCCCAAAGACAAGATAATCGAGATGATCCTTCAATAAGGGAAGGTGATTGAATCGAGATGATCATTCGGTAAGGGAAGGTGATCGGCAAACTTTTGGGAACCTTCGGTAAAGAAAGGGGACTCCCATCAATTTTATATAATAAGATATCTTTGTTGATATAACTCTTTTCTTGTGTATGTCTAAATAACATTGATTGTAAATTGAACTGAGGGAATGATCTTGCGGTAAGGGAAGGTGACCCCCAAAGACAAGAAATCGATATGATCCTTCGATAAGGGAAGGTGATCGATCGAGATGATCCTTCGGTAAGGGAAGGTGATCGCCAAAACGTTTGGGATAAGAACCTTCGGTAAGGGAAGGGGACTCTCACCTTTTATGGAAGGTATTTTATACCGGTTTGAGATCAATACCTTCCATAAAAGCTACGAGAAAAAAATAATAAAAAGTACAATGAAAAGTATGATCATGATTGTTTTTCTTTTATCTTTTTTTAATTTATGATTATGTTTATTATTGCATTTAAAGATCCTCCCTTTATCCAAAGTTCCTTTTTGTATAATGTATGATATTGTTTAAAATCTTTATTTTATTCAGATCTATTATGTTTGATTTATCTATGGCGATGTTACTATTCTTCTCTTATTTATTATTTGTTTTGTCTTGCTTTATGGCCTATGAGGACATCATACCAAATTTTATGAGTTTATATTTATATGTTTTAACTCTATAGCCATTTTGTATGCATCACACATATCATAACATAAGTAAATGAGAAGTATCTAAAAGTCACACTACTCCGACTAATAAGGACTTTTGAAAATAATAATTGAACAACATTGCATTATCACTGTTTTTATTTTAAAACTCGGAGTGGCTGGAGATGGATACGATGACACCATATAGATAAATTATTGAGAAACTTTTGTTTCTCACCCCTCTCTCCGTACCATCTTCAGGAAGGATGCGGCACAAAGCAATACCCTGTTCAGTTGAGGTGAAAAGGCAAGTGCACTATTAGGAGCGAGCTATCAAAAACGTAGATACGAAATATTATACGTTTATCTTATGAAAGAAGAATAGGCGATGGCTTCATTCATATTTAAACAAATTAAGAGAATTAAGATTTTCTATGTGTCTTGTTTTATTTTTATCGAGTGATTGTAATTGCAACTATGATGTTTCTTTTTATGATTATTTAGTATGAGTAAAGCTTGTCATTGTTGTGCCTTCATAGTTTAGCACGCCCGTTTTTTTGTTAGTATTTTCAGATCCACTTATATTTTTCAACTAGTAACTATTCTAATAAAAACTAATTATTCAATATTTTTACACATGTAAATTATTATATAAAAAGATTTCATATTACTTTAAAAATTCTTTAAAATTTTTTGAATATCAATGACTAATATATTTCAAATAAGGGTGTCAAAAATTCCAGGAGGCGGGGATCCCCGCGGGGACCGTCCCGAATGGGGTCCCAATGGTGGAAAATTTTTTCCGTGGAGATAGGGATGGGGAGCAAAATTCTCCCGAGACAGGCGTGGGGACCCGAGCGGAGATCCTCCGCCCCATCCCCAATAATTCCCCAAATATTTGAAATTTCTTAAATAACCTTACTTTATTTCTAATATAGGAGTTTTTTTTAGTAATTTCACCAATTAAAAAAACCCTATCCCTATTATTCAGTCTTTCCTACTCACTGTGTTGTTTGTTGTGACATCTACTCTCTATTTTCAGTCTCAACTCTCTTTCATCTCCATTTTTTTCAAACTCCAAAACTCCCACAGCCCCATACGTTGTTCTCTCCTACAGCCCCAACTCTCTCCAGTTTCCACTTGATGTTAAAAACTATATCTTATTATTTTTTTTAGAATGAAAATTGTATTTTAAGATTTTATTTTATGGACTATAATTTAATATGTTGTATTTGTAGACTTATAATCTTGGATAAGATATGTTTGTGTGTTTGTAATAGTATTTTCTAATTTGTTTTTTTATTTTTTTGATATTTTTTTACTATAATTTTCATATGAATGTTAAACATAAAGGGATGGGGAATGGGGCCCGCAGGAAATGGAGATGGGGACAGTTATCCCCCCACGGCGTGGATCAGGGTGGGGATGAGGATTAATTCTGGGGGCGGGGACGGGGAGCAGGGAAGCATCCCCCGCCCCTGCCTCGCCCCATTGACATCCCTAATTTCAAATGAGGCTTAACCCGGTTTAAAAGCATTAGGGTGTTACATTTTTCATTTGGGGAAGAGGATGAATGCTGAGCTTTCTTTAATTTGGTGGGTTGGGTTGGGCCTTTGTGCCTATTTTGGGTCCGATTCGTCTGGTTCGACTTGTTCGGCCCAATCTTAGGCTAAATTCTTTGAAATTAATGTCAAAATTCTCGTTATAATTTTTTCTATCACATTAAACTATCAAATCCTATTTTCTAATCATTTTGATTAATAATTAATTTATTCATTAACTATTTATTATTTTCTAAGGATTTAAATAATTCATATTTACATTAGTTGGTTTAAATATATTTTGATAAATCTTTTGAAAATAAAATCTTGTACTTTTAATTAACAGATATAATAAGAATTCTAATAATAAAATAAAATTTAAAAATTTATAATAAATTTAACAGTGTGGTATTTTTATTGAGCTAGAAATTGTTGAGTTGCGACAAATTGAAATAATTGCAAAAGTACTTTTAAATTTAATGTAAGGTGTTATTTCTAAATTTGCCTTAATTATATTATAAAGGTAGACCTAAATTGAGATTTATATTCTTTGAGAATTTTATTAAATAATTTATCAAATATATGTATAATTACATAAACAAAAAATAGGTGAAATAAAATAAATATATTTATAACAATATTTTTGAAAAAATCATATTTCAAACATAAATATAAAGAAATAAGGTTTTTTTCGTATATTGCACGAGTAGATATAATAATTGGATATTAACTCACATTATAATAAAGGATATATATTAGTAAATTTATAAATACTAAATTAATTTGATAATTAAATTATTTTCGTATAAAAAAATTAAATCATCAAAATATTTTTTGAAAATATATTTGGTAGAAAAATATATCAGATCAAATATCTAATTAATTTTTTAAATAACTATTTTTTTTAATTTCTGTCTCTGATTATTTCTCTTTATTACGAGTAGTCCATCAGAATATCAGACTAATTAATGACTAAATATTTTGTTTTGTTGCGGTTGACGCAACAAAATAATAATAAAAAAAAGACAAAAGCTTGATTGGTATTTAAAGGCTCATAACAAAGGTTTAAGCTGTACAATCACATTCACTGAATCACAGTTGAGACTTGAGAGAATTCTAAATAACAGTAAAAATGGAGGTAAAAAGAGAAAATTCTACCCACCACAAGAACTCGAAAGAATTAAATTATTATACAACAAGGTTACTGTCTAACATTTAGTTTAATATATTATTAAATTGAGTATTATCTATATTTTTTATTTTTTTAATTTTTCTTGAAGGTAAGATCTAATTAAGGGTGTCAAGATAATGTTCGAACATAAAATTGAAAAATTTAAAATTAGAATAGTTTGATTGAGGAGTGTAAAATAATTTAAAGCGTGGACACAAAAAGCTGCTCTAATTGAAGAGGTTCTAATTAACGAAGATATATTTACAATTTGTATATCAATAATAAATAAATTATATATTTTGTACAATTCTTAGTTAATTCTTTTTTATACTATTTTATAAGAATTCCTTATATATTCACAACTAAAAATTCAAATATATCTGTATTAAAAAAAAGATATTTCAAAAAATATTTTATGATATGATCAATGTTAGCGTCAGTTAAAATAAGATTAGATTCAAATCAACTAGGCATGAATATAGAATTTACTCAAGAAAGCTATCATTTTATACTCAGCTAAAGACTCTTAATTTTGGCAAAATTTTTTTAATCAAATAAGAGAATATTCTAAGAGATAAGAAATTACTCATATTTGATAGGTAAAGGTTATATAATTCATATTTACATTAGTTGGTTTAAATATATTTTTATAAAACTCTTGAAAATAAAATTTTGGGCCTTTAATTAACAGATATAATATGAATTCTAACAATAAAAGAAAATTTAAAAATTTATAATGAATTTAACAGTGCAATATGTTTATTGTGCTAGAAATTGTTGAGTTACGACAAATTGAAATAATTATAAAAATACTTTTAAATTTAATGTAAGGAGTTGTTTCTAAATTTGCCTTAATTATATTATAAAAATGAACTTAAATTGAGATTCATATTCTCTTAGAATTTTATTAAATAATTTATCAAATATATGTATAATTACATAAACAAAAAATATGTTAAATAAATTCAATATATTCGTAACAATTTTTAAAAAAATCATATTTCAAACATAAATATAAAGAAATAAATATTTTTCGTATATTACACGAGTACACATACTAATTAGATATTAACCCGCATTATAATAAAGAATATATATTAGTAAAATTGTAAATACTAAATTAATTTTATAATTAAATTATTTTCGTATAAAAAAATTTAAATTATCAGAATATTTTTTTTAAAATATATCTGATTAAAGATTTATTTAAATTTTTAAATAATTATTTTTCATTTTTTTTCTGTGACTGTTTCTCTCTATTATAAGTAGTCTATCAGAGTATCAGACTAATTACTGACTTAATAATTTATTTTATTGGAATTGACGCAACAAAAGAAAAAAAAAGATAAAAGTCTCATTGGTATTTAAAGACTCATACCAGAGATCTAAGCTGCACAATTACATTCACTTCCACAGTTGAAACATGAGAGAATGTCAAATAACAGTAGAAATATTGGTAAGAAGAGAAAATTCTGCCCACCAAAAAATTCGAAAAAATTAAATTATTATATAACAATTGTCATGATTATTAGGTTACTGTTTAACATTTAGTTTAATATATTGTTAAATGAAATATCATCTAAATTTTTATTTTTATTTTTTATTTTTATAATTTTTCTTATAGGTATGATTTTATTAAGGGTGTCGAGATAACATTCGAGCATAAAATTGAAAAACTTAAAATTAAAGTACTTATAATTGTAGAGTGTAAAATAATTTAAAGCGTGGGAACAAAAAGTTTTAATTGAAGAGATTCTAATTGACAAATATGTAATTATAATTTGTATATCAATAATAAATTAATTACGCATTTTGTACAATTCTTAGTTAATTCTTTTTTATACTATTTTATAAGAGTGCCTTATACACTGCACAACTAAAAATTTAAATATATCTATATTAAAATTTAAGATATTTTAAAAAAGATTTTATGATATGATCAATGTTAGCATCAGTCAAAATAAGATTAGATTCAAACCAACTAGACATAAATATAGAATTCGTTCAGAAAAGATTTCATTTTATACTTAGCTGAAGACTCTTTAATTTTGGCAATTTTTTAATCAAATAAAAGAATATTCCAAGAGAGAAGAAATTACTCATATGTAAAAGGTTAAGGTTATATAATTCATATTTACATTTGTTGGTTTAAATATATTTTGATAAATATTTTGAAAATAAAATTTTGTGCTTTAAATTAAGATATATAATAAGATTTATAACAATAAAAGAAAATTTAAAAATCTATAATAAATTTAACAGTGCAGTATTTTTATTGTGCTAAAAATTGTTGAGTTGCAACAAATTGAAATAATTATAAAAATACTTTTAAATTTAATATAAGGAGTTGTTTTTAAATTTGCCTTAAAGTGGATCTAAATTGAGATTCATATTCTTTGATAATTTTATTAAATAATTTATCAAATATATGTATAATTACATAAACAAAAAAATATTAAATAAATTAAATATATTCTTAATAATTTTAAAAAAATCATATTTCAAGCTTAATATAAAGAAATAAATATTTTTCGTATATTCCACAAATACATATACTAATTGGATATTAACTCGCACTATAATAAAGGATATATATTAATAACATTATGAATACTAAATTAAATTTTTAATTAAATTATTTTCTTATAAAAAAATTAAAATTATCATAATATTTTTTAAAAATATATTTGGTCAAAAATTTATCTAATTAAATATCTAATTAGATTTTTAAATAATTATTTTTTATTTTTTGTCTTTGACTGTCTCTCTTTATCTTAAGTAACCTATTAAAGCACTAGACTAATAAATGACTTAATATTTTGTTTTATTGGGATTGACGCAACAAAAGAAAAAAAAGACAAAAGTCTGATTGGTATTTAAAGGTTCATAGCAAAGGTCTAAGTTGTACAATCACATTCACTGAATCCCAATTAAAACTTGAGAGAATGCTAAATAACACTAAAAATGGAGGTAGGAAAAAAAATTTCTACCCACCAAAAATACCTAAAAAATTAAATTATTATATAACAATTGTCATGATTTTAGATTACGGTCTAACATTTAGTTTAATATATTGTTAAATGGAGTATTATCTAAAATTTCTTTTATATTTTCTTATTTTTTTTTGTTTTTGTCTGGTTGTAGGTATGATCTTATTAAGAATGTCAAAATAACGTTCGAGCATAAAATTGTATAACTTAAAATTAGAATACTTGAGTTGTGGAGTGTAAAATAATTTAAAGCATGAGCACAAAAACCTCTAATTAAAAAGATTCTAATTGATAAAGATGTAATTATAATTTGTATATCAATAGTAAACCAATTATATATTTTGTACAATTTTTAGTTTATTTTTTTATAATATTTTATAAGAGTGTCTTATATACTGCACAACTAAAAATTCAAATATATCTATATTTAAAAAGAAAAAGATATTTTAAGGAAGAATTTATGATATGATCAATGTTGATGTTAGTCAAAATAAAATTAGATTCAAACCAACTACGCATGAATTTAGAATTTACTCAGGAAAGATTTCATTTTATACTCATTCAAAGACTCTCTAATTTTGGCCATTTTTTTAATCAAATAAAAAATATTTTAAAAGAGAAGAAATTACTCATATTTAATAGGTAAAAGTTATATAATTCATATTTATATTAGTTGGTTTAAATATATTTTGATAAAACTATTGAAAATAAAATTTTGTGCCTATAATTAACATATATAATATGAATTCTAACAATAAAAAAATTTAAAAATTTATAATAAATTTAACAGTGCGGTATATGTATTTTGCTAGAAATTGTTGAGTCGTGACAAATTGAAATAAATATAAAAATACTTTTAAATTTAATGCAAAGAGTTGTTTCTAAATTTGCTTTAATTATATTATAAAAATAGACCTAAATTCAGATTCATATTCTCTGAGAATTTTATTAAATAATTTATTAAATATATGTATAATTACATAAATAAAAAATATGTTAAATAAATTCAATATATTCGTAACAATTTAAAAAAAATTCATATTTTAAACATAAATATAAAGAAATAAATATTTTTCGTATATTACACTAGTACATATACTAATTAGATATTAACTCGCATTATAATAAAGAATATATACTGGTAAAATTGTAAATACTGAATTAATTTTATAATTAAATTATTTTTCGTATAAAAAAATTAAAATTATCAGAATATTTTTTTAAGAATATATCTGATCAAAGATTTATTTAGATTTTTAAATAATTATTTTTTAATTTCTGTCTCTCACTGTCTCACTCTATTATAAGTAGTCTATCAGAGTATCAGATTAATTACTGACTTAATATTTTATTTTATTGGGATTGATGCAACAAAAGAAAAAAAGACAAAAGCCTGATTGGTATTTAAAGGCTCATAGCAGAGGTCTAAGCTGCACAATCACATTCACTTTCACAGTTGAGACATGAGAGAATGTCAAATAACAGTAGAAATATAGTTAAGAAGAGAAAACTCTACCTACCAAAAGAACCCGAAAAAATTAAATTATTATATAACAATTGTCATAATTATTAGGTTATTGTTTAACATTTAGTTTAATATATTGTTAAATGAAATATTATCTAAATTTTTTTTATATTTTTTATTTTTTTAATTTTTCTTCTAGGTATGATTTTATTAAGGGTGTCGAGATAACATTTGAGTATAAAATTAAAAAACTTAAAACAGTTGTGGAGTGTAAAATAATTTAAAGCGTGGAAACAAAAAGCTTTAATTGAAGAGATTCTAATTGACAAAGATGTAATTATAATTTGTATATCAATAATAAACTAATTACGCATTTTGTACAATTCTTAGTTAATTCTTTTTTATACTATTTTATAAGAGTGTCTTATACACTGCACAACTAAAAATTTAAATATATCTGTATTAAAATTTAAGATATTTTAAGAAAAATTTTATGATACGATCAATGTTAGCGTCAGTCAAAATAAGATTAGATTCAAACCAACTAGACATGAATATAGAATTCGCTCGGGAAAGATTTCATTTTATACTTAGCTGACGACTCTTTAATTTTGGCAATTTTTTTAAACAAATAAAATAATATTCCAAGAGAGAAGAAATTAATCATATGTAAAAGGTTAAGGTTATATAATTCATATTTACATTAGTTGGTTTAAATATATTTTGATAAATGTTTTGAAAATAAAATTTTGTACTTTAAATTAAGATATATAATAAGAATTATAACAATAAAAGAAAATTTAAAAATCTATAATAAATTTAACAGTGAGATATTTTTATTGTGCCAGAAATTGTTGAGTTGCAACAAATTGAAATAATTGTAAAAATACTTTTAAATTTAATGTAAGAAGTTGTTTCTAAATTTGCCTTAATTATATTATAAAAGTGGCCCTAAATTGAGATTTATATTCTCTGATAATTTTATTAAATAATTTATTAATATATGTATAATTACATAAACAAAAAAATGTTAAATAAATTAAATATATGTAACATTTTTAAAAAAAATCATATTTCAAACATAAATATAAAGAAATAAATATTTTTCGTATATTCCACGAATATGTATACTAATTAGATATTAACTCGCATTATAATAAAGGATATATACTAGTAACATTATAAATACTAAATTAATTTTCGTATAAAAAATTAAAATCTTCATAATATTTTTTTAAAAATATATTTAGTCAAAAATTTATATGATCAAATATCTAATTAGATTTTTAAATAATTATTTTTCAATTTTTGTCTCTGACTGTCTCTCTCTATCTTAAGTAGCCTATTAGAACATTAGACTAATAAAATGACTTAATATTTTGTTTTATTGGGATTGACGCAACAAAAAAAAAAAAAAAAGACAAAAGCCTGATTGGTATTTAAAGGCTCATAGCAGAGGTCTAAGTTGTACACTCACATTCACCGAATTCTAAACAGAGGTAAATGACAGTAAAAATAGAGGTAGAAAGAGAAAATACTGCCCACCAAAAATACCTAAAGAATTAAATTATTATATAATAATTGTCATAATTTTAGATTACGGTGTAACATTTAGTTTAATATATTATTAAATGGAGTATTATCTAAATTTTTTTTATATTTTAATTTTTTTTTCTGGTTGTAGGTATGATCTTATTAAGAATGTCAAAATAACATTCGAGCATAAAATTGTATCACTTAAAGTTAGAATACTTGTGTGGAGTGTAAAATAATTTAAAGTATGAGCACAAAAAGCTCTAATTGAAAAGGTTCTAATTGATAAAGATGTAATTATAATTTATATATCAATGGTAAACCAATTATATATTTTGTACAATTCTTAGTTAATTTTTTATAATATTTTATAAGAGTGTCTTATATACTGCACAATTAAAAATTTAAATATATCTATATTTAGAAAGAAAAAGATATTTTAAGGAAAAGTTTATGATATGATCAATGTTGGCGTTAGTCAAAGTAAAATTAGATTCAAAATCAACTACGCGTGTATAAAATTTACCCAGGAAAGATATCATTTTATACTCACTCAAAGACTCTTTAATTTTGGCCATTTTTTTAATCAAATAAAAAAATATTTCAAACGAGAAGAAATTATTCATATTTGATAGGTAAAGGTTATATAATTCATATTTACATTAGTTGGTTTAAATATATTTTGATAAAACTATTGAAAATAAAATTTTGTGTCTTTAAATAACAGATATAATATAACTTCTAACAATAAAAGGAAATTAAAAAATTTATAATAAATTTAACAGTGCGGTATATTTATTGTGATAGAAATTGTTGAGTTGCAACAAATTAAAATAAATGTAAAAATACTTTTAAATTTAATGTAAGGAGTTGTTTCTAAATTTGCCTTAATTATATTATAAAAGTGGACCTAAATTGAAATTTATATTCTCTGAGAATTTTATTAAATAATTTATCAAATATATGTATAATTACATAAACAAAAAATATGTTAAATAAATTTAATATATTCGTAACAATTTAAAAAAAATCACATTTCAAACATAAATATAAATAGAAATAAATATTTTTCATATATTAAACGAGTACATATAGTAATTAGATATTAACTCGCATTATAATAAAAAATATATACTAGTAAAATTGTAAATACTGAATTAATTTTATAATTAAATTATTTTTTATAAAAAAATTAAAATTATCAGAATATTTTTAAAAAAATATATTTTTATTTAGATTTTTAAATAATTATTTTTTAATTTCTGTCTCTCACTGTCTCTCTATATCATAAGTAGTTTATCAGAGTATCAGACTAATTACTGACTTAATATTTTGTTTTATTGAGACTGATGCAACAAAAGAAAAAAAATGACAAAAGTCTGATTGGTATTTAAAGGCTCATAGCAGAGGTCTAAGTTGCACAATCACATTCACTTCCACAGTTGAGACATGAGAGAATGTTAAATAACAGTAGAAATAAAGGTAAGAAGAGAAAACTCTACCACCAAAAGATCCCGAAAAAATTAAATTATTATATAACAATTGTCATGATTACTAAGGTTACTGTTTAACATTTAGTTTAATATATTGTTAAATGTAATATTATCTAATTTTTTTATTTTTTTAATTTTTCTTGTAGGTATGATTTTATTAAGGGTGTCGAGATAACATTCGAGCATAAAATTGGAAAACTTAAAATTAGAGTACTTACAATTGTGGAGTGGAGTGTAAAATAATTTAAAGCGTAGGAACAAAAAACTTTAATTGAAAAGATTCTAATTGACGAAGATGTAATTATAATTTGTATATCAATAATAAACTAATTATGCATTTTGTACAATTTTTAGTTAATTTTTTTTATACTATTTTTTAAGAGTGCCTTATATACTGCACAACTAAAAATTTAAATATATCTATATTAAAAAATAAAATATTTTAAGAAAAATTTTATGACATGATCAATGTTAACGTCAGCCAAAATGAGATTAGATTTAAATAAATATAGAATTTATTTAGGAAATATATTATTTTATACTCATCGGAAGACTCTAATTTTGACAATTTTTTTAATCAAATAAAAAAATATTCTAAGAGAGAAAAAGTACTCATATTTGATAGGTAAAAGTTATATAATTCATATTTACGTTAGTTGATTTAAATATATTTTAATAAATACTTTGAATATAAAATTTTGTACTTTTAATTAACAGATGTAATAAGAATTCTAACAATAAAAGAAAATTTAAAAATCTATAATAAATTTAACAGTGCGGTATTTTTATTGTGCTAAAAATTGTTGAGTTGCGACAAATTAAAATAATTGTATAAATACTTTTAAATTTATTGTAAGGAGTTATTTCTAAATTTGTCTAAATTATATTATAAAGGTGGATCTAAATTGAGATTCATATTCTCTGAAAATTTTATTAAATAATTTATCAAATATATGTATAATTTCATAAACAAAAATATGTTAAATAAATTAAATATATTCGTAACAATTAAAAAAAAACATATTTCAAACATAAATATAAAGAAATAAATATTTTTTGTATATTGTACGAGCACATATACTAATTGGATGTTAACTCGCATTATAATAAAAGATATATACTAGTAAAATTATAAATACTAAATTAATTTTATAATTAAATTATTTTCGTATAAAAAATTAAAATTATTTGAATATTTTTTTAAAAATATATTTGGTCAAAAATATATCTAATCAAAAGATCTAATTAGAAGTCACAAAAAAAATCTAATTAAATTTTTAAATAACTATTTTTCTATTTTTGTCTCTAATTGTCTCTCTATTATAAGTAGCCTATCAGAATATTAATGACTTGATATTTTATTTTATTGAGATTGATGCAACAAAAGAAAAAAAAAAGACAAAAATATAATTAGTATTTAAAAGTTCATAGTAGAGTTTTAAGCTGTACAATCATATTCACCGATGAAATGCCAAATATCAGTAGAAATGCCAAATATAAGTAGAAATGGAGGTAAAAAGAAAAAATTCTGCCTACCAAAAGAATTTGAAAGAATTAAATTATTATAAAATAATTGTCATGATTACTAGGTTAGGGTCTAACATTTAGTTTAATATATTATTAAATGGAGCATTATCTAAATTTTTTGGTTAAATTACACAGTTGGTTCCTACACTTTCAGTGAAATTATAAATTGGTCCTTACACTTTAAAAATTTATAATTGGGTCTTTAAAGAAAATTAAAATTTGTAATTTAGTTCCCGCCATTCAAAAAGTGTTTGATTTAACAGAATATTCTCAACATATTTTCTATTTTAACAGAATATTCTCAGCATATGCTGAGTATATTCTGTTAAATCAATACTTTTTGAACGGTAAAGATTAAATTGTAAATTTTAATTTTCTTTAGGGACTCAATTACAAATTTTTAAAGTATAGAGACCAATTTACAATTTTACTAAAAGTGTAAGGACCAACTATATAATTTAACCAATTTTTTTTTATTAAGAATGTCAAGATAACTTTCAGCAAAAAATTGAAAAACTTAAAATTAGAGTACTTTAAGTTGTGGAATGTAAAATAATTTAAAGCGTGAGCACAAAAAACTCTAATTGATGAAGATGTAATTATAATTTTTATATCATTAATAAATCAATTATATCTTTTGTACAATTTTTAGTTAATTCTTTTTATACTATTTTATAAAGGTCTTTTATATACTGCACAACTAAAAAAAAAAAAGATATTTTAAGAAAGAGTTTATGATATGATCAATGTTAACGTCAATTAAAATAGGATTAAATTCAAACCTACTAGGCATGAATATAGAATTTACTCAAAAAAAGATATCATTTTATATTCACCCGAAGACTCTCTAATTTTGGCAATTTTTTGTTTGAATCAAATAAAAAAATATTCTAAGAGAGAAAAAATTACTCATATCTGATAGATAAATGTTATATAATTCATATTTACATTAGTTGGTTTAAATATATTTTGATAATTCTTTTGAAAATAAAATTTTGTGCTTTTAATTAACAAATATAATAAAAATTTCTAACAATAAAATAAAATTTAAAAATTTATAATAAATTTAACAGTGCGGTATTTTTATTGTGCTAGAAATTATTGAGTTACGACAAATTAAAATAATTATAAAAATACTTTTAAATTTAATGTAAGGAGTTATTTTTAAATTTGTCTTAATTATATTATAAAAGTGGACCTAAATTGAGATTCATATTCTTTAAGAATTTTATTAAACAGAAAAGTTCTGCATACAAGCTCTAATGACTTGTACGGTTTACAAGTTTATTAACAAATAAAACCCCAAAATACGCTCTAAGGGTTACGTTGTATACACGCGCTATATAAGGATCCCGCGTATATCTAACTATCAAATTTAAAAGATTTGTTTCCTTTTTCGTTTTCGTTATTTGCAGATTTGTTCGTTCTTCTTCTCGCGAAGCTTCCCCTGGTTTCTTCGATCGTTCTTTTCCTCTCCTTTCTCACTCGTTTCTTCTTCCTCATTTATGTTAGTTCCTCTCTCTGTAACTCCAGCTTCATTTTCTATTTTATTTTTCATTTTCTGAAATCAAAGTTTGAACTCGTTTTGAAGATAATGGATGATTCAACCTCAGATTGTCAGCTGAATCCAGGCGAAGTGGACTATGAATTTGAATCTAACGAAGTTTCTGAGGTTTGATTTACATAAGATTACTATGAATTTTGTTGCAGTAATTTGTATAGCATTGTGTAGGTGAATAATTCGTGAACATTGACTGTCAAAATAATGCATGAAGATAAATCTGTGGATTGAATGTAATGTATTAGTTTTGATTAATTTTCTGGAATTTATAGCAGACGATCAGGTGTAGATCAAAACTTTTTTGGGTGTATTTTTGAGGGAAGTGTGCGTGTATTTACAGTTTACTGATTTTTCTGTTATTTTAACCGAGTTGTTGTGGTTCGGGTGTATTATATCAGACACGATTGGGTGTGTTTCTAGTTTTTGACATGGTGTATTCTGCAACCTGTGTATTTACAGTTTGTGACTTTTATTGTCATTTTAGTTGAGTTGTTGCGGTTCGGGTGTATTATATTAGACATGATTGGGTGTATTTTTAGTTTTTGACATGGTGTATTCTGCAGCCTCTCTCTGTTGTTGATGACCAGTTTGTTTCCAAGGTTGGAATGACCTTTACCACCATTGAAGATGCTGAAAAAGTTTACAGGAACTACGCCAAGACTGCAGGGTTTTCTACAAGAGTTCGGAGCACAAATAGGAAGGGAAACGAGATTAAGAACCAACTGATTACATGTAGCAGAGAGGAAAAATGGAAATCTAAAATATCTCAAACAGCACAGGGAACTAAGCATGTCCATTCGTCGTACAATAGAGAATAACGAGAAGGCTGGTATTAAACTAAGCAAAACTTACCAATCATTTGTTGCGGCTGTCGGGGGTCATCGCGAGTTAAATTTTATTGAAAAGGATGTGAGGAATTACATTACGAGAGAAGTGCGAGAAGTGTGGGTGTGCTTAAAGACTCATTTGATAAGAATTGAAATGATTTTCTACTGAATTTTGGTCTTGTGGACAACAAGTGGCTTTCAGGTAATGTTTGTTTAAAATCTGCAGCAGAGGTGTAAATTTAATTTTTTTCGGGTGTATTTATAGTCTGTGTTTGGGTGTATTCTGCAGATCTCTATGAAGACCATCATATATGGGTTCCAATCTATCTGGATCACCACTTCTGGACAGGGATGAGAAGCACACAAAGGAGCGAGAGCATGCATTCTTTTGGGTGTAAAAGCAGTCTTCTTTTGGGTGTATTTCTGAATTTTCTTGTATTTCACATTTTACATATATATACATATATATACTTCAGAATCTTGTTTTTATGTTATAAAATACTATTTTTTTTACAACGGTTTAAGAGTTTTAGGTATTAGGGTTTAGGGTTTTAGGGTTTACGGTTTAGGTTTTAGGGTTTACGGGTTAGGGGTTTAGGGTTTAGGTTTTAAGTGTTTAGGGTTCAGGATTTTAGGGATAAAGCATCAGGGGGATAGATTTTTTTGTGTATATTCAACTTTCTTTGGGTGTAAAAAATGGCAGGTTATGGGTGTATATTTGGTTTGATATTTTCCTTCGTATTATAGTACTTGTAATTCATACATTTTGAATACAGCAGAGAGAGTTTAATTATTGAAAGAAATTTTACAATAAACTTGATTATAATTGAAAATTTTTTACAACATGTGTTCAATTTGTTACAGGACTATATAACATTTACATTAATCAGTGTCTATATCCTTATAATCTGTCTGACAATTTGGTGATGCACCCTTAGCGGCGGGATGTGCATCAAGCCACCGAATCCCAAATCCCTCACAATTGTTTTCTTCTCCTCACTCATGTTTCTGAATTTATCACTTAAGAGATGTGTTGCACACTTAAGATCTTTGGTTTGATGTAAACAAAAATAAAATTATAGTCAGATATATTTCTATTATATAAAACTGATTTCATGTAAGACATATATTTGTTCTTACATTTCTTCCAGGTTGGTTTCTCGCTGCCATTTTCTCTGAAATGAAAAATACACCCAAAGATATCAGTAAGATACACCCATATATATGAGTCAGATACACCCATTGATAACAGTAAGATACACCCATAGATATGATTCAGATACACCCATATATATCAGTCAGATACACCCATAGATATGATTCAGATACACCTATATATATCAGTCAAGTATCACTCAAACATGCATCAATATCAAGCAACATTACAAGGTCAAGCAATATACACCCATGGACAAGCAAATATAAGCAAGTGCTGACTATTACAGTATATCAGTTCAGAAATATACACCCAATATTTTATGCCATATACACCCAACAAATTACTCCATATACACCTACCAAACTACGGAATATACCCTTAAAAATCAGTTACCAGGAGAACTAGAACAACAAGAATAGTAACACCTACAAGAACGAAGAAGAACAGTGTAACATAGAAGTAAGAATAACAATAAAACCTAGAACATTATAAATTGTAAAATGAGACGTAGAGCAAGAAGAACAGTAAAACGTACAACAACGTAGAAGAACAGTAAAACCTAGTTTGAAATCTGGAAAATATACAGGAATGGTAATGTAACGTACCTTGAGTATTATAGCTTTGTTTTCTCTGGAGATTCTTGATCGAGAGTTTTATGGTGTGTTGATGGAGTTTTCGAATGTTAGCGACGAATTGTATATCTTGAGTTTCGAATGTTGCTCGAAAATGGAAGGGTTGCGTTTTCTCTGAATGACTTTAAGAAGCGGAAGAAGTGGAAGAGTCTGCCATTAAGGGGCAGTTTACGCGAAGAGAAGCGTAATAGTTTGAGTGAGAGCACGTGAATGTTACGCTCCATTCAATATAATTAGTGCGCGTGTGGAATATTTGTGGGCTAGAGACTTATAACACTTGTAAGGCCTTATTGCTTGTATGTGTAGCAGACCCGTTTATTAAATATATTTATAACAAACTTTTAAAAAAAATCATATTTCAAACATAAATATACAAAAATAAATATTTTTCGTATATTGCACGAATACATATACTAATTGGATATTAATTCGCATTAACAGAGAATATATACCAGTAAAATTATAAATACTAAATTTATTTTATAATTAAATTATTTTTATAAAAAAGTTAAATTATTAGAATATTTTTTTAAAAATATATTTGGTCAAAAAAATATCTGATAAAGATCTGGATAGATTTTTAAATAACTATTTTCTAATTTTTGTCTTTGACTGTTTTTCTTTATCATAAGTAACCTATCAGAGTATCAGACTAATTAATGACATGTTTTATTGGGTTGACGCAACAAAAGAAAAAAAAAAAGAAGACAAAAGCCTTATTGGTATTTAAAAGCTCATAGCAAAGATCTGTACCATCACCTTCACTATATCACAGTTGAGACCTGAGAGAATGTCAAATAACAGCAGTGGAGGTAAGAAGAGAAAACTCTACCCACCAAAAGAATCCGAAGATTGGTGCTTTGAATGCAAGGATGGTGGAGAAGTCATTGTATGCGATCGCAGGTTTGTTTCTTTTTTTTTTTTTGGAGGGAGTTCAAACGATTCAGTTGCGTTAGGTTCTTTTTTTTTTCCTTTTTCTTTTTTAAGTCTTCACTTGTAATAAGCTCCACCAGTTATGGTATGGTATGGTATGGTATATGGTATGGTATGGTATGGTATGGTATGGGTTGACTCTGATTCTTTTGCTTTCAGGAACTGTGTGAAGGTTTATCACTCCTACTGTGTTCCAGTTACCCCTGAGAAGGACAAATCTTGGATTTGTGGTAAGCCATTTGAGTTTCTTGATAATGTAGTAGAGTTCTTGATAATGTAGTAGAGTTCTTGCTGGGTAGCCAAATATATGATTACTGATTAGTCTTCTTTTAAATGGGAACTTTTGATTTGCAAACTAGATGGCCTTCCACTAATGGTTCCATCAAGTTTAATGCATGCATGTAAAAATACATTGAATTTTATTCTCTGTGGTTTCTTCTTTTCCTAATTGAGTACACCAAACCCTAACTAAATCATTAGGTTTTTGCATGTCCAATTACCATGAGATTAAGCTCTTTCAATGACTACATGATTAGGTTGCCATAACTGAAATGCTGCATTTGTATTTTATATTTTCAGCTTGGCATTATTGCTTCGAATGCAAGGAATCCGCAAAGTTTTATTGCCTTGGTTGTCCAAATGCTTTGTGCAAAGAGTGCTTGGCTTCCTCAGAATTTATCACTGTCAAGGGTGATAAAGGATTATGCTGCAACTGCGCGCCGCTAGTCAAAATTATAGAACAAAATTTGGAGCTGGACTCTCAGGGGGTCGGTGTGATAATATGGAATGCCATTTATTTTTGACCAAATTAATTATTGATTACATCGAATCCATAATTGCATTTAATTTAGCTGCTACACCCTTTCTGCACTAACTTCATAATATTAGGAAGCATTATGGCAAAGGATATATACTAGTTTTCAATTACTATGTGACTTACATCATTACTGATTGAGAGAAAAAAGAATATAGGCCACAATCGTAACAACTAACAAAGACTGAAAATTTTGGTGAAACTATTGCTATTTCTTTTCTCTAATTTGTGGATGTTTCAGTTTCTGAGTGTACAAGATAATTCGCAATATTAACATATGAGAGTGTGAGAAGTAAGGCTGTTTAACATTTGTAGTTGAGATAAAATAAATGGCTGGTCAGGTCTTTGCAACATATGTGAGTCTAGACTATTGAGCCAAAATTGTTACCGTCATTTGGTTCTTTTGGATGAAAGATGAAACAGCTAAATGATAATGATCAGATTGGTAAATTGGAATCATATTATAATTTAAGTTGAGATGATATCTATAGTTGGCAGTTTCCAATAAAATTTGTTTGTTCCTTGCAGAACAAGATAAGCGTGAATGGAAGAGATACATATGAGGGTCTATTCAAGGAATACTGGGAAATTATTAAGCTAAACGAAGGATTAACTAGTGATGATATCTCTGCTGCAGAAACCAACTACAACAAAGTGGTTAAAAATTCTCCAGATCAAAGCAAAGTCATTGATGTAGATAAAGAAAGTCAGAATGACTCCATGTCATCGGACGGCAATGAAGCTTTTGTGTATAAACACAACTCAACCAAAAGGAAGCAGTCCAGATCACTGGAGTTTATGGGATGGGGATCGAAACCTCTCCTTAGCTTCCTTGCGTCCATTGGAAAATTTAGTACTGAACCATTGTCACAGTGGGGTATACGGACTCTCGTGTGTGAATACATTGAGAAGAACAATCTCTATCTCTCGCAAGATAAGAAGAAGTTCCTCCTTGATGAAAAGTTGTTTCCTATATTCGGAAAAAAGGTTATGTCAAAAAATCAAATATATCCTCTATTGGAACTTCACTATGCTGAAAAGTCGGGTGATAGAGATGGTGAAGAAAGCAATTATGAAAGCATAAGCACTCCTCCAGACAAGGGTCTCAGTGCTCAGACTTCATGTAGGGAAAGGAGATTGTCAAGCTCGAAAGGAAAACTTAAATTGGAAAAGGAGGACTTGTCTATCAAGGCTAGTCGTTTTGCATCCATAAGTGCCAGTAATATAAGACTTATTTACTTAAGACAAAGATTGGTGCTAGAGTTATCTAAACAACTTGAAAGTTTTACGGGTAAGGTTGTTGGAGCCTTCGTTAGAGTTAAAATGGATTCCAGTGATTGTAAGCAGACTAGGTCTTACCATCTTGTGAGAGTTACAGGTATCAAATTAGACATGTTTGATAATCTATATTTTACACTTCTCCCTTTTATTTGCTAGGTTTGTTAAGTTGCTTTGTGTTTTACAGTGTTGGCCTATGTTTCCTAACTTTTTGCTTAATGCTCCTGTTTAACTTATAGGTGTTGTATTGGAGGATGATGTTAAGAGAATTCTTTTGCAAGTTTCCTTCATGTCTAAAGCCATCCCTATCTCCGAGCTTTCTGATAATGACTTCACAGAGGTCAATCAGCTGCATTGAGCATGTTATTTTGTTTGAATAATTTATGAACATTTTGTATGCAGTATGTTGTGCTTCTAAGCGTTTATTGCTGCATAACAGTTATTTGTGTTTTATATTGTTTACAGCAAGAATGTGAGGATTTGCGGCTAAAAGTGAAAGCCAACCTGCTGCAGAAACTAACTGTTGTAAGTTGTTTTGACATTCGAAGAAGCATTTTTATCTTTTCGAGGAATACTATCCCAATTAGGAATTGTATTAGTTTAATAAGAAATCATATTCTACTTGTTTAATGTATCAATTTGACTGTTAAAGTTGTTAGATTGTAGCTCTAAAGTTAGTATAATTACCTAATACAAGCTTGAAAATCATAGGAAATTTGAGTAATTCTTTTACCCCTTTGCTTTTTTACAGGTGGAGCTTCAAGAAAAGGCAAAAAGTCTTCATGAGGATATAACAAAGCATGTATGCTTCTTTTGACTCTTGGTAGCTATAAGTTAACATCTACCTATTCACCCCGCAAATACAAAAAGAACAGTGTTATATCTACCCTTTTCTACGTACAGGTTCAAATGTTTGAAATATCTATATCTATAAGACTTCATTGCACGAATTACATTAGTCGATCCTTTGTTAGAATAATCGTAATCATGATCATATGAGCACATTCCTTTTCCCTTCTGCCTGACTTATGAGCCCAAAACATTTTATTAGGAGAGTCTGTGATCACAGACTGACAGAGATAGAGTTGATATGTTATGTGTGAAAAGTGAAAACTGAGCTCCATTTTGAAGTATCCTTGATTGAATCCTTTTTGACATTTTGTGCATGTCATTGACTCTTGCTTTCTTTCTCTACTATCCTTAGTCGAGATAATGTGTTATAGAGTATTAAATATCAAATTAGCGCGCTATAGGGAGTAACAATCAATAAAAGCACCATCTTAGTTCTTATATAAACAGTAATTTAGCCAAAATATAAAAAACAATGAAGGCAGGACCACCCAACATTGCTTCTAATTCTAAACAATTCCTAATTAAGAGAATTCGATAGATTACTTTATTACAACATTGGCTTTGCTTACCAAAATCTTGTAACGTTTGGTTATTTTGGTTTTGGTGTTTGTTGCATTTATCACAGCTTGTAAATGTCTTTCTTATTTATCTGACCCTCCTTCACTTTATGTTCTTGCTAGTGGATCGCGACACGACTAACCTATTTGCAAAATCAAATTGACCGTGCAAACCTGAGGGGAAGACAAAGAGAATATCCTTGTTCCTATTATTATATTTTTATTAAAAATAAATGCATGAAATCTTAGTAGCTCATAGTCATACACGTTAGCATAGACCTTGTATAAGTTTCTGTTGCTTCAGTATAAGAATCATAGTTTCTCCTTAACCATGTTTTTTTGTGCTATACAAAATTTGCCTTACTAGATGAAAGGGAAGAACTTCAACAACCATGGAAGCAAGAAGAGTTGTTAAAGCGAGTTCCTTCAGTTTCCCCAGAGTTTACTACAGAGCCCCACAATGATCCTGAAGAGAACTAACACATGTAACTTGTGGTTTTATGGTTTAGAATGAAGGTCCATGCTTTTGGAAACATGTTAATTTCTTAATGCTGCTCCAATAGGTTATAGCCTTTTTAATAATAATAAATTAATTCTAGCTAGTTTATGTTTGGTCAATTTTGTGACACTTGGAATTAAGGCTATGTACTGTCGTGTATAATAGCTTTATCAAAAATGTCATGTGTACATTAAAAATCAGTCACCAAATCAGTTGTTATGTATGTGTTTAAATACATGAATTTTCAATAAAAATTTTATATTTTAATATGTATTTTATACAAATAATTGATATAGTGGCTGATTTTTTGTGTACACTTAACATGATTGTAGTTTTATATATAGTTGGTGCTCTCATATTCATGATTTTTGTCTGCCAACATTATCCATGAGACACGTCATGTGCAATTTTCCCACTTCCTCCCAATCTCTCTTCTATGAAGTTTCCCACACTTTTGTTTTTTTCAAAATTGTTCTTGTGGTTCAATTTTAATCAGGTGCAGTCTTTTTTGCTGATTCAGCAATGTGATTGCTTTAGAGTTTTTCAATTGCGGCCAAGTTCAGTGGTTTTAATAAATGAATATTCAATGAAGCATAATCAGCAAAGTAAAGAAGAGGATCTTACTTTGTCAAGCATGGTTATGATGGTTTGACCTGTGCTGCAATTAAAACAAATAGATACGGAAAGAGATTTTATTGTAAGGAAAATCTTGCAGTGCTCTATAATTATTCCTTTCCGCTTTGTAAAACCACTTAATTTCACTTTCAATACTTTGACATGCCGACACCTTCTCAAACGTGACTATAATTAGAATAATTCAGTTTAATTGTCAACTTTTTTAAATAATTTGAGTTGTTTTAGTGGTTAGTTTATTAGTTTATTTAAATAAGTATTGAGAGTTTGAATTTTATTTTGTTCATATAATAATTTATTGGACATCAACAAATTTTTAAATAGAGTTTTGATTTATGACATATTAATCCTTGATTTGTAAGGGTAAATAGTAATTTTGATTTGTGACATATTAATTCTTGATTTGTAAGGGTAAAAAGTAATGTGAAAAAAAAAATTGTGATTTTTTCAGATTTCAGAGTCAACCACATGGTTTAGAAAATTTGCATATAGTCCATTTGTGACTTTTTCTTATTGCACCCTTTGCCAGAAGTCCTTTTGCGTAAAATTCTTATTTTATTTGGCAAAAATTTCTCTCCCATAGGTTCGAAATTGGGCATGCTATGCTTCAAAGAGGTAGCCTAAAACTTAGGGATTACAAAATTTTTCGAAACACAAAAATTTTTGCGAGAACTATTTCAAATGGAATCTGAAATAGAAAATTTTTCTATGGGAATGAAGATGGAGACTAAAATTCTTTTGAGGTAGATGCGAATTGGGAATAAAGATAGAGACTAAAATTCTTTTGAGGCAGATGTGGAAATCCGAGTGGAGATTCCTACTTCGTTGTCGCTAATCTCCTGAATTATTAAATTTATTTAAATATATTTAATAATTTATTTTTAATATAAATTTTTTATCATTTCACATACCATATATATATATTTTGAAAAATCTAATCCTAATTTCAAAACGGTCTTCTCTTCTCTCCAATCTCCATAACACTAGCTAGCACTGCGTCGTCTCACTTCTCAGTCAACCCAGAAGGCCAGAACTCGTAAATCCCAATCTCCCATAGCATTACAACTATACCCCTAGCCACTCCTACTCAGTGCTCATCGTGTCGTCACCCCTTTACTGTCTCATTGTCTTTGATCGCGGCGTCCTTTTTTCTTTTCACCACTGTGTGACTGTGTCCTTATATATTATAATAATGTTTTCTGATTTTTTTTAATTTTTCATTAGAATTTTCATATAAATGATTAGGAAGATGGGAAATGGGGCTTGCAGGAAATAGAGATTCGCAAAAAATGGAGATGAGGAGCAAATCTAAAAGAGGGGACGAAGAGCGAAAAAGTATCCCCCACCCGCGTCCTGTCCCGTTATCATCCCTAATAAAAACCCTTACACGGTCTCCAATTAAAAAATTTTAAGTCATAAAATAATCATAAGATTAGACTCTTAGGATTTTTTTTTAAATAAAATAAAAAAAATTAATTTCATTTTTATTTTAGAGATTTTTTTTTTGACGTTGGAGGCAAGTTCGCCGAGCTCTTTGACGAACTTCAACATTTTGACAAAGTTCGCCTAATTCCTCAGCGAACTTCACATAAATACTTGAAGTTCTCTTAATCCCTCGACGAATTTCGTGCGACTCTCAACCTCGGCGGACCTTCCTCCATCCTTATATATTCCACCGAAGTTGTTAAGAACAAAAATTAGTTATCTCTTATTCATTCTTCTCACATTTTATTATTTTTTCATTTGATTTTTATTCTCTAAAATATCTAGAATTTTATTGTTATCTATTCATTATGATGGTGAAATAGTATATGATCAAGATGGATCTATTGTATTTAGTTCTATTCAGTCAACCTTTATATATATTCAGACAAAATGGAATGTCTAACGACAATGAAGAATTTTATAATTCATGTCATTGGTCAACAACACATAAAGAAAGTGAAAAAAATTTATCGTAGATATCCGACGGAGGTAGATGACATTTTGTTTTACAAAAGGTTTATTATTCGTAGCGTTTATTTAATTATTTTTATTATTTTATGTTTCATAGATAACATTTATTTTATTATGTTATTATCAATTCTAATAAGATTTTGTGTGATTTAGGTGTCGATTACGTGATGACGTCGATATACGTTTAATAAGGGGTTGGCAAAACCATTGAACAAATGTTCATCTGTTGGAGTTATTTGTTTTTTTGGTCGACTTGTGTGGAGGAACTTCTATGGCCATATGGATTATGATACCCACTCAATTGGGGCAGCTAGAATAAACATTAGATGATTGATGGTTGATCTAAATATGTCACTTGAGGATAGTCAAAAGAGATCAAATAAAGAGGATTCTAATGGGATGATGCAAGATTTTGAAAGTCATGAAGATCCTACAATAAGAGATCCAATGATGGACCCGTATCAAGTTAACTCTGATGATGGTGAAGATATAAAGGTTGAACCCATAAAAATTCTTGATGAGAAAGAGAAAGAGATGAACTACTTCACGAATGCACAACTCACGTTTACATGCCTATCATTTTTCGACTGTACAATCGGTCAAATTACTTTTTCATATTGAATCTCAAGACAATGAATCAAGATTATTTGTTTGGTTAAGGAAATTCTGAGAATAATCCTATCAATGAGTCTGAAATTGAGCAATAGTTTGAAAACAAGAAGAAAAATTATCATATTAATTAAGATATATAACATTAAGAATACTGTAAATATAAGTTATTACCTACTAGAAAGTGACCAACTAAAATATGTTATACCCTACATTCAATTCGGGTCGAGTTATTAATAGAACATATGCATCTCTTATCATCAAAAGCAAAAAAAAAAAAGAGGAAGGTGACAAAATACAATGATCCTCATATTTACATCCAAACATTATTAATAGGTCAAGATCACGGAATATATTTAAAGATTTTATTTTATTTAAAAAAAAAATTCTAGCCTCTTAAAGATTGATTTAGTTTGGATTTTTATTTTTTATTTTTATTTTTAAGATTTTATAAAAAAATTTAAAAAGAGAAGGTAAAAACAAAAAGATATGATTGAATTATTTTTCTTTACAAATTTTTCAAAAGCAAAAAATATTAAAAAATAAAAATAAAAAAATACAAACTAAATACATTCTATTAATATTTTGTCTGTGTATTTCTAATGTCTAAGTGTGCCTCGGTTAGGTGAAAAGTGACAACCAACAGGCAACAGAATATGACTCCTTGTCTCCTTGTTAGTAATATATACATATCGTAAAGACGTGATAAGAATTTTGATTTAACTTTTAAAATATTTTGATATTATAATTTTAGATAAGTCAATCAGTTGTATAAAATTTTTACAAAATAAATGATTTTATTATTTATATATTATTATAATTTCATGTTTTACGTATTTAATTTATTCTTTCGATTTTATTTAAAATTTTAATTTTTTTACGAAATTTGTTATTTATTTATAAATTTAATTTTAATATATTAATAATATAAAATATTTTATATTATCGTATTATTATATTTATTTTTTTAATCATCATTTATTCATGTAATTAATATAAAAAATTAATTATTTTTATTAATATAATATTATGCATTAGATATACTATAAAACTAGTTTACGCTAACGCATCAAAATTAAATTTTTTATCCATTCGTTCATATTTTGCTTAAATTACACTGAAGTCCTTGAAGATTTTAATTTTATTGTAAACGGGTTAGCCGAAAACCATTTGAAGGTTGAAGAAGATAATGGAAGGGGGCGGCAGAGAACAGTGGTAAGAGGATTGAAGGCGCATACTACTTTTGACCTCTTTGTCCATTAAAATCATTACTTTAAAGGCTCTACAGGAATCCCATGTTTCGAAGAGAAGCAACCTCGAAGCTAAGGTTGGAGCCTACAACAAAGTAGTATTGTGTTATATACTATGTATTAAATTAAATTAAAACGTTTCAAAAGTCATTATATTTAATATTTATATATAAAAATAACTATGACATTCATATTCACATGGCCCATCTCTATTATAAATTTGTTATCACATGACCATTTGATTTGCTCAATTTCAACTGGGCGTGCTTTGAAGGAAAACAAGTGCTATTGGAAAAAAAAAAACACAAATGGAATAATAATGATATCACTGTCAAACACTTTAGCATTGAAACACAAAGCTATATAGTATTTAACTATATTTATAGCTAAGAGGTGAAGCTACCTTGAAAGAGTTTAAGCTAACAAAGAAACAAAGGAGAATTGAATTGAAGTTTCTAGTTAAGCAGTGAAAAATGGCAAAAACTCCTTGTTGTGAGAGAATGGGTTTGAAGAAGGGACCCTGGACTGCTGAAGAAGATCAGATATTGATATCTTTCATTCATAGATATGGCCATGGAAACTGGCGTGCACTTCCTAAACAAGCTGGTGAGTCTAAATAAATAAATTATGTTGCTATTATTAATCAATATATATATATATCATTGATCATTCACAAGCTTAGTATAATATTTACAATAATATAGCAATAAAGAAACAGAACAAATGCTAAAGGAATATCTAATAATGTGTACTTATTAGGTTTGTTAAGGTGTGGCAAGAGTTGTAGGCTTCGTTGGATAAATTACCTGAGGCCAGATATTAAAAGAGGGAAATTCAGCAAGGAAGAGGAAGAGGCCATTCTCAAACTTCATGCAATTCTTGGAAATAGGTAACAATATTAATAACTTGATGACAAATCTACGTGCATGGTAGTTGATATCACATGTATTACATGTATCATATCGACAAAAAACAATCACTCCAAACAGTCTAAACTTGTCTTATTTAATATTTATTTATTACAAGATGTATTAAATAAAGCTAAAAGTAATAAGTTTTAGCTGTTTTTGGCTACTATTTTTTGTTACCAAATGTTTTCGATCATCAAATGTGATTGAATTTGGTAAAGTCATATAATTAGTAGTGTTAATTAACCATGGTACGGTGTTCATCATGATCATCAGGTGGTCGGCGATTGCAGCAAGATTACCGGGTCGTACAGATAATGAAATAAAGAACTTTTGGCACACTCATTTGAAGAAAAGGATTGAGAAAAGTGAAGTGCACAATAATGGCATCAGTGGTAGTAAATATTCCTCACAAATCATCACCATGCCAAGAGTAGTAGCAGCAATTGCACCAAGTAGTGGTAGTGCTGCTTCTAGCTTCAATGATGGTTTATCCTCAACCTCAAGGAATAGATCAAGTTCATCACCAAATATTATTGCAGGACCAGGATTTTGCAGTGCAATAACATCCTCTTCAGGTGAAACCATGGGAAATCATAACGATGGTTCCATTCAGCTCAGTGAAGAGATGGAATTTTGGTACAATATATTCATCAAATCAGGACAGCTATCTTAAAGGGCATGTGGATTTAATGTAGGATAGATTACTACATGATATGTTTGTGTCTTATTCCTAGATTTTTCTTATGTTTGTGTACAAAATTTATATCCACTTTGCTAATGCAAATTGGCAGAGGGAAAATAAATATGAATGGATGAAAAGAAAGGAATTTGTAACAGCTTTTGCCTTGTCTAAAAATACTTACTAACTGTGGTGATTAGCCAAAGTTACTGCAATGTAAAGAAGAAAGCGAGATTTAACAATTGAACATTAAAAAAGAAGCGTTCACGGTGGGACTCGAACCCACAATCTCCCGCTCCGGAGGCGAGCGCCTTATCCATTAGGCCACGCGAACAAGTTGATACCTTTTTAGCATGTTAAAATATTTTTACTAACAAACATTTGACACATTTGGTACCCTCAACATGTTTTGTTTTGCTTTTTTTTTTTTTTAATTCCCTCAGCGAGTCAGTTAGTTGCCAGAGCTTAGGCAATAATAAATCGCAGTAAATGGAGAAAGAGAAAAAGCAAGCAGATGAAAATGGTAAAACCCTATAAAACTCTGGGCTTTGTGGTTCGATAGCATTAGCATTTAGCAGTTTGCAGAAAATGGCTTCGGCAGTCTCCAACGCACTTTTCCCTAATCAATTGACTCTCTCACACATCCACACTTCCCGCCACAGACCTCAACCCTCTCCCTTTCTTCTCAGGTTTCTCTCTCTTCTTCTTCTTCGCTGATATATTTTCTTTTTTATTGTTTTCTGAAATGAATTTTCAGGTTCCACAATACATGGAGTACCAGGGCCAAGCTTTTCTGTTCTGCTGCTTCTGCAGCTGGAGCTGGAAGTTCCAGCTCCAATCCTGACGGTGACTTCAACCCTTACGAGGTTCAAATCGAATCCCTTTTTATCTCTCTCTCTCTACAGCGTTGAAATTTGAAGCTGAAACTTGCTTAGGTTACGATATTATTGTGCAGGTTCTAGGTGTTAGTCCTATTGAAAGATTTGACATGATCAAGGCTGCATATGCGAAAAAGAAGAAGGAGGCTGAGATTAACGGCGACGAAGCTACTGCTTCCCGGGTAAGATTCCTTCTTTCTCATCCTTTCATTTTGGGGCAAACAATGGTTGTTGGGCATGGAAACTTTCAATGCAGTGGTATTTTATTACGGAGGAATAGTTGATGATATGGCTTTACTCATTTCTTGAACGGCATCCCCTAAGATTTTAATAGAATCCATGTTCCGGGTTAGTAGATTATAACTTGAGCAGTGTTTAATTGTTTAAGGTTGGTCAAAATCTAGATTTCCTAGGGTTACAAAATGAGTTGTTTATTTCTGACTTGTGAAGTTGTTACTGCTCTATTTTGATGTGAGGCTTTCCTTTAAGTTCAATCCACTAACATATGGTATGTTGTGATTTCCAAATGTATAATCCAGTTGGAGAAGGCATATGACAAACTCATGATGGCTCAGTTGACTAATCGGAAAAAGGGTGTGACTTTTGGATCATTTAAGGTAAAGTAGGGTAATCTTTCATTTCTTGGACACTCGACATTGAAGTCATCACTTGATAGTAGTATGAAGACACACAAATATATTGTCTAACACTTAGACTTATTCTTGAGATTGAAGGTACTTCATTAAGTTAAGAGAAAGTATAGGGAACCAACATTAGCCAATTTTAGGTTCTAGAATTTAGTATAAACAATAGTTTTAAAAAAGGTTGGCTAATGTTGGCTGCAGAAAGCTAACATTACTCATAGATTATAGCATTAACAACAAAGAATTCAGGCGTAATTACTAGCACTTGTTTTCTTTCATGTGTGTGATGGGATCCGAGATAGGGTGACCTGATGAAATAACTTCCACTACTACAGTATATTGGTTTTATTCTTAGAACCGTTGATGATTATATGCACATTTTATCTACACAAGCACGATTTCTGCTTTAGCTATGCAATTCTTTTATGCTTGGCATGTGTAGTGGATTTGAAAAGTATCCAACTATCTCCACAAGGAAGTTAATGAAAATGTTTAATTCTCAGTTTCACACACTTTATTTTGTTTAAACTATACATTCTTCTTATATATCTAAATACGTGATCCTAAATTCTACATTTGTGTTTGACCTCCACAAGATCTTATATAACCTCCTAAACAATTACAGGTTTCGAAGGACATCAAGTATGCTGACAAGCAGCCAATTATACCTTGGGGGCCAAGGTTTGATATTGCATCTTATCACTTGTGATTCATGACTTGTTACTGTTGTTGCTGTGTATCTTTCGATACTCATTCTACCATACACCTACGTTAGTGGATCATTCAATATTTGAATTCTTTTCTACTAATCTTGTTGCTTTTCATGGACAAATGATATTTCATTATACTGAACATTTTCTGTAATTTTTTGTTATTCAATTTTCCGTCAATGTAATTTCAGGTTTGCTAAATCAACTACAAATGATACACGCATCAACTTGGCAATATCTGCTGTTTTCGTGAGTAGTAAATGAAGGGTTGATTTTATTTATTCTTTGGGAAATATCATTGCTCAGAATAAGTATTGTGTCTATGCTGTAGTGTTTAATCAGAATTCCTAACCATTTGTCTGCAGACAGCTTGGATCCTTGTTAGGCGGAGTGCTGAATATAAACCTTTGCAATTTTTAGCATTTGCTTTTGTTTATAGGCTATTTGAGAAGTTAAAATCATTTGAATCTCCTGCAACCCGAACATATAATGTGAGTTTGTATCCTAGGCAGAATATTCAATGGAATTATAAAATCTTTTATTTCTGAACAATGTCCAATTTTCAATATAATTGAAATAGTTCAAGTTGGTCTTGGCTACAGGAAGAAGGTGAGGATACCGGAGAAGGCCTGCGTATGGGAAAACGATTGCTTCGATCTCTGGCATTGGTGTTTGGTTGTGTAGCTTTGTCATCTGTGGTAATGTTGATTCATCATATCTTTGGTGTGACAACTTCATCTGTGGTTTATTTATTACATCTGTGGTATAATTTTCAATGTGTATGTGATCGCTGATTTGCACAACTTTTCCTTAAGTCGGACTTCATGTAGTACCATGCTAGGCAAGTTATCGCTTCCAGAAGATTTTGAAGTTCGATGATACCCTAACTAATCCATATTTTTGTGGATTTTTATTTTGATTGATATTCTAATTTCTATCTTCTCTGGGTTGTTCAGTTATTTCAATTTTGTTGTTTAGTAAATTAATATTCAACTCAGTTAACTAGGTTTGAACTTTTCTGTATTAAGAATAATATATGCCTCAACCCTCAAATCATTCAGTTTTCAAATTAAAGATTAAAAAATGCTTTCTACCATTTTTCTTGCAGGGATACACTATCTTTTTGAACATAATTGAGTATGCAGGTGGTTTTATTCCCGCTGCCCTTTACAACAGCCAGGTATGACATTTTTTTTAATATAAAAAGAAGCACCAAAACAGAGTATTTACTTTGTCCGGCTAGAACAGTTTGTCACCGAAATTTCTTATTATCTTGTTGGTAGAAATTGTAACATTGAACTTTATATCTGCAGGAGTTGATAATCACCACTTCATCGGCGGTAATGCTTTATATTTTGGCAACTTATTATAGATAGTGAAGTGGGAAGCTCTCTTGAAGTCGTAGAAACCCTGCATGTAGTGTTATTTTTGGTTTTTATTCTAGTGAGTCAAATTTTGTCAAAAGAAGAAGAATCAAATCATCCTACTTCTGAGTAGAACACGTGAATGAGAGTCAATATTAAGATATGTTACATCTTCGGCTGGGAACTCATTTATTCCTTACTATTGCCTTTTCTGTCTTTCTATTTTCACCCACCAATGCTCTTTCTTTTCCTCTTGGTTCTGTTTATTGGCGATTAATTAGCTTTCCCTTCAAAGCTATGTTACTTGGGGTTTAACATATTTAAAGTTTAGGGATAGATTTTGAAGTGTTAATATATAGAGTATATACCCTGTACTATTTATTTGAAGGACAAAGTTCCCCCTAACAATTCTAGAGTACCTAATCGGTCCCCGCCCATTAAAGATTTTGGTCAAATTAGTCCCCGAAACCGGTTACCAAACAGTTCTGCTGATATGTCAATTAAATAAGTGATGTGTCAGATACATAGAAATGATTTAAAAAATATATGGACTAAAAAATCCTTTCTTGAATTTTTTTATGTTTATTTTTGTTTCAATTAACTTTTATTTTTATTATTTTATAATATTTATCATCTCTTTTCTTCCCTTTCTCGACACACCATCAACCACCAAAAGTGCATCAAAAACACCATTTCCTCTACTCAAAATTTTCAGTCTCAAATACAAATAGAAACAGTGGAGTAGGTGTAGGGAAGACGGGTGGAGCACCACGGTTATTCTCCTTCCCTGAGGTTCGATTGGGTGCTCAAGACCTTCTCCTTTTCAGTTTGGGATTTTTAAGGTGAATTTGACTCCATCTTTGAACTTGAGATTTTGGATTCCATCGTAATTCCCCCGGCTGGATTTTGAAGAATAGGCAATGATTAGGGATGTTTCATTGACCCAATTGTATTCTCAATAAAGTTTCAATCTTGAATTGTATTTTATGTGTGTGGCAGTGTGGGTGAGTGAATGTCTTGTGTGGATTCCAATTTGAGGCCACACTGAAAATGAAAAATTTTCCAGAAAGTTTTGGAGATTGGAGATTGAAGAATGAGAGAAGGGGGGCTGTTTGGCTTGGTAAAGAATTAAAATGGAAAGAAAAGCTAAGGGCACTAGATCGGAGAAGCAAGGATACCTGAGGCCAAGGAAGTTTATCTTCATGCCTTTTATGTTTAATCTTGTTCATTAAGCTTGGTGTCGTGCATGTTGAATAAAATCTTCTTGTTGATTACTTTTAGTTCATTAGGAGTGCTGTTAGTTGTTTGTTTTGGATTGTATTCCCACTCCCTGCTTGGATTTGTGAGTACTAACTATCGTAAAAAAAATTGAGAGGGGGGTGTGCAGAAGGGGAAGAGATGAGGTGAGGAGACGACATCATTTTGAAGATGCAGGGGGCAATTAGTTATTTTTAGAATGAGACAAATCCATGTGGACACCTTACCTAATACATCAGCAGGAGATTTATTGCCAACTGGTTATAGGGACTAGATTGAGCAAAAATACAAAGCTGGTTGGGAACTGACATTGGATTTTAGAATGGTTGGGGGGGTAATGTCTTTTGAGAAAATAGTTAGAGACCGAAAAACGTATTAACTCTAATATATATTGAACTTATTTATAAGAAATATTTTCACACACTAATCAAATACATTCTAAGTTAAAATGAGTTTTCAGTAAATTGTAAAATTATGTTTTTGGGTCTTTGCATTTTTGTTTCTGTATCCTTCTAAATTTTAGTTGTTATTATAACTTATAATAATGGGCTTTAACTTAATGGAAGGATACTTGAATAGTGACCCCTTAAACATAAATGAATTAGTTGAGTAAATCTCTATAGTAGTCCCTGAGATTCGTGTAAATACTCAATGCAGTCCTCAAGATCTCAATTTCTCCATTGTAGTTCTCTAGATAGAGCTCTGAGTACTCATAGTGGTCTCTAGGCATATTTCTGGTGATGAATCATCACTGGAACATTGACGTGGCGACGTTTTGCCACGCTGGAGGGCTCATATGGTTAGCTGAGTTGGCTAATTTTCAATTTGTACCCATGTTGGTCCTTCATATAACCCTAAATTCCCAAATTTTCATAAAGTTTATCTCTTCTTCTCGTTCATCGCCCTCTTCTCATTCTTTCGTCTGGGGCTCTTGCTCATGTCGATGATGGTGGTGGTAGCAGAGTAGATTAGAGCTTCATGACATTGTCAGACAATTTGCTCTCCTGGTTTATATAACCATGATTTCTGTTTTGGAAGCACTCTCTGCAATTGTCTTGGTTGATCATGATATGGAGAACCCCAGCTGTGCTGGTTACCCTTTACTTTGTTGTGTTTTTCATCATGGAAGGGGGGTTTACGTCAGTGCTGTTTTCACTAAATTTTCTCAAGGTGGATGGATTCTTTTTGCCATATCATTCTTCCGTCTAGGCTCTTGCTCATGAGAAGAGAGCGATGAACAAGAAAAGATAAACTTTATGAAAATTTGGGAATTTAGGGTTAAATATAATGGGAGAAACCAACATGGGTACAAATTGGAAATTAGCCAGCTTAGCTAGCCGTTGGAGCCTTCCAGCGTGGCAAAACGTCGCTACGTTAGCGCTCTGGTGATGACTCATCACCAAAAATATGTCCAGGGACCACTATAAGTACTCGGAGCTCTATCTGAAGGACTACAATGGAGAAATTGGGATATTGAGAATTGCATTGAGTATTTACGTGAATCTCAAGAATTATTATAGGGATTTATTCTGAATTAGCCATATAGGTCTTAGACAAATTAGTCATATACTTGATATGATTGAACCCTCAGAAATTAGAACATAAAAAATAAGAGTAATATCCAAATCAATTTACGAGAACTATTTAGTCAAATACTTTAGTACTCAATAAATTTTAATCTAATCAATTTTTAAATTTTTTTTGTTAGACAAATTAGTTTCTCTATCAGATTATTTTTCTAAATAAAGAGGCTGATCTTAGAATTTTAAAAATTTTTAGAAACTAATATTTCTTTATTAAATAAATGACAAGGATTGATTTGTTTATCAAAATTTGATATAAAAATTGATATGTCTAATAAAATAGAAAGTTAAAAACTGATTTGATCATTAAATTTTCTTTTGGTATTAAAACAGGACTAAAGTCGGAAAAAAAATTTAACTACAAATGATTCAGGGTAAGAGGAAATTTTTTAATTTTAGTGGAAGTTTATCCTAAAATAAAAAATTCTTCTCTAATTTTATGCTCTTTTTAGTAAGGAGGGGTGGCAAACGGGTTGTCCGTCCCACCAAAAGACCGCCATTGAGTGGGTTGGTCCGCCTCGCGCCCGCCTAGTAAGGCGGTTTCGAATTTCTTCCCCACCCCACCTAACGGCGAGTTAGTGGGTTGGCAGATTAAGTCTACCAATTCTATTTTTTTTATATAATTTTTTATTAATAAATCATTAAATATTAAACGATATATATAATTTCACAGCAATACAAATATAATCAGGTTACAAATATGTTTAGGCCATATTAAAATTCTTTAGCACAAGTATGTTTAGGCTCATAGGTATTTAAGTAAAGAGATTTTTTTCATTGGATCTTGCCCTAGTGAATTATTTTGATTTGAAGAATTTGGCTATTATGAATACAAGAAGATGTATTAGTATGATCCAAAAACTTTTAGTATGGAAGTAGGTCTACATCCTATATAGAGAGACAAAAAAATTAAAGAAATGTGTAACAAGAAAACATACTTGTGTTAGAGAATTTTAATACGGCCTAAACATATTTGTATTGTTGTGATTATATTTGCATTGTTTATGTTTACACTGTTGTGAACTTGTGATTATATTTGTAATCTTGTGAGGATAATTACATACCTGTCACTATGTTTGTGTATGACAAGCGACTATGAAGTAGTATTGGAATTATGTGTATAAAATTTGGTTTCGGAGAGATGGAAGAGTTTATCTGACTGTTAAATAAAATGAGTAGAGGCCTATTTGCCTAATATGTGATTTTTTGGAGACCTATATGTTTGATAAATGGTTTGCTTAAGAGGGACTGAATTATCCTAGTTTAACACGTGGCGCTTAACGGCTGAGTTACCAACTTGATTCACATGTCATATTGTTCCGTTAATGCTTAATAGAGCAGTGTCAAAAAGGACCAATTCCTCTTACGCCAAAAAATGTTAAGGACCAATTATATAATTCATTTTTGTTAAGGACCAAAACATCCACTTTACAAATTTTTGGGAATCAATTTGAATAAATACTCCATTTTTTATGATTAAATTTTTTTTTGATAAATTATGATTAAAATTTGTTAAGGATTTCATCGTCTAACTTTGACTTAAAAAAAAAAGAGGAGCTATTACTAAAAATAAAAAGGAGCTATTACGATTTTAGTTAGACGATGTTTTTTTAACTCAAAATAAAAAGGAGCTATTACTAAAGAAAGTGGGCCGAGTCCAAGAGGCCCAACTATAGACAAGGCGGATTAACAATGTATAGGGCCCATATAACCTGAGCGGGTTGTATCTATAGGATTTTATCCGTTATTTATTTTTTTTTAAACTATGAGGGTGATTCCATGTCCAAAAAAAAACTATTAAGTGATTCTCTCCCATTGGGAGAAGAAGAAGAAGAACAAGGAAGGGCTTCCAATTCCCACATGAATAAATTAATAATAAAATATTATTTCGAAAGATAACGAGATTGTTAACAAAAAAAAAATTCAACCAATTTCTGATAATTATTTGGAAAGAATCACAAGATTTTTGTGCTAAAAAAAATTCAGTTGTTTTTTTTGTACAAAAATTAATCAATCCCAAAGAAAATTTTTTTTGAAGTAATGGCAGGGCGAATGGGATATTCACTCGGTAAATTAAAATCCTTCATTTTTCTGATTTTTATCTATGCCTGCTGCAGTGCTGCCTTCTCCTTCTTCTTTCTCATCTTCTTCATCATTAATCAAGTGGGGCTTGTGAAACACAAAAGGGCGCAAAATGAGGATTATGATAAAGGGCGGTGTTTGGAAGAACACCGAAGATGAAATCCTCAAAGCTGCTGTTATGAAATACGGCAAGAACCAATGGGCTCGCATTTCTTCCCTCCTCGTCCGCAACTCCGCCAAGCAATGCAAGGCTCGCTGGTACGAGTGGCTCGATCCTTCCATCAAAAAGGTCCCTTCTTTAATCCTCAACTTTTGTTTCTTTATTTTATTCTCCCTCCTGGGATTTAAACCATGCACAAATTGTTTATCTTTTGTTGCTCTTTTTTACGTTGTATTACGTAAATTGTAACTTATGGTGTGTATGTTGGACTCAGATGAGAAATTGCTTCATCTTGCGAAGCTTATGCCAACGTAGTGGAGAACAATTGCTCCCATTGTTGGACGTACCCCTTCCCAGTGCCTCGAGCGCTATCAGAAGCTCCTCGATGCGGCTTCTGTTAAGGATGACAACTATGAGCCTGGTGACGACCCTGGAAAGTTGCGTCCCGGCGAGATTGATCCCAATCCTGAGTCAAAGCCTGCACGTCCGGATCCTGTTGACATGGATGAGGATGAAAAGGAGATGCTTTCTGAGGCTCGAGCTCGGTTGGACAATACGAAAGGAAAGAAGGCGAAAAGGAAAGCCAGGGAGAAACAGCTCGAGGAAGCCAGGAGGCTTGCTTCTTTGCAGAAAAAGAGAGAACTGAAGGCTGCGGGAATTGATGTCAGGCAGCGCAGGAGGAAACGGAAAGGAATCCCTTTGAAAAGAGGCCTCCTTCGGGGTTTTTCGATGTTACTGATGAGGACAGACCAGTGGAACAGCCCCAGTTCCCTACTACAATTGAAGAACTTGAGGGAAAAAGAAGGATTGATGTCGAGGCACGGTTAAGGAAGCAAGGCATTGCAAAAAATAAAATTGCACAAAAGCAAGATGCACCGTCCGCTATTCTGCATGCCAACAAGCTGAATGACCCTGAAGCTGTTCGAAAGAGGTCATTACTTATTCTTCCACCACCTCAGATTTCTGACCATGAGTTGGATGAAATTGCGAAATTGGGTTATGCCAGTGACCTTGCAGGGAGTGAGGAATTTGCAAAAGGTAAGAGCACGGCTAATTATGCACTGACCCCAGACAAAGGAATGACTCCTTTAAGGACTCCTCAGAGAACACCAGTCGGTAAGGGCGATGCTATCATGATGGAGGCTGAAAATCTGGCTAGGTTGAGGGAGTCTCAGACACCATTATTAGGAGGAGAGAACCCAGAGTTGCATCCTTCAGAATTTTCCGGAGTCACTCCTAAGAAAAAAGGAAATTCAGACTCCAAATCCGATGCTGACTCCCTCTGCAACTCCTGGAGGTGCAGGTCTTACTCCTAGAAGTGGTTTGACTCCAGCAAGGGATGGGTATTCTTTCAGCATGACTCCAAAGGGAACTCCTCTCAGAATTCCTCTCAGGGATGAACTACATATTAATGAGGGCATGGATATGCGTGAAACTGCAAAAACATGAGTTAGCTGATATGAAACGAAGTTTGCGCTCAGGTTTAAGCAGCCTTCCCCATCCCAAAAATCAGTACCAAATCGTGATGCAACCGGTTCCCGAAGATGCAGAAGAACTGGAGGAGAAGATTGAAGAGGATATGTCTGACAGAATTGCCAGAGAAAAGGCAGAAGAAGAGGCAAGGCAGCAGGCATTACTTAAAAAACGATCAAAAGTCCTTCAAAGAGGACTTCCTAGGCCTCCTGAAGCATCTTTGGAGCTTATTAAAAATTCCCTCGTGAGAGCTGATGGGGACAAGAGTTCCTTTGTTCCACCAACCTCTATTGAGCAAGCTGATGAGTTGATAATAAAGGAGCTTCTAACCTTACCAGAGCACGACAATGCTAAGTATCCACTTGATGAGATGGTGAATAAGGAGAAAAACAAAGGAACCAAGCGTGCAATAAATGAGCCGATTGTCTCTGTGATAGAAGATTTTCAGGAAGATGAGATTAAAGTTGTATGTGTTACTGATGTATCTGCGTACCTTGTTTCTTTCTTTAATTTCCATTTTTATGGTTTGTTGTCAGTTCTGTTTGCATATGCTAGAAGCTTGGCCACCTTTAGATAGTAAACAAATGATGTGATTTCGCAAGTATAGGATTAAACGTTTTGGGGCTTCCTTGTAAGCAGAGTTGATAATGTCATTTTTGCATGTTATTTATTCATATTTTGTCCTTGGCAGGCCGATCAGTAGATAAAGCAAGAGGCACAGTAGTTCATGTGGCAATGGGGCACAAAAGTGAATTCCTTTGATGAATTTGTTGAAGCACATACAACTTGCATTAATGATCTTATGTACTTTCCCACTCGTAATGCCTATGGTCTATCAAGTGTTGCTGGAAACTTGGAGAAGCTAGCAGCTTTACAGAATGAATTTGAAAATGTGAGAAGCAAGTTGGATGATGGTAAAGAGAAGATTGCCTTGAGAAGAAGGTGACAGTACTCACTCAAGGCTTATTGCTATGTTTCTCTTTCTTTCAGTATTGGTATCTGGTGATGCTGGTGACTAATTTTAGGTGTATAGTTCCTTGGTTTCCGGCTGGTAGTCTTGTGGATTTTCTTGTTTACACATTGGCTTGCAGGTGATATTATTGAGATGCTAGAATCTTGTTGTTTGTTCAGTTCTTTAAAGTTGGTTGTAAATGAAGGTGTGTTTAGGAAAAAATCATTTTTCAAGTTATGTTTTTTTAAAAGATCTTATAGAAAAATAAAAGTAATTTTATGTTTGGATATTTCATATAGAAAGATTTTTTTATCTATCAATTATGTTTAGGTATAACAATATAAAAATACTTTTTTGTTTATTTATTATGCAAAAAATATAATTTTTTTAAGGAAAAAACTTTTAAAAAAATATGTAAATTATAGCTTTGAAAAGAAATTTTTTTATTTTTCTAATACTTTTATTTTTATTATTAAAAATTTACTAAACACGTTAAAAAAATTTTTTTAATCAACTTAATGGCACCGAAACAAACTATTGTAGGAATTCAACTAACGGGGAAAGTGGTGTGCGAACACACTTTCACCCAAACTAGTGCTTTCATACTCACTATACACATGTTCATATCTGATATTAGATATATAAAAAAACTTTATTTCAAAGAAATGTTTTTATGTAGAAGGTATTTTATTTTTAGGTGCATGATATTCAAATTTATTTTGAACCTTTCTCTGTTGGATTGTTTTGGGCTCATACCTCTTGGTACAATTTGGTACAATTTGCTTTAATTTATGCAACTAAAAGCACATTGACTGCATTTGGTTTTAAAAACAAAACAAGACAGAATACTAAAAGATACAAAAGACAGAAACACAAAAATTAGTATTATTGTATTTTATTTGGTGATAAACTAGAATAAATTATGAAAATTTAATTATTCTTTTTTTTCATACAAAAAATTTGTGAAGAAAGATATAATAATAAAAAATATAATTATGAAAATTAATAAAAATAATGAAAGAAAAATGAAAAATAAGTTGTGTCTCTTATTAGTGTTTTTATGTTCTTTTTGTTCGGAAAGACAATATATATTAATTTGGTGTCTCTGGACACAATGTCTCTATGCATTTTCTATCTGCTAAATATGATTGTGTCTTTGTGTCCCTGATCTCAGTGTCCCGTAAACAAACAAACACAGCCATTGTGTCCTAACTCAGTCTATTTAAAGACATTATTCTTTTCCCCCTCAAGAATCTAAAATTTTATCCAAAAATAGAATATGTATCTTTTCTTTGTACCACTTGACTGCTTGTCGGTACTGAATTTTGAACGTCATAATCTGGCTTTCGAGTTTTCAGATGAGGGCAAAAAGAAGTCTTTGGCCACTTTTAAGCAGATGGATATAGCTGTAACAGAATTGGAGTGCTTCCAAGCTTTACAAAAGCAGGAGCAGTTAGCAGCATCACACAGGATTAACAATCTATGGTCAGAAGTACAGAAGCAAAAGGAACTTGAGAAAACCTCACAACAGAATTATGGGGATCTTATAGCAGAGCTGGAAAGGATACAAATGGTCATGGAACAGTGTAGGACACAAGCACAAAAACAAGAAATTGTAGCAAAGAATCATGAGCTTGAGTGTATTGAGAATGCAGCTGATGAAATTAATGCCCAGGGCACAGAGAACTGTAATGGTTTTCCCTGCCTAGTTAACGATGAAGGTGCTACGTCTTCGGACCAGCCAGCAGACGTTGTACCTGACAATGCCACTCTGAAATCCAAAAATGGTGTGGATATGGAGTCCTGCGAGGAGCGGACGACACATGACACACATACTAAATTGGCAGATGCACTTACTGTAGAGGATAATTGCAAAGGTGGTATAAGATAACATTAACAACTCTGAATCTTGTTTCGAGAACAGACACTAGTGGTTTTATAGACATTGACTATTTGGATAGGATGTAAGCTGTAAACCAATGTGATAACAGCACCCAAGAAACCACTGGAAATGGATCCTCTCAATTTTTTTTAACAATTAAGGGAGTAAAGTGTGATTTTCCACTATTAATTTTATAAGTGGGACTAAAAATAAATATGAAAGAGAGAACAATGAAGGGCTAGAGATCATACTTTGCATTCTCCATTTTTTTTAACAATTGAGAGGATCTATTTCTGAAACCACTCCACTTGATGAGGGAGATAGGATTGAAGTTGTGGCAGATAGAGGAGAGGATATTTTTTAGGCTGGAGTCTCCATCACCAAGTTCAAACGTTGAGGTTTGGGTGTTGTTGCAGAATCCAGATTCAGTGGAGTCATTAACCTGTGTTTATTGGACGCTCACTCTAAAATTTTGCAACATAACATTAGTGACGTAGGCAAGTTCTTCAATGGGGAGAAGAATATAATGTACTTTGATGGATCGTGGGGTCAATATATAATTTACAGAAAATTAATGGTGCGTTAAAAATTTTAGAAATTTTATTTCTCCCGTATAGAAATCTCGGATTTGAGCCTTTTTCCTGATGTATGTGAGAACAAAATTCAAATTTTAAATAATAATTAATATAAGTATCAAATGGTTGTATAACAAATTTTAAAAATAGCATCTTCAGATGGAAAATTTTTTAAAGAGGTCCATGGAAGAATTTGAACCCTAAACACTTGTTTAAGTGAATTTTTGAGTTAACTACTAGACCAATCCAATTTAATTGGTTCCTAAAGTTTTAATTGTCTTATTTACATCCAAAAAAGTTTTAATTAGTTTCAATCAAGTCCTGCCATCAAGTCATAGTAAAATAAGTAACGACGTATCCTACATGGCCAATGTGGCACACACGATGGACTTTACTATTGGAGGCAAGAAAATCCTAAAAAAAAAAAAGAAATTAGTATCAATAACACTTTGTTTGGATGTTTGATAGAAAATGAAAGGAAAGAAAATGGGAGGAAAAAAATGAGAGAAAAAAATAAAAGAAAAAGTGGATTTCTTTGCATGTTGTTTGAATATAGAAAAAATGGATAGAAAAAATTAAGAAGAAAAATATCTTTTGTTTAAATAGAAACTAGAAAGAAAAGTAAGAAATGAGAAAATTATAATAGAATAAAATTACCTTATTACCCTTACATACATTATATATAAATTATAATTTATTAATGTATATAAATTATTTTTCCAATAGTAAATATAAAATTTTAATATTGTTTGGCCATCTCTTTTCAGTTTTCATCGCAGCATTGAGGAGAAAATGTTTATATGGCCCCACACCTACTTTTATGTTTTCAGCTCATTTTCTTCTCTAATTCAAACAATGAAAAATAGATTTTTCCATCCATTTTCTCCTTTTTCATTTTTCTTCTTTCCAAAATCTGCTATTCCAAACACTATGTAAGTAAACCCAAAACTTCTAATGTTATTCATGTTCTTGTCCCTCGGACTACTAAAAATGACTTCTCCATAATCTTCTCGAGGTTCGCATAGCAGCAATAAGACTCACGGGAGAAGAAGGACGTGCTTTTATGGGGAAAGACCAGTACTGCAGACATCTTCTACGGCAAAGAATCTTAGAAGAAGATTTTGGGGATGCGTCAACTATCAGATAAGTGTCATATTTCTAGTCTCCTCTTTCAACTGATCAATGGTTGTTAAATGTATAGAGATTTTAAACTATTGGGTGTCCTTCCTCTATTTCTTCTTTTAAAGACTTGTACCACATCGCAGTGATGTTCTCTGTTAAATAGCCCTGTTCGACTACTATCTTAGCAGTCTCGAACCTACTCCACCTATCTTCATCACAATAATCTACAATGGAAGTCTCACCACCCACGTAGTGTAACGGTTTATCATCAAATTCAAACCTCCCCCCATGGTGTATCTTACACAAAAATAATTCATTCCCTCAACAATCTGTCAGATAAACATAAACCACTCAATAAAACTCTCACATTGATCAACAACAACAGAAAGACATAAACTCATTCACTAGGACAAAATAAGAAATTCCAAAACAAAACAAGAAACGAATTGTCACGGCCCAAAATAAGCTATAACCGGCGCTCAGAAAAATAATCTCATAACAAGCCTAACATATTCAAATATAAGTTAAATAAGAAAGTTACAAATATTTTACAAGTTTTAAAATAAATAGTTATACATTTTTAACAAAAATTAAAATAATTAAGAATGGTTGGATCATGCCTGTGACACGTGGAGCATATAACAATCTAGAAACTTGACAAAAAATAGATACTCAGTGCAGATCATTACTCTTGAATAGAAAATCTCATATAGTCAAGTATTTGTTTCTGAAAAATATTTTTAGAAAAACGGAGTGAGTTTTGCAACTCAGTGACTAGACAATACATCTATAATTGACATGAGACTATATATACATTATTATTAAAGTAATTTTAATTAGAAAATAGTAGTTGATAATCATAAGTGAATCAATAAGGGAGTTCTTATAGAGAAATCAAATCAAAAGTCCACACTTGGGCGGCTCTACTTCTATAGGTAGCCCTTTTCTCTAGTGTGTCCGTATGGAATAACAGATCCAACGTGTGGCCTACACGTTAGGCTAGCAATGCCCTACTAGCTGAGGTCTGAGCCAGATGCATTTAGGTTAACGTCATAACCACAGTTAACTACGATTTTCTAATATGAGCCTCCCAAACCAATTCAAAACATATAATTTCAAATACAACAAATCTTTGATCTTTCAAATATATAAGGTATCGAATCAAATCAAATCAAATGATACTTTCTCATTATAAATCTTTTTCCAATCATACTTTTTCAATCATAAGAAATTTCAAACATATTTCACAATCTTTAAAGTAAGTGAGTACCAACAAATACTTCAATGCTTCAAAAACAGATATTCAGGTAAAATCAAACATTTTGGAATAATACAAAACTTCATCAAAAATATATATGATCTCATGTATGTATAGTTCCAAACGTATAAACTTCATAACAATGAATTATTTAATTCTAATAAATTAATTATTCTAATAAATTTAAAATCGTTCAAGACAAATATAGTGAGTATAATTCAAATGTCATAATTGATATATATCAAAATAATTATAGATGCACAATCAAACAATTATAAATATAAAGCCTACTCACAACGTGGTCTCAAGGGACCGAAGAGACCAAATCTGAAGATCGATGTAGAATGAAATGAAAAGACACATAATTTAGACCGGGACAGCAAAAAATTGCGGCTGCAACAACATCAATTTTATGCCTACCAATATGCACAAGAATTAACGGAGCAATGACAGCATCATCAATGGCAATGGTAAAACAGTGACGGAAAAAAATAAAACAAACAATCACCAACTAGACTAGAATAGTGGTGAAACGAACTCACAGTGGCATCAAAGCAACTCATGCGGCATTTTGAAAGGGCAAAGGCAGTGGCTCTAGCAATCTCAACGGCGAGATCCAGTGATGACGACGGTGGGCAGCGGCGGCAACACCCACGACCGTCGCTTCATCCCTTCCCAACGACGAGCTCCGTCACGTTCTCCTTTCTCATTCTCGAAGTTTCTCTCTTTTTGGGCTCCTCGGTAGCGGTAGTGAGGGAAGATTCGGCAGCGACGACGAGGCACGACTTGGTGGTGGCAGAGGCGGTGCCTTCTTCTCTTCTTCGTCGTGGTCTTCCTCTCTGGTCTCTCTCTCTCTCTCTCTCTCTCTCTCTCTCTCTCTCTCACATGTCGCTCTTTCTCTCTCTCTCCCTCTTGCTTCCTTCTTTGCGACGGCGATGGCGAGCAGCGCTCCTCCCTCCGCCGGCACCGTCGTCCCCCTTTTTTCATGTTCTCTTCTTCTCCTTCTCCCTTTGCAGCTCCCCCTTTCTCTTTTCTTTGCTTTCATTCCTTCTCCCTTTTTCTCTGAAATGTGTGTGTATATGTGTAAGAGGGAGAGTTTGAGTTTAATTTTTGGAATTAGGGTTAGGGTTTGATGAAAAGGATAAGGATAAAATTGGTATTTTGATAAAATTAGAGGATAGGATAGCAATAAAAGAAATCAAATATAAAATGTTTCAAGAAAAATCTTGGGACATTACACGAATATTAAATCCTAAAAGAATACAATCATACACACAGCATCATCACATACATCATGCATTAAGATGGGAACCAAAAGGGTAGAGGAGATTTAATTCATGAATACTTGACACGTTGTTCTTTAGGCGTTGAAAGGTTTCAAACTAACTGCACGGGTAGAACTTGTTTACGAGCGACCGCCAATGCCACCACTCTACATTCGAACGCAACCCTTGAATGACGACTGATAGGGTTTGTGGTTCTTTTTTTGTTTTGTACTAGACAAGAATAAGAAGAAAAAGAAGAAGAGTCTGTGTGAGTGAGTGTATGCGTTCTAAGTCTCAATGCGAAAACACTTACACGTCTATTAACCACAAACTCTTTAAACGGCAATGTAGGACTTTCACCATGACTTGACAGCAGGACTTAATTGAGACTAATCAATTTTTTTTTCCGAATGTGAATAGGACAATTAAAATCTTACAGCCTGTTTGGACACCTTTAAATGATGGAATTAGAATTCAATTCCATCAAGAAATGAATTTCTAAAGAAATGGAATTCAATTCTATAGTTTGGAACAACTAACTCATTTAATGAGATAGAATTGAATTTCATTGTTTGGAATGACTTGTTGATAAATTATATTATTTCTCTAAGACATTTTTACCTCTCAATAAATATTAAGTATAATTTTATTTATCAATTAAATTAGATAGTATAATTATATAAATCACTTATAAGTAAAATTGGTCTAACACAACCTCACCAATTAGATCCATCTCACCTATGAAATCATGATAGGTAAAAAATTTTTAAAAATGAGAAATTTAAATTATTTTTAAAAAAAATCAACATCTCATAACTTTTTCATTTTTTTTCTATAATCTTATTTGTGTGTGATTATGACACTCGTTTGATATGATTATGTTTTTGTTAAAAAAACAATAAAATTAAAAATGAGATAACTCCATAAGCCATAAACATAACAAAGTTTAATTTAAAACAAAATACTCATAATCCATATCAATAAATTAACCTCACATGACCCTCATAGAAGTTTTGAGTTTCCATCACGCTAAACATAACATAAAAGTCTAAATAGTAGAGATTTCATCATACTAAGTATAACATAAAAAAGGAACATTAGTTTAAATTTAAAAACATTGCCACAAATTTCTAAAACTCAAAATCCATTTTTCTCCTCAACCATTCAAGACGAAGCTCTTTCGGTAAGCCAAAAAATACTCCAAGAAGAGTAGGATGAGTAACAAGCCATTCAAGAGCTTCACAAAATGAGCGGCCCTGCAAACCTAATTTAGTTAAAGCTTCCCTCATATCAGATGTCTTCTAAATTTCAGGATGCGAACTTATGATAGCATTTGCAATATCTTTCATTGCCATAGTCATGTCTTTCATATCTTGGGAATACTCGTCTATTATTGCCACTTTTCTTTTTTAACCTTTAGCAGATGAGGTATTAGACCACTTAAAATATGTAAAAATTTTGCCACTTGCTCTTCAACAATACTATATTGGTTATCTCTAAGAAGCCCTCGTTGACGAAGTATTGCAACTAATCTAGTGAAAGCATCATAACTCATACGTATTATAGAACGTGAGTTATAATGTGTTTCTAATTGAGCAATCAATTCTCGACGTATTTGTTCTCTACTATGACGTTGAGATTGGGTGATTGATCTTTCAATACAAAACATTTGCCGAATCATATTTCGCATACAAGCCAAATAGCCCGCAAAAGTAACTATGGCTAAAATTGCATTTATTTCAGATTCTATCATATTAGATACCTACATAATATCAAAGTAATAAAGAAACGGTATGTTGATGATAATAAAGAAACGGAATGACATTACATTAGATAGGAAAAGGATACATGTTTAAAGAAAGAAACTTAGTTTCATCTTATACCCAAAAGAACCATCGCATGAAAGGGATGACATCACAATCACAAACCCATACAAAAGCCTTGAAAATTAATTAACAGTAAAAGGCTTAAAACAAAATAGCCATTCCATCCAAATTTGTAATCCATGTGTCAAAATATCTTTCATCGAGAACGGTTCTTTAATTGAGTCCTATCCAATTTAACATGAGAGCAACAAAATAATCTATAATGAAATAGCTTGTGATTTATATAAAACAATATACCACACTATAACAATCACCAAACAGTAGCAACAAAACCAATTATACATGAGAACCGCGGGCTTAAAATAAAATCATAAGTTGTTGTGGGTATGAGCATAAAAAAGTGATCAGTCATCAAACAGATTGGAATCGCGTGCTCAAAATAAAAACAAAGATTGAAGATTATGACCATCAGCAATAACAAGCCAAAAAATCATGACAATTTATGGAACTAAAAAAAAGGCCTAAGCTCATGATACCATGTTAGAAACAAGAGAGATATCTGAGAGAAGTGTGTTGTGTATTATTCAGTGTAATGAAATGTACAATATACAAGGGGTATTTATAAGTGCTAGATGAATCAACGTAATAAAGACATAGAATCTTACAATTAATATACAGATATGCTATAAATATAAACGATACTAATACGATACGATATTAATTCTAATGATTCTCTAACAATTTCATTAAACAGATTGTGCACATTAAACAAATACACAAATCTAGAGTATGGGTAACAAATTTTTGCCAAAGTAATCAACATTTCCCTACCTCTAATTCCGGCTCCTAGCAATTGATAGGTGAAGAGTTTGCGTTGCTCGAAGAGGAAGGCTTTACGGCACTGCAACAAAGAGCTTGCACCTTGTCAGAGAATGGTGAAAGTAGCGAACAACCCTGACGAATACAAACAGAGCTTCACGGTGTGCAGCTTCAATCCTCCAACAAATAAGAAAAATAGGATTTAAGAAAGTGAGGGGATTATGGAATATTATAATTTGGACAGGGGTATTTTTGATATTGCACAGTTTAAGTGAGAATTGATTTTGAAATCAGACCAAAATAGGTCTGATTTGTAAATGGGAGTAAAATGAGAATTTGATTTCTTATTAGAATTCAACTTCATGTTTTTTTTTTCTATTCCAAAGCAAGGAATAGAATTCAATTCATCTATGATTTTAAATTAGATGCATTTCAAACAAGTTGTTAGAGACCAAAATAGAATTAGCTCAAGCGTGGAGCCCAATTTAATACTTTATCCTAAATTATATGAACTAGTGAGATAGTAACTTACCTGTAATTGTAATTGTAATTGTAACTGTAATTACTTTGCCGTGCTTAGTTTTGTAACTGGGACTCTTTTTTTTTTGGGGTTTCTTTACCCCGTTTCTAAACCCAAAAAAAAAATTACCTGTAATTGTCCCTACTTCTTGTCCTCGTTACTTCCACCAAGTGGATGTTTATGTGTTCTTCTACACTTAGTTACAGAGCACATGGTTTTGTGAAAGATTAGATTCAAATTCACCGTGCCCTTGTAAGCTATTTTCAGCAAGGAGGCGGCGTCTTGAGTAAATAAGAAATCCCTTTGCTCAAGAATGAAACATTTTATTCAGACTTTGTTTTTTTTTTTACTTTTCTTTTCTCAAGGTCCTCTAATGGAATGTTATGAATAAATAATATTGGTCAGACCAAAAACAAAATATTTGTTCCCACGTGTTTACATTAACCAAAAATCTATTGTATTATAATCGGACTGAAAAAAATGGCACCAAATTGTTCAAGTTTGATTGATGCTTGTATGAAAAAATATATCTTTTTGGTAAGGAAAAAAAAAAACAGTGACGAAAGAAATAAAGACAAAGCAATAGTTGGTGGAAAATATAAAATATGGTAACAAGTTGGTGTTATCCATTGGTTGTTGGCTCTCCATGTTTGTTGTCATTTCATCATAAGCTAATGATTCTTTCGGCAAATTCACCTTTAAATCTTTCCCAGATTATAATTATGATTACGGTATTAAACAGAACTCAAGTTTAGAATCTCTGCCACTGCAATTTACTCCAAAAAACCTGCTTCAAATAAAGAGTACACAACCGTATTACTGCTCAACTCTACTTGGGTTCTTACTACTATTTCAATTTAGCAGGTGTATCAAGGTAATTAGATTCTCTTATCTTAATCTCTAAATCACTAAATTATTGTAATTCATAATTCATGGTTCTTGAATTTTGCAAGCATACCAAGTTCCAAGATATCTTCCGTGACTTTTTATGGACTATGCTTTTGTTAATTAAATTATGTAACAAGGATTGTCTTAATCCAGATTCCATTAACAAGGAGAGAATGGAATTTGACATTTGATTTTGGCTTGTGTTAGTTTTCTGAGAAAATGGTGAAAAGGATTGTGGATCTTCGATCAGATACAGTCACAAAACCAACCGAAACAATGCGAGCTGCTATGGAAGGTGCTGAAGTTGGTGATGATGTTCTAGAACATGACCCAACTGCTTTTCACTTAGAATCAGAGATGGCAAAGATAATGGGAAAGGAAGCAGGTCTTTTTGTCCCGTCCGGCACCATGGCGAACCTTATATCTGTGCTTGTTCATTGTGAAAGCAGGGGAAGTGAAGTGATTCTTGGACACAACTCCCATATCCATATATATGAGAATGGAGGCATTTCAACTCTTGGAGGTGTGCATCCTAGAACTGTTAAGAACAACGATGATGGAACCATGGACATTGATTTGATTGAGGCTGCTATTAGAGATCCAAAGGAGGAGATTGTGTTTCCAACCACAAGGCTTATCTGCTTGGAAAATACTCATTGCAAGTAAGCAACTCAGTTCTTTTGTTAATCAAGGTGTAGAAATCTTACCCTTTTTTCTATTAACAATGTGTTTCTGTGATATTCTTTTGCTGCATTCAGTCATGGTGGAAGATGCCTTTCAGTTGAATATACAGACAGAGTTGGACAGATTACTAAGAAGCATGGACTGAAGCTTCACATCGATGGAGCTCGCATATTCAATGCATCTGTTGTAAGCATAGTAGTTAGAATCTCGATATAACTCTTAAATCTTCTGATATCAATTTTTAATGAGTCAGTTGATTTTACAAAAACGATTTTACGATTCACATCTTGTTACAGTTTTATGTTTCACATATTTAATTTAGTTTTCTAATTTCACGTAAAATCTTGATTTTCTCTACCTTGGTTGTAAGTAATAAATTACTGAATTATACTGACACTTGAAGAAAAATAAATTACTTGCAATTTTAATTGTTACATTTCAGGCACTTGGTGTTCCAGTGGATAGGCTTGTTCAAGCAGCTGATTCAGTTTCAGTATGTTATACCCTTTTAGAAATCTTATTCCCCACATTGCATGATAATTAATCTAACCTGTCTATGATTGATTTGAATAAAATTAATTAGGTTTGCCTATCAAAAGGTCTTGGTGCTCCAGTTGGATCTGTCATTGTTGGTTCCAATAGCTTCATTGCCAAGGTAATCCAAACTCTTCAAAAGGGGATATAATAGAAGCTATATGCAGATTCTATCTGAAAGAACATGATACTAAGTCTAGTGCAATACACCTTTTTCAGGCTAGGCGGCTCCGGAAAACGTTAGGTGGCGGTATGAGACAGATTGGGATCCTATGTGCTGCTGCACTTGTTGCTTTACAGGAAAATCTTCCAAAGCTAGAAAGTGATCACAAGAAAGCAAGACTCTTGGCTGGTAATTGATTTACACATGCAGTTTTTGTGTGCTTGAAGAATTGCAAGTTTAGACTTTACACACTAAAGATTTTTTACTTCCAAATTCACACTTGCTTAATTTTTACATGAAATTTTTCCTTTGTTTTTTAGATGGATTGAACAAAATTCAGGGCCTGAGAGTGTGTACCTCTTCTGTGGAAACCAATATAGTAAGTACTTTTTCCCCCAATATTTTTGTGATCTAAATTAGAGTCCTGCAATAGTAAAAGTTGTGTATGGATGCATTAACTTGAAAAAAAAAATATTACGTGCACATTAAAAATTAATTATTATATATTTGTATATAATTATATGTATTATTTAATTTATTTTTAATATGTATTTTATACCGATAATTATTTAGTTGCTAATCTTTTTTCTACTAGTATAGTTGCTTAAAAAAATAAAAGATCTACAACTATTTTATTTTATTTCTGTTGTCAGATATATGTTGAAATAGAAGAGTCCTCAGGAACTACAGCAATAAAGCTGTGCAAGGACTTAGAAGAATATGGTATTCTTCTTAAGCAAACAGGCTTATCAAGGTGTTTATTGTTTTATTGCTTAATAATTATTTCAATTAGTATTGATTAAGATTTTATATGTTTTGTGCAATAATATTAGCCAGGGCACTTTAAAGTGATTATATTTTCACAGCATAATAAGTAGTAGTTAATGCATATTAACCACACATTATGGATAATAAAATAATGGCATTATTTGCTTCTTCTAGGTTGAGAGTTGTGTTACACCACCAAATATCAGAAAGTGATGTTCAGTTCGCCTTGTCCTGCTTTCAGGTGAATTAATCTGCCCCTTTTTTTTTTAATGATAGGTTAAATTACACAATTAGTCTCTATATTTTCAGTAAAATTGTAAATTGGTCCTTACACTTTAAAAATTTGTAATTAGGTTCCTAAAGAGAATTAACATTTGTAATTTAGTTCCCGCCAGTCAAAAAATGTTGATTTAACAGAATATTCTCAGAATATATTAAGAATATTCTGTTAAAATTGAGAATATGTTGAGAATATTCTATTAAATCAAACACTTTTTAAATTAACGGGACTAAATTATAAATTTTAATTCTCTTTAAAAATTTAATTATAAACTTTTAAAGTGTAGGGACTAATTTGCAATTTTACTAAAAATGTAAGAACTTATTGTGTAATTTAACTTTAATGATATTAAGTAAACATGTATTGATTTACATTTTATTTATCGTTAAATAGGATATAAATCTAACGTAAATCTAGTTTATATCTCATCTAACAATAAATAAAGTATGAATTTGTACGATGTTTTATATAGCGTATATATATACATACAATGCAATAATTCATTTTTTCACTCAACATAGTTAGAATATTAGAATATAGTATTGATGAAACTCCTCTTTATTGAATTTTGCAGAAAGCTGTAAATGGAGTACAAAATGAAAATGGCAACTAGTGGAATTATTTGATAATTGCTGCCATGTAATTTACTTGAATCTATAATAAAATATGGGCCTTAGGGGGGTTAATAATCATTTTGTAGTTAAAATCTCGGTAAGGAATCAAAATTAGTCCCTACTACTATCTGGTTCAAGAATCAAGAGCATTTGATCATCATTACGTTTAACTGCAAAATAAGCCAGCATGTAAAAAACAAAAAACTAATCTTAAATAATAATGGGATGTGAATTTCCGAAAATGACGGTGAAAAGAAAGAAATAAATAGTAGAAGCTAAGTTGTGATTATTTTTCTGACTCCCCTCCCTGCATGTCTACGTCTCACGATGCTCATCACTACTACTGCTCCCTCTATCATGTTACAGTTCTACTGTCATAAACTGTTTTCGTAATTGTAATTCAAATAACGAGAAACTTACTTATAGTTATTTTTATAAAAAAATTAATAATTAAAATATAAAAAATATTATTTGTATAATAAAATTCAGTTTTTAATATTATTTAATTATTTTTTAATTAAAATATATTCCTAATTTTTAGATACATATTGGTGATTAAGATTAATTTAAGGGTAAAAAACTCAAATAAGTTAAGGGAAGCAAAATTGTACACAAATTCGCCAAACTAAAATCTGCGAATTCACCAATGTATATTTATATGTAGTTCGAACCAGCCTGATTCGAACTCCATTTCTAGATAATTCAAACAAGTTGGGTTCAAATTATACACAAACACACGCACACACTAATTCGAACCAGCTGGGTTCAAATTATACACTTATTAAAAAAAAATTAATAATTTAAAAATTAAAAAAATATATTTTTTATTTTATACATTAAAAAAAGCTAACAAAATATTTAATTACGAGACTTTTTAAAATATTAATAAGCTATCAGTTCGAATTTCATACAATACTCTTTTGTCTATTTTTAATAACTCATGAATATTTTTTAATAAATTTTTTTAATAAATTTATTTAAATTATACTACAAAAAATATTTGATCCTATGCAAAACAATTTTTAAAAAATAGCTTAAAAAATGTTAGGAGTACTATAAAAATTTGTAATATCCTAATGACTAAAGACATTAAAGAAATACTCTACATAGTCAATAATAATTTAAAAATTAAAAAAAAATATATTTTTATCATGTATTTACCTAAATCACTAGAATATTACAAATTTTTATAGTGACAGGAAGAATTAACGACATATATCTTGCCCGGAAACGAAAGAGTGGATCGATTTACCTGTTTGCTTTTGTTCGTTACACGACAAAAGGGGGCGCCCTCAAGGCGATTGCAGAAATGAACCACTGGAGATTACGGGGGAAGGTAATTACCGTTGGAGAAGCGAAGTATAGAAGACAATCTCAAGCGATGGGTGGATCAGTGAGGAAGGAAATCGTACGTAAGAATGGAGGCGTAGCAGGGGCGTCTTATCATGGGAACAGGGTTGCGGCTGACAAATCCTTTGGGGAACAGCCAGTGCGAGAACATCAGACTGCCACAAAGGGGAGTGGACATATGAAAAGAATTGATGTGCCAATAGTTGAACCAAATATGGAATGGTTGGCGAGGAGTTTAGTGGGACAAACATTGCACCCAGTGGGTGGTCTCTAAAAATATACCTCAAATTGTGGATGTCCGGGAGATCGGGACGTGCAAAGTCCTGTTAATATTTGATACTGTGCAGCATGCGGAGGGTGTGTTTACGTTCAAGATGGATACTTTGCTGCAAGTCTTTCATAGGATCTCGCGTTGGGAGGAATCGGAACGTTGTACTACTCGAAGAACGTGGCTGGAGTGCTACGGAATTTCTTTGCATGCATGGTCGCCGGAAACGTTCAAGAAAATAGGAGGGCAGTGGGGCAATGTGCTTCAGTGTGATGTAATTACTGGGGAAAAAGCCTCCTTCACAGTGGGAAGGATTCAAGTTGAGACGGGGGTGTTCGATGCAATCAGAGAATGGATGCAAATTGTTGTTGGGAAGACAGCATTTGGGATTTTTGTGAAGGAGGTAGACTGCCAGGAGGATGCTGCGGTCAGTATGGAGAGAAGCAGAAGTGGCTATGATGAGAATGCAGCTTCTAGCGCCGCTGGCACGGCCCTGGAAAAGGGGGTGGGTAACTGGGATCCGGCGGCAGAATTGGTTTCCGACAGGCTTACAGAGGCTGCGCAAGGAGAGGGCAGAATAGTAACTTCTGATGTCTTTTTGAATGATGTGAACGTTGAGTATTTGAATTTCAAAAAGGATACGGTTGTACCAGATTCAGATAGTACCAAGGAAGGTGGAGTAGCAGATTCTAAGGGGTGTGAGGTGGTTCATGAGGGGGAGTCGGAGAATACGGTTACGCAGGTTTGTGGAGGTGTGAGAGGAGATCATGTGGAATGGGTTGGTACTTATGGTATGTATGACGAGGCCCATCAGGTGTGTTACAAGGCTGGGGCGTGTGTGGGTTATTGTAGAGGGGTGGGCTGGTCTTCAGTTGGCCCAATAGCAAATCAGGGGGTAGATGGGAGGTTGACTGTGTACGAAACACGCCTGCGAAGGGAGCCAGCTGTTGGGCTGGGCCAGGCTAGTCTACTGCAGGCAACGGTCCATGGACCTCTTTCCATTGGGGGCAAGGCCGGGTCGGGTAGTCTTATGATCCGGCAGGTCCCACGAGATTTGGGTGATGCGGCGCAAATGGTAGGTTTGCGAGAGAGGCTGGGGTGCCAAGAGGAGGAGGAACTTGAGGAGGGAGAGGTGAGGCACACAGTTAGGGGCTCGTTGGAGGATAGGATCCAGGTTTTGGAAGAGAAGGTGGAGGGAGTAGGGCCGACTGAGGAGGCTGGTGTTGAGTTGGATTGTGGCGGTGTAGCGCATGAGGGGACGAGGGTGGGGGAAGCAAATCGCCGGCAGATACAAGGGGCGCATCACAGTGGTGGTGAGACCGGTCTCCACGATGATGGTTCCCAAACGAGTCTAAGCCGAAAAACGAGGAAGGGTGAAACCTCAGAAGCTAAAGGCAACACAGAGGGAGACATACTGGGGGTGGCTGCTAAAAGCGACGCCCGGGGGGTGGAGCAGGGAATGAGCTGGGCCCAGGTGGTCATGTAGAAGGGGAGGAGTACAAGGGGACGCAGGGAGTACAGAGCCAGGAAAACCAAGCAACCTGGGCACTGGCTGTGGAATTGGGAGCGGTTTTATACGATGAGGAAGAAGACATTATGGCGATTCTACAAGCGCAAAATGAGGAAATAGCGGCAAAGAGAAGGCTAGCGAAGCAGAAGGAAAAGGCGAGAAGGAGTCGGCCAAAAAATAAACAAAAGGTGAGCAAAACTTTATTTAAATGATTGTGGGCAGTTGGAATATTAGGGGGTGGAGGGGGGACGGTAAAATGAGCATGCTGAAGTCTTTGAAAAGTAAATATAAATTGAACATGTTGGGGTTGGTTGAAACAAAAAAAGAAGTGACTACTAAATATGAGGTTGCAAGGCTTTGGGGATCTAGTAATGCTGGTTGGGATTTTGTGGAAGCTGTAGGAACAGCGGGGGGTCTGTTATTAATTTGGGATGATGGAGTGTTTCAAGTCCGTCACAGATATAAAGGTGAGAGGTGGCTGTGTGTTGAAGGCATCTTAACAAGGACCAACTTTTACTGTGCTTTTTGTTTGGTGTACGGGGCGCATGGGAGGGAGGCAAAGAGGGGGGTGTGGGAGGAACTGAGTTATGTGGCAGGGCTGTGTCAGGTTCCGTTCTGTTTTATGGGGGACTTTAATGAAATTTTACAAGTTGAGGAGCGTAAAGGAGTTACTAGCTTGCCGGCATCATCGGAAGAGTTTAAGGGATGGGTGCATGACATGCAGTTGATTGATTTGCCTCTTACGGATAGGAAGTTTACATGGTTTAGGGGGCGGTCTTGTAGTCGGATTGATAGAGTGATGGTGACTATTGAATGGACTGAGCAGTTTCCGGATATTAGGATAAAGGGTGGCCCAAGGGGGCTATCCGATCACTGTCCATTGATATTGGACGGGACAAGATTCGGAGGGGCACCTCGACCGTTCAGAAGTCTGGATTCCTGGTTTACGCATGAGGGGTTTCTGAGAATGGTGAAGGATGAATGGCAAAGCCTCGGAGAAGCGCAGTTCACGTGCAAACTGAGGGCTTTAACAGAACCATTGCGGAAATGGCACAAGGAGAACTTCAGGGACATGGATAAGAGACTTATGAGGTTTGAGGAGGAGCTTACCAGGCTAGACAATTTAGTCAGTGATGGAATTTATGATGGTACAACAGAGGCTCGACGGAAGGCGCTTGTGAGCTTTTGTTCAAAATGGTACATTAGAAAGGAATTGCACTGGAAACAGATGTCTCGATCTAAGCATGCTGCAAACATGGATAAGAATACCAGATACTTTCATAACATTGCCTCAGCCAGAAGACGGAATAACAGGATCGACGCACTAATGATACATGGAAGACTTGTGCGGAATCAGGCGAGAATAAAAGGTGCGATTCGAGGATTCTATAAGGAGTTATATAGACAAGAATATGTTCCGAGGATTGGAATCAGGGATGGCTTAGTAAAGTGTATCCATAGGGCTGAGGCTGAAGCTTTAGAAGCAATGCCAACGGAGGAGGAAATCAAGGAGGCTGTGTGGGACTGCGAATCTTCCAAGGCCCCAGGGAGTGATGGGTATAACATGAACTTCATAAAGAAATGCTGGGAGGACATTGGGCGGGATTTCATTGCTGCGGTATTGGGGTTCTTTCAAAGTGCGAAGATGCCAACGGATGCCAATGTCACTTGGGTGACACTAGCTCCAAAGTTTGAAGGTGCAAAGGAGGTGAAGGATTTTCGGCCAATTAGTATGGTGGGGTGTGTGTATAAAGTGATTTCGAAGGTGTTGGTGAGAAGAATGCGAGCTGTGATGCCGGGGTTGGTCGGAGAGACTCAGACTGCGTTTGTTAAGGGAAGGAAAATTCATGATGGCGCCCTCATAGCCTGCGAGACGGTTCATTGGTTGAAGACCCGGAAAAAGACAGCAGCCATTATCAAACTGGATTTTCAAAAGGCCTATGACAGAGTGCGATGGAGTTTTGTTGACATTGTGCTCCAGAAAATGGGCTTTGGCCAAAGATGGAGGAGTTGGGTGAAGGAGGGTGTTACTACGGCTACCATGGCAGTCTTGGTGAATGGGTCACCGTCTAAGCCATTCAAGATGGAGAGGAGACTAAGACAAGGGGACCCGCTCTCTCCACTGCTGTTCGTTTTAGTGGTTGATGTTTTGCATCGGATGTTGGGGGAAGCTGTCAGGAACGGACGCATTGCTCCACTGTTGGTAGGGGGAGATCATATTGAACTGTCACACTTACAGTTTGCGGATGACACTATCTTGTTCTGCCCGCCGGAGACTGAAACAATTGTCAACTATAAGAGACTGTTGCGGTGCTTTGAGTTGATGTCGGGGCTGAGCATCAATTTTGAAAAATCAAATCTGATATCGGTGAACTGTGAGCAAAGATGGATTGATCAGGCATGTGGAATACTGGGATGCCAGCAAGCTGCTCTACCGGTAAGATACTTGGGAATTTCTTTAGGTGCAAATCCGCGGCTAGTAAAGACTTGAAAACCAATCATTGATAAGGTGGAACAGAAGCTTAGCTTGTGGAAAGCGAAGGTGTTGAATAAATCAGGGAAGCTGGTCCTTATCAAGTCGGTACTGAATAGTCTTCCCATATATTATCTTAGTCTGTACAAGATGCCGAAAGCCGTGGCAGACAAGCTGATCACTCTACAACGGAACTTTATGTGGTGCAAGGAGAATGGTAACTCTGGTATACCTATGGTTAAGTGGGAGCTAGTACAGGCTCCAAAAAAGGTGGGGGGCTTGGGGGTTGGTGATGCAATGCTAAGGAACACAGCGCTCCTGTTTAAGTGGTGGTGGCGGTTTTCAAAGGAGGATTGCCCGCTGTGGAAGAAGATTGTTTGTTCGTGTAACAAGTTGAACCCGAATGTAATGTTGGCAACTCAGCCTTTACAAGTAAAAGGAGGGCCTTGGAGGGACATCTGTCAGCTGAATATAAAAGAACCGCGGATTCGGGATAAAATGGTAAGTGGACTGGCAATGGAAATAGGCAATGGTATGCAAACCCGATTTTGGGAAGATAACTGGATTCAAGGGGGTGTTCTCAAAGGGAGTTATCCGAGACTATACTCTATCTCAAGCCAGCAAGGACTTCTAATTGGGGACTGTGGCTTTTGGGATGGGCTTGATTGGATTTGGAATTTCCAATGGAGGAGGGAGTTGTTCCAATGGGAGCTAGAACTTGTCAATCAGCTGCATGAGAGGTTAAGGCCAGTGAGGTTGTCATCAGGTCGGGAGGACAGCGTGGTGTGGAAGTTTGACAATAAAGGTGTTTTCTCTACTCGTTCTGTGATACAGGCTATACAAGCGGAGACTCTTTCGGCTGAAATAACGAGTTATAGTTTCACGAGCTCCGTTTGGAAAGGTTTTGTTCCTCCGAGGATTGAGCTATTTGGATGGTTTGTGCTAGTTGATCGAGTTAACACCAAGGAGCGGTTGGGTAAAATAGGAGTCAACATTCTGGGGGATAGTTTGTGTGTAATGTGTACTAAGGAATTAGAATCTGCTGAGCATTTATTCCTTAGGTGTGAGGTAGCTTGGCAGGTGTGGTGTAAGTGGTTGAGGTCACTAGGTAGAGAGTGGGTGATCCCTGGAACCATTAGGGAAATGTTTGAAAGCTGGCATGGCTTGCATAATAGACAACAAGGGCAGCAGATGTGGATGACAGTGTTCTGTGCAGTTATTTGGAACATCTGGTTGGAACGGAATGCACGAATCTTTAAGAATACAAGAGCAAGGCTGGAGGTAATCCACACAAAGACGGTGATGAGCTATACAGAATGGCGTGGTGGTGATTCTGGGGGAGGCTGTTGATAGGTTTGGGGTGTTAGGTGTTGGTTTGGTTGGTAGCTCGTTGTGTGTCTTCTTCTTTATTTTATGCTCCACTTTAATGTGTTGAGCTTTCTATGTTTCAAAAAAAAAAATTTTTTTAATTGTTTTATATGGAATAAAATATTTTCTTTCATTTCTAAATTATTATTGACTATGTAGAATATTTTATTTAAAATTTGAGTACATGCATGTATTTTCCTAATTTACAAATTTCTAATAAAATTGTTATTCGTGTTACAATATTTTTTTCTTTTTCTTTTTTCACCGTTAATTCAATTACTTATTTTTCTTCATTTTTATTGGTGCTTTCTTCTTCTTTTCTTCTTTTTTTTTTCATTTTTTCTTTCGTGATCGTCGTTGTCACCACCAGTGTCTCATCCTACTCTTCTTCCTCCTTCTTCGTTTATATGAATTTTTTTCTTCTTTCTTTTTACTCTTTCTTCTTCTCCATCTTCTTCGTCATCATCATTATCATTATCGTTTATTGTCATTATCGTCATCGTCTTCTTATAAGTATAATAGATCAAATTCAAAATGCACCGAAATTTCTTAACGATGACGACACACAAATAAACTCAATTCAAAATAAGTTCAGAATAAATGCACTTTATTTAAATCTAAAATGTATCGAAACTAAATCTAAAATACACTGAAATTATTTAATGATAACTCAAAACAACAGCTCTTGTTCCCAGGGACGGATGTATGTACATAAGAGTGGGGGCAATCACCCCAACTACGATTTGAAATTTTTCTGAGTAGTATATGATAATAATATTTATTTGCCCCTACTAAATTATTAAATTTGACCCCACAATAAATTTTTACTCAACTTTTGGTACTTCATAGTTAATTTAAAAATTTCATATTAGATGTTATTAGAATGATTAATTCTCAATTTAAATGAAATTTGTGTTTTTTCTTAAAAATCAACTCAAAAGAGTGTTATTTATCTTTTTTTTATATTAGTTTTATTTATTTTTTCTGTAACAACTACATTAATTGAAAGAACTTTTTTAACTATGAATCTCAATAAAAATTGACTTTTAATTATATAAGAAGTAAATTTTTAAATAAGTATTTACTTATATATATGTAAAAGAAATACTACACATCTAAGTCTTTTTATGAATCAAGTCTAACCAAGTTAAACAATAAAACTTAAAATAATATTAGTCATAACTGATTTTTGTTGTTTTAGACAAATTTAATTAGACTTGGTTAACAAAAAAATATGAATATGTAGCATTATCCTATATAAAAAGACAGATATTTATAAGGGGTAAATTATATTTTTTGTCCCCAAAATTTGGCAAAATTTTTAAAAATATCCCTAAATTTTATTTTGTTTCAATTTTGTTCTAAAAGTTTTCGATGCACTCAAAAGCTAAATTTTTAAAAAATTTAAGACCAATATAACAATAACGCATGAAAATTATGCTTGATTTACTTGTGTTAAGGGGTTGTTCTTATGAAATTGTTGTTGAATCGATCTTAAATTTTTTGAAAAATTTGGGGTATATTTGATGCAAATCAAAAACTTTTAGGACAAAATTGAAACAAAATAAAATTTAGAGATATTTTTTAAACTTTTCAAACTTTAAGGACAAAAAATATACTTTACCCTATTTATAAATGATTATTTTAGTGTTTTAATTTATAAAATTAGATATTATAAAAACTAATCATATTATATTTACATCGAAAATAACTATCTGTGTAATACACATTAAAAATAAATTAAACAATACATATATTTATATACGAATACATAATAATTAATAAATAATTTGATAACTAATTTTTATATACACATAATATTTTTATTATAAAAATAATTATATATATATATATATATTTTGTCCCACTATCAAAATTTTCTAAATCCGTCACTGCCTGTTCCTTCTTCTTTTTCATTATCATCATCTTCTTTTTCTATCTTCTTTTCTTGTTTAACTTCTTCTTCTTATTTTGCCTTCTAATGATTTTTTTGTTTTATCTTCTTATAATTTTTCTTGTTCTTTTAATAAGAATAAAAATAAGAAAAAATCAAATAAAGAAGAAGAAGTAGAAACAAGAAGAGAAACAAACATGCATTCATTCAACTAAATAAGATTCTACGGTACAAACATGTTTATTTAAGTCTAATATAAAAAACAATGTTTCTAATAGAAGAAATAAGAGTAACCAAAAAAAAAAGAAAAAAATACATCATTAAAAAATATATTTTTGCACTTTTGTAGTAAAATTTTGGTGTCAAAACTAAGAAATTTATGTGTTATTATTAAAAAATTTTGATGTTATTTATCTGATAAATTATACATAATTCAAAATTTTTTTATCTTTTGCATCTTATTTTTTACTATTTTTTTCTTCATCTTTTTTTATATTTTTTTATTTTTTTTATAATTCTTTCTATTTTACTCTTTAAAAAAATAAAATAAAATAAAAACAAATTAAAAAAAGGAGACGCACGAAAATTACAAAAAAGAAGAACGACGCGACGGTATATTGTACGAATGAGTTTCCTCAAGTTTAAATCAATTTAATTAAATTCAATTGAAAAAAAAAATTTGATATCATAATATGTAAGAATTAAGCCTATTATAATTAGTAATTTATAAAAAATAAAAAGGGTATAACATTGGCGGAAAAAACCTCCTGTTGCCGTGCCGCTTGGTCCGGGTCAGCCAAGGATTAAGGACTTTGTCCTCTCATCAATTTCTCTCTCTATATATAAACATTACATAAAGTATTATTTTTATACTTTATACATTTTTATTTTAATATTAAAAATAACTCATAAAAAAATAAAATCGAAAAAAAAAGTACTATTCATCTGTTACAACTTACAACTTAACCTAGCTTTGCAGTTACTGCTTCGTCCTAGTTACTAGTTACTACTACAAAAGTCTAAACCAACCATAACCTTTTAAATTTTAATTCCTCCGGCAGGTGCAATGAATTTGCTTTTTAAAATTATTTTTCGTATAAATGTCATTGTTCCATCACAAAAGCACCTTTCATGAATCGCGCTTTCAGCTTGACGTTCAATTTCGGATGACTATATTTTTTTTGTTTTCTTTTAATTTTTCCTTCCTATTTTTCGAATATTTGATATAGAATAACGACTCATTTGTCCGCTTAAATAAGAATCGAGAGTTTAAAAAAAAAAATAACAGTTCACATTTAAGCATACTTATAATAAAAGAAGACACCCAAGAAATACACACTTATAACAAAAGTGCTAAGAATATTGTTAGAACATATGACTCAGTAAATTTCAAACTTATTAGACCAGCTAAATAAATAATCCAATTTCGTTGTATTAGGAGAATTTTCTCAAATTTCAAATTCAGAACAAAAACAACCCTGAAAATCAGTCAACTAACGCTTCAGGACGAACTACATTTTTCTCATTAACGTCAATACAAAAGAAATGTAATTTTTTTTTCTTTACAGAGAGAATAAATGTAATTTGACGGACAAAAGTAATAATATTGACTAATGTGTCTATGAAACCATTATATATATATCGTTGTTGTGTATTTATTTATTTACATACAAAAAGAAAATATATAATTGGAAATCGATAAGGAGGTGAGGATTTAGAGAAAGAAGAAAGATGGTAATAATGCATCAAATAATATTATATATTCATATTATTATGATTGGTTTCTCATATTGATAGATTATTATTAATAAGAGTAGTGTTAGAATGTTAGTAGAATTTATTATTTTTGTCAATAATTAATTAATAATATTTTAAAATATAGACTAAAAATATATTATTGAATTATTAAATTAAAAAAATTAGATTGATAATTAAAAGTGTTTGACAAAAATAATAAATTCTATTTTTCTTTAAGTTTTTCTCTATTAATAATTGTCCATCATACGGTGTTTATACTATAGTCGTTATGATAATTACATGTCTCAAAAAATTAAAATAATATTTTTTATTATTTAATAATTTTTTAATTATTAAAAATATTATTAAAATATAAAAATTATAAATATAATTTTAATAATATTTATATAATCATCCTAATTATATCCAGTATAGATTCCACCTTATATATTGCTACATTCTTATCAATATGACGTGGCGCAAAACAAGATTTGTCTTGACAACTCTACATAGATTAATTAGGCGAAAATTTTGGTCCCAAAAAAAAAAAACAGAGAAATTGGTGAGCAGAGTAGTATCTAGTAAGAAAAGGAATCAAACTTACAAACGGGCAGCTAGTCCGTGTAAGACTTGATTTGAAAAAGCGTTCCTACAATCTTATTCTCTTTATTTATTTTGTCTACATATGATATTTATGAAAATTAGGTTTAAATTATTCAAAATCTTATTCTCCTTATAACACACCATATCTTAATTGATCATTTAATTAGATGTATATGTAATGAATTAAAAGTAAGAGAGAAAATAAAAAGGTTAATTATAATAAGAGAAAGGAGAATGGATAGATAGATGGATGTGAGAGTGAGAGTGAGAGTGAGAGTGATAATCAAAGGTCAGCATCATGTATCCCTGTTTACCGCCAAACTTTGTCGTCTCTGACTGACTCATAGTCTCTCTCTATATCATTTAATTAGCCATTGGTCCTTCTTGGCTTCCCTCAAAAAACAAAGCTTCTTCTTTGTGACCACTGGCTACTCGCTAGGATGATGAAATTCAAAACAGTACGTACTACTAACACTGGACACACAATAACTTCCATTATTATTCAACTCTCAGTTTAGTACTCACTCCCCAACACACTCATCTCAATCTTTCTTTCATTCATAACATCACCATCTTCTCCTCCTTCTTCTTCTTCTTCTTCTTCCATTTGCACTGATCATATATATATATGAGGAGATACATACAGTAGTAGACACTAGAGTGTGTGTTTCAATTTAGGTTCGTATTAATTAATTAATTGCTTCCTTTTCCAGTTACCCTAGAAACCAAAACCCTAACCCTCAGATCTTGAAAGCAATGGATTTGGTAACCGATTCAACAAACCGGAGCTTCGAAATCCAGAGCCTGGTGAATCCAACAGCAGCAACAAACACCAATCCTCCGCCGTCGTCATCTTCATCGCCGAGCCGTTACGAGAACCAAAAGCGCCGAGACTGGAACACCTTCTGCCAGTACCTGAGAAACCACCGTCCGCCGCTGTCTCTGCCACTCTGCAGCGGCGCACACGTTCTGGAGTTCCTCCATTACCTGGATCAGTTCGGGAAGACCAAGGTACACAACCCTACCTGCCCCTTCTTCGGGCTCCCTAACCCTCCGGCGCCCTGCCCCTGCCCGCTCCGCCAGGCCTGGGGAAGCCTCGACGCCCTGATCGGCCGCCTCCGCGCCGCCTACGAGGAGAACGGCGGCAGAGCAGAGACGAATCCGTTCGGCGCTCGTGCCGTTAGGATTTACCTGAGAGATGTTCGTGATTTTCAGTCAAAAGCAAGAGGAGTGAGCTACGAGAAGAAGCGCAAGAGGCCAAAGCCTAAAACCTCTTCTTCTTCATCTGATGCTTCTGCTACTCATGCTTAATTTGGAACCTGCTTCAATCATTTCTTTCATCATGAACAACGTAACTGCAACTGGTATATATATGTTCTTTTCTTTATGTCTCTCTTTCTTTTCGTTTATTTTATGGACTTGATCAGATACACTTTGTTACTACTATTTATGGTTATATTATTTTCTTGTCTTGGACAATATTATTTACTATTTATAATTATAATCATGAATCAATCTGCTGCTGCTATATATATATACTTATTATATACATGTCTGTCTAATTATAGATATATATTCATCAATAGTTTGATAGTAGTACTCATCTATTTCAATTCATTTTGGACCATCTATATGTAGCTTCTTGTCATATCAAATCATCAACAATGCGTGTTATTATTATTATTGTTGCTGTTTTTGTTTGATTACAATGAAATTTTACTATGCCATGTGCATTTTCAACTTGCACTGTGAACTGTGAACTCTTTCTTTTTGAGTCATATATACAATCATTCAAACTTATTACAATTGATGCATTTAACTTGTTTTGGATATATACCCAAGTTTTTTACTTTCCGTTACTTCACCATCCTTCATTTTAGTTTATTCTATTTTTGTGTGTTAGCTAAAACTGCCGGTTTTCCTCCTCTAATCTATTCTCTTCTTCCATGCACATACATCCATGTAGGGTGGCAAGTTTAATATCATAAACATTTCTTTAACCTCAAGATTTAGTGATATATTATTATTATTGTTGTTGTTGTTGAAACCCTAACAGAACTACCATATATACTAACTGGAGAAATACTTAACTAGATAAAATTAAATGAGACATACATGTTATATTTTCACTAATTAGTTACTAATATAAAATATATATTAAAAATAAATTAATTATATATAAATATATAATGGCTAATTTTGATATATATGTAGTATTTTTAATATGTACCAAAGGAGATATATAGTATAAATACAACTTAATAAAACATCATAATAGTCAGTAATAAATAATCTGTAAGTTACATATCAATTTACTATTGAAGATTTGAAATTAGCAAAAAAACTCACGAGCTTAATATAATTGGCCGAATGGGGTTAGGTATTGTATATTAGTTTAAAGATGATATTATTGTGAAATCAGTGTGAGACAGTGAGAGTGTGATGAGACAAAGTCTAGATTATCTTCTTTATCATATCTGCCAGCTAATTAAAAATGGGAATCTCAAAGGGGAATTGATTTGTTTGGAGAATAATAATTCTTGACAATAAGGGCAAAGCTATATTTGCCTAACCCCCTTAATTTGGATGGAAAAGCGTAGGCTTATCATGATGGTCTGTCTCCTTTCTGGGAATATATATGGGTTAGGTAATCTTGGATAAGAGACATCATTATATATATTCTAATATACATTATCAAACCCAATGTATTTACCCTTGGTTTCTGATGCAAAATTAAAAAAAAATGTTTGTTTATTTAAGCTTTAAAACGACAAGAGCTTGACTAATGATGATGATGATGATACATGATTATCGTCACTTTCAATGATTCTCTTAACAGTCTACTTCTTAGACTTAATTAAATCAGAACAATCTGAGTTTTATCTTTTCTTCATCAACCCTTCTACATAATTAAATTAAATCCGCCTATATATTTATATACGTAATGATGCTCCTACATGAAAACAATTATTATATGATAATATGAGAAACGAAAATATTTAATAACAAAACAAAATTAGTTAAAAAAACAGTTAAAACTTATTTTATTTAGGATTAATTAATTTTAGTAAAAAATAATAAATATTAAATAAAAAAAATTATAGTTATTTTTTTATTTTTCTAGCATTAATAAAAACAGGTTTGGAATTGAAGTTCTCGTTAAACGTACAGAAATATGCCAAAAATCATACTCAGTAATTATTTAAGTATAGAGTAAAGTATTGTTTTTGTCCTCGACGTTTGGAGTAAGTTCTAAAGTTGTCTTTAACGTTTCAATCATTCTATTTAAGTTTCCGACGTTTTAAAATTGACTTAATGTTGTCCTACCGGATCCGTTAACAGAATTAACGACGGGACAAAATTGAGACGATTTTGAAACGTTAAAAACTTAAATAGGACGAAAACATTGGGGACAAAAACAATATATAGAAATAAATTTTAATTTTATCCTTCAATAATATTAATTTTTTACTGTACATAATATTTAATTTTTTTTAATCATATCTAAATAAATTACAGTTAATCACATTACAGAAATATGCCAAAAATTATACTCAGTAATTATTTAAGTATACTATGTCTTTGCCAACGTTGATGGAAAAAAGAGGGAATAAAACTTCCAAAGTATGAAACCCTAATCAGAATCGAACTTGTGTATTTCTTATATCAAATCTACTATATCTATATATATAATCAGTTGGATGTGTTGATATATTATGAAAAGATAAAATTAATATAATCTTATTACTAAAACATAAATTTATAAGAAGACTTGCAAAACATCAATTAGAAGAGTTAATTAAATAATGGAGGCAATCATAACAACAATTAGAGCAGGTAAAGATAAGATGGCAAGAAAACAGGAAAATTATTAACTATTAAGGAACATTTTGATACATGTAACTGATTTATTCATATACAAGAGTAGTTACAATAAGATATTATGGAATTATTTGATTCATTTGTGAAAAAAAGGAGCGTGACATATAGTGTTAAAAATGACAGAAATATTGTGGAGACAATAAAAATTATCTCAAATTATTCCAAAGTTGTTTTATTATATATTTATTAATTATTTCTAAAATAAATACATAATATTAAATGTAATAAATATGTAATTTTAAATACTATATACATAAAAGTATAAATATTAAGTTAAATAAGGTAATTTTAAATTATTGTCTTTCGATTATTGTTCTAAAAATAATTATGGAATTAATTAACCATTGAACTCTACAAATTATTGAAGCTGATAAATTTGCATATACAGCTTTAGTTTTGATGTGTCATGTATGATGTATCCTATCGTCACAAAAATAAAAATCAATGATCCAACCTATGATAAGAATGTATATATACTGTTCATTTTGACTTGTTTTGCATCTTGCAGAGAGTTTAACAAGCTTTTTCCAGGGACTTTTCAGGACCCTTTCCAAAGTTCCTTCTTATTCGATATACTTAATATTAAATCTAATGGATACTGTTTACCCTTTTTAATTAAATTGTTTCTTTCTTTAAGGTACAAAAAACTGACCATCTTTATTATATGAAAGAATTTTCAAGTGTTTTTAGAATATCGGTGTTTTATTAATTTTAACGGGTAATTTTAATTAATATATTATATATATTTTTATAATTCAATGATTAAAATGCTAATATTTCAAAAACACTTGAAATTCTTTCTATTATATAAATTTCATTTCGTGAATTTGCACTATTTCACCTTTTTTAAAAGAAAAAAAAATGCCAAATGAGGATTTTTCTTTGATCCAAAATATATATATATATATATATATATATATATATATATATATATATATATATATATATATATAAGAATTAAACATATGATTCCCTTATGCTTAAATTGTGTTGTGTAAGGACCTTTCAACATAATAATTGAGTCCTATATAAAAACAAAGGAACATAATAATTGAGCTGGTGGAATTATGATTTTCTAAAAAAAAAAAAAACCTTAAAAAATCCCGTATGGTTTGATTTATTTATCTAAAAGCTATTTGAGAGTGGTATATATATTACTAATTATTAAAAAAAGAAAGTATAGATAGCCAATGAAATATTTGTACAATACGTACAATGGAGGTTTAGGGAGTATTAGAAATATAACCATTAGTGTTACCTTTTTACATCAGTATAAATTTTTGAAATGAATGGTATCATAACATGATATTAGAATGTTAGATCCGTAACATAAGGTTAACACAAACACTGCCTAGTCCGAAACATGACATAAAGTCCGTTGGCAAAGCAAGATTATTAAGGCGACTTTAAAATGATTTTAGTTTTAAATAATACAAAAGTTACTTTATTAAAGACTCCAAATCAAATCAAATAAATATTTTAAATTATTAAGGAAAAGATTTACTCTAACTTATTAGTGTCGACCTAACAATTAAATTCATCAAATACTTGCTAAAATATTTATAAATTGTTAAAAGAAGTTGTATTTAATTTAAAATCATTATGATGTATGGATATAAATAAAGCTGATTAGGTGGTATATAACTCATGGCAATATTTTCACTAGTTAAATATAATTTTTTTTTTCCGGAAAAAGATTGTCACTTCTGAATTTCAGTATATATGAATTTGAGTCTGTGTTAGCGACTTCCATAGTTAAATAGTCAATAACACAAGCAAGATACGAAAGAGCATGAAATTGCCAGTTGTTTGATCAGTACGTACGTTGAGATTTTTCAATTAGGAAATGAATCAATGAATTTTTTTTTGTAATGTTCACGATATTTTTTTAGTTCGACGACTCATAGACTAATTTTATTGTCAATTTGAGTTTTATTTTTAAAAATTTATTTTTTATTAATGAATTGTTATATACACACAAGCCAAAGAAGTATCAATGTTAAAAGTTGAAACTTTAGAACAGCGATATAGAGTGTGTTTGGAAAACACGTTGGGGAGGAGAGAAGTCCGTTTGAACTTCTTGAAAGTTTCACTTTGATGTTTGGCAATTTTTATCTTTGTGAACGCAGAATTGATTCTGCCTCTGAACCCACGTTTAGGAGAAGCTCAAATTTGTAGCTTCCGCGTTTCACGTTTCACGTTTCATGTTTAGGAGAAGCTAAAATATTTCTTTTTTACCATCCCTACCCTTCATTTTCTTCTATAAGAATGATACTAGTAACTATTATCTTCACAGTCATTCTTTGTAATTCTTCCTACTTCTTCATAATTTTTTAGTTCCATTTTTTTCATCAAAATCGTTTAGATTTATTTCAATCACTAACAAATTGAAATTTTTTTATTTTTATTTGATTTTATTCATATGAATTTTATTTACGTTTTATGGTATTTTTTTTGTTCATATGATATATGTTGTTGGTTTTATGGAATTTTTATTATTTCTTATCTGTATAATTTTTTTTCTATTCTTTGATGTACTCTATTTTTGTTTTGTATTATTTTTTTTTTGATTCTGAATTTGTAAAATTTGTAATTGTAATTGTAATTATTATATACTATGTTTATTATCAAAATTTTGAATAATATAAATTATGATCCTATAAAAAAAGGACAAAATAAATAAAAAATTAATTATAAGTAACAATAGAGTCATAAATAATAAAAATTTATACTCTAAAATAATACTAAATTAAAGAGTACTGACGATACTAAAAAAAATTATAGAATATTTTATTTTTGTGTGACATTATAAAATTTATAGTACTTTCTTTTATATTTTTATTTTTTATTGTATTTATTTTATTTATATAATAAATATTTTTTATATTATTTTTTATAGTATTCTGATTTTGCAGGTATATAAAATTGATGTCTATTTTAGTAATTTTTTATCTAAAAGTAATTTTGAGTAGTATAATCCAAACAATATTTATTTTACAGGTTAACCCAAACTAACTTATCATCAAAATCAATTTTACAAAATCAATTTTATGCAAACTCTGATTTACAAACTGTAATCCAAACACACACGTAGTAATATTACACACATGTGCGTTACTATGAATATGTATTTTGTGTGATGTATGTAACACTAAACACATGTGTATATCATGTATATTTTTTGTGGAAGTATAAGAAATCAATGAAATATTTGTATAATGTGTACAATAGAAAATTAAAGATGTTTAATTTAATATTAGAGATATAATTATTAGAATTACTTTTTTTCATCGGCTTAAATTTTTAGAATAAATGATTTCATGACATAGTATAGAGTTTTAAATTCGAAAGTGTTAAAATTTCAATAAGGTAAATTATAGTCGATAACAACAATCATTTGAGCACCACATTTTCTTTTCACTAAAAATTTCTTAGCAACCATTTTACCAATAAAGAAAGAGTATTTATGAAAAGAGAGTGGAAAAATAAAAGAAGAAATAGTTTGGCATTGGAGGGAAAAGTAGGGTTTGGGTATGAAATGACCGATCGTACAAGTATAGCGCAATCAACGGTCAACCCTTTGAGGGTACATCACACTTTCTATTTGTGTGATTCCACGTGCACATCGTACTCCCTGTCGGCTAAGTGGACTACCTCGATCCACGAGCCCCACTTTCTCGATTCAGATCATTTTCCAACCGTCCATTTCCTCCCTCCTTATGCTTTTTCCTTTTTATTTATTTCTATCTTTGCTCATGCTTCATTTTTACCATTTTTACAACACTTCCACGCCAAAAATGGTAGGGGGCCACCTTCCCCTCTCTATCATTGTACTATTATTAGGTGAAAAAATTAACTATTATTTTGCATTATATATTTTATTTTATATAAATAATTAATTTAGTGATTATTTTTTAGTATATTCAATATGATTGAATTAAGTATAGTGAATTCTGTTCAAAATTATTAGAACCGTAATGACTTTTTATTTTTAATGGAGAATAAATAAAATGCATTTATTAAATTTAACGATTAAAATAAAAAAATGTGCTTCAAACAAATTTTGGATGTGCAATTAAATTGCCATTCAATTTTATGTATGGTGAAACTTCCTACCACTAAAGAAATGTGTAGTTCGTAAAAAAAATTTTCATTTTCGAAAATGTTACTTTGTAAAATTATTCCAATGTAAAATTTTTAATATAAATCTTTTAGAAATATAAAAATATTCTTCTAACCAAACATGTTCTAAAGATATACTTCTCCTTAAAGTATATAATTAATTGAGTAATGTTAAATAATTAATATATTTTTTATTTTTATCTTACATTTAGAATTTTAGACTAACAATAGCCAACTTTTCCTTTTTATTTTTTTATATACTAAAAATATACACCCTAACATTCCCGAATTAATTATCCCCAATTAGACATTGTCATTCTGGATTCTTTTATTATAAAATAAAAAATATTTATTTTTAAATAAAAATTATTCTAATTTTAATTTTGAAATTTTTTTTTTGCGTCAAGGACAAGTTCGCTACTTCCCTCGGCAAACCTTATCCGCTCTCTGACAAATTTTAAGTAAATTCGCCCAAATATAACATGGTCTTCTCTTAGATTTCATTTTCACTTTTTTACTCTCGTCCTCTCTTATCTTACTTTTCATTTTAACTGTATTCAATTTTTTTATCTCTTCAATTATTAGTCAATTTTAGGTTATTTTGTTCTTCTATTTTTTAATTTAATTTATTGTTCTATTATTTTATGATTTTAACTGTTTATTTAGTTAGATTAACTTTTCTTATTAGTTTTAGTTAGTTTGATAATTAGATGATATAGTTAGTTTAAATTACCATCTATTATTAGTTTAAATAATGTCAAACGATCATGTAATTATGGTAGGAGATTAATAGATGTTAGTTAATGAAAAAATTTATTATGATTATTGTTTCATTTGAACTAATTATAATTTAGAGTAAAATTATAGTTTATGGTCTAAGTATTTAGAGTATTGAGATTTATTTCAATGTGTTTGATAATAAACTAGTTAGTTTTAAGTTTTTTTATTTAGATTATTGTTTCATTTGAATTTATTATGGTTTAGAATAAAATTATAGTTTATGATTTAGGTTTTACATTTATTTCGAATATGTTTGATAAAACGCTAGTTAATTTGAAATTATTTTATTCTAATTTATTCTATTATAGTATAGTCTCATGTCGTAAAACATGTTAGAATACGAGAATACCCTTTATAAACGAGATCAGATTGTCCATATTGCTGGCAGAGTTGGCCGAATGGTATACTTTATAACTTATGTCTTTTATATGTTTAAAATTTGTCTTATTACTTGTGACTTCCGTTTTGTCTAACTGGTTGATTTTTTTGGTAGGATCCTCGAGTCTTGTGTACAAGAAGGAATTTACTACAATGGTTGTCCATACAGATTAGGACACACCTTAGACGAACAGGATTTGAGCATGTGGCATATATGCTAGAGTAGGACAAATGATTGGGCATTGGTCTCTGCTTTGATCGAGAGATGACGACTTGAGTCCCATACTTTTCACTTGTCCTGTGGAGAGATGACTATCACTCTACAGGACGTGGCGTATCAGTTGGAACTCAACATTGATGGAGATCCAGTCAGCGGCTACATCGGTGGGCGGGAGCAGTTTTATTATGGACACTCTATTGAGGACGTTTGTCAGTAGCTGTTAGGTGTTGTTTTGAGCCCCCATGATAGACAATCACAAAACAAGTGAACTATCAATCTTACTTGGTGTCGCGATATTGTTTGCGAGCAGTTGGAGGAGTACCCGACGGAGGAGCGCCTGCTGCATTACACCAGAAGACACATCATGCAGATGATCAGGGACACTTTGTTTCCGAATACCTCTGACTCTTGCATACACATGAGGTGATTGCCTCTATTGGATGACCTTGGTCGATGTGGGAGTTTGTCATGGGGTTCAATTGTAATATGACGTATGTCCTCATCATCACGTAACCGATGTAAAATCTTAACTAAACCATCATCAAATAAAAAAAAATAACAAAACAATAATATTCAATTGTAATCTATGATATACTTTTTGTAAAACAAAGTATTATCTACTTTGGACAAATATTTGTACTAAAATTTTTTTATTCTTTTCATTTATTGTTGACCAACAGTATGCAATATTAAATCCTTCAATGCTGTTAGACTTTCTTCATGTAGCATATATACAAATATTAGTTGAGTAAAACTAAGCACGATAGATTTTTCTTAATCATATACTATTTCACCATCATAATAAATGGATAATAATGAAATTCCAAACATTGTATAGAATAAATAAAGGATGAAAATAAAAAAAGAAGAATGAATTACTAGTAATGATTTTATTGACTGATTAGCCTTAGTAGGATTTATTGAACAGGCACTCTAAAATTTGCCGAAGAGAGTGGCAAACCTTGTGAAAATGACAAGGTTCGTTGAGCAGAGGGGCAAACTTGCTCCTAACACCAAAAGAAAAATTTGGATCTTCGCAATTAAAGTTAAAATAATTTTTATCTGAAAATAAAGATTTTATTTTATAATAAAAAAAATCCTAGACATTCTCCTTTTCTTTGTCAATAACTTCAAACAAGTCTTGTTTGTAGGGTGTTTCCAGTGCATGGCCCCAACGTAAGGATTGTCCACGATGAACAGCTATTTAACCCCAGATAATTACTTACCATAGTGGAGCATTGTAGTTTACTTATCACGAAAAACCGCAAAATTCAATATTCATCATGAATAATTACACAATTGCAGTTAAAAAGTTACAGCTATACAAATTGTGCTTCTTGAGATGAAAAAACACCAAAAATAAGATGGTGGCATTAGTATAGTTGTTACAGGTGCATAAAAGCTCAAGTATGCAGAAACACGGAACTGGTTTAACATCTCAACAGATCAGAACAGAATGTGCTTTTCTTCACAAACATGAAAGGTTGAATAAAGAAAACCCCTCCAATCGAATCTTAGACTTGAGTAACATATCTACACAACAATGCAATTCGCCAAGAAGAAAATGGCATCACAAGCCATTATGCCAATAAGTTGGTACTCAGATCTTTAAAGAGCCTTGATGCTTTCTTTCATAGTCTCTGACCAACATAAACAACCAGCTTTTGCCTTTGGAAACAACCGGACGGATCTGAGTAAACAGAATGGGCACTGCCGATATGATGGATGTTTCAATTACTCCACAAAAATTATATCTGACGAGCTTCTCTCTCCGGTGGTTTGTTTCAAATGTGAATGTCAACTCATTCTTTGAAGCATTATACAACAGAAGTCATACACGGTTGATCACATTGTCCTTAGAAATCCACGAACTTCAATCAGGAAGCTACTAAGATTTTTCCTAAATCTCTGAGAATTTATCCTATCAAGGGAGGAAGAGAGCTGATTTGCAGATGTTAGTGTGTGCAATGCATTTGCTAGCCTTGATCTGAGCGTTGGATTTGTTTGTCTTTCTATCAAATCATTGCCTAATTTCTGTCAAAAAATTCACCCAAGACAGAGACATCTCAGGAGCGTCTAGTAAAGAATGAACACACAACACACAGAGAACAGGGGTGGGGGCACATTGTGATAATATTTAGTAATCGGTAATAGAGAGTACATGCCGACTTTCAATGGGAGTTCCTGCATATAATGATAACTCGAAAATAATAAATATTAATAAAAAACATAGCATTTAAGGAATGAGTTTAATTTTGATGCACTGACAATGTATAACGTTTTACAGAGTTATGCAATCTTATCTATTCTTTTGGATGATGATTCACATGGTCAATATAAAAAACAATTCTTTTTACTGATGTGGCATTATGTTATTAGATTCACGTGTAAAACTACTTTCCAATGACTGTCCATCAAAATTAAATTCTTTAAGGAATTCATGCGATTAAGAGGTGTTTATAAGAATATCAAACAGCGAGCGTTGATTTATCATCCTTGCTCATGCTCATCTTAATTTACGCATTTTAACCAAAATGGGCACTTTTAACCGAAAAAGTTTGCAGCGAATACTATACGAAATGCAAGTTTGAGAAGCATACCTGATACAGGCTTTGCTCACAAAGAATTAGTGGAAGGAGAGCATCTGCTGCCACACTGGTTAGATCAGAACTGAAATAACAAACCAATACTAAGCTAATTTTGGAATGGTTTTACCAATACAAGGTATTTGTGAGAAACCATGCTCACAAGTCTGAAATACTGAAATTATGTTCTTTAAGGTCAGGCAGAATGTATATATAAATTCATTTGATGGTCTATCGTCATTTCTACAAACAATGTGAGACTGAATGGAAGGTGCCATAGATTCAAATGCAACTGACCTCCATTCAAATATATTCATTCTATGGATAGATTCAAGTCATGCAGTAACAAGATCATAATTACATTAATCATTCTATGCTTGCAGAGATAAACACAAGACACAATCCTTTGTTAGGGAACAGGCTTTGGAGGAAGGAAATGTTTTGTTTGAACTCTCACCTATAGTCCTCGAAAAGGAGCAATTGCAGCAATGAACGAAGGAACCGACTCAAGAGGCCTTCTTGGAAATTCCCATTCGAATCCTTAAGACCCGTGGCATGTGTGCCCAAGCCTATGTTACCGTTACTCGTCTCCTTGTAGTGGTAAGAAGCAAGAGCTTGCAGAGCTCTCAGACACTTGGTAACCACATCTGCATCCTGCAAGAAAGTAAGGCATGCAGATTTGCCACAAATTCTAATTACAACCATTATATGAAATGCAAAAGAATTATTTGGATTTGGAAATACATATATAGTAGAGAACATATCGCTTGTTTTCAACACAAGAAATTCATAAAGGACAGTGAATGGTAAAACTAAATCAGTTTATATATATATATATATATATATATATATATATATATATATATATGTATGTATCTAAAATTTTGTAGTTTCTTTGTCTCATCAAATGTAATTGAGTACTATAAAAGAAGTGTCACGTATATTACCTGATGGTGGAGGCCAAAGTCAAGAGTTCCAAGTATATGAGCAAAGGCTTCATTATTTAGTTGTGCAAAAGTTTCAGGATAAACCTCCAACACATGTGAAAGGAGAGAAAAATACTGCAAATTAATCATTAAAGTATCAGCTTTTGATCAAATAATCACTACAGCAATTTTTCCACGTTGATGGATGAATATCTTACATCATGACAAAGTTTGGGATATTTCAGGAGGTCCATAGAAATCAGTGGTGTAACTATGTGAAGACCAAAGTAAACCACCTGTAAGACCCAGGTATCAGAGTTTGACTAGTAAATTTATATGAAATAGTTTAATAATAATAATAATAATACCTGAGATATGTTAGTGCCTTGGATCTCAATTGAATCTGACGAGAAATCGATCTGGCACATTAAGTATTTTCAGTTAAGCAGGCCAAATGCTAGGTAGGAGTATGAGAGACAGGTATATCCTTTTGCAATGGTTGACCTAGCTAATATACACACACAAAAATAAAAAAATACCATGTCTTTAGAGCAAAGACTTGAAAGAAGTTGAAGAAGAGCACGCAAATCTTTATACATATCCGTTTTTGCCTCACTAAGTAAGCTGCTTGAAAGACTTATTGATATCTGACAAAAGGAGCAAAAATACACTTGATCTGAGTATGAGAGAAAGTTACAAGTCTAACTAATACAAGATTTTCATCCAGTAACAAGTTCATCAACAAGTCAAATTTTCGTCCTATCCCAAAGTATTTGTCCATATAAGAACCAATATATTACATAATTGATAATAAAACAAAAAATACCTTGCCAATATTGTGAGATGAATATAACTGAAGCAAACGCATGCAGAAATTAACAACAGAAGCAGTTTCTTGCGCCTCCAAGTATGTAATTTGTCCATCAACCCAATCAACTACAAATTTGAGTAGCAGATAGACAACTGCAGACTAAGCAATAATTACATATAAGTACAGTGAAAGATGTCAGAAACATGGAAGTTCATACACATTTGCTAAACTAAAAATATGATGGATTAATAGTAAGGAATATGAGTAACTTAGAAAACGGACATTATAAGGACAATAAACAAATTATCACCGACAGTCATAGAAATCACGCTTGTCAAGAGCATAAAAATATCAAAATATGGCAAGGTATCAAAAAAAGTGAATGCTACCTCATGTTTATATACTTCAAGAAGAACAAGAATGGGATTCATTACAGAGAACCCTAGCTCAAAAATAGCCTTCTGAGTTCGAGGTTCAGAAGCACTAGCAGCTCCACGCAGACGTTCTAACATGCAGCTGACCTACAGATATCAGTGATTATATTGGAAAACTATTCACATAAAGATGAGAATTAAATAAATGCTTGTGTCCTCACCGATAGGAGGATATCCGGCTGTTGGGCAATACTTTTAAAATTACTCTTGCTGGACATCTCCACTATATATGTCGCAATATGACCCATGAGATTCCTCACATACCTTCATATAAATTTAGTGTCAGGGAAGTTGTAAAGTCACAAAATAATGCTGCAGCAGATACTCACTGGCTTGATGTGTCCAAATTTCTCATGCCTGAAGCTGAACGAACAAGTGTTTGTGCAAGTGACCGCTGAAGGAAAAAACAGAAGGCATTTACACCACAACATATGGCAACAAATCAGCTGGGATGTGCAAGTTTAATAAAGTTCTTACCTGATGAGCAGTGTCCAAAAGGAACAAAGTCTTTTCTGTGGAAAATGCAGTTGCTAGTTCATTCCATGAATTCTGCCCAAGATATTAAAAGTTCAAGACAAACATGCCAAGGTAATATTTACTTCTTTTGTTCTTTTTTTTTTTAAACAATATTTACTGTTTTTAAGTACCGAGTGCCATAAAATTAGAGGTTTAGTGACTATAGTCAAAGTTGAAGGTCGTTGAAAGCATTGGAACATGACCATTACTTCTAAGATAATTGGAAATTTAGTCTCTCATATCTTCCAAACACTTGTACAGAGCATAACAGAAAACGAGTCTGAGAGATAAATCCAGTTTCCAGAGATAAAATTATACATGCAATTGTTGGCTCACCAGTGTAACAAGATGAATGCATATATGCTTTTGCTGAACCAGTGAATGAAGTAACTGGTAGCAGGTAATGCCCTGCATAAAAATAATACAAAAGAATAATGCAAGATAGTTTACTATTATTGCAGTAGTGTTAACATAGATAAACTTGCAGAGCTTATGATTGAAATATTAAATTTCAGAAGGGAAAAAGAAAAGGCAAAGATACATATTAAGTCGATAATAATTGGAGTATTTGCTTCCAGTGCAATTCACACACCTCCAATGTTAGATTTTCAGAAAAGCATGTTTTGGGGGATATAGTTAGGTGTTTGGCCTCAATTTGGTGTAAAACTCAAAACATTTTGAGGGTTTTTTTCCCTCAAACATGTTCGATTTTGAAAAAACTATCCTTCATTCATAGTTTTCTCTTTTGTTTCGCTTTACTCATGTAAGGAGATTTTGTCCTCTAATCTTATATTGTTCTTTTCTTCTTAATATTCTTTGTTTATCAATAAAAGGAAACAAACTACAGGTATATCCACCTGCCCTAATCTGTCACCAAATTGCATAAAAAGATTTGAAGAATTGTTCAATATTACTTTATTTAAAAGAGTATTTGAAAATATTAAAATGATGTGAGTTTTAAACTCAAACCTGAAGATCCTTTTCCCCTGGATATGATATAAGTGTGACCAAGGATACTCGAACAATAATATCAAGGACGGGTTTTCCTTGGTTATGCTCTCCAAAGAAACTAAGCAAAGCCTTTTTTGAACTATGCTCGGGATGATGACCTGAATCCAAGATTTTGTCCCCATTCCCATCGGAAGACATCAAATATGTACGTGACCACCGTGCAAGGAACCATATAAGTGACTGGCATTGATAAACAATAAAAAGGGAGTGGGAAGTTAAACACATCTGTTGAAGAAAAGAATTACAGAAACTGCAAAATGCAGTATCAGGCTCAGCATCAATATCATCTCACTTCAAATAAATAACTTCGTAGTGACAATAAGAGTGAGAAAACTAGAGAAAGACTCGGAGGATCTTAGACAGAGGTTTTAAAACTGTCCTCCCTCAGACAACTTAAAAACATTAAACACATAAATGGCTTATTCATATGCAACCAATCGAGGTAAAGAGTAATTTCAGCTTAGCCTTGAAAATTTTCAAGTTGTTTAACAGTAAGTCTTGGCATTTTGAAAACAAAAGAAAGGGAGAAAGAAAGGGGGGGGGGGGGTTTGGAAGGTGGGGAATATATGCAATGACCCATGATTATAATAATCTGTGATTGTAAAATCTTATAGAAAATCTCCCCCAAAGATACAGTCTAGGACTGAAATAAAGCCAAGGCAGCACAGCACCATATCCAGATTTGACGACAATAACAAATACATAGAAAATGAATGTATACTGTATAGGACAAGATAAATAGCATTTGTTACCTCCATAAGTCGGGGACTAAAAACTGATGATCTCATTTCCGGATTTTGGCACTGCTCAGCAAATTTTATGATTGAGCTGCATTGATTAGGAAAATAAATATTTTATGGTTGGACAATTGGGTTAAAATCATATCAAATCTTATCAGGATTTCAAATTCCAATTCTTCCATATCCAAGGAAGAATTCATACCTTAAGCCAAACCAGTTCTTCAACTCAAAATTACAAGTTAAGGGCCACATACATGTACATGTGCACAAAAACAAACCCCAAATGCAAAAGGACAACAATTTTAAAATGGCCTAACCAAGAAACAAGGGCAAAAATGGCCGAACACTTTGTATTAACTGAATACGAAAAGGTTTATGAGAATTCCCAAATCAGACGAGCGGAAAGGAAATTTACCTGGAAAGTACTATAACAGGATGTTTGTCTGCTTCCATGGCATTAACAACAAATTGGGTTTGTATAGCATTCGGAACCTAAATATATCACAAGGCACATTAAATTAAAACTTGAATCACACATTACTGCCAACATTTAATATGATAAGAAATAAAGTTTGAAATATAAAGTAACTTTGAAGAACCTTTTTCTCCAAAATAAAATAAAAATAAAAATCCGTTGAGCGTTTGCTCCTTATTAGGATATTTTTTATATTAAAAAAATGCAGTACTAAAGGCTGGTTCCAAGTGAAATTTAAAAAATAAGGAGAAAATAAAATCCACATACCAGAGGAATTTCCCCTTCCCCTTCATCTGCAATTACATGCCCAATAATCAACAATAATGAATAAAGTTCTTCCATAGTTTCAGTCAAGTCAACTATTCCCCGTCCCTACAATGAAGTGAATAATTTTGAGTTATGAAAATAATTCACAGCTTAGCAGAAAATATTATGGATGGTGAGTACAATACAAGCAGAAAAAGATGGAACAATATATATAAGAGCAAGTCTGAGTGGAATGAGCTGGTGTTACAGTGTTAGCATCGTGATATTTTCTCCCTTTATACAATCTAAAAGTAAATTTGATTTGTCTACCTCCTGTACAATGGTTTCCTTTGATAATTTATTCTTAATCACAAAAGGCCAACATCTCAATATCTGAGATCTGAACAACCACCAATTTGAATTTTTGTAGTCTAAATAGGTAGGAGAATAGATAAACCTGATTTAGGCGTGCAACCCGCTCAGAAAACACTCCATGGAGCAAGGGAATTGTAACGTCAACAGAAGCTCTAGCAATAAGAGAATAGGAGCTTAACCTTTCATCCATGGCTGCAAAGACAATATTAATGTAAAAAGGAAAACAGGAAAACTCATCAAGCTCCAACATAACATATGTTTTACCGCTGAAATTCAGCAGTGATAGTCTTTGCATAATTCTTGTTCCATACCAGATACAGAAGCGTGAAGATAGTCTGCATCGCCTTCATCATTAAATGCTGATGCGGAGGCCACTAAATTAAATGAAAAAATCACATCAGCATAACTATACGATGAAAAAGAAGCAAGTAAAACAAGAAAATGACAAAGCAATATACAAAGTTGTATATAAAGTTACTTCTAAGCTCGCATTCTACAATGAAACCAAAGAGATTTGCTGCAGCTTTTATCCCTTCAGATGGAAGCAAAGCATTTGCAGAGATCATATTTATTGGCTGGAGAACAACAAATATTTCAGTTTGATGATCAGAACTAAACCTCCTTTATTCAAGGACAGAAAGAATCTTATTAAGGTAACAAGTAACATTAAAATAATAATAATAATAGAAATTATAAAAGAAAAGATGTTCTATTTTAACTTAGTACCGTAAGAAGGGCAGTCCAAGTATCCAACAAGACATCACGTGCTTCCCAGCTCCAAGTCTCCTCATCAGTGTTGCTAGTCATTAGGACTTTAATTACTTCCGACATCAACATTGACAAAAATGTAAGAGTACCAAAGGGCCTGAAATATCGAAGGAAAAAGTTTGTTCACATCAACTCAATTACAATTAAGTTTAACAATGAAAAAACCAGAAAAAGAAATTGCAATAAAAAATAACCTCATAGGCTTTAGGAGATCATCAAACACATAGGGAGTTGCTACATGTGCAATAGCTAATAATGCACGGCAACCATCAAGCATCTCACTGAATGAAGCCAGCACCAATATAGGGTCAAATATAAATAATTAAAAGTTTTGAGGGGTTGAGATTTGCGTTTGTGCATTTGTGCAGGTGTACTATACAGATGATCCCCCATACCTTTCACTTTTCCCCGATTCAATAGCTCTTGAAACAGCATCAGGAGGATCGACCCACTCTATTATCCCAGATAAGAGTTGCAGAAGGTGCTGCTCATGCATTTTCACATCATCTAGATCACAATACAAAAAACTCAAACTTTAATCATGGTTCTCCACAAGTTAGGAAGATACAGGGAATTGAGTCCCTATTGCTAATCAGAGACCCCCTTTAACAACGACTAATTATCTAGCAAAATCAGGCAGTATGAATAATAGTTTGAAACTTTGAATTAACTAATATTCACATACTTGCATAAGATTATTTTAAGAACTGAAACAGTAGCAATCTAGCAGCCCTGCCTACTGCTTGAAGCCAAGCCCAATCTCTAAAGTGTCATCCCATACTTTCCAGTCCAAAAGACAATCCCGTGTGTGTGGAACAAGAGGGAAAGTTTATAGAAAGGGCCAATTACTTTACTTTAACACCTTATCAAGGATGATCTTACCATCCGCACAACAACCCCACACCTCAGTAAGTCCATCATTTAAAATAACAAGCATCAGAAAGATATGTAAAATATTTATCAACTTGAACATAGAGGGGGATACCAGAAGCAAATACAGCTCCTGTCAAAGAACAAAACTGTACGATTAGCTTTCGGGCAGAAACAGCAATTGGGCAGTCAAGCCAGTAGCCTTCACATGAAAATTTCTTCCTCAATGCTGAATATAAACTCAAAAGCCATCCAACATGACCACTTGATATTAATACATCACGCCAATCTGAACCAGGCTGCAGATAAGCATAAAAAAAATAATAGAGTCAGCAATAGCAAACTAATTGCACAAAATTTCTCGTTATGACTTAAATCATAGTTTTCTTCTCTTAAGCATGGCAGCAATAGAGATAGCAAGAGGATCAGCCTGCCCTGATAAACCTTGGGTTAGCCAAAACTAGGGTGGGGTAGGTTCATCATTCTAAAAAGATCAGTTTGAAGGTCACCCCATAAAGGGATAACAATATTAAACATGGTCAATAATGAAGTTGAAAAATAAAATAAAATGAATTGGTGGGTTGATTGCCATGACACAATACAATCGATCGGTTAAACTGTTTAACCCACCAAGTTTGGCACCATGTTATCTTTTGTTCCACCAAGGCATATTAATTCATTAAAGGTAAACCAACTTCTAACCTGCACTAGGTGATATTCAGACCTTCTAGGAGAATCCCCGTCTTGCCTAATTCCAGCAGAGAATACATTTACTTTTGTATCATTAGTATTGCAACGGAAATCCCAATTAAGAATCTGAAGCATTAAATCCAGTGCTGCAGTGCAAACTTTAACCTCGGGAACAGCATAGTCAGATTCAACAATCTTGTTTGTGACACTTGAAGCAGCTTCTTGTGTCCAACGGTAGAATATCTAAAATAAACATGAGCCAGGTAAACAAAAGAAATACTACATTAATGCTAAAGAAAATAAAGATGACTAAGATGAATTAGAGAAACTTCAAGTGATTTGCAGAAAAGAGACTAAATATATTAGAAAGACCTTCAAGTAGTCTAGCTCAAGTGACCTCCTACATTGCTCATGGAATTCCCTTGGAAGACCCATAGCACTTGAAGTGGATGGAGAAAATTCAGATACCTATAAAAGAATATAGATACAAAGAAAGCAGGTAAGATTAACACTTGAAACAATAAAAAGAAATCTCCCGACATTATGTGACGAAGTCCAATATTAAATACCAATGATTCAAGGAATTTGATTCCAGCAAACTGCACATCAACGCCATGAATGCCCAAAATAGCTTGGTTCACCTGAAGTATATAAAACTGTCAGGCATGAGAGACGAAAGTTTCCAAGCAAATTAAAAAACTGAATGGATATACAAACAATATGTGCAACGCAGAAGAAAAAGCAGAAAAACCAGATAACAGGAGGAAAATGGAAAAGTAAGCAAACAAGAAGAGCATTAAGTTATACTAAGTAGGGCAAATTACAATACGGGATATCCTGCAGAATAAACTTAGCATCACAAAGGAATAATGGATATTAAATGTTGCAACCCCAAACCAAGACAGCAAACAAATATTTTCTATCCAAAGAAAAAGACCCAACCTACCCACTCAAATTTACTCCAGTTGTCAGTCATCACTGTATCAATTCTGAGGAATTTGAACAGCCCACTGACACATTTCAAGCATGAGTACAAGGAGGCATAGGAAGAAGTCAACATGTAAAAAGAGTAACATAGTCTGAGAGAGAGCTTAAACAAAAGGGAAAAAATGAAGCTGGTACCTGATAAAAGAGCGTCTCCTTCTCTGCAGTCGTAAACTCAAGCCTATATATAGAAATCATTTGCCAAGTCAACAACATGAGACATAAATCTAACCTTAAACCTTATCCAATACAGATCTGCCAATAAAATTGCTAATTGCTATAGTACGTATTAAAAAAAAAGAGAAGTAAGTTTCGTGTTATGCAATTTCAATCAGAACAAATCAAACACATGGTATATCAGTAAATTGTTTGTTTAGCAAAAGATATCTAGCATGCGCATTAGTTGGGACAACACTGATATGCAGGTCACTTACCAACCCCTTTTCATCAACTGAGCAGCCACTGAAGAAACCTTTGCTTGGACAAACACATCAGGAGAACTAGCATGTTGCATAGTATAGCATAGACAAAAACTGCACATAGTACAATATAAAACAGGAATAAGTAGCAATAGGTTTGACAGATTCTAATAGAGACAAGATCACTAGAGAAATATCCTTCAAATTATAATTATCTAATAAGTCATGAAACATACATATTTCACTCCCAGCTAATGTGGCAAGGAATTAGGAAAAAGTATACCACTTGATGTCAAAGAATACATTTGGTATCAGCAAGTAAGTGTATAAATTAGCAACCTTTGAGAAGAAATGGCACGGCAATATTTTCCTCCTTTAGAATAAAGAAGACAGTTCCAGTATCAATATTACTGAAACAACACAGTTTGGATTCTTAAGTGGTATGCATACATACACAAGATAAAACTTGTGTGGTTAATAAAATAGGTATTGTCTAAATCCTGAATTGGTTCCATCCTTATATTTGTCCTCATTTTTTGAAGGAAAAAAAAAAGCCCTAGATAACCGAAACCTCTTTCTTCTGAATCAGTACATAGAGTATTCATAAGGAAACGGGTATTCAAAGGTTTAAGCAAACCTAATCAAGCCTCTCTTATCATCAGCACTAAGAAAACCCCATTCTCTGATAGCTGCTTCCCGGATTGCTGCAGCCGCTTGAAACCTTGCAGTTGCCACCTGGGAATTTTCTGCAAAGACATCCAGAACAGTATCAGCACGATCTAACAATAATATGAATAATTTAATGAACATAAAAAGGCTGTTTGACAGAACCCAAACAGTATCCCCAAGAACCACGGATTTGTCTGTTTACAACATTTATACTTACCAAGAATGAATTTGCAAGTCTTGTATGGCTGAGAGGATTGGCCTAATGACAATATGACTGCCTCAGAAGCGGCTGGATTTATGTGCATCTGAAAACAAACACAAATGATAATATGACTGCCTCATAAGTAATTTATGTGCATAAGTTCATGTTTTATTAAATGCATGCAGAGATCCTACTACTTAACTGCACCCTCATTGATCCGAAGCAGAAAATCTCAAAGCAAAAATCATATTCAATAAAAAGTAGTGAGATTGTGGCACAACCCATTACCCAACATCTGTTACAACTTTAGAGATGTAATGAACGACAACAGGAAGAGGTTCCACGCAATTTTTGTTTACACTCAAAAGGTAGGTGCTATGCTAGCTTCCTAAACTAATCTACAATCTGTTCCCTTGCAAAGGCATGGGTTAGAAAGTTCCATGAATCTGACAGTGGGTACCATGTCGATACTTTCCTTATTAATAAATATTTTCTACTAATTAATGAAAATGATCTCAGATACAATATTCTTGCAATGTGCCTGAGTTTAGGAAACTGCAAAACTTTCTTACTATATGGGTGTACAACATTTACACTATATGATCATAGAATTTTTCTTTATCATACAGTTTATACCTCCTATTCTAACCAGAAAAGGAACTTGCTCTCCAGTAATGATAACGATAGCAACTGGGAAGAAAACACAATATAACGATCAATGAACTTTCACTCTGCCGATCTTTCATTGTATGTAAACAGCAAGCATGATTGAAAATCAGTAGTAAAACAGGTAGCACAAAAAAATGCCATTGCGAATGATTGAATCCAGTGTGACAAGACCAGAAAACGGTGAAAGTAGAAGGGGAACCTGAATGGAAGTGCAAGCTAGCTCGATGGCTTGCATGGTAGACTGAAGCTGAGCCAAATCGGAAGGTCCGGCGGCGCCGCCTCCACCACCACCACCTGCTGGTGGTGCTGCTGCTGTAAACCCTTGCATCTTTGGCGCACGCAAGGGATTCCGAGCAAACAAACAATTTGACTATTATATAGGGCTTTGAATTGAATTGGAAAGCAGCGTCGCCGATGAGGGGGTAAAGTTGGGAATTGAAATCGGGGGAAGTGAGAGTGATGAAGGTGTTGTTTAAGAATGGAGCTGAGTGGTTTATTGTTATCACACTCACTCTTCTTTCTTTGTTTTTTCTTTAACTTCCAAAAGAAGAAGAAGAGGAGTGGAGCTGAGGTGGCGAGTAATAATGTAATGAATGAGTGTGCAGGCGGCAGTAACCCAAGAAGTGCGCCGCGAGTAGGTGGTGTTGAGCGTCAAGTCCAGTTTCTTCCGCACTTCTGCTTCCCCTCCCCACCCCTCCCTTTTATTTCCACTAGATTAGTAATTAGTAAAAATTAAAAATTAATTAATTTGTTTAACGAACAATAGATCACCCTTGAATTTATAATAAATTAATAAAAATATTAGAGAATTACATAATTCATTATTTTTATCTAAAATTAATTAATATTATTTAAAAATATAAATTAAAAATATATTATTAGATTGATAGTAAAAAATGTTAATAAAAAATAGATTTAATTACTATAATTTCGTGAAATTTTCAATTAGGTTCTTATACTTTTTTTTCTTTTTAATTGAGTCTCTACACTAAATTTTTTTTTCAATTAAGTTCTTATTAGTAGTAATTGGCTTAATTTTATAGTGACTCAAATAAAAAAAAAAAGAATTGGTATAGAGACGTAAATAAAAGGAAAAAAAAAATGTAAGCACCCAATTAAAAAAATTTTAGTACAATGACTCAATTGAAAGAAAAAAAGTAGAAACCCAATTGAAAATTTTGCAAAACTATAAGGACTAACAGAGTAATTAAACCTAAAAAATAATAAATTATGTTATTTTTTAAGCTTTTTTTTATTTTTATTATATAAGTCCATTGTCTTAACTCTTAAATATGAGAGTAAAGAATTTGTTAAGGTGAAAAATTAAAGTGCATTTAGTTTGCATTCTTATTTCTGATATCTTTTGTTTTTACTATTTAGAAAACAATAAAATAATAAAATATTTATTTTTCACAATTTGTTAAAATAAAAACATAAATCAAATATATCTTAAGATTTAATCATTTTTAAACTAAGTAGTAAAATTCATATATAATAAAAATTACAAATTTAATTATGATTAATATTTTATTTTATGATTTTACTGATTTTTACACTTCATATAAATTTTTTTCGTTTTTCACCAACAAAACTAAAAGTGATAAATATAAATAAGTATAGTATTACTCTTCTCAATCTTATTAGTTAGTTCATATGAAATGTGATGACTATTTGAATTCATTGTGAAATAATATTTTGGCAGACTTTAGTTCAAAATATTAGTTATTGTATTTCTTTAAAAAAAAGAATAGATTATATTTTTTGTCCCAAAAATTTGATAAAAAATTTAAAGAACTATGGTCAGGATTATAAAAATTGGTTGTGTAAATTTTAGGAGAATGTTGTGTTAGTGAAGAATTTAATAGTGTATTATCTACATCTGAGAGTGTGGATTACAGGATATTAGCTTTCAAAGGCAACCTTTCACCTGGTAAAAGGGGCAACTCGAAAAAGACTTGATAGATATATTTCTAATAATGCTTGGTCTCAGAGGTTCAGTATGGCCGTGGTGAAACATCTTCCTAAGCTTAAATCGTACCATATTCCGATCCGTTTGAACTTGAAGACGGCTTCAGGTCTTACAAATTCTAATCAACCGTTCTATTTCTTGACAGCATGACTCACTCATTCTGGTTTTGATAATCTTCTAGATAGATCCTAGCGGGAGGAAAATACCATGGAGGTTAATATTAGCAACTTTTCTAAAGTAGATAAGGCTTGGAACAAAGAAGTCTTTGGAAATCTTGCCAAACGAAAGGCTCACCTCTTAGCTCAGTTAGATGGTATCTCTAATGCTCTTCGTTTCCAAATCAATCCTTTCTTGAATAATTTACAATATGATCTTTGGAGAGAACTGGAGACACTCATTATTCAAGAAGAAATATACTAGAAACAATGTTCTAGGTACAAATGAATAAATTTTGGTGATCAAAATACATCTTATTTTCACAGCACTGCAATTTCTAAAAGGAGAAGGAACATGGTGACTATGTTAAAGGATGTTAATGGAGAATGGGTAGAAGACTCTGTTTTACTCCAGAATATAGAAGTTCAATATTTCCACAATTTGTACACTAATGATAATTTTTATGAGAGGCTGGAAGCTCTTGGTCTATTTCCGAATCTGTCAATGGAGGAAAAAAACAAGCTGGATAGAATGGTTAGCGTAAAGAAAATTTCCGCTACTCTATTCTCTATGGGAGCATGAAAAGCTCCCTTACCTAATGGCCTTCCTGCTATGTTTTATCACAGTAAATGGGAAACGGTCAAGTCTTCTCTGGTAAATTAGGTAAATAATATTTTCAGTAACCATTTTGACATTAAAACAGTAAACAAGACATTTATTTCCCTAATTCCTGAAAGAGATTGTCCAAAATCCTTTCACCATTTTCATCCTATTGGGTTATATAATGTCTCATATAAGCTTGTTACTAAGATTATTGCTCAGAGACTAAAAGAGGTGATGTCACATCTGATTAGTCCATCTCATGGTGCCTTTGTTCTAAATAGACAGAGTGCAGATAACATAATTATCGCTTAAGAAGCTATTCACACTATGAGATAAAAAAAAGGTCTTATCGGCTATATGGCAGTCAAGATTGACCTTGAGAAGGTATATGATCGTCTGAACTGGCAGTTTCTCCATGACACTCTCACTGAAACTAGTCTCCCAGTTAATCTGATTAGTCTTATTGATCATTGTTATTCTTCTGCTGAAATGCAAGTCCTCTGGAATGGAATCCCTTCTCCCTGTCTAGAGGTATTCAACAAGGTAATCCCTTATCTCCATATCTATTGGTTCTGTGTATTGAGCGTTTAGCCCATATCATATTGACTACTGTGAATAATAATCTCTGGGACCCGATATGTTTAAACCGAGGAGGTCTTAAACTGTTACATCTATGCTTTGCGGATGATATTGTTTTGTTTGGCAAGGCTTTCATGGACCAAGTGGAGATAATGAGGGATATTCTGGATCTCCTCTGCCATAGCTCTGGCGAGAAAATGAGCTTTGAGAAGTCTTATGTTTTCTTTTCAGACAATGTATCCTTTAATCGAAAAGTTGACTTAAGTAATGCCTTGGGCATGAAACTTACCACAAATTTGGGTAAGTATTTAAGGGTTTCTTTACTTCATGGCCGGACTAAGAAAGAAAATTTCCATTTTATTCTGGATAGAATGGCCAACCAACTTAGCTCCTGGAAGGCTCAAAATATTTGTCTTGCAGAGAGGGTTACTTTAACGCAATCCGTACTAGCTACCATCCCTTCTTATTTAATGCAAACTATGAAGATTTCGCTGAGTGTTTGTGACAAAATTGATGGCATTTGTAGAAATTTCATATGGGAAGGACTTTCTGATGGTAAGAAGCCTCATCTCCTTAGTTGGGGAAAAAAGACGCAGGGAGGATTGGGTTTGAGACCGGCCAGAGCTCTTAATAATGCTCACATGATAAAACTAGCTTGGAAGATGATTCACCATTCTGATATTCTATGGGTATATGTCCTACGGAGCAAATATAGATGCAGCAATAATCAAATTTCGATAATTAACAAGTCTCAATCTTGTTCTAATGTATGAAAAGGTATCTGTCAGGTTTGGACAATTTTTGAGCAAAATCTCATTTGGAAACTGGGTGCAGGAACTCAGTTGAATATGTGGACTGACCATTGGATACCTGGTGTGCAAAGACTAGCTGATCTTGTCCTCGAATTCTTATAGAAAATCGAATGGAGGGCAAAGTGGCAGAATATGTGTTCGGCTCAAGTTAAAATTTTAATTTCTTTGGTAATTTTCTAGATGAAGATTGGGTTCTTATCTTGACTGCAATTAAACCGCCGAAGAGTGGTATGGAAGAGGACCAAGTTGCTTAGTTACACTCATCTAATAGTTCCTTTACCATTAAATTAGCTTGTTCGATTTATTTGGAGGCTAAGGATAACTCTACAGTTGCACTTTTCACAAAGGTCTGAAAATTGCAGGCTCCACAGCGACTTCGTGCATTTTTGTTGACTAGTAGCAAACAATGCTCTTTTCACAAATGAGCTTCGTTTTCGAAGAATGGAATCGGATGATCTTTGTTGTATTTATGGTCTTTATCCTGAATTTGTGCTCCATGTCCTCCGAAATTGTAAAGTCGCGCATGAGACGTGGAAGAGCATAAATAATTCATTGAGTATGGATACTTTTTTCAGTAAGCCTCTTTACCCATGGCTTCTGAAAAATTTATCGGCTCAATCCCACCACCAAGGTTTTTCTTGGCCCCTGCTCTTTGTTTGCACAATGCATACCCTCTTATTTTAGTGGAACAAGTTCATCTTTGAGGTAGACCGCTCTATGCAAGAAGATTTCATTTGTTGGACACCTCTACATCTAGCTAAAAACTACCATTTTGCACAATCCAAACTTTCTCGAACCAGGAATAGAGTTGGTTCCTTTTTTGAGAAACAAATAAGATGGGTGTCCCCTGCCTCGCCATTCTTCAAATTAAATACTAATGGATCAGTCACAAAAGAAGGAACTGCGGCTTGCGGTGGTATCATAAGGGATCATGATGGTAAGTTTTTGGCATGTTTCAGTGCTAATTTGGGTACTTGCTCTATTACTCAAGCCGAACTATGAAAAATTCTTCTTGGACTGAATTTGGCTATCAACCTTAGGTAGTGTTTGGTGGAGAGACAGAGACGGAAAGACAAAGACTGAAAGACAGAGACTAAGGTAGCGTTTGGTGGAGAGACAGAGACAGAAAGACTGAGACTGAGAGACTGAGACTGAGAGACAGGGATTGAAACAAATCTCAGTATTCTGTTTGGTGCAAAATAGGAGACATAAATTGAAATAAGAATGAAACTCTAATTTAATTTGCACAAAGGGCAAAATTGGAATTAATTAATTGAAATGAAAGTATTTAAGGTATAAAATGTTATTAAAGTTTCAGTCTCCATCTCTAAAAATTTCAGTCCCCTGTGTCTCTACTTTTTGGAAGTACTGAAATACTGAAATTTTGGAGACAGAGACAGAAATTTTAGTACCAGTCTCTGAACTAACAAACATAATACTGAGTCTCAGTCTCTCAGTCTCTGTCTCAGTACCTGAAAACAAACGCTAACAGAAATTGAAATAAATCTCAGTATTCTGTTTGGTGCAAAGTGGGAGACAGAAATTGAAACAAGAATGAAACTCTAATTTAATTTATACAAAGGGTAAAATTGGAATTAATTAATTGAAATGAGGATATTTTAGGTATAAAATGTTATTAAAGTTTTAGTCTCCATCTCAAAAAATTTTAGTCCCCTGTGTCCCTACTTTTTGGAGGTACTGAAATACTGAAATTTTAGAGATAGAGACATAAATTTTAGTACCAGTCTCTGAACTAACAAATATAATACTGAGTCCCAGTTTCTCAGTCTCTGTCTCATTACCTCAAAACAAACGCTACCTTAGTATTTTTAACCTAAATATTGAGGTGGATTCAAAGGCTACTGTAAAACTCTGTCTGAAAAATATTACTGATTTTCATTTTGCCAAATTTCTTGTTGCTGCGATTCATTCCAGATGTCATAGATTTACCTCTTGAAAAATTCATCATGAATTCAGGAAAACAAATGTTTGTACTGATCGACCGACGACACAAGGTCATAATCTACTGTTAGAATGCCATTTTTTTTAGTCAGTGTCTTCTGCTATTTCTTCTTATTTCATGGCAAATACTATTGATCCTTTTTTTTCTAGAGTTATTTTTGTGTAGTTTTTTTGGGCTCTATTTTTTATTAAAAAAAAATAAACTAGCATTGCATGTGTCTAAAATCATAATCAACACATACGCAATTACGCATGCACAGATATATATCCCAAAACAGTAGAATACATTAGACAATTTATTTATCCCTAACTCAACCTAATTATTTTATGCAGAAAATTGAAGTCTCCTACACCTTATAGCGTAGAAATCAAGTCTCTTCTTGTCCTTTCACTCCTGACTCCAACCGAAAGCTTTATTATGAGACTAATTAACAAAATTGAACAAGAAAAGTTCATGGAAGAGACCTTTATGCCAAAAAAATTTTACACGCACAAGTGTTCTTAATCATCTCATAAAAGTGGCACACATCAAGGGTGGGATTCATATGAAACATTTGAGAAATGTGAAAATTCAGGTGCAGTCGACTTCATCTAATGACTCTCAGTTATCAACTTCACGTGAAGTCAACTGCATCTGAGTTTTCAGGTTTGAAAAATAGCTTCCATGCTAACAAGGAGTAACTAGTTTCATTCGGGCTACACCCTAAGCCCCTGTTAGCAATAATCAGAGTCAGCAATACACCATATACATCCATCTACCAGTAACCAACTATTCTAATTTTTCTTTTGAATTAGATGAATTCAACCCTCCATTGTTGATAAATTTGTTTGCAAAATCAAAGCTAAAGTCTTCATGCATGCATGGTTCAACAAACCCACTGATCATTGCATTGTATGCGAAAACGTCGGGGGTACCGTGCTGTTCAAGCAAGTCCATCTGAGAGAGTGGATAAGGGTGTGTCCAATTACAAATGTGAACATAATTATTAATTATTAACAATCCTTGATCCTTGATTAGTGAGATTCACAAGACTGAATTCTTCCTAAGTACACCACGTGTCGCCCTCTCATTTTTTCTACTATTTCCTAAAACTAAAAATACCACTAAAATTGAATTCATCCTCTTCCACAATTCTTTCTTCTTTCTCCTTCACGGATCTGCACATTCATTACATCGCTCGCATTCTTTTTCTTTTTTTTTTTCATCAAAATCTCGATCTGCTGACTCCGCCGCAACTATCGCAAACCGCATTTCCGATTAGTTTACGCTGTTCCGATTCATCAAAAGGCATTGAAATTCAGCTTGCTTCAGTGTCAAAATTAAAATTCTATAGAGAATTCGTATTTTCTGATCTCTATGCGTTTTAGTTTTCGTGAATGAGATGAGCACGGATGTCGTTAGCGATGTGGCGTCTCTTGACGTCGAAATGTTGCAGCTGCAGGAGGTTTCTGCTTTTGCTCTCAAAACTAACGCCTATTTCATGGAGGCGCTCTTCGAACAATGGTTATCGCTTCCCGAAAGCAATCGTTTGGTATGCATCGTAGAGATTCAATGTCTATTTCTTCATTTGAACTTTGCATGCGAGATTATCAATTTAATCATCATTTAGATAATCATAGTCGAGTCCACAATGTTTTTGAAAGGGATTGTTTCTCAACCTCTCCCTTTAGTTGAAATCATCTTATCCTATTATTGGAATGAAGCACTATGAACGAACTCTTGATGACTCAAGTGTCTGAAATTGTGGTTACCAATAAGACATGCTTATTTATTTATTTATTTATTTATTTATTAATTCTTTGAAAACTTTATCAAATATAATGAATGTGTTTGTATCTCACTTGGTAATTTTTGTAGATAACATCATTGCTAAATGATGCAAAGTCCGGTGCTCCCTTAAACGTGCCGGCGAATAGCAATAGTCCAAATGCTTGCAATAGTCCTTTGCCTTCCATGTTTCCTGCAGGCACTGCTCCACCTCTTTCACCAAGAAGCACGTCTGGTTCCCCTCGCGTCGTGAAACAGAGAATTGGTCCTTCTAATTTGAGTTCTCCTCTGAAGGTTGTCAGTGAGCCAGTTAAAGAATCCATACCACAGGTTAGAAAGAACAATGTACTGCCACTGTATCACTCTTTCATGCCATGTTCATTCTTGTAACATATAGACTTGTGTGTTTGCAGTTCTATTTTCAACATGGACCTCCACCACCAAATGACTTGAAAGAACAATGCTTGTCTAGAATTGACCGGTTATTCCGTGATCACACAGATGGGCTGCAGATGCATGGTGAGACACTGCACATATAAGTAGGTGATATTCTGAAGGGCCAGTTGGCAACTGAGAAAATGCATTTAAAATAGTTATAACTTATAAGTATCATATTCTTGCTATCTTAAGTAATAAGTAATAACACTCCCCCAACTAACTTTGCTTGAAAAATATAACTTCTTTTAAATGTTTCCCAAAGTCAAAAAGTGAGTATCTATCTGGAAGTCACTTTATAGTAGCTAGTTAAGATTCACTTTCCTGTTTACTTGTTTCCTTGTTATGCTTTGCCAGAATTCAAGCCTGTTACAAAGGAAGTTTGCAAGCTGCCATCTTTTTTTTCCGCAGTTCTTTTCAAGAAGATTGATAATGGAACTGGTGTCGTCACAAGGTGCGTAACTTTTTCTTGTTTTTTCTTTTCCAAAACACAACTTTTTACCTTTTTAATTTGTACCGTAGATTATGCTTCTTAGCCTTAGCTGTTTGAATACTTGACGTGCTGGAAATCTTGAGTAGCATAATAATTATTCAGAAAGGAAAAGAACTTTTATGGGAAATACAGACCTGTATTCCTGATTATTATGTTAGATATTCTTGAAAAAGGAGTGAAATTTAGAGACAGTGGATGGCAAGGATGCTAATTTTATTCTGATATCTTTGCGTGGAACACCATATTTATTATTAATGAATTAAACATGGTTTATTTAACTATATCTCCATTCCCTTCTTTTAAGAATTATACTTGAATGGCCTTTTCTCTGTAATTAATTAATTATTGTTTTCTACTAATTGTTATTGTTGAAATCCTTGACGGAATGCTCCTTCAGAGAAGCATTTATTGATTATTGGATTAAAGGCAACATGTTGACGAAGGATATTGCAACTCAGATGTACACAATTTTAAAGCAACCACAGCTCAATTACCTTACCAAGGTATTTTGCTTTTATTTCTTTATCAAAAGTTCAAGACAATTAATTATTCCCTCCCATTTGATTCTAGCTTCATTTATTTTTTTAGGGTCACGTTAACTGATTTTTGTTTTTGGCCGATATGATGTTCCTATCTATCTTTCTTATTGAAAACCTTTTTTTACTCCCACGTCAGGATGATTTTAAACCCGTGCTACGTGAGCTTTTGGCAACCCATCCAGGGCTAGAATTCCTGCAGAGCACACCTGAGTTCCAAGAGAGATATGGTTTGTATTCCATCTTAGTTACAACCTTGCATTCCTAGGCTCATAAAATTGTAGATATCAGCAAATAAATTTGAGATTCATAATACTTAGTTCCTCAAATACTTCACTTTTGGGTTCATGGGGGACCAAAGGGGTGAGGGGAGCCCCTAGACCAATTTTTGAAGTTTCATTATAAAGGATTAGGTAAAAATAAATGCACCAAAAGATAGGTTTCCGTAAAAGTAAGCTTATATTGGACTTCTTGTAGTTTCACAGAATGTTGTAGGTTGTGTTTCATGCCTTTGAAAAGTGGGAGGAAGGAGGCCGGTTCTGTACTAGTGCATAAGTTTGTGTAAAAGGTTTCTTTAAAACAATTTTTGAGATTGTTTGATTTATAATTATGCATATGGGGTTTTTGCTGATCGTTAATTATTTAAGATAACCAGTTAAAGGACTTTTATCAAACTTGATTATCGAAGATTCATAGCTCATGGTTTCTGGCATGATCCTCTTGTGTTATCTAGGATGTGAATATGATGTTCATTAATACTTGCCTTTCCAATGTTCCAGCTGAAACCGTAATATATAGAATATATTTCTACGTGAATAGATCGGCAAATGGTCGTCTTACTCTGAGGGAGCTGAAGCGTGGAAGCATAATTGATGCAATGCTGCATGCTGATGAAGAAGACGACATCAATAAGGTTTTAAGGTATACAGTGTTAAATGCCATTACCATCAACTTCAGAAAATGACCGAGACATTTCTTTTTCAAAGTTAAGGTTTTAAGGTTCTAAGGTATATTTATTTTAAAATGCATTAAATTTTACTTTGCATGAAACAACTGTTTGCAGGTACTTCTCTTATGAACATTTCTATGTTATATACTGCAAGTTTTGGGAGCTGGATACAGATCGTGATTTCTTGATAGACAAAGACAACCTTGTCAGATATAGTAATCATGCGCTCACCTATCGAATTGTCGAGAGAATATTTTCTCAGGTTTGTGTGGATTACAATATTACAAATCAATTTTGTCTCAAGACTTGCCTTCAGCAGTCTTCATCTTCTGCTACATACAATCCAAAACCACATCTCTCTCTCTCTCTCTCTCTCTCTCTCTCTCTCTCTCTCACACACACACACACACACACACACACACACACACACACACACACACACACACACTAATCTTTGTTCACCGGTGAATATTCTAACTCACTTCAATATTATCACAGGTTCCAAGAAAGTTTACTAGTAAGGTTGAGGGAAAGATGTGTTATGAAGATTTTGTTTACTTCATACTGGCAGAAGAGGATAAATCATCAGACCCGAGTCTTGAGTATTGGTACTTTTTTTTTTTTTTTTTGGTATTTGAGAATTGGTACATTATTTCCCGTTCATTATCCTAACTAGCTATGCAGTTACAAAGATCATGCATTGTTAAATTACACATGTGCATAGCATGTTTTACGTGACTTGGATTTTGAACTGTGCATATGCCTGTGAATGAGTCCATGGTTGTCTCTTGGAGACAGATTGTGGACTTGTGTTGGATATCTTTCCCATTATTAGGAAACATGGGAATTTGAACTTTGTGAATAACTTATTAGCTACGTGTGAATTTGCTTGACATTGTCATATGATTAGGTTCAAGTGCATTGATTTGGATGGAAATGGAGTTCTGACACGGAATGAACTGCAATATTTTTATGAGGAGCAATTGCATCGAGTGGAGTGCATGGCCCAAGAGCGTGTGCTATTTGAGGATATATTGTGCCAAATACTTGACATGATTGGACCTGAGGTTTTCTTTCAATTTTTCTTTTGGGTGTTTGGTCATGTTACACTTCTGTTATTGGGAATTCATAGCTGAAAAGTGATGCAAATCTAATGAGCCATTACTTCTATTTATGTTATTACTAATCCTTTTACCACAGGGTGCTTTTTATTTTGGTGCTCCTAAATTTAACTTCTCTGCTCTGCAGGATAAGACTTATATAACTCTGCGTGACCTGAAAGGTCGTAAACTCTCAGGACATATTTTCAATATCCTGTTCAATATAAATAAGTTCATGGCCTTTGAAACTCGTGACGCATATTTGATTCGCCAGGTACCTAAATATGTGATCAAAATTATTGTGCTATTTGCCTATTTGATATGATGCTACATTGCTAATGAACCACGAGAGTCATGACTGCCTTGTTATATGTCCTGTGTAAACAGGAACGTGAGAATCCAACACTAACGGAGTGGGATCGCTTTGCTCATAGAGAATATATTAGGCTTTCAATGGAAGAAGATGTAGAAGATGCCTCTAATGGAAGTGCAGAAGTATGGGATGAATCAATGGAGGCTCCCAACTGATATTTTTTAGGTAAGTGAAATATGATGTTACAAATTCAATTTTAATCTGCATTCATTGTGAATTCAGAAATTCTTTCTTGTCTGCTTGCCTAGGGCCGCCTACGGAAATGGATCGTCTCCATTTTTTTGAACACTTGAGAGAATAAAGTGTGATCTTTCACCTTTAATTCTATAAGTGGGACCAAAATTAAATAGGAGAGAGAGAACAATGAATGGTAGGATTAAGCACTAGACACCATCCAGTTTTTTTTTCACCGGAGAGGATCCATTCCCGCCGCCTAGCTTGCTAGCCATCAACCCAAATTGAGGTTTTTCTTTTTTTGGTCAGAACCCAAATTGAGGTTTGATAGTATGGCTCAGGCCAAAAAATGCTAGTGGACAAACATTTTTAGTGTAAAAAAGTAGAGAATTTGCTAATGTTGTTTCAAATATAAAGACAAAAACAAAGAAAAATATTGGTCACCAGACATTTTTATTTTTTACAAATAAGTCGCCTGGAATTATGTCAAATGTAGTTTAGCGGGCTCGCTCAAATGAATTGGAGCTTGGATGGACTAGTTCAAATTTTGATTGCCAATCACACTTGTTTTATCAAGTTATTCCCACTAACGTTCCTTTTTGACATCAGAATATCATGTAGCTAGTATGCTTCCTTGTTCATTTGTTTTCTGGTAACCATGACACCTATTTTAACCTAGTCTGATTTTATACTTTATATCATTATACATTAATGCAGTGTATCAACATAATTTAATGCCCAATAATGGAAGGACTCGCCATTTGTTCGAAGACACTAGACTCAGATCAATTTTAAAGTGTCCTTCAAATTTAGCCACGAGAATGAAACATTCCCAGCTTCTCTAATAACTACTGAGTGTGTCTTTGATTGAGGGGCACACAGCAGCAACAACATTGGAATCATGATCGGGGAAGTTTTGTAGCTTGTACTAATGAGTCTATGTTAAAGTGAGGGCTGGTTTGCTAAGAGGTGATTAGCCAAGTTGAATTAAATTGACATAGCTTAGTATGCTTACCATTATTAGGGAGATTTTCTGATGGATAAGTTTGTAGTTTACTTTTCGGTGGAGACCAATTTTGCAGTTTTGCCTCGGATGTGTCTAAGATTTCAGTTTTTTGTAGCCTATAATTCAGACAACCCTTCAGCAAATAATTTATTTCTCCCCACCTTTTTCAGACCAATTGAAGGATTATGTAATGCTACTTGCTAGTTGCTACATAAGATCCATTCTGCATTATTAGATTTGTCTTTCAGGATGTATGCAGAGCATTTAAGTTGACATTGGATTTTGTTTTTATCTTGCGTTTTCTTCGAAGAAAACGTTGTTTCATTTTCGAATAATATCATTTTATTAATAATAATTACACGGCATTTCCTTCGCAACTCCCCTACATACTAAGAATAAGTTAATACCGTAATAGATGATGATTAAGATTTATATAAATAATTACGGAATGTAATTCTCATTTTAATAATGACATTTTTTATAAATTCATACAATGTAAAAATTATGTATAATTATATATATAGTTATATTATCAAAAATAAGCAGCAATATTATTTTCTGATAATTGAAATTAAAAAAATAACCTATTCATCGAGTTAATCATATTTTTTAATAAAAAGTTTTATTAGTAGTATATCACTTTATTGGTAAGTCATTTTCTAAGAATCATTGTATTTTGTATTTTAACTGAAGTAGTATTCACCGTAAAAATGTTAATTAGAGAATGAAATTGAGCAATAAATTTTTTTCTTTTTTTAATATTATTTAAATAATATTAATATACATAAAAAATGGTCTAATTGCTAAAAAAAATTAAGTATATTAAAAATCTAATAAATTTTTAAATAATATTAATATACATAAAAAAAATGGTCTAATTGCCAAAAAAAAAGAGAGAAAATTAAGTAGAGAAAAGTAATATAACAAATCAGTCATTCCATAAAAACGTAAAAAGTTATCCAAATAATGATAATATCAAAAAATTGAAATGTATTTTATTGTATTATATAAAAATAATTATGTTAAATATATATATAAAAAATTAACAATTAAATTAATCGTTCGTATCAAATATATATTAAAATATAAAATATATATTAAAATAAATTAAATAATTTATATATTCATACACAAATATATAATAGTGGATATCAAAAAAATTTCTTAGTGTGCATGTGACAATTTTTTATATAAACTACATATTACATAGACTATAATTTATTACTACATGATATCAAAACATAAATAATTAATGTAAAAAGGAACAACGCATATATTAAGCCACTTTGAATCGAAAAGAAAAACTCATGTAAATTGGCTAATTTAACTTATTCAATCATAATAAAAAAGAACAAGGGAAATTTAAAGTATTTATAATTTTTTTTAGCAATTATATTACATATATATAAAAAAATTAGTCACTAGAACATATATTAAAATACATAATATATATAATGATATTGAATGATGTTACATGGCCAAATTTTGTTGGTAATTAAATTTAATTAAATTAACCTAATTATTTATCAGCACATTAAAAATTACCTAAATAAATGTATATGTAAATTAATATTTTAAAATTTAGTTTGGTAAAATTTTTTAAATAGATATTTTACAAACACTTCATTTTTTATTTGGTAAATTAAAAAGGTCATGTACTTGTGTTTACAATTTTTAAAAGTTAGATGTGCTTTTAAAAGTATCTAAAGAAAAGCTTTTAAAAGTTTAATCGTGCTCATCAAAATTAAAAAAATATAATATAATATTATCTATTAATTAATATTTAAATTTAATTCTTATATTAATATCTATTATAATATTTTAAAATTTTAAAAACTATTTTATCAAACATATTTGTTGTTGTTTGTGCTTATTAAAAACTATTTTTATTTTAGTTTATCAAATATAAATGCTACAAAAAATATTTTTTAAAAATTAACTTTTATAAACTACTTTTAAAAATAAAAATTTTATTAAACCAAGTCTAAGTAAAATGAAAGTTGAGATATATCAAGAATTTGGGATGCTCATTAAAGTATAATAATAAACTTTGGTTGTGTATTTGGTTATAAAAATATTTGTTCACCTAATATTTTTAAATTAAATAATTTAATAATTAATAATATTTTTATTTTCTTATTTTTTAAAATATTTTATCGAGGTAAATACTAAATTGATAAAATAGTATCTAACATTTGTTATTGATAAAATGATTCTCAAGAGATTTTAAAATTTAACAAAAATATCCATACATAAAAATATGACGTCACAATGAACGAAAAATGTTGATTTAGCAATCGAAAAAATTTCAGTAATAGTGGCAGAGAATTCAATGACGTTTTCGACAAAGAGGAGAGCTTGATGTGCTAATCTCTTCCCTCACCTCTTATGTTTTCTCTTTTTCCTCCAAGCTTGATTCGCTTCATCATCAAGCGGCTATTAAAGCACATAGAGGAGAAGCAACATCGAACATCTCTCTCTTCTTACATATAATGATAGAGAATTTGAATAGAAGCCATCCCTTTTGTCTTTTGCACGCCCTATTTAACTCAGTTCTGGTAGTTAATTTAAAAAAAGAATAGACATCTAATTGAAATGGATGAAATTTTTCAATCAATAATTAAAGTATGATATTATTGATTCGCTTAAGTTTTTCATTTGATTCGATCTATCCTGATGAAAAGAAGATAGAAGGTTTGATGCAACGAATGAATCAGATTGACTTGAGAGGAAGTCCCAAAAAATAATAGACAAAAAAGTCTTGATACAAGTAACGGAGGAGATAAGAGAAGAGATTAGCGAATCAAGCTCCCTTCCTTGTTGAAAACACTATCAAAGTTTTCTGTCACCATTACTGAAACTCTTTCAATAGCTATATCGACATTTTCTGTTTAATATGATGTCATGCTTTTACATTTGAGTATTTTTGTCAAATTTTAAAATTTTTAAAGATCACTTTATCAATAACAAAAATTAAATACCATTGTAAAATTTTTTTAAATACCGCCGATCTAATATTTATCTCTTATCACTTCATTTAAAATGAACAATATTAATTTCTTGCCTTATCTTTCAAGTTTCAAGTCATCATCCAACAGAATCTGTCACTCTATTTAAAATCATTTAAAAGTTTATAGTTTGTTTTAGGTATAACTGATTCTGTATTACTTTATTTTTTTATTTTTAATTATATACAATATCTAAACAAAAATCAAAGTTAAATTTAGGAGCGGTGATATCGTCATAACTCAAATTTATTCATTAGATAGCAAGTCTTCTTGTGCGAGAAGATATATAAAAGGAGATGTCAATTTAATAATTTAATTAATATCTTATCTTCTAAACTTTAATTTAATATCTTATCTTCTATATCTTATAGTGTATAGAACAGTTATAAACCGTAAAAGTCTTGCCAAATTTAATTTTTATTTAAAAAATAAAAAATATTTTATAATAAAAAATTAATAAAAGACTAAAAATTTATTTTATTTAATATTTATTAATTATTATTAGAATTAATAAATATTAAATAAAATGAGTTTGAATTTTTTTTTCAAACATTACTAAAAAAAAAAACATCATCATGCATGAGCTCTGAGCTATTAAAGAAGACTATTCTTACCATAATATAATCAGACGTCATAAACCCCATGTCAAACTTAATTAAACGGAAGGGGTCAATTTTGTAAGTTATTGAAAAAAACGAAAAATAAAAAGAGCGTAAAAGCATGATGAGCGCCATAACGGACTCAAACAGCAGCGGCCATCATAGATTCCGTTTAGTTTGACAAACGTGTTGTGTTGTGAGAAATTGGGAATTTTGAAACCGAATATTCCTTTCCTTTATTCCCATAATACCCTCCCACTCAGAAGTCCAAAACCCCCTCCATAACCCGCTGTCTCTTCTTCTCTTTATAAATACAGAAACCACCGCAACCTGAAGACCCCAAATCACGAAATCAATTAGGGATTAAGAAAACGAGAAAACCCTAAATCAGAAGAAAGAGAGTGAAATTGACAATGTGTGAAGCCTTGCAGAGACAATACCAATTGCTGGAGGAGATTGGTCGTGGTAGATTCGGCACTGTGTTTCGCTGCTTCGACCCTAATTCCGGTGAGTTTCTCGCATGCAAGGTTATCGATAAGGGTCTTCTTCTTGACCCCACCGATCGTGCCTGCATCGAAAACGAATCCAAGTTCATGACTTTTCTTTCTCCACACCCTAACATTGTTAAGATTTTCGGAGCCTATGAGGATTCCGATTCTCTCTCCATCGTCGCTGAGCTTTGCGAGCAAGAAACCCTATTCGACCGAATTGCTGATCGACCTTTGCCGGAGATAGAGGCCGCCGCCGTAATGAAACAGCTTCTTGAGGCGGTGGCGCATTGCCACAGGCTGGGGATAGCGCACAGGGACATAAAGCCAGATAATTTGCTTTTCGATAGAAGGGGGAATCTGAAAGTTGCGGACTTTGGTTCGGCGGAGTGGTTCGGCGACGGAAGAGGGATGAGTGGGGTGGTGGGGACGCCGTATTACGTGGCGCCGGAGGTGGTGATGGGAAGGGAATACAGTGAGAAAGTTGATGTTTGGAGCTCCGGTGTGATTCTTTACATAATGTTGGGTGCTATTCCACCATTCTATGGAGAGAATGCTTCTGAGATTTTTGAAGCTGTTGTTAGGGCTAATCTTAGATTCCCAACTACCATCTTTAGGTCTGTTTCTTCTTCTGCTAAGGATCTTCTCAGAAAGATGATTTGCAAGGACCCTTCAAGGAGAATTTCAGCAGAGCAAGCATTAAGTAAGTTTTTAACTTCTCTTTTTTTTTTCTTTTTTTTTTTCCATTCATGATTAGTAGGTTTTTGTAAACTTATATTCATGTGTTTTTTCAGGGCATCCATGGATCTTAAGTGGAGGAGGTGTGACTAGTGATCTGAACTGAAGAAAGTAGAGGAAGAGGGAGTGATTGAATTCGAGGAATTTCAGCAGCAATTTTCCAATTTTGTTCATATGTCACATAGAAAATTAGGTGTAGATTTACCACCCTTAACAAAAAAATAAGAAAAGATATATGGTTGATGGTTCTAGAAAGTAGAAACTCTTATTTTATGGAGTTCTACGATTTTAAGCTAGACTCTGCAACTGGTTTTAGTTTCTCTGTTCTTTCCTGATGTACAGAGTTTTCACTAGTGAATTATAGATTGTATATTGATATTCATGTTTCATGTCTTTTTGATGTTTGGTGCAACTGAATTCAGTTGTTTATTCTAGTTTTTGTTCTTTTATTTGCTGATAAGTTAAATGTACCTGTTTAAGGTTACATTATTTTTTAATCTCTTAAAAAAGTGAAACGAGTTATATCTTATAACAATCATATATTGGTAGTTTCGATCGAAATTCACTCTTTATGAAAGTAGTTATATCAGTCTTTCTAGAAAAAAAAAATTTGTTCGGTTAAGAAAGAATAAACTTTAATTTCTCAAGTGAATAACATTTTATTTTTTTAAGAAACTAGATGTTTATATTTTAACTGTAAAATATTTTTGTTTCAATGTTGGATTTCTTGAAAGATATAAGCACATGTACCTCACACTCAGTCTACTCTTCAAAATTAGACACCAAAAAAAAAAGTCTACACTCCAAAATATTTTAGCTTTAAAATTAAATTCTTAATGATTAGATACATATATTTTAAGAGATAATTTTAATGTACTGATTATATAAAAAGTTTGATATTTAAAATTTAGTTACTTTTGTTGTTACATTTTTTTATATTGTGAGTGTATGAAAACTAAGTTTATATTTTAATCTTCAAAAGAGTTTAGTTTTTGAAGATTTATATCAAAATATCAAAACAAATAAGAATGTGTGTATTGAATGATTAACAGTTAAAATAAGAATTTAACTTAAATACATTGTTTACGTAACAAACCATTTCTCTTTTGTGTTTTTTCTTCAAAATCATGTGTATCACTCTTTTTTTTTAATTTGAAACATCTAAAATTAGGATAATTTTCACAGATTTTTTTAAGATTAAAATTATTAAAACTCAAGCTTATTTACGAGAATAATCAAACATATTCTACTGAAATAAAGTCATATAAATGCCAAATTCAATTATCTATTATCTGAAAATTCTTGCAAATAATAACATGTGACTAAGCCTCTTTAAAGTTTAAACTTCAAACTCAAAAAGATGAAGTATGCAGTGACGAAGAAGCAGGTTTGCTTATATGACTTTTTATCTTTTTAGAAACAAAATAATGGCGATAACTTATTTCAATAGACTATAGTGATGTGATACGTTGGTGCTCGTTTCCTTGAAGGAAAAGGAAAAGGAATATCCTTTGTTTTATTCTCTGTTTTTATGTTTTTAATTTGACCGTAGAAAAAATGAACACATGATGACAAATTGATAATTAATTCAATGGTCAAAATTCAAAGCTGAAGGACTATGCATAATGCATGGCCCAGGGGTCTTCATCGTCGCCGTCGCCGGCACCCCAACGCCACCACCTTCATCGCAATTGCGTCTTTATTCTTTTTGTTTTTTCTCTCCTAATACACATTTCTCAACGAAAAATATTTTGTCAAGAATATTTTAATTTTACACTTGTATTCTATAATAAATAAATAGAGTATTAGATAATAATACTATTTATACATCAATGTTGTTATTATTATTCCTATACAAATATAATTATTATTAATTAATTATATATTTAAATTTAATTATAATTAACAAAAAATATGTATTAATTGTTGACAAAATATTAATATTAAATAATATTTACTATGAAAAAATGAACAATAAAATTGTTTTTTTTTTATTAATTTTACTCCTTGAATGATGGCAATTTTACGAGTCATGGGTTGTTTGATACTTTATTTGAATTGTCTGTTACGTTGAAAAACAGATATAATTTACTTATAGTCGAGCTTAGCATTTCACTATACTGCCATGTGTTAGAACTTAGAACCTCTATATATATATATATATATATATATATATATATATATATATATATATATATATATATATATATATATATAGTAATTGTTATGGTGTCTAAAAGTGTTTACCTAATTTACTAAAAAGAGTTAAAAATTAATATTTAATTTTAAAAATATAAAAATAAATAATTATTAAATATTTAAAAATTGACAAAAAAATAAATTAGATAAAAATTAGACATCAAATTATAGACATCATAAAATTTACGTTGTTATATATATATATATAAAAGGATGACTATTTTGGAGTTGTTTGAATTGAAGTGTGAACATATCAGCAACACTTGGTGAATTTAATTTATAATTGCTTGCCATTTTCACGTATATAATATATAGTGCAAAAATTAAACTATAACAAATATATTATTTTATTTTGAATTATTGGCTTATGAGATGAGATCATGAACAAATATTAAGATTTTGATTAAGAGATATATTAAGAGTGTTAATTTTGTAACTTACAGTATAGGTAACTCTTATTATCTTGATTTAATAATAATTAAACTTTGATTTATTTAAATTTAGGAATTTATTCTATATTTTCAAAGCATTATTATCTAAAATAATATTAAAAATATTTGATAATAAAAAATTAACTAAAAATAATTAAAATTTATTTTTTTATAATTTATTAATTATTTAATAATTACTAAAAATAAATTTTGATTTTTTTGTTTTTCTACCATTATTGAGTGTAAAATAAAATACAAAAATATTTAATAACTAAAAGAAATTAATAAAAAATAATCAAATTTTATTTTATTCAATATCTATTAATATTATAATAATTAATAAATATTAAAAAAATAAATTTTAACTTTTTTTAATCTTAATAACATTATTGAATAAAATATTATGTTCATAAAATATTCTTCATATTATAATTTAATTTAATGATAACGTGGGGAGCTGAATGTGGAGCCCACGCCAGAGCCAAAGTTTGATAACTTATCGACGGGATTATTCCTCGCTCCTGTCATGAATCTTGACTCCACTTTAATTATTTATTGAATTTATTTTAAAGATCTAAATTTATCTCTAAATTAATTTAAAATAAATGTTTAATTGGATGCATTCGATATATAATTAATGTATAATTTTATAAATTTTATATAAGAAAATAATAAAATCTAACATTTAAAATTATATTTAAAAAATATTATACAATAATTATAATAAAATAAATTATTTTAAAACAAATACAATATCATTTACTATAAAAAGAATATTAATTAAAATATAAAAATATAAGATTTTATTATTAATTTATCGTAAAATATATATTTTATTTATATCACATAATTTTGAATTAGACTAAATATTTTTACATTATGCCTTGAACTTAGATCATATAAGATAAAATGACAAATTCAAACCAAACAAAAAATATGATAGATTCTAACAAGATCGGGAGATTTTGGACACCAAATATTGAACAACCCCAAAAAATCTGTTAAGGGAGGGATTCTTTTTTCATACACATCATATGTGTAACTCTTTTTCTTCTAAATTTTATTAACAGAAAAATAATATTGTTCATAATAAAATGAAAAAAAAAAGACAAATAACACTAACTTTTGGAAGAATTCGAAGACAATTTTAGTAATATTTGTGGAATAAAATTCTACAACTAAATAAAATATTTAACTAAATTTAATTAAAATTGTTATTATGTTCCACGTCATGCTGCACTCTCTTTTTTTTTTCATTTTTTTTCTTTCACATATGTTGTTATTTTTTTTTCTTCTTTCTTTTTTTTTAAACTTATCTTTTGTTATCGTGGTCATCACCGCTATATTATTACTATTTCCATCTCCTCCTTGTCCTCCTTCGTTTTTAATTTGAATTTGTTCGATTTTTTTATTCTCCATCATCATTATTATCATCATCAATTTATCATTATCATTATTATCATCATTGTCGTCTTATATATATATAACCATTTAAATTCAGAATGTACTAAAATTCTTTAATGATAACGACACTCAAACAAATTCAGTTCAAAACAAACTCAGACCAAAAGTGCAAATTATTTAAATCTAGAATACACCAAAAACTACTTAATGATGACGACACATAAATAAACTTAGTTCAAACCAAATATATATTTTATTTAAATTCAGAATATACTAAAATTATTTAACGATGACAATACACAAACAAACTTAATTTAAAACAAGCATAGACAAAAAATGCACATTTTTTAAATCTAGAATTCACCAAAATTATTTAATGATAACTCAAAACTCCTCCTCTTCCTTATTATTCGTTTTCATCATTATCATCTTTCTTTTTCTTTTCTTGTTCATCTTAGTTTTTCTTCTTATTTTATCTTTTCGTTATTCTTCTGATTTTACTCTTTTAATAAGAATAAAAAAAATAAAACAAAGAAAAAAATGTATAATGCTGCAAAATTACTAGAAAAAAGAGGAGAAAAAGAAAAAATGCAACAACAACAACAATAATAAAAGAACGATGAGAAAGAGAAAACACATGAAGAAGAAGGAATGCGAAAAAGAAGGAGAAAAAAAAAAAGGAAAAGAAAGGACAATGCGAGAACGTTCATGTAGTTGAAATGTATATTCATGTTCTCACTAATGAAACTATTTTTTATTGGATTTGAACCAATTTGATTAAATTTAATTACCAAAAAATTTAAATATTAACATAATTTATATTTATTTAAGTGAACAAATGAATAATTATTAAACCAATTTAAACTAGTTAACTTTTTAGCAGTATTTTGTACAACAATAATTAATGTATATTAACTTCAACCTCACATTAAATTTTGAATTTGTATGTATACCAAAAATTAACTATTATTAATTCAATTATTATGTGTAGTTATATGTATATATATGTGTTGTTTTTTATATTTTAAATATCTATTTTTATTTCAATATATGTTTTTTAGATAAAAATAGTTAATTTAGTACTGATTTTTAATATATAACGTAGAATAATGATGGAATAATTATACTTCTTTGTTTGTTGGAGGGTCAACTTCTTATCCTCACTCCTCACTCGTTAGATTCCGCTCTCGAATTCCACCGAAAGTTTCCATGTTTTATTAGATTAAGTTCCTATCGAGAAATTGCACAGTTAAAATATACAATAATTGTACCTAAAACAGGGCCCTACCCATGTGACACACTGCTTCTAAAGTTGGTTAGCGTATTATTTTTTTCCAGTAAGAAACTGCAAATAATATTTTTCAAGTGTGTGACCCAACTTAAGTAAGGTGAATGATGTTGGATCATTCAGAATATTCTGCTGAGGAGTTGAAGCAGTACCCTTAAGTGGAGAGCATATGCTAAGAAAAGTTAATACTATGATTAAATGATTAAATGATTAATACTTATTATGTAGGTCGCTTTCATTTCAGGGAGAGTTTTGGCTTCATTCGTGGATAAGGCATGGAAGGACACATCATCTTAGCCTTTCGATTATTACTACATAGATGTTAATTATCATTATTATTAGTAGTAATAAACCTAAGCAAGTTTGTTTTGTGTGCTGCGTTTACAATTAGGTAGGTCCTACGGCCAGTTGTTTATAAAAATTAAAAAGTGACCACTAAGTTTGTCTTCAAATAAAATCTATCATGGATTAAGTGTCACTCACATACAGAAATATAATAATGTAATAATAATAATCTAATTGCATCTTTGATGGACACATACATAGTTGAGAAAGACGGAGATTTATGTTATACAAATCTGAAACCGCCGTGTAGCCAGTTCTTTCTTATATGATTGATTTTTACTTATTTATTTATTCCTCCTGAAGAAAATTGAACATTACTGATAATGTCAGCAAACTAGTAATAAAATTCGTGTGATCAAATCACAAGCTTGCAGCGAAACTAAGACTATAATCTAGATATACTCCCTCCTTGGTGGATGAAATCTGATTGGACCAAGTGCAAGTTCTAAATGATGAACATATATGTTACTTAGACAAAAAAAACAGGCAAAATTTATCTTATTTAATATTTATTAATTGTCACGACAATTAATAAATATTAAATTAGACAAATTATGACTATTTTTAGCTAATTTTTTTTACTATCAAACATTTTTATTTTGAATTAGTACGAATATTAATGAATAAAAACTAGCATTATGAGTGCAAAACGTGGTTTATATTTGAAGATACAAAATTATGATCTTTCTTAAGTTGTATTAACATTATTATGTGCATAAAATTACATCAATAGTAGATATCATTCAA